>NC_090449.1:214313564-214928710 GCF_031143425.1 Pleurodeles waltl
TCACTGTAAAAAAAATGGGACTTGGGATGTAGGGTTAGAAGAATACAGCAGATATGCTGTCCTGTAGATAATGTTTAGTGATCATTTGTTTTTGATTGGTTTGCCTCTATTGAAATTCGGGATTCAAATATTGCTGAATTTAATGGCAATATATGTAATTTAAAACTTACATATGGCAATCATCTCACTCGTATTATGTTTCTGGTTTGTAAATCAAAAGTTAAGACTATTAAAACTGAGATTTGTTTAAAAGGCAACTCTGTAAATTGCATGACAAATGCATTTAACTCTCATAATACTATACTAGTGCATGATATACCATATGATGAAATGATTAGATCTTGGAGGAACAACTCTGAACTGGAAGACTTTGAGAAAACCAGTTAGGTGATGAGTAGTCATTTATTCCCTACAAGATATTTCTTTAACACTCAAAACAAACTGTTGCTAAATATAGCATTTTGGTACAGGAGAGGGATTGATTATGATTTTTTAGCAAACACATCTTCTTTTCTATATAAGAAGCTACTAACATTGGTGACCCTGCTTGTAATACTTTCTTAAGTCATGCTAGTTGTGAGGAATTGGGCTGTTGGTTGACTTGGGTGTGAACTATGGTTAAGAAGCAACCACAATCCTACTCAGGGTAAGGCCCAAACAACCCCACATTCACCCGTGCTCACCCTAAAATAGCTTGGCACAGAGCAGTCAGGCTTAACTTAGAGGCAATGTGTAAAGTAGTTGTTCAACACCTCAACAGTTGAACAGTGAAACACCACACAAAAGGATACCACAGCAAGTTAGAAAAATGAAGCAAAATTCAAAAAATAAAACAAAACCTAAATTACAAAAATCCAATCAGTAGAATGGGAGTTATGAATCTTTTAGTAATAAAGTGTAAAATAGCATCTAAAAGCACAAAGCGCAAACGGCGACTATCTGGTCATGCCTAACTGGGTCAAAGTCAGAAGTTCAGGCTGCCGGGATGGAGCACAGGTCAGATACAGTCCCAGATTAATCCTGCTGAAATTTTACCTTCTCACGTTTTGTGCTAAGAATCCCATTTGCATTGGAGAGTGCTGCGACCAACAAGGAGAGCATTTCCTGAGACTCTAGGCCTGTTTTGAAAGAGAAGGCCAGACTTTGTGGGTGGGTGGCCTGGAACTTTGCGTTGGTAGTACTCGTGATTGGTCAATGGTGCAGTGTGAAGAGTAGGGCTTGGGACTCTTTGTGTTAATTTTTGGTGCAAGCGGCAAAGCCTTGGTGTAAACCAGCCTGTTTGTGGTCACATAGAGCCCAAAAGTATGATATCAGTGCCTTTGAGCCTCACTAAGGGGCACATTTATACTTGTTTTACACCGAATATGCGTCATTTTGTTTTTACGCAAATGTGGTGCAAAACTAACTCCATATTTATAATTTGGCGCTAAACCTGTATAGCGCCAAATTTATGGAGTGAAAGCCATTTTTGGACGTGGAAACCTACTTTGCATCAATGAAATGCAAAGTAGGCGTTCCCATGCAAAAAATGACTCTATAGGCTTAGCGCCATATTTATCCCCCTGTGCTAAAATCACACACGGGGGAGGAGGGGTCAAATAATGGTGCAAAGCTTGCTTTGCACCATTATTTAATGCCTGGGTCAGGGCAGGCGTTAGGGGACCTGTGGGCCTATTTCCATGGTGGAACACCATGGAATAAGCCCTCAGGTGCCCTCCCCAGGCCCCAGGGACACCCCCACCCACACCAGAGACAGAGAGGAGGATGGGGGACCCCATCCCAGGTAAGTATAGGTAAGTACAGGTAAGTATTTGTTTTTTAAAGTGCCTTTGGGGGCCCTCAAATAAGTCCCCCTACATGGCACTGGGTGCAATGGGCATGCCCAGGGGACAATGGTCCCCTGTGCTGGCCATTGGGGTGGTAAGCATGACTCCTGTCTTTTGTAAGACAGGAGTCATGTGGTATGGATGGTTTTGCATCAGAAAATGACGCTAGGCTGGTTAGAGTCATTGTTTTTTTACTCTAACCTGCATAACATCATTTTTTGGTGCAAAACCCCCATCTTCCATTTCGCCGGCCCCACCAGGCTAACGTCATTTTTCTTTACACTAGCCTACCCTTTGCACCGGCTTGCACCATTCCATAAATATGGAGCCTGGCTGGTGCTTAGAAATGGTGCAAGCCGGTGCTAAACGTTTTGGTGCAAATCTGCTTAGTGCAGTTTTTCACCAAAAAGTATAAATCAGAGTCTAAGTGTCAGGACCTGAGAGGCACCACGTTGGTGGTCAGGAACTTGCTGCAGATGGGTCCAGGAGCTGTTTGGGGAGCCACTTTTTGTCCCTGAGGCTCAGATCAGGCCAGCAGATTAGTCCTTGGAGTTACTCTGGGTTCAAGATGAAGGTGAGGTTCAGTTCTTCCTCCCCAGGCAAGAGGTCAGCAGGTCAACACAGCTGGGCAGTAGCTCCTTCAGAGTAGCAGTCCAGCAGAGTCACAGTCCTTTCAGCAGCACAGCAGTCCTTTTTTCTACAGGGGCAGAAGTATACTGAAGATTTGATATACAAGGTCCAGTATTTATACATGAAGAACTAAATGCGGCTTTAAAAAAAAAAAAAAAAATTACTTTTGATAATGATCAATACAAATGCTAGATGATCACAAATCTGTAAAATGCTTTTAAAAAATGAAGTGAAATGGTAGCACGAATTAAAAAATAATATGAAAATAAGCAGATTTTTTCTGTGCAGGACAAAAACGCAAGAATATATTTTCAAATTATTAAGGATTAACTTTATTTATTAAAATACCTCTTTTGTTGTTTTATGTTTCATTCTATGATCATGATCATGGAGGGAATCTTGTTGCTTTAAATAATACAAATACAAATCGTAACCTAACGTGTTTATCAATCTATCTACGAAGTGCATTTAGTTTTATTGGTCCACATTTGCACTTCAGAAATCCTTTCGGTCTACCACATTACTGGCAGGTTAAACCATTAGGTGTGCCTCCTCTCTCAGTACAAATGCAATTATGAGCTGCACACTTGATATATGATTATTGGTGGAATGTTTACAACGTTAAATCGTATGTCTCAACCCATTTGTTCATAATTTCGCGGTAAATGTTCGATAATGACAATGATTCTGGACATATTACTTGTCCTACAGGCCCCTGTCAATAAAGTTGCTAAAATGAACTCGTGTGGTGATACCTGCAGCTCACATTTCGGGTTATTGAATGATGCCACAAATCAAAAACACCACGGGACAAATATTATAAAGAGCTTTCGAAGAGGATAAATGGAAGAAACAAACCTTTAAACACAGTAATTACCATAATTATATAGAACTATTCTTTCTGATGTACTATAGATTTTTCTTTTAAGCAAATTATGTTGCTCATGATTGGAATTACAACAACATGAATTACTCTTTTAAAGGCAGGCGGTGTATTTTGTTCTTTTTGTGCACACTAATATTGATAATCTCAGATTAAGCATCAGATTTAATGCCCAGAGAAGAGTCACAATGGCCCTGCTGGTTGGAATTTGAAGACTGGCTACTGTTGTCTTTTTCCTTTAGCACTCTTACTAGCTAAGGTAAACAAAAAGTTACAAAAATAAAAGCCTACATCACTCCTAAAATGTATATCCTATCTTGGAACTGATTTACTCTACCTGGTAACAAAACCTCTCCGGCCACATCATAATGGGTTTAGCTGGCTCAGTACCGAGTCAATGGGTGGAATTTCCTTGATCCTGGAATCCCTATAGTGGATAAACTTATCCTTTGGATTCTCCTATGTCTTTAGCATTTTTTCCAGTAATGAAATGATTTGTGGTTACTGTAGTGTCTTGGAACCGTACAGCTTGGTTGCGGACTTATGAAGGAAATCACATAATTGATGTTGGGAGATGTCAGGGTGTGGTCTCAACAGTTATGGGGATATTGAGAGTTAGATACATTTTCTACTCTGATGAGTAAAGACATCATCTACGAGCTCAATGTGTGGTGTATTCTTGTGCATGCTACCAGGCTGGGGAGGGCGTGACAATTGGTTAAGTGTAGGGGATACGTGCCCTGAAGAAGCAGATTTGCCTTTCCTGAAAATTTGCAAGAAATAGCAAACTGCTTGTGCATGCCCCATGTACCCAAGACCAAACAGAGAAGCCTGCAGTTGGAGCATGTGGGGTGCAGAAACCACTTCTAGCAGTGCCAGGCCATCTGGAGAAAGTGAAGGCGCAACAAAGGAGCACTGTTGAAAACGCCTGGCAAAAACTGCTGGCAAGTGTAAGGAAAAGAGAAAGTGCTGCACCACAACACATAACCATCAGCTGTACAAAGAAAATGCTAGACAGCAGTGATAACCAGGTACAATATCAAAGGCAGCGACAGCTAGATATAATGCTAGAAGGCAGCAACAACCAGGTACATGACCTCATAATCGGACCAAGTGACTCAAGAGCAAACACAAGGGTTGGGCTAGACAAGTTGTTGATCCTAGAAGAAGCTGCTGGGGACAGGAAAGGTGGCATCCGGAGGCCACCTCCATAATGTCTTGATACTAGTGAAGATTTCCTGCAGCTGACGCAAGAAACATGGAATACAGTGCTGCTGCATTCTTGAAAACTCCACCGCCATTTGATACTGCCAAAAAACAGAATATTGAGGCCAGATGAACACGTGAATCAAGACTTTTGATTACTACAGACATACTCTGGAAGCATTAAGTGATGAGAAAATCATTAAGTACTTACTCACTGGTGAAGGAGTAAAAGAGGTGATGAGGAAAATCACACAGACTGAAACAATTAAAGAAGTCAAATTAAAGAAGTGTTAAAGCCAAGTTCAAACCAATGCAAAACGATGACTATGAAAGGTACATTTATCGATCACGCAAGGCAAGCTGGGAAAAAATCGATGAGTTTGTTGAAAGACTTGAAGTGCTCATCAAACATTGCAAATTCACTGAATTTAATGAGGAAGAAGCCATGCCTCTCAGAGTCATTGACGGTTGTTTGTCATCCTTGTTCAAAAGATGCATATTGCAAGAGACACTCAGGGCCAGCTTACGACCTTGGTGGAAGGGATACTCTGTCACAAACGTGACAGATATCCTGTCCACGTATTACAAGTTTCATTATATCCTATGGAACTTGTAAAATGGCTGGAGGCATAACCATCTCATTTGTGACAAAGTATATCATCCGCTAAGGTCGTAATTAGCCCCTCAGTCTAGAAAAGGTGTTAATGGCTGCCAGAGCTGAGGAACAAGCCGACCGGCAAGCTGCCAACATGTAAGCAGGAACAGCAAAAGGTGAATCAGCATTAGTCATGAAGAGCAGGCACCAGATGCCCATAAGTCGAAATCCTCAGAAAAAGAAATACTTTTTCCAATTTGGATTTTCATTTCCACTTGAGAATTAATGCCCATCTATGGCACAAATGTGTAAAGAGTGCAGAAAGGAGGACAACCTTATAACCTTTTGTAAACTGAAGAAAAAAACAAGTGCTTCATGGCAGGAGGAGAAAATGGAAGCCAGAAGATTCTACAAACAGACTCATGAAACAGTCTCACCACACCCACACAGACAAAAACAACCTCTATTGTGACAGGTCGAAACTAAATGAAGGCCAACAAGTTCATCCTGCATGAGTTCCTTAACGTCACCATTGAGTGACAGTGAAGAAGGTGAATATGCGATAATCACAGATAAAAGAGAACGACATGCACAAGTGATCATTGTCGCTTGCTCCGAAGATAAAAGAAAGACAGAAAGAAGCAAGCTGAGAAAGCAAAAGAAGTCATATGGACACTGCCCCAAAATCAAAGCAAAAGTCAACGGGTGCCCTGTAACTTTTGTGACCGACAGCAGTGCATTGATCAACATTATGACAGTTGAACAATTTCACAGTCTTTCACCTGAACTACGACTCAAAGCATCAAGTACAAAGGTGTATACATGGGCTGTTTCAAAGCCGTTGCAGAGTCGAGGATCACTAATAGTGACCCTGCAGGATGAGTAGACGTATGTGCAAGCCGCACATCATGTTGTTCAAGGTACTCCATCTACAGCATGCCTACTTAGCAGGTTAGAACCCCATTACTAGAAAATTGTGTAATCTATCTGGGATGTGTCAGAGTGTGGTCTTAACTGTTATGGGGATATTGAGAGTTAGTTACATGTTTTACGCTGATAAGTAAATATAATAACTATGAGCTCTGTGTGTGGTGTAATCTTGTGCATGCTACTTCACTGGGAAAAATGCAACAGTTAACAGCTCTAAGTCAAGCTCTATATGTGTGGCTTGAACTGTTGTTCTACCACTCCCTGGACCTGATTCACAACCTGCACTTTTGAGTAAGTTAACACTTTTGAGTTAGTCTGCTAGTTTTTGATATTCACAAACTGCACTATTGTAGTAACCTATACTTCTGTACCAAGTCCTGTACTACACAAGGCCAACCACTGGCTTTTCAACCTCAATTATTTTCTATGCTATGGTTCTGCATTACCAGTTTTTGGCCATCTATAGTTCTGGATTTACTGTTTATTTACTAGTGACTAACACCGTTTGTGTATATTTAGTTATTTGGTAGTAACTAACAGTTTGTTAATTCAGAAAACTTGCTGAAAAGTGATAATTTTCTGAAAAAAATAAGTTATCTCTGAGAATCAGGCTCTCTATATCTCAGACTGCCTTGCTCCGTTCCAACGCACATTACCGTCATTTTGTTACACTAATGTTTCACTGGAAGGGGAAAAACGCCATGCCATATTTACAAAGTGGCACAATGCTTGAATTGCGCCACTTTATAACCCCTGCACCACATCATGCCTGCGCCAGGCATAATGTAGGCAAGAGGAGCGTTCAGGTGCTGGGCAGGGCCGTAAAAAGAGATTCCTTTTGCGCCATTTTTATTGTCATTTTTAATGCCTGCTAAGTGCAGGTGATACAAAGAGGCTCCCATTGATTACAATGAGCCTCTGGGGGCTTTGCAGGATTAGCATCATAATTTTTTAGGCTAATGCTGCAAAGTGCCAGACTAGTGTAAAAAAAGATGATGCAAGTCACCCTAATTATCACCATGGTGTGCTGTATTTTAAATACATCACTACCATGGTGGTGTTAGGGGGACGCTAAGGGGCGCAAGAAAAGTGGTGCTGCACTAAGTGCAGTGTCACTCTTCATAAATCTGCCCCTGCATTTATTAGGCTCCGGTTAGATTTGTGAACTCCTCAAAAGCAGTGATTTATGTGAATGCTTCCTGGCAAAAGTAATGTGGGATCTCTAACTTGCACCTAAGATCTTTCTGAAGATGGTTAGATTTCATCATGTCAATGTGTAAGCTTCTTCCCATACTGTCTCATCAGATATTGATATGTAATTAAATGTGTGTAGGTCTTTGTTAATGATACCTGCACAATTGTTGGATATCATCAGGACTAATGGAATTGTGCACTTTCGGCGATTGCAGTGTTTTCCACATAGCTGTGAATTTGCCACATTTGCCACATAATCCTTCCTCTGCTGCATAATCTAGAGATTTTAACAAAAAATGTGTTCTTAGCTTAAACAGAGGAAAAGTTGCAAAAAACATTGAGATGCATTTTGCTGTGTAGTAGAACAAAGTTTGACTGGTCCCCCTTCTGTAGCTTATTGCTGAATCTGGGTGTTAAATGGATGAAGGCTCTGTCCAGACAGTGGTAACTTTGAGAAAACGCCAAAATAATGAAGTAACTATCACAATATATCCTGCATTATGCCTCACAATTTGCCTTTTCTTGCCACATAATTTAGTCAGCCCTGCAGGAAATTGCTGGTGTCCTGCATAACATACTCACTTAAGATATTAACCATTGTATTAATCTCACTGCCGATTGTTCTTAGTACCAACAGCGTCTTTTTATGTACAACATCTATGGTTAACATGTGCTGGGTGCTAAATAAATAAGTAAATACAAACCCACGAGAGAGATCCTTAGCCTTCCAGTAAGTATTAGCAACTTTCTGGCTTCAAAGTAAGCATTCCATCTTTCTGGCGAGTATCCCAGAAAGATATAATGCTGATGCAGGCAGAAAAGAGATTGCCCTCTTGCTTGACAGCATTGAGCAATCTCAGTCAACCCAAAGACCCGAGTGTAGGATGCTGCACCTTTCTGTGGACTGGTCTGTTTCGAGAACCAATTGGTCAGATGGCTTGCAGAGAGGAACAATAATTGAAAGTACTGATGCTTTGTTGCTTTTTAAGGGGTTCTTCTTGCCTCATTTACACAGTGGCCACTCCCCTAGCTACATCTCTTTTGCTTTTTTCATAGAGTGTGTTTGACCTTTGTGTCTGGGGAATCCTTTGGAGAAGACAGCATATACAGCAAATGAGTTCATCTGCTCCCTTTATCTTCTTCCCCACCAGTCCATCACCACATTTGCAGGATGTCAAGCAGAAACAGCAACACAGATTTCCAGGAAAACATGTTTCATTTTTGTTTTTCGTTCCTAGACTTTTAATGCATCAGATACTCAATACTCAACCTTAATTAAATATTTAACAAAGTACAACATTGAGACAATAACAATGTAACCGTAGGCTACGCTGGTAAGGGAGAAGCAAATGCAACAGTCATTCTGTTCCGATCTTGCTTAGATGAAGAGTAGGTATGGTTTGGGTACGGTAAGGACTTGTCTATCCTTTATGCTTTTTTCTTTTTCATTTTACTGGGCATCATTCAATTCAAAAGTTTATCTTGGGGGAAGGAGCTTGACTGGAAAGGCATCTTTCCAGGACCTCTAAAGCTTGACTCCTCTGGTAAGGACAGACCACACTGCACAGCCACTGCGATGTAATTTATCTGGATGTGCTGCCCGCTGTTATTAAACAAGTTGACAGAAAGCATTTAGCTTTAATTCGATTTATGCATTTGCTCTTGTATTTGAAGTTTCCAATCACATTTCTCTTTCAGTTTTCATATGATCGGACGTGCTAATTCGTTTCCGTGAGGCTTTCCCTGTGGCTTCTTCTACAAGGCGAAAACAAATACATCTGATAATTGAATTTGTCTGATAGGGAAGTTATTGGGGCGAGAGCTTGCACGAGCATGCTGTGGTTCGTGAAAGGAGGAAGATGGCAACCTAGGAGGAGAAGTAATCAATAGATGAGGTATGCCTCCATTTGACAACAAGAAGTTAACATAGGGCACAAAATTACGAAGGACAGTACATTTGAACTATTAATAATGAAATGTATTTTGCATAGGCCCTCCTGAAGTTCTACTGAAGACTTAGGGGCAGATTTAAGGAAAGTGGCGCTGCACCCATTGCAGCTCCACTTTCCTTGTGCCCCTTAGCTCCCCCTCTACTGCCACCATGTGTGCACCGTATTTAAAATATGATGCACCATGGCGCAGGGTAGGGGGCAATCACGTAATTTTTTATGACGCTATTGATGTACTCTGCAGGAGTAGAGCCATAATTTTGGTGCTACTCCTGCAGAGTACATAGGAGCCCGTTATAAATAATGGCATGCCGCCTCTGAGCAGGCAGTAAAAGTGCCAAAAAAAATGATGGAAGGAAATCTCTTAGATTTCCTAGCAGCATTTTTCCAGCCTCCCTAATGGGAGAATGCCCCCCCCCCCTTGCATACATTATGCCTGGTGCAGGCATAATGTGGTGGAAGGGTTTACAAAGTGGTGCAATGCATGCATTGCGCCACTTTGTAAATATGGCGTGGGGAAAAGCCACTTTAGTGTCACCTTAGCTTAAACAAAATGATGCTATGGCGGTGCCTGGGTGGCGCTAGGGGCACTTAAATATGCCCCTTAGCCTTCTAATAAACCTCATTTAATAAAAGGGGAAATAATTAAATTGTCTTCTAACATGACAAAATATCTGAGTCTGCAAGATGAATACAAGAAACCTAGGGGCATATTTATACTTTGTTTGCGCCGGAATTGCGTCGTTTTTTTTGACGCAATTTCGACGCAAAACTAACTCCATATTTATACTTTGGCGTTAGACGCGTCTAGCGCCAAAGTCCATGGAGTTAGCGTCATTTTTTTGCGTGGACACCTACTTTGCGTTTATTATATGCAAGGTAGGCGTTCCCGTCTAAAAAATCGACTCCGAGGCATGTGCGTCGGATTTATACTCCCGGGCGTGAATTCACGCCCGGGAGTGGGCGGGTCAAAAAAAATGACGGACGGCCGCTTTTGCGCCGTTTTTCAGCGCCTGCAAAAGGCAGGCGTTAAGGGACCTGTGGGCTCTGAAGGAGCCCAGAGGTGCCCTCCCATGCCCCCAGGGACCCCCCCTGTCACCCTTGCCCACCCCAGGAGGACACCCAAGGCTGGAGGGACCCATCCCAGGGACATTAAGGTAAGTTCAGGTAAGTTTTTTTTTTAATTTTGTTTGTGGCATAGGGGGGGCCTGATTTGTGCCCCCATACATGCCACTATGCCCAATGACCATGCCCAGGGGACAGAAGTCCCCTGGGCATGGCCATTGGGCAAGGGGGCATGACTCCTGTCTTTGCTAAGACAGGAGTCATTTCTATGGGGGTTGGGAGAGAAAAAAAAATGGCGCAAATCGGGTTGAGGCGAAAAAATTGCCTCAACCTGACTTGCCCCATTTCTTGACGCCCAAGCCCCATATCCCCCTACGCCGGAGCTGCCTGGTGTACGTCGTTTTTTTTAACGCACACCAGACGGCGCCGGCGGCTAACGCCGGCTAATGTAATTCAATAAATACGGCGCCCGCATGGCGCTTCAGAATGGCGTTAGCCGGCGCTAATTTTTTTGACGCAAAACTGCGTTAGCGCAGTTTTGCGTCAAAAAGTATAAATATGGGCCCTAATGTGGGTACCTGACTGTCCTTTCAACGCCAGTTGTGTGTGGTGCTGTCTTGTTAATTGAGCTACATTTTGCAAGATATATTTAGCTGGATAAGTACATAAGATCTCCTTTGAAGCTTTGTCACTTGTTCTCCCCTCAAATCTTTTTTCTGGTTCTGCGGCTGGCTAAGAAAAGACAAGCACGCCCCTGCAGGTGTCCCATTTTCCAGCGCCGGATTGTGTCTGCAAAACGAACTTTCCCATATGTATTTACTAACTTTGTCAACAGTGATATCACCAGCTCTTCAGTGGGAAATATGCACTTTTGACTTGAGAATCAATACTTTTTTAGTTTCTGATGATTCAAGATGCACAAAAATACAAGGCTAAAAGTCAAATGATATCAGAAACATCACATTGCACCAATGTCACGACTTTCTACCGTCTGTTCTGAAGAAAGTGAATCAAAGTAAATAAGGTAACTGAAGAGTGCTGGGGGAACTGCAGCATCTGTGATAACACACACAGGACTAGAGTACGGATTCGAAATCTACCTGAAGGAGGTCTACAGGTTCAATAACGAAACGTGGTAAAATATGGAGGACTCTTTCAAAATGGTCCACCAGACCCAAACCATATAAACTCACAGACTTACTCCTTGATAGCATTGGGCTTAGTAAGAAGACTTCTGCTTTCTCTTCTGTGAATCTCCCTTCATTCTCCGACACTGGCAATAACTCAACTGTTCTGGCATACTTTTTGTGTGTCATAATAACTTTGAGTGCTATAAACCTACATGACAGAAGCGTGGTAACTGAAAACAGTTCTTAGGTTCTGTGTTTTTTGGATTATCTAATACGTTTTCCGTAGCAAACTCAAACTCTACCTCACACAAGTTTGGACTGCATTATAAGCAGAATGAGATTCATACATTAAAGAATGGAGCGAGGACAGAAGAATCACTGTCTGGTTTGCCAAAGGTTATCATTCTGACATAGCTTGTATGATCCTTGGAGTTCACTCCTGATTCCAGAAGGATGAGTCTTCCTGGACTTTCTCTTCCAGAGGTAAAGGTGACCCCTTCCATTAGCCACTGTTGTTCCAACACAGGTAAGCACCTAGCGGTTGGTGCCTTCTAGAGAAAGCCCTGAAGAGGAAAAAATAAATTAGCTACAGGAGCAATCCTTAAACCCATGAGAACCTGGGTATCCAAACATTTTATGCTACAATGGTTCGCATAGGTATCATATAAAAATGATAATACAATGAAAAGAGGACAAAAATAACTCACAAAGATGCTTAGCAAAAATGACAGCACATGCCAGGCCTGAATGATTTCTGGCACATGCGTATAACTCAAATAAAACAAAATTGCAATGGACACCGCTATAAGAGAAAATGTATACTGCTTATATATGCAGTAGTGCAATCACAACCGCCCAGTCATGAGGACTAGACTTTACCCGGAACCTCCAATTACAAGTATTATCACTGAAAGGACAAGTGATGAGCAGAGCATGCATATTGTGTCCTCAGTGTCAAAACACAAAAACAATAATAAACATTACAGTAAATAGAAAACAAGCAGGCTTTTGCTAATTTACAGACAACCACTGAAAAAGTATTGTATGTCTTATAGAGAGAATGGACACAGACATAAGTTTCTCTGTTACGCTGATCCATTGATGGCGTTTGGACACCTAGAAGGATGGAGGGGTCTCAGCAGGACAATTAATTCAGGGACATTCTAAATGGTAATAGACCTGGCATGCAGGGATAAGCATGCGCACTGTTAGAAATTGGGTTTCTGGTTGGCCAGGGTATGCACCTAAGCCAGGCAGAACCCACCCACTCTAGACAGGGCAAGGGAATTACATGTCCAAGATAACCCCTGCTCACCCCCTTGGAGCTTGGCACTAGCAGTCAGGCCTATCCTAGAGGCAGTGTGTAAAGTGTTTGCACAACACACTCAACGCACTATCCCCACACAACACCAAGTTATATAAAAATAAACTGTATTGTACACAACATTATTAGACCAAACACATGTCAGTATTATACTGCTACTCAAGCAGTTATCAGAATGCTACACAATACGGTTACTCTGTAGAGATCTGCAGTAGTCATACATAACACACAGGTTACTTATTATTCTGCAACATAAGCAGTAGTCAGGAGTCACATTATTATAGAAATGCACGTGTCATAAAAAGTATCACAAATGCTCATACCAGGAACATTAGAAAACATATGGCAAGTCACAAAAAATATATTAGCATAAAATACGCATAAAAGGAATATCAGCAAATAAATAGCACATCATATAGAAAACAGGCTGCCTACAAGTCCCAGCTTGCCCCTACCAGGTACATTGGAAAGCATTTTTCGATTGATAGTACCTGTTTTGATTGATGAGGGCACCTCCAGTGCCACAAAGTAAAACAAAGGGGGCCCGCTGCTCCTCCACATCAACTGGGGACTGCCTGGTTATTTGGGGGGAGGGGGACAGCACGCACCCCCTCCATTTTTATGTAGGGACCCCTCCTGGGGACCCGCGATCTCTGGGGCCCCCCTAGACCACAACGGGCCCTCCAAGGGGGAGCAAAGCTAAAACCCCAAAAGGGGCAGAAGAGGGGACTTTGCAGTGTGGTGAGTCCTCCGCCCAGTCCGCGATCTCCAGGTGCAGATCGGGGCCTGGGGAAGCCACAAGCCCAAAAGAACACTATGTGAGTGAACACACCCCTAGCGCAGGGACCAGAGGTGAGGGATTACCCCTCGTCCCCCAAGGCCCATCTTCAAGGGCAGCCCTGGTATCCAAAGGAGACCTCCGATGAGGTGTTCCTTCACCCTGATGCCGCCGATGTGCACTCACCCGCACCCGATCTGGTGCGCGAGTGTCTCTGCTCCCTCCCGGGCCGCAGCAGTGATCAGGCCTAAGTGAGTGCCTTTGGTACCCCGGGTCGCTCCTCGGAATGTACTTCACCCCGGGGCAGCGATGGGAGCACACTTCACTCCGATCTCCCTTCCAGCATGACTCACTCACGCTACGAGCAAACAGCCCGCCCACTTTGCAGTGGTGAAATCAGCACTGTAGCGTGCTTCCACGCACAAACAAATAAAATAAATAAAACCAAAAGCGCTCTTAAGGCGCTTTAAGATAAGTCAACAGAGTGCTCTGCAGGTGCCCTGTCATTAAGGTGAGACGCTCCTCCTGCACTTTAGCAGAGGAAGGCAGGGGTCAGGGACCACAGCACCCAGCCGGTGGGGGATACAAAAAGATGAAGCACAGGGCGTCAGGGCCAAGCAGCAGGCCAGCACAATCTGGATGCAGGAAGTTAGCAGTTCCTCCTATTGACCCAACAGGTCACAGGTCAGCACTGCAGCTGCAGTCCAAGGTGGCTCCTGGTGAGTGTCTCCAGCAGCATTCTATGTCCAGTTACAAGAATGCTTCAGTTCCAAAGTGTTCTAGTTTTGCAAAGGTTTAACAAAGAATGGGAGAGGAGGTTCCAACCAGTTACAACTGGTTCTGAGAGTGCCCCGTCTCTCCTCCAGCACAAACTTCAAACATCAGTTGGGGGTAAATTAGCCTTTGTGTGAGGCCTGGTCACAGCCTTTACAGATGCATGTTTGCCCCGCCTACCCCTTCTCTCAGCCCAGGAAGGCCATTCAAAATGCAGATGCACCTCTGTGACGCCTCCATCCTCCCTTGTACAGGCTGTCTGAAAAGTATGCACAAAGCCCAAATGTCACTCTGCCCAGACATGGATTGGAGTCAAGCTGCAAAACACCAGTCATAAGAACAGAGAAATGCTCACTTTCTAGAAGAATTTCTTACTACCATTACAACCATACCAAACATGCCTACGCCACTCATAAATCAGGGAATTCCCCCTAGACATAAGGCAGGGCATTTCTAATGCAATCCTATGAGAAGGCAGCACTCACAGCAGTGAGAAACCAAATAGGCTGTTTGTCACTACCAGGATAGGCCACGCAACCAGGAATGTGTCCTGCCTTCTACATACATAGCACCCTGCCCATAGGGCTAGCTATGGCCTACCTTAGGAGTTACTTACATGTAGTAAAAGGAGAGTTCTGGGTCTGGCAAGTAAATTTAGATGCCAGATCCCTGTGGCAGCATATTGCGCACGCAGGCGCTGTGCTAGAAGATCTGAGACATGTTTGAAAGGCTACTTGTATGGGTTGCGCAAGCAGCGCTGCAGGCCCACTAGAAGCATTTAATTTACAGGCCATGGGTATAGGGATACCACTGTGCAAGGGACTTACAGGTAAATTAAGTATGCCAATTAGGTGTGAGCAATCATACCAACTGTAGAAGGAAGAGCACCTGCACTTTAGAAGTAATCAGCAGTGATAAAGTGTTCAGAGTCCTAGAGTCAACTGCAAGAGGTCAGAAAAAATAGGAGGCAGGAGGCTAAAAGTCTGGGGATGAACCTCCAAAAATGGCCAGATCCAACATTAACCAAATAAATCAAATTGTTATGTTAGGGAGAGATAACCATTTACAACAATGGGGATTCTCCTGATTTTCTTGTCAAATCTCCCTGCTTCTTTTCCTCTACATCCTACATTCTTGTAAACAAGCCACCAGGCCAGTTGGTGCAATATCTCCTTGGCATTTATAACAATTTTTCACGTAATATAATGCAGCTGTAATCTCTCACTAGTTTAGACTTTCTTGACATGACCTTAATCTATTGATTTTGTCAATTGCTTATTAAAAATGTTCAATCAGCCGTGATGTCAATTCAGCAAATTGTTAAAATAATGCACAGATCTGCCTCCTGTTAAAAAATATAACCCATTTCTGTTCAAGCAATTTATTAATTGCCGATCCCAGAAAGTGCTCAATTAATTTCACTGAGGAGAAAGCGGATTCTAAATCAGCAACATGACTGCTATACTTTGAGGATAGCATTTATCGATTACAGCATTCAAATTTAACCCTTTCCTGTCTCCTTAAATCCCGCTTTAGATGAGCGTCCGATCTTGAAGAAAAGTGTTCTCTATCTTAATAATGAAACAAATCCTGAAATTACACATGCTGCTGTTCATCGTTAAGTTGAAAAAGACAACTCGAAATCTATTTCTTACACTAACATTATGCAACAGCAGATGTGGCTTTACGGCCAGCAAATCCCTTAATCTGCGCATGCCTAAAAAACTAGTCTGACCTTGTGTAATTTGACTGGTGATCATGTAAAGTCATTCAGTGGCTTTGGGCCGAAGTCACCTTATAAAACTGCAAAATTAAAAATCTTCCTTAATAACTCTTCTCTGCAACAAGGAAAGAGCCATTTTCTAACAAGAAAGTTCTTCCTCTTGCATAACACTCCCGAACCCCAACCTTTTGATTGGTAGATCTCTATTGGGGAAACAAGATAATTTGCCTTTGCTTGTATAAAAATCACAAATTAAAATATAACATAGAGTGTTTGTAAACCATGAGGTAATGGGAAAAATTTAACTGCATAGGAGATTCCGCAATAAAGAGGATTACACAGTGAGGCATAAGATGAAGACATCAAATACATGGAATATTTGGATACAATAAGGGGCAATAGACAATAAAATAGACGCTTATGGTTAGTATCCAAAACGTTCATTATTGTTGGCCACACACCCTTTAGGTTGACCTAGTACATTGCTCATGACTGCATACAAGGCAGGAAGGTTTCAAGTGGGTGAAGTCCAAAGACTGTGCCCAGGAAAGTCTTGTCTGTGGTTGACTTAATCTTGACTTCTGCCTCAGTGAAATCTCTCTACATTTGGACAAGACATTTTTCTAGAAGTCAAACTTCTTCAAGTTGATGTCAGGGGTTAATCGATATCAGTGCCTGCGGCTTGGCAGCAAACTGGTGGTAGCCTTTAGTTCTTTTTTTGCGAAAAGTTTGGAAACAGTTTCTAAGTGTCCAGTATTGCAATCTTGGTGGAGAGAAAAATACACACTAAGACTTGCCAAGGGTCTAGAACCTTGTGGGTGCCAGATGAGGGTTAGGACTCAGGCCCTCATTCTGACCTTGGCGGGCGGCGGAGGCCGCCCGCCAAAGTCCCGCCGTCAGGTTACCGTTCCGCGGTCGAAAGACCGCGGCGGTAATTCTGACTTTCCCGCTGGGCTGGCGGGCGGTCGCCTTCAGACCGCCAGCCAGCCCAGCGGGAAAGAGGCTTCCACGATGAAGCCGGCTCGGAATCGAGCCGGCGGAGTGGAAGCTGTGCGACGGGTGCAGTTGCACCCGTCGCGTATTTCACTGTCTGCGCAGCAGACAGTGAAATACATGTAGGGGCCCTCTTACGGGGGCCCCTGCAATGCCCATGCCAGTGGCATGGGCACTGCAGGGGCCCCCAGGGGCCCCGCGACCCCCCCTACCGCCATCCGGATCTCGGCGGTCCGACCGCCGGGATCTGGATGGCGGTAGGGGGGGTCGGAATCCCCGCGGCGGTGCAGCAAGCTGCGCCGCCGCGGAGGATTCAATGGGGCGGCGGTACACTGGCGGGACCCCGCCAGTGGTGCCGGTCCGACCGCGGCTTTACCGCCGCGGTCGGAATCCCCATTGGAGCACCGCCGGCCTGTCGGCGGTGCTCCCGCGGTCCTCCGCCCTGGCGGTCAAAGACCGCCAGGGTCAGAATGACCACCTCAATCTCCAAAAGTCATACGGACGGTCCAATGGCAAATCAAGTTGAAACTGCTCAGCTAAGATCAGCAGAATCTTGGACTTCTTGCACTTTTTGTGTTCCTGGAGCTGAACAGGAGGCTAGCCAACTAGCCCTTGGGGTACACTCTTCTGTCCTGGGTACGCTTGGTAGCAGGTCCAGCCTTTTGGGCTTCTATTCACAGGTCGCAGTAGATGCAGTCCTCTTTCTGAAGCCATTATTCAGCAGACACACTCCTTCTGTCTTCACCAGACCCAATGGTGTTTTGATGAGGGAAAGACTCCCTAAAATATAGGGGAAAAGTTCTCAGGGGCAACCATAACCCCTTTGACATCACTTCTTGGGGGTTTGGCCTTAAACTATTCCACAGAGCACTGCTCTGCCAAAATCCAATCTCGTAGAATCTTTCTTCCTTTTGCCAGAGTTTAGGGCACACACCTGAGTTGTGCTAAGGGAAATGTGAAACACCTCCAGGAAATCACTTCTCGAACTAGATTTCCCCCGTTGGGGTTGGTGTCACTCTGGCTACTCGGATAATGGCAGGGCTAGACCTAAAAGTGAGTTAAATATGCCTGTCACAGGGGAAGCCCAATTGAAGATTGTGCACTTGGTGGACAGATCTCCTGGGTCATCCTGTCAGAAGGAAGTCATACCTCCTCTCAGCCACTGTCCTTTTGTGCCCTTCCCCAGGAGCAATTCACACCTTGGAGTAGGCTGCCAGATGATAGTTGGGGATTTACTCTGAAAAGGCTATGAGAGGCTTTAGGAAGGGAAATACCAACTTTCTCAAAATTACGTTTTCAAAACAGTCCTTAAAAATCCAATTTTACCTTCAGTTGGGATTTTAAATTGCTATTAGTTTGAGTCCCTGAACACTGTTGTGGCTATTCCTGAATTTAAGTTATGCATTACACAGTGGTGTAAGGTAGCTCACTGATTTTCTATGGAAGTGCCTATGAAAGACTTGCCAGTGAATAATGAATTTTTAAGGAGGGCAACAAATTACAATTCTTTTCACAGTGTTGCAAAAACTGTCATGGTGAATTCACAGTGTTGCTATGAAGGTCAATCCTGAGTCCACCCACATTTCAATGAAGAGTTAGAGGTGCCTCCCACAGGCTGAATTGAATTCAAGGGTGGGAAGTTGGGCACCTTTTCTTATTTCCATTTGCACTGCTTGGGTGGTATGAGGGCTTAGCCAGGGTGTTGGCACGCAGAGGACTCAGGGCATGATACAAATGTAAGCAGGGTGTTCTGTATTCTTCCTGTCTGCTGAGATACATGCCTTGTTCATTGATGCTCAGAATATACTGGCTTCGCCAGCCCAGCCTTGCAATCAAGGAGGGGTAAAGACTGTGCTGTATGGACAACTGCAAATTGGCCTACCATCTGCAATGAGGTCTGTGGGTTAGCCATCTGAGTTATTGATTGGTGACAGTCACAGAATAAGCACCAGGCCTCAGTAAATCTGCTATCATAATGTTTATTAGAAATGACCATGTTTTGTGTGGTTTTTGCCTTCTGTAGCTAAATCTGTTTTTTTGGTATTAGGCATAAGTAAAGGTAAACTTTACAAAGGGATGAACATGTCCCTATACCTGATCCTCACACCATCGCAGTTGGCATTACCTTTTGACTTTGGCTTGTCTAAGAGCGACCGGATAACTACAGTTGGCACTTTGCGCTTTTTGGTGCTATTTTTAATTCAAAAATTTAAAAATCATATCTCCTGTTCTACTGATGGTTTTTTCCATCATGTTGGTTTTATTTTATTTTTTAAAATATACCCTATTTTTCTAAATTGGTTTTCTTGTGTTGTGTTTTCATTTATTACTGTTTGAGTGTTGCCATAATACTTTACACATAGGGTAGGTCGCTCCCCCTGCTGCTGCAGCTCCACCAGCCCAGGCTCCTGAGACCTCCTAGCAAGCCCAGCCAATTCACAGTAAGTACCCCCCCCCCACCGCCCAGCCCCTCGCCCTGGCCCACACTACTCACCTCCTCTCCTGCTTCTTTTCTTCATCTCTGATCTTCCTCTGTGCTCTTCTGTATTCTTCATCTGTACTCTTCTTTCTTCCCTGCTCCCCGTCTTCTGTCTATCTTTTTCCCTCACTCGCCACCTCCTCTGAAAACCCCCCTATCTTCCTATCCGTTTACCCTTCTATCTCTCACCCTCACTCACCTCCACCTCTGTAACCCCCTATCTTCTATCTCTCACCCTCACTCACCTCCACCTCTGTAACCCTCCTTCCCTATCTTCCTAACTTTCCTCTTCAACTTTCTTCCTAAACACCCCGCCACCCTTAACCCCTCTCCCCCATCTCTTCTCCCCTCTACCTATCCCCCCTCCCTCCGCTTTCCCGCCGCCACCTCCTGCACACCCCCGCCCCCCCAGCTCCCATTCGTCGCCCCACTCCCGTCCCCCGCCCCCAGCTGACCCCTCCCCCCCTCCTCCCTCTTATGGCGGCCGCTGCGCGACAGAGTTAGCGACCCTTGACCCAAGGGTAGGTCGCTCCCCCTGCCGCTGCAGCTCCACCAGCCCATGCTCCTGAGACCTCCTAGCAAGCCCAGCGAATTCACAGTAAGTACCCCCTCACCGCCCAGCCCCGCGCCCTGCCCCGCGCTACTCACCTCCTCTCCTGCTTCTTTTCTTCATCTCTGATCTTCCTCTGTGCTCTTCTGTATTCTTCATCTTTACTCTTCTTTCTTCCCTGCTCCCCGTCTTCTGTCTTCATCTGTGTTCTTCTCCTGTGTGCTTCTTTCTCCCTCCTCTGCACCGCGACCTGCGTGTGCTTTCTTCTTCTGTGTCCCTCTTCTTGGCTCTTCTGTCTGCTGCTCGTCGCTCCTCTTCTTCTTTACCTTCTCCTGTGATCTTCTCTCTTCTGCTCTTCTGCTCCTCTTCTTCTTTACCTTCTTCTGTGATCTTCTCTCTTCTGATCTTCCGCTCCTCTTCTTCTTTACCTTCTTCTGTGATCTTCTCTCTTCTGATCTTCCGCTCCTCTTCTTCTTTACCTTCTTCTGTGATCTTCTCTCTTCTGCTCTTCTCTCTTCTGCTCCTCTTCTTCTTTCACCTTCTTCTTGGATCTTCCCGCGTCTGCCCTCCTGCTCCTGACTCGTCTCTCTGACCTCCCTCACTCGCCACCCCCTCTGTAACGCCCCTATCTACCTATCTTTCTATCTTTTTCCCTCACTCGCCACCTCCTCTGTAACCCCCCCTATCTTCCTATCCGTTTACCCTCCTATCTCTCACCCTCACTCACCTCCACCTCCACCTCTGTAACCCCCTATCTTCTATCTCTCACCCTCACTCACCTCCACCTCTGTAACCCCCCCTCCCCTATCTTCCTAACTTTCCTCCTAAACTTTCTTCCTAAACTCCCCGCCACCCTTAACCCCCCTTCCCCCATCTTTTCTCCCCTCTACCTGTCCCCCCTCCCTCCGCTTTCCCGCCGCCACCTCCTGCATGCCCCCGCCCCCCCAGCTCCCATTCATCGCCCCACTCCCGCCCCCCGCCCCCGCCCCCCGCCCCCAGCTGACCCCTCACCCCCCTCCTCCCTCTTATGGCGGCCGCTGCGCATATGCTGGGACGCATATGCTGGGGCGCCGCTGGCGCACCAAAGGCAAGCCTGTCTGCGCCCGTCCGCTCCTGGCCCGCGCCCAGCGCCACGACCCCTGGCCCTCAGCACTCCCAAACCCTGCTGCACTGCTACTGCCCCATCACCCTCCACGCCCTCAACCCCGGGCGTTCCAGCACCTGCTTCCAAGCCAGCTCGAAACGTACCCACGGACCCTTTGCATTTCACACTTGCAAACTTACCTTCCACCACGAAACCACCATGACCGCCAGCGCACGCGCCATCAACCACCTCAAATACATCCTGATCAACGCACGATCCGTCCACAAGCACGCCATTGAACTCTGGGACCTCCTGGACTCCACCGCACCAGACGTCACCTTCATCACTGAGACCTTGATGAACGCCTCCTCGGCCCCCGACATCGCCATTGCCATCCCCGAAGGTTACAAGATTTCAAGGAAAGACCGCACCAACCAAGTAGGAGGAGGAATCGCCATCATCTTCAAAGACTCCATCAACGTCACCACCTCCACCGAAGACACCCCCCTTGCCGCCGAACACCTGCACTTCCAGATCCGCACAGACCCCAGGACCACCCTCAGAGGATGCCTCATCTACCGCCCCCCCGGATCACGCGCCCTCTTCAGCGACTCCATCACCGACTTCATCTCCCCGCACGCCCTCGCCTCACCGGACTACATCCTCCTTGGCGACCTCAACTTCCATCTGGAACAGAACAACTACCCCAACACCACCGCCCTGCTCGACAACCTCGCCAACCTCGGCCTCAAGCAACTGGTGAACACCCCCACCCACATCGCCGGACACACGCTCGACCCCATCTTCTCCGCCAGCAAACACGTATCCTTCAGCCACGCCTCCGCTCTACACTGGACCGACCACAGATGTGTCCACTTCACCTTCCGACACGAGACTAGCCACCTCCGCACACAACCCATCCCACGTCGACAGTGGAACAAAATCCCCGAAGAACAGCTTCTTTCCACCCTCATCGACAACCAACCCACCTTCTCCGCCGACCCCAACGACGCAGCCCTCAGCCTCACAAACTGGATCACCAACTGCGCAGACAACCTCGCTCCCCTCAGACGCCCTCCAAGACAGTCCAACACCAAAAAACCTCTCTGGTTCTCTGACACCCTTAAGGAATCAAAGAAAACTTGTCGCACCCTCGAGAAAGCTTGGCGTAAGGACCACACCGCAGACAACATGACTGCCCTCAAGAACGCTACCTGCGAACACCATCACCTGATCTGTGCAGCCAAAAGGAATTTCTTCACAGACAGACTGGACAAAAACAGCCACAACGGCAGAGAACTCTTCAACATCGTTAAAGAGCTCTCCAACCCCAACGCCAATGCCATCACGCCCTCACAAGACCTTTGCAACTCCCTCGCCACCTTCTTCCATCGTAAGATTACCGACCTACACGACAGCTTCGGACACCAGACCCAGCCGACCACCACAGAACCCACACCCCCAGCCATCACCCTCAATGCCTGGACCCACATCAACACAGAAGAGACCAAAGTCACCATGAACTCCATCCACTCCGGTGCCCCCTTGGACCCCTGTCCACACTTCATCTTCAATAAAGCCGACAACATCATCGCCCGCACCTCCAGACCATCATCAACACCTCGTTTTCGTCTGCCACCTTCCCTGAGAGCTGGAAACACGCTGAAGTCAACGCCCTACTGAAGAAACCTACGGCTGACCCAAGCAACCTGAAGAACTTCCGCCCCATCTCACTCCTCCCCTTCCCTGCCAAAGTCATAGAGAAGACCGTCAACAAGCAGCTTACCAACTTCTTTGAAGACAACAACCTTCTCGACCCCTCTCAGTCCGGATTCCGAGCCAACCACAGCACAGAAACCGCCCTCATCTCAGTCACAGACGACATCAGAACCCTGATGGACAACAGAGAAACAGTCGCCCTCATCCTCCTCGACCTCTCGGCTGCCTTCGACACCGTCTGTCACGCACCCTAATAAACCGCCTCCGCTCCACCGGGATCCAAGGCCAGGCCCTGGACTGGATCGCCTCCTTCCTCTCCAACCGCTCCCAAAGAGTCTACCTTCCACCTTTTCGCTCAGACCCCACCGAGATCATTTGCAGCGTCCCACAAGGCTCCTCGCTCAGCCCGACACTATTCAATGTCTACATGAGCCCCCTCGCCGACATCGTACGCAAACACAGCATCATCATCACCTCCTACGCCGACGACACTCAACTGATACTTTCCCTCACCAAGGACCCCACCAGCGCCAAGACCAACCTGCAAGATGGAATGAAGGACGTTGCAGATTGGATGAAACTGAACCGCCTGAAACTGAACTCAGACAAAACGGAAGTCCTCATCCTCGGTAACACCCCGACCGCCTGGGACGACTCCTGGTGGCCCACGGCCCTGGGCACCGCACCGACCCCCGCAGACCACGCACGCAACCTCGGCTTCATCTTGGACCCTCTTCTCACCATGACCAAACAAGTCAATGCTGTATCATCCTCCTGCTTCCTCACCCTCCGCATGCTCCGAAAGATCTTCCGCTGGATCCCCGCGACACCAGAAAGACCGTGACCCATGCCCTCGTCACGAGCCGCCTGGACTATGGCAACACCCTTTACGCTGGAACCACCGCAAAACTCCAGACACGTCTGCAACAAATTCAAAACGACTCCGCCCGCCTCATCCTCAACATACCCCGCAACAGCCACATCTCCGCACACTTGAGACACCTGCACTGGCTTCCCATCAGCAAAAGGATCACCTTCCGTCTCCTCACCCATGCACACAAAGCCCTCCACAACAAGGGACCAGAATACCTCAATCGTCGCCTCAGCTTCTACGCTCCCACCCGTCTTCTCCGCTCCACCAGCCTCGCGCTCGCCGCCGTCCCTCGCATCCGCCGCTCCACGGCGGGTGGGAGGTCCTTCTCCTACCTGGCGGCCAAGACTTGGAACACCCTCCCCACCATCCTCAGGACCACCCAGGACCACTCTGCATTCCGGAGACTTCTCAAGACCTGGCTCTTCGAGCAGCAGTAACCCCTTCCCCCTAGCGCCTTGAGACCCGCACAGGTGAGTAGCGCGCTTTATAAATTTTAATGATTTGATTTGATTTGATCTAAGTTAAGCCTGACTGCTTTGTGCTAAGCTACCAGAAGGTTAAGGTTTCTATACTGATATTTGTGTTCTCCTGATAAGGATTTGTGACTACTTCTTGAAGACAAATAATCTAATTTCATTGTTTAGGTGAAACCGACGTCTCAGATTTCTACAATCAGGACTATAAGTTCTACAGTCAGGCCAATGAGAGTGAAGGGGACAAAGGTGTCAACATTTCCCCAAGCCCACTATATGTAGAGCATTGCACTCATGCTAGCCTGTTTGTTTAATGAAGTAGTCAAAAAGTGATGGCTGGAATTCTTGAATCAATCTTAGACACTGGTGATAAGTTGGACAGCTCCCCATTCCATTGTTCGCTGGACTACAACTGGTCCTGGGTTGCTTGTGCTCCAGTTCAAGGCAGTTTGGCTTGAACTGTTCTCATTGGAGCACGCTGAAGACAATTGCATATGGCTGTGTCCAAACTGAGGTGGCATGATATGCAAAATAATGACAGACTGGGATACAGCCCAAGTGATTACCAGTGGCTGATATCAGTTTAAGCATTATAGCCATCACTTTTTTGTTTACTTTCAGTAGGATTCTTTAAGTGGGATGCACTTGCCCAGGTGTGGGTCCCAGGCAAACTATGCCAATGGAACCAAGCTGTACCTGGCTGATGAGTTCTAATAAGGGTGAAACCGCTCCTGAGTTGCTTGTGCTCTGGTTAGGGGAGGCCCCGCTTGGCAGTTTGGGCTAGACTGTTCCCCCTGGAGCAGAGTCAAGGCTGATTTGCATATGGCTGTGTCTAAACTGAGGAGTTATGAAGTGTAAAATAATGATGGACTGGGATATGGTTTGAGCCATTACCAGTGACTGAGATTAATTCAAGCATTCAACCATCACCTCTGTGTATATTTCAGTGTGGCAAACTAAGGAGGGTGGGTATGTCCAGAAATGGGACCCTTGCAAACTTAACCATAGAACCAAGCTATACCTGGCTGATGAGCACAAATAAGAGTGAAGCTTGACCCAGGTTACTTGTTCTCCAGTTCAGGAGGACCTGGTGTGGCAGTTTCGGCCAGACTGTCACCACTGGAGTGAGGTCAACTCTTATGTGTATATTGGTGGGTCCAAACTGAGATAGCATGGTATTCAAAATAACAATGGACTGAGAAGTGGCCCGAGGTGATTAACAGTGCTTTGATTAATTCAAGTATTCCATACGTCACTTTTCTGTATACTTTAGACCCAAACATAGCAAATTATGGTGCTGTTATCAACTTTTATCAACGTTTGCCAGTAATATGTTCATTATGGCACCAGTTTGAGAAAATGTTCTAATCTGGATTTCCATCAATTAAGCCATAATATGCTAATGTTGAATGTACTCTGTTATAATATGATATGTCAAGAAATATTTATTAAGTGCAACATACACCAAGGGTCTCTTGGCGCTATAGCAGCAGAAGAGTAATATAACAGAAGGGCAGGGACAATGTATCAATTGTCATAAACCTGCTTGATGAGCCATGCCTTTAGTACTTTCCTAAATGAGAGCAACTCTGGAATCAAGCAAATAACTGCTGGAAGGCCATTCCACTCCTTATGAGCAAGTACCAAAAAACGATGTCCACTCATTATGGTTTTCTTAAACCTTGGTATCACCAGATGGTTAGTAGAAGATGAGCAGAGAGTCCTCCTTTGGTGAATATCTCACTATACAGTCTCAAATGAAACCTAGGGAGATCCCCATTAATATCTTAACAATCGGACATCAAGTTTTAAATATAATCCACTGGTTAATTAGGAGCCAGTGTAGGCTCTTTAAACAGGGTGTGATCGGTACTCTCTGAGGAATTCTAAAGATCAGACTGGCATCAGCATTCTGAATTAACTGTAGTCAACTGTATTAATCTGTAATTTGAGAGATAGGGATTGATCAATGATAACTCCCAGACTTTTATCTACTTGTTTTGTGTAAGGCAGCACACTCATTTTGGGTGACCAAAAGGATCTAGTCCACAAGAAGGGTGTATAACTTAATAGCACAATGTTGGTCTTTTATGCATTCATCTTTAAATAGTTTTGCCTTATCCATCCACTGATGAGACACAGCATGCTCTTAAAGTGTTGAGCTGGAGTAGAGTCTGACAATCATCAGCATAATTCAGGATCTGACAGCCACTCCTGGCAAGCTCCTTGATAAGCGGCTGAATACAGATATTAAAAGGATGAGGGGGGATAGGAGATCATTACGGGACAGGCACTTGGGGCCAGATGTATCAAAGGATTTTGCATTTGCGAACAGTGCAAATCTGTAAATTCCACTGTTTGCGAATGCAAAATCGCCTTTCATGATTTATGAAAGGAATTTGCAGTGCAATTTTAAGGAATCACAAAAATAGCGATTCCTTAAAATTGCAACTCCGATTAGGGAATCACAATTTGCGATTCCCTAAATAGGAAATCGCAAATAGGGAATACCTATTTGCGATTACCTATTCACATGTATCATGCATTTCTTAAATGCGAATTTGGCAATTAGGAAATGCAATTGCCACAAATTCAAGTCTGGGGGTAAGCATGTGCAATTTTTAAAAATGCATTACAGATTCATTTTAAAAAATGACATATAGCACCACATGCCCCTGGAGCACGTGTGCGTTTTACAGGTCCCCAAATATTTTTTTGAGGTGCATCAAAGGGGACCTAAGGCCCCCAGCACCTTGGGGTTTGCATGACCTAATTTGCGAATTTCTAACAGGAACTTGCAAATTTGGAAATGCAAAACCATTCGCACCTATGGGCCCATAGGGATGAATGGAGTCCCATTCCCTAATTGCGATTCGGTAATAGAGAATGTGACTTTTAACAAATCGCCATTACCAAATCATAATTTTCATACATCCCATTATGCATTTCTTAAACAGCGATTTCTTAAAAATCACTATTTAGGAAATGCAAACCGGGATGATGATACATCTGGCTCAAAGTCCTTAATTCTGGTGCCCTAAAGGAGGGATTTGCAATGTCTGGGATTTTTCTCCAAGAAGGAGGTGAACCATTTGGTCTTTCCCATAAAACCTACCTTCCACCGTCGATCAAATAAAATCTTCTGATCAACCATGTCACAAGCTTTGGAGAAATCAAAGAGGTTAAATGCTGAGACATGTCCATGACCTAAATTTCTTCTTAAATCATGTATAGCTGATAAGATCACAGTTTCATTTCTATGTTGTGCCTGAAAACCAGCTTGACGAGGGTCCTGGAACTATGAATCTAAGATAATAGAGCTCACCTCATGTTCTACGTGAGCTACCAATAATTTACAGCAGTAAGGAAGCAGTGAGGCGGGACATAAATTCTTAAGGTTTTTAGGGTCATCACCAGATTTCTTCAATAGTGGGATGACCGTAGCCTCTTTCTTAATTTATTGAGACATTTAATGGGTTAGTAAGGAATCTATAGTAGAAGGAGCTATCCACTGCAACACTCTAGGGGGGCAGGGGTCACGAGGGCAGACAGGGAAATAACCTTGAAAGGTCCAGCAATGTGGGTAAAATAATGAGCTGTGATTACTTAAAATGCATAATTATTTATCAAAGGTTAGTTTCCTTTCCTAATAGCATGGTTTAGCACACAAACTATCACAATGGTAAAAATACAACCTCTTACTTGCTCTCATGTTCCCATTTTGAGTGCTGGCTTACTGAAAGGAGAAAGTGTGTTTAACTCCTTAATACGGCACAACAAAATGCTAAAATTAATAATGGGTTACCGATTGGCAACTATGGAAACAATGTAATATATATGGCCTCATTATGACATTGGCAGTCCTAGGACCGCCAATGCTGTGGTGGCGGTCGGACTGCCACACTTCAGGCTGTCCGACTGCCACATTACAACCCTGGCAGTTGGACCACCAGCAGACCGCTGTCCCTAGCAGGAACATGGTTCCTGATGGGGTGATGGCAGTCGGAGTTTTGGTCAGCCACGGCGGCACTGAGTTCAGCGCCGCCATGATGCTCACAAGTCCAGTTTCTGCCAGCCTTTTCATAGTGGGGCCCGCCATGAAAAAGCTGACTGAAACACAGTGCAGGGGGCCACAGAGGGGCGGGGGAGCTGCACTGCCTAGGACCATGTCATGGGCATTGCAGTGGCCCATTGTCCAGCACACTTGGAAGGCAAATTGTCTGCTTTGTGGCCGTGCACATTCCAAGGGTGGTGGTGTACTACGGTATTGGCCAGCCAATACTGTAGCGCTGTTCCCACTGAGCTGAGCGGTGGGAATGTTGTGATACGATGTTCCCGCCCGTCAACCCTGTGGGAACCCCATAATACAGAAGGGATGAGGCTGCCGGGTTGACGGCCACCTCATCCCCATGAGATTGGCATCAGCTCATCTGAACGCTAAACTTGTAATGAGCCCCTTCATCCGGTTAAATTAATTGTTGTCTTGTTTACAGTTCCAAGTTTTATATAATTTACCTTATCATTCTCTAATCAATATGCTAAGCTGAGTTCTATTTTGGAGAATGTGGTAAACATCACAAATATTGTTGCAATCACGTTTAATAAGTTATCTAATGTATTTATGTAAGATATTGGGTTACTGGTTGAGGGGGGTGAAACCTTATTCCAGCAGCAACCACAATTCTCTGTCAGGGTGAAGCCATAAGCAAACTTGGCAGCTTGGCACAGAGCAGACAGACTTAAATTAGAGTCAAGGTGTAAAGTATTTGTGCTGTAATTTAGACAGCATCAACGTTGAAACAGGACACACCAAGGATCCCACGCCCGATTAGAAAAATAGAGTAGACTTTAATAAATAAAAGAAGACTAGCACAACAAGAATCCAATCAGTAAAACCGGAGATAAGAAAATGTAAAGAGTTCACTGAAAATATTACCAAAATTATCACCAAAAAGCACTGAGCACCAATTGTACCGGGACACAGTCACAACCATGATGGAGAGCATGCCAGTTACAGGAACCCACTTGTTCCTCTTGTTTCAAATCATGAAGATGTCACTGCACCATTTTTTTGGTCCTCCCTGTGGGGAACACCTCCCTTGCATACATTATACCTAAGATAGGTATAATGTGACACAAGGGTTTTCAAACTGGTGCAATGGTGACATTGCGCCAGTTTGTAAATACAGCACAGGATGGGGGCTGTTTTGCTTCACTGTAGCATAAAAAAATTATGCTACCGCAGCGCAAGAGGCTTGTAAATTAGCCCCTTAATTTCCTGGACTCTGGAACTTTGTCAGAAAGATCAAGTCTCAGGAGGTGATCCAGATGTGCCTCAATCAGTGTGCTTCTTATTTTTATTTGTTAGAATGCCCACTGTGGAAAAGTAACACTTGCATACAGATGTGGAGCCAAACATACATAGTATTTTCAGTGGCAACTTAAAAGAAGAGGGAATTTTTCAAACAGCACACTTTGCCAGAAATCTTTTAGTTCCTTCCCCAAGAAAGAGGACTCAAGCACAGAGCTTATTGCATGTCAATTAGTTCCATCTCAGCTTCTGCCCTTTTCAAAACAAGAAGTTTAATAGCTTCAAGATTCCTTCCACTAACCATCCACGGAATTTTCTACAAGCCTGAAAGGTGGGGTGAGATCTCTAAACTGAGAAAATCCCCTTTTAAACATCTCAAACTTTTTCCTCCAGATAAATACAGATTGAGACACAAAAACATTTCCTTAGCTTTTTCATCCTTCTTGGTTAAAGCCTGCAACTTAGGAAAGTGTGTGAGATCAACGTCTTCCAGGTGCTCTCTGAACAGGTCAAGTTTACTTTCAAAGGAATATATGGCACTCACTTGAGGACACAAGTTTCTGTTTACCTTGAAGTGCCAGATTGAGGGCCTGATTCTAACTTTGGAGGACGGTGTTAAACCGTCCCAAAAGTGGCGGATATACCACCTACCGTATTACGAGTCCATTATATCCTATGGAACTCGTAATACGGTAGGTGGTATATCCGCCACTTTTGGGACGGTTTAACACCGTCCTCCAAAGTTAGAATCAGGCCCTGAGTGTGTTGAAATGTGAGAAATTTTAACCTAGAAAATGGAGCATGGTGAGCCATTGCAATTCATACAGTTCTGGGAAAGACTCTCCTTGACTAATTAAAAACTATTCAATTTCTGGACACATACTAATACATCTTTCTAGAACTCTATCTCTGCTCAGCTACCTTACTTCCATATACAACAACAGGTCTGCATATTCAGTTTCTGCATCCTGTAGCTAAAATTTTAAAAGTTTGTGGTTGAGTGCTTTACTAGAATAAAATTGACTATTCTTACTCCTTGTTTGATAACATCATTTAGTTGTCCTTGTTTAATTTTGATGCACAATGCATCCTGATGGAATATGCAATGATAATCAATGAAAGTGGATGATGGAGGTTTTTTTCTTTATATAGATACACAGCACCCCTCATGTCCAATTAAGGAGGGTGCCACATCTGTAGTATTACTTACAAGACTGTTAAATGCCAGATGATGATATATGAGAATGGAAGAAATCACACATGCTGTTCAATACATCCTCTCCTCTTGTGTGACCGGGCAATGGCAAAATGCAGAGAGGCTCTTACTTTGGAGTGACTGGTTGTTCCAAATACCTTGCCCAGACCATTAATTGAGCCACATCACTTACATCTGTTGACTCATCAATACCAATGCTAAGGAAAGGGGGCACTTTTACTGACTTAATTACCTATTCTAGAACATTGTCACCCATTGACCCAATTCTACGAGTGCATTTGGAATCAGACAGTTGTAATGCCCTATTTCATTCATAATTTTAGATCTAGTAGAATAGTTGGAAAATAAAATTGTCTGCTGCCAAAAGAAAATATTTCTTAACCAGCTTTATCTCTATTTTTTATGTTTCGCAAGCAAGTAGCATATTTTGAGAGATGCCACAGTTATGGCCTCTGATTTTTCCCCTGACTCAGAAAGGGCTTTTGTTGGGATAAAAGGGCTTGCGTCAATGATGGCACTTTTACAGAACACAGTTTTAAGAATAATGGGAAGTTTTCAGTGAAGTCAGAATGTTAGTTTTTTTATGCCGCTCAACATTAAGGCCCTCATTAGGACATTAGCGGGGACTGTTAAAGTGGTAGTAATACTGCCAACAGGCTGGTGGTAATTACTGCCAAATTATGACCATGGCGGTGATACCTCCCCTTGACAGCCAATGTACCACACCAACCGCCAGGGCGTTAACGCCACTGACCATGGCGGTAGCCATCAATAGTCAGGTAGAAGACAAGGTACTGCCCGCCATATTATGACATAGCAATCTGCCAGGATTTCCGAGGTGGTACCAACGCCATCAAAATCCTTGCGGAAACACTGCATAGAAAATGAAAGGCTCACCATCAGAGACGCAGAGGAGACCACCACCGCCATGGAACCGGAACTTCAAGTCTTCCAGATGCTCTTCTATGCCATGGTCCTCCTGGAACGCCGATGAAGACGACGATGGTGAGTACAGCCGCCTAGCATACAATGGAGGGAGGAAAAGGAGAGTGATACACACACACACACCATTCACAAACAAACCATACTCAACCAGCTACCTGGTAAAACCAATGTCACAGGACCCATGTCTAATTAAAACAAAGACCACATTGAGGTTTAAGTGACACTGTAATTTGATGCCAACAGCCACCATATTGTCATTCAAAAACAAAAGCATGCGTCAATGTTCAGAAAGGGCCAATGGCCAATCCAAAGTACAAAAGGCCCACATGGCCACAGGACACAGTCCAAGGCCCAACTTGACTCCTGACATTATCCAGACTCCACTGTGCAGGGGCATCATGTTGGAAATGGGCAGGCACCTCAGGGGGAAGGGGGCTGGGGGTGGGGGGCAGCTCAGCTGAAGTGCCCACTGGTTCTGGAGGGGGCTCCTTGCCCAATTGCCCGTGGTGGGGAGTGTTAGGCCACAGTCTCTGAAGTAGGGAACATACCCACTGGTTCTGGAGAGGGATCTTTCCCATTTGTCCCTGGTGGGGAGTGTAAGGCCACATTCTCTGAAGTGGGGAACAAGCCCACTGGTTCTGGAGGGGGCTCCTTGCCCAGTTGTCTTTAGTGGGTGGTCTACATGCCCTCTGATGGAGGTGAGGCCTGATGTGACTCTGCTGGAGGTGAGAGCTCCTTGCCCACTGCTGGTGGAGGTATTACCCTGGCTGCCTCTGCTGGAGGTGAGGGCTCCAGTGATGGAGGTGTTACCCTGTCTGCCTCTGCTGGAGGTGGGGGCTCCTTGCCCACTGCTGGTGGAGGTGCTACCCTGGCTGCCTCTGCTGGAGGTGAGGGCTCCTTGCCCTCTGCTGGTGGAGGGGGCCTTTTGCCTCTTTTTGCTGGTGGAGTGGGAACCTTCCCTTTCTTGGGTGGTGGAGTGGGATCCTTCCCTTTCCTTGGTGGTGGAGTGGGAACCATCCTTTTCTTGCCTCCAGGACTAGGAGGTGCCACAACTGTCCCCATCTCCTGTCCCTTGGTTTCCACCACCCTAGTCCTCCCCTTCTGAGGCGGAGTTGTGCTCACAGTAGAAGTGGCAGCCGTCACACTCTGGGGCCCCTTTGTGCCAGCAGCTGAAGATTTGATGGGAGCAGTGGCAGACTGTTTGGCTAAGGTGCTGTACTTGGTCGTTAGGACCCTGCCCTTATGGGCAGGACGGAGGGATAGAGTGGGAGGGAAGAGGTCAGGATGGGCAAGGAAAAGCTTCTTAGGGACATTGTGGTGGGATGTAGAAGGAGGGATGGAAGTGGAGGTTGAGGCAGTGGTTGTCAGAGGTGTACGTCTGCTGGACCTGGGTGCAGGTGCATGGACAGTGTGCGTGTGTGAGGTGGATGGCTGTTGGGAGTCTGAGTGTGTGCGTTTGTATCTCTTAGGAAGGGTGCAGACAGGGTGGGAGAGGACAAAGGAGACACATGGATGGATTTTGTGGAAATGTCTGCAAGTGACGTCTGTATGCTGCATGATGTGGTGATGGTGGCTGTTGATGCATGCAGGTGTGAGTGCAGATGTGACAGTGAGGGAGGAGGACGAGGGAGAGACAGTGGAGGTAGTGGATGTGGTTTTGTGTGCAACTGTCTGTTGTTTGTGTGAGTGCTTGTGACCTTAAGTGTGCTGCCTGTGTTTGACTGTGCTACTCTTGTCTGATGTTTTGTGTGCATGCTTGTCTGTATGTGTGCTGGAATGAGTTGGAGTTGAAGAGACTGGGACTGGGACTGGGAAATGGTAGTTGTATCTCTTAGGAGGGGTGCAGACAGGGTGGGAGAGGACAAAGGGGACGTGTGGATGGATTTTGTGGAGGTGTCTGCAAGTGACGTGTGTGTGCTGCATGATGTGGTGATGGTGGTAGTGGCTGTTGATGCATGCAGGTGTGAGTGCAGATGTGACTGTGAGGGAGGAGGAGGAGGAGGAGGGGGAGACAGTGGAGGCAGTGGATGTGGTTGTGTGTGCAACTGTCTGTTGTTTGTGTGAGTGGTTGTGACCTGAAGTGTGCTGCCTGTGTTTGACTTTGCTACTCTTTTCTGATGTTTTGTGTGCATGCTTGTCTCTATGTGTGCATGGGATGGGTTGGGGTTGAGGAGACTGGGACTGGGAAATGGTAGTTGGAGGGGGGACGGTAGGTACAGGGACACTGGCTGCCATCAGAGAGGAGGCCAGAGCCTGAAACCATCTCTGTAGGGCTGCCAAGCCACCGTGAATGCACTCCAGGTATGCACTACATTGTTGCATCTGCGATGCCAGCCCCTGGATGGCATTTACTATGGTTGACTGCCCTACAGAGATGGATCTCATGTGGTCAATAGCCTCCTCACTGAGGGCAGCAGGGCTCAATGGGGCAGGGCCTGAGGTTCCTGGGGCAAAGGAGATGCACACCCTCCTGGGTGAGTGGGCACAGGCAACTTGTTGGGGGGCTACCGGGAGGGCATTGCTGGTACGGACAGTAGTGGCTGTACCTGTAGCTGGGGTGGTTTCAGAGGTGTCCACCACCACCACCAGGGAGCTCCCATCAGAGGAGGAATCAGAGTCAGTGTTGTCACCTCCTGTCTCCACTGTGGTGCTCCCCTCGCCCTCCATCCCACTGGTCCCCTCGGCGTCGGTGGACTCTGCCTCCTGGGTCCTGTGGGATGCAGTTCTGTCTGTTGCAGGTGACCCTGCTCCTCTGCCAGATGATGCTAATGCATGCATGGACAGGATAACAGAAGAAAATAGGGAGGGAGAGAGCAAGGGAGCACTGGGTCAATTACAGCACCAACACCACAGATGGCATACACATTGCCATCACACACAGGGATCAGGATTTGGTACTATGCATCGCACTGGCATTCCATTGGCTAGGTAACACAGCAAGATGAGAGCCAACCACCACCAAATGTACCCATCCTGGGACCAACTAAGCCCTGTCTGACCTAGAATGCCACCTAGCAGGAATACAAGATTTTGCTATACACCCATTTACCTTGTGCTGGACAACCCAGCAATGTCTAAGCTGGCTTTAAGGGGTACCCACTAACTGAAACCCACCAACAGGATCCCATGCCAGCCAATAAAAAATGGTTGCCACGCTCACTGTACTTACCCCCATGTGGCTGCTGTGCTGCCCTCAAGCACCCATCCAGCTCTGGGTAAGCCACCGCCAGTGTGCGGGCCATCAGGGGGGGTCAGGTTCCAACAAACAACCCACCCTCGTTGGGAGGCCATCCCCAGCTGGGCCTCCTCGGTCTTCCGGGCCTAGCGTCTCAGGTCCTCCCACCTTTACCTGCAATGGGTGCTGTAGGAAAGTACCATCCTTCTTGGCATGTTACCCCCAATTTCTACCTGCTTTTCAGTGTGTTTTTACTGTCTCAATGGGATCCTGCTAGTCAGGACCCCAGTGCTCATAGTTCGTGGCCTATATGTTAGTGTGTTTTACTGTGTTGTCAGTATGCTTGACTGCCTCACTGGAGTCCTGCTAACCAGAACTCCAGTGCTTATGCTCTCTCTGTTTCCAAATTTCTCGCTATAGTCTAGTGACTCCATATTACAATCCAAATTGGCACACTGGGCCCTCCTTATAAGTCCCTAGCATATGGTACCTAGGTACCTAGGCATTTATTTAACCACCCATAAGGAGCTCATACAAACACTCCTTCGGGACTATCACTGCAGCCTGAGTGAAATAGTGCAGACACTATTTTACAGCCATTTTCACTGCACTGGGTAACTTATAAGTCACCTGCGTGTCCAACCTTCAGTTACTGAAGTCTAGGTGCAAAGTTACTGTGTGTGAGGGCACCCTTGCACTAGCAAGTTGTAACTTGTCCAGGACCAATTTCCCGGGCTTCGTGAGTGCGAGGACACCATTATAAGGGTGCAATACATATATGTCAATACATATATGTAGGTTCACAATTGTAACTCCTAATATGGCCATGTGAGGTGTCTAAGATTGAGAAATTGCACCCCCAATCCAACTCCGGTATTGGGGGGCCAATTCCATGCACCCTGGGGGCTCCACAATGGACCCCTAGTACTGCCAAACCAGCTCTCGGAGGTTTCCACTGCAGCCCCAGCTGCTGCCACCTCACCTACAGGTTTCTGCCCTCCTGGTGATTGAGCAGCTCAATCCCAGGAAGGCAGAACAATGAACTTCCTTTAGGAAAGGGGTGTTACGCCCATTAGAAATAGGTGTTACAGGCATGGGAGGGGTATCCTCCCAGAGACTCTGGAAATGCTTTGAAGGGCACAAATGGTGCCCTCCTTGCATAATCCAGTCTACACCAGTTCAGGGACCCCAGTCACTGCTCTGGTGCGAAACTGGACAATGGAAAGGGGAGTGACCACTTCCCTGTCCATCACCACCCCAGGGACCCTCTGGGAGAATCTGAATGGCCAGTGCCAGCATGTAACATTAGAGACCCCTCCTGAGAGGTCCATACCTGTTTAGGTTGCCCATTCCCCTCTCAGGGCTATCTAGACTCTCTCCTCTGGGTGTTTCCTCAGATTCAGTATGCAATATTCCACCAGGACTCCTCTGCATCCTTTGCTTCAGCTTCTGACTGTCGGATCAACCGCAGACTGCTCCAGGAACTCTGTAACTGCGACAAAGTATCCATGACGATTCCTGTGACCTGCAACTTCAGCTCCAGCCAGCTTTTGCAACAGTTTCCAAGGTCTGAGGGCTGCCAGTCTTCACCCTGAACCATAAGAACCGAAGGAATCTCCCGTGGAGTGACGGAGTCACTTCCCTGCTTCTGCAGGCACCCTTCTGCGACGATAACCGGTACTCTGGGACTTCTCTCCTGACAACGAGCTTGCTCCCTGGAACACAGGTGGTGGACCGAAGTGACCAAACTTGGTGGAGGTAAGGGCTTGTTCCCCAAGCCAGATAGTACCCCTGTGCGCCACGTGTTCTGCAGCTCCTAGGGCTTCTGTGCGCTTCTTCCAGAAATCCTTAATGCACAGCGTAGCCCAGGTACCCAGCACTCTTTCCTGTGACGCTCATCTCCCTGTGTTGTTCTCCGGCGGCATGGGACCTTCCAGTGTAGTGCTGCGATGACTGCACTTTTCATCTTCTTTGTCCACATGTACTGGGACTCCCGTGGGTGCTGCCTGGTCTTCTGAGGGCTCTCTAAAGTGTTGAGAGCCCTCTAAGTCCCCTCAGTCCAAGTTGAGACCCCCAGATCCCTCCTGGGTCCAGGCAGCTCCTTTTTGACGCAAACTGCGTACTTGCTTGAAACAAGGCTTGTTGGCGGAAACCAGTGTTGAAAACAGCCTTCATGCAACAACTCAACGTGGGACATCTCCTGCACCAAACAGGAACCCGCAGTCATCTTCTTTGGTGCGCTTCTGTGCTTTTCTTCTGACCGGAGAATAAACTTTTGCACCTTCTTCTAGGTTGGCAGGGACTCCTGTCCTTCCTGGACTCTTCTTTGACTTCTGGACTTGGTCTCCTCTCTCCACAGGTCTTCAGGTCTAGGAATCCATTGTTTGTTGCTTGCAGTTTTGCTTGGTTCTTGCAAAATCCTTTATCACGACTTGTAGTGTGTCCTGAGGAATTTTGCTGTACTTTACTCCTGTTTTCTTGGGCTCTGGGGTGGGGTACTTTACTTACCTTTGGTGTTTTCCTACACTCCCAGCACCACTCTACACACTACACTTACCTAGGGGGAATTCAACATTCGCATTCCACTATTTTAGTATATGGCTTGTGTTGCCCCTAGGCCCATTGCAATCTATTGTATTTTCTACTGTTTGCACTATTCTATGACTGTTTGCTTACCTGATTTTGGTTACTAGTGTATGTACTGTATATAATACTTACCTCCAGAAGGAGTATTGCCTCTAAGATATTTTTGGCCTTGTTTCACTAAAATAAAGTACCTTTATTTTTGGTAACACTGAGTATATTGTATTTTATTGTGTATAAGTACTGTGTAACTATAGTGGTATTGCAGGAGCTTTGCAAGTCTCCTAGTTAAGCCTAAGCTTCTCTGCTACAGCTACCTCTAGGCAGCCTAAGCTGCTAGAACACTGCCTACATTTCAATAATAAGGGATTACTGGACCTGGTACAAGGTGTAAGTACCTTAGGTACCCACTACAAACCAGGCCAGCTTCCTACAGGCCCCCAAAATAAGTGTGGCCCGGGACCCCCAAAATTAAGATGTCCCAGAGTCATTCCATACGTGCACGGACATGCAAAGGATTCCAGTTATGAGTGGAGTTTACATTGCGATCGTTGTAGAGTTGTCCACTAAAGATACCAGAAAAATGTCAATGTCCCTCACTGCACTTGCCTGTGTGTTCATGTGGTGGTCACGGGGCAGAAACCAGCCTTTGTAAGGGTTTTGGAGCAGGAATCAAATACCTGTGCTCTGTTGGTGGAAAACGAAACGTCCTTGGGGACTATATGATTGCTAAATACGATGAGAAAAAATATTAGCCCATAAAAGGCAAAAGGCAGAATTTGAGATTTCGAAGAGAAACGAAAACAGCAGAACCATTTTCAGCGCTAGCTATAAATTGCGACAAAATGTTGGAAAATCTCTGTCAAAGGGTAGATATAGAAAAAGCAGAACCTCTATGATGAGACCGCGTTGAACTACATGCAACTTTTCGTATGCAATAACGACACTGCACATTTCTTAATTTTACACAAACACCTGGTGATTAGGAGCAAGGCTACAATTAGTGCAGCAGGTGCAGTGGCACCATACCTGGGGCCTTAGATATCCACTTCATCCAAGTTATTGCTTTATTATACTATCCGTGAATAGGAGCTCATTTTCATTGCTTGCTAGGGTGCCAATGTCCCCTTGCTATGCCACTGCAGCTAGTGTGAAGAGATATGTTTCCCTCTCATATTGCAGTTCAGTCAGTGATAATGTTCATGCTGCGTGTGCTGAACCCAGCTCATGTTCATTTTTGAATAAAACAGAATCGTTTTTCACCCTCTTCTAGGATTGTGATATACGATAGCATAACTTCACATCAATGGAAAACAGCGCAGCTGTGCTGAAAACAAGACTCCCTCGAAGTAGTGTGCTGAAAACCTTAGATGGTGAAATATTTGGAGAACCTCTACCCATTTACTGTTATGTAAACACATCTTGCTATAAATCATTGAGGAGGTTACTCCACGATAGGCTTTATATGTCTTGCAGTGTGTTGTTAATGAGGTCCTAATCCCATTGTGGGCTGCTGAACTTGTGTGATGGTACCTATGCTTGATTTTTCTGACAAATCTTGCAGACACGCTTGAAGGTTTATGTGAGTGATGCTGCAGGAACTTTGTGTTCTGGGACTGTGGCACATAACGTCTCGCCTCGTGGAAGGAGCACCGACACTTTATGCCCACCATAAGAGCTCTACCCAAGGCTGGAGCACAGTAGTCCTTTAATGTATCTCATTTAGTTGGTGTTTCTGTAAAACCAGGCGTCTACCTTCCGGTAGAACTGCTTCATTATCCTTCTTGTGCAGAGGTGGATATGCTTGTGGCTCTAAACATTTCTTTCGGGGAGAACGGGGGCAAGCGTCTACCTTCCAAAGCAGCCGGTGACACAGGCCTGTCTAGCAATCAGAGATGCCTTATTTTCACTTTGAGAAGTGACTTTTATCTTAAACCAGGGAGCGATGCCGCGAGTACACCTAGGCCCACATTTATACTTTTTTACGCCATATTTGCGTCATTTTCTGACGCACAAGTGGCGCAAACTTACAAAATACAAGAATATTTTGTAAATTTGCGCCGCTTTTGCGTCAAAAAATGACACAAATGCAGTGCAAAAAAAGTGTAAATATGTGCCCTAGTTTCATGTCTGTAAAGAATGCACATGGACACGAGATGGGCATGAGGCCAGAAAGAAATGAACTGGCCGTACAGCACTACACCTCCGGGTGCCTCCCATCTCCAGGCAAGCTGACGTACTAAAATGAAAGGCTGGCCGCAGATCCTCTGTGGCGTGCGTGCGCGAGTTGCCCCTTCTCATTTAAGAGCCTCTGCAGGCAGCTTGGCTTCAGAGGAGGTCATTGTGGATGCCGATCAGTGAAAGGCAACGCTGAAGCAACCAGCAGGCTGAGGAAAGCTAGAGTCTAATTCTGGTCTATGCTGGGCATGAGGCGAGACACTGATTTAATGAGCATGCTCCTTTGATTTTTTTTGTTGATTTTTTTACTGTGAATGCGAACCCCGAGGATATAATAATGCCTGCTGACTTTGTCGCTGTTGTTTTCCACACAGGGGTCGCATGTTAAGGGCTGGCAGATCTCAAGTGCTAGTGGACTGTACTTTGAGGATGGGGAATAACTTGCAGACTGCAGAATCGGGACCCTCAGACCCCTCGCTGATACTAGTCATTATGTGGAATGTAAAGGGGCCAAATGACTGCAAGAAAAAACAAATATGTAAGGTGGTGGCTTATCTTGTTGGAGTGTGTTTTTTTTTTTAAAGCAATATTAACATGAAAAGCTTGCAATATATTGTGTGATGAAGCTGCATAGAAAACGTGTTAACACAGAAAAAAAATGCACACGTTTGAAATGTGCCCACGGGGAGTGGCTACCAATGTATATGAAAACTAATGAAAGCTTGTTAATTCTGAATTTTTATGCAATAATGTTTTGAATTTGTATTAGCATATCATAATTAGAGTTATGTACTGTAGTAAGAAGTTGCTTATTAATTGATACGCCTTAGCTTAGCGAGGGTCTGGGCGTAGCTGCCTGATTTCGTATTAAACTACATTTTTCTAAACGTGCAATGTGCTGTTTTCTTGGAGGACATGAAGCTGTACTTTTCCAAAAGTTATGTGTGTGTAGCCGTAGTAAATTCTTTCTCATGAGAACCGACTTTCTCAGGTAGACGTTCTTGCTGAATGCAACAGTGTAATTTATAACAGATGCAAGGTTAGCTGTAGTAAGAGAAAACAATGGAGACACTGACTGGAGCGTAAACTGTAACTTTTCCTACCTGACATTCCAACCGATGAAGATGTCAACGACATGGAGCAATCTGTGACATGAGAACTGTGGTTTATGGAAAATTCTGGCAGACGTGTGAAGAATTATTGGACAGAGATAATGATGCACCAATTATTATTCAATAGGGAGTTATTGGCTAATTAGGTGGTTTTGAATTAACGGAGACCCAAGAAGAAGAAGGGGCTTTTTGAGAGGGAGAGAGCCGCAGAGACTTTTAGACTTCACTTACTTCACAGAGATTTTTCACTCTTTTTGCTTTGTCCTGACACTTTGAACCATTCTTTGCCCATTCTTTGCTTGATACTTACTTCTCCTCCATATGAGGGAAGAGAGTTGATTCTTTAGCTATGCTATATTGAGACTTTGCCCTGTCCTATCTCTGCTGATGGCGAATCGACTGATGTCCTGAGGACGAAGACTGACGCTGTTTGCTGATCTGTTGGATTGGTAACTATCTGATGTAAAATTGTAATTGTCTGTTTGCCTTTTCTTTCTAGGTACCAACTGTTATTTTGATAGAGGCCATAGTTAGATGTTTTCTAAATTTGTGTTTCTAAAATGTTTTGCATGAAACCCAACATGCTAATGCTAATTTGAGGTTAGTTGAGGCGTTCACAAATATCTTGTGCAAATAGACAAATGACTGAGTTCTTGCTTTGTTGAATCATGTATTACTGAGACTTTGCTAAGTTGCTTCATATTAATGACGTGCCTAAATTCTGAATGAATATTCTCTATGCATTGATTAATTGTGTTCTAAATTGCTAATTAGAAGAGTTCTAATGAGGTTTATTGCTAATGAGATTAACCAAGATGATATTAGATTGTAACCAATAGGGAAATAAATATCCTAACTCTTAACTAGCTTGTTGTAGTTATTTGTGACTGAAAGGTCATGGTGTGTTCAACTATTGATTTTTATTACATGTTATTGATTAGCTCGTTGATGAGTTACTGTGAATATTGATTGGGTTATTGATCTATTGATTTGTGATGCCAAAAAGACATTTCGTCCTGGGAAGTCCCCGAACGTGGTTCAAAGGTTCGTAGACCTGAACGCGTCTCCTTGTAAGTTTACTTATCAAGGCTTTGACGCACTAACAGTTTTTGGTAGTAGTGGATGGTTTGGCCCTGTGGGGCCCCAGTATGAAAGATCACGGTTTGATAACAGTTTTAGTAGTAGTGCGGATGGTTTGGCCATTTGGGGCCCCAGTACAATGGACTACAGTTTGACGGAGTTTTGCTAGAAAAGGTGTCGGTATTGGTAGAAATTGATGGACGTGGTTTGGAAGTAAGCAAGGTGTATCGGAAAAATTGAGTTGGAAAAATTATTCTTTTTCAAGGATGCAAATTGGAGAGATGATGTGCCCCTAAACCCCGAATGACTTTCCCGGAATCTCGGAGCTTGCTGAGAGACGTTTGAGTATGTTCTCGGCGTTCCAGTGATAGTGTGAATGAATTTTGCAATTGCACAGCTTATGCATATCGCAGGTGAATTGTGAAGTCTGTGAGGATTTTTAGGCCAGATGATGATGTTTTAGTAGGAGTGTGCATACTCTGCAGTAGGAGAGTAGGGAGGTCGATGAACTTCATGTGAGTGTGGCGCCTTGTGCTCAAAATTGTCCACGTGGTTGTTGATGATGTACGGGCCCTGCGTGGTCTAAGACTCCGGAGTATATTGAGAAGTGTATGAGACACTTGGTTTATGTTGTAATTTGTAGGCCAATGGTGAAGTCGACAAGTCGAGTATGAGTCAAGGTGAGTGAATGAAAAACTTTGATGAAGATTTAGTGAGTTCTAAATTGCACTAGAACAATAACCCATTGACAAGTCGAGAGTAAAATTTGCGGGTCAAATTTTGCTTGCGAGTGCGGGATCTGAGAAGGAGAGAGTAGCGGCCGAGGCTAAGCGAAATCTCTGTAAAGTTCTTAAGCGATTGTGTTACCCTTTCCTGTAGTAAACCGGCAAATTTTGAGTTTTATTTGGTTGGTGGTCGCAATATATTGCATTAGTTTGTGTGAATCAGGAGTGGGAAGACAGGCCGCAAGACTTTGTCAGTGTGTGTGAGTGTGACTTCATCGGAGCAACGCTGGGATAGGTTGGTTAGTAAGAAGGGTCGCAAACAGATTGGCAGCCATCCGTGAGAGGCAATTGGTTGAGAAGGTAGGTGAAGAGAGTTCTGGGAATTAAAGTCACTTCCTGATTTGATTGTGATCAAATAAAAGACGTAAAAATGAAGTTTATCAAGGCTTTAAAGAGCGCCTTGAGGGGAGATGTATATATTACCGCAAGTGTAGATGAGGTTACTCCACACCGCCAGAGGATACACCGGCTTATGCTGTAATGGAGGAAAAGGGGGTCATGCCATGTCTTTGGCTAAAGCAATTGTGCAAAGTTACAGAGAAAGAGGGTTGCTTAGCATTTCCGGAGCACAGAACGTTCAATATGAGGATTTTGGAAAATTTGCAAAGGGTATTAAATGAGCTAAAGCCACCTCCGAGGCCAGCACAGTTTGAGGCATTAGCAATTTGGGAGCTGATGGCAATACGGCAGCAGCAACAGAAATTGAGAGGAGAATGAGGAAAGTAGAAAAGACACTAGCGGAGGCTAGGTGGGATAGTGCACAAAGGGTTTGGAGAAGAGAAACAATAGATGGAGTCAGGCTGTTTCCAGCAATAGCTCAAGAAGGTGAAGACAAAGGGGGAAAAGCCACTTGTAAGACTGACAAAAGTCCTTCCAAAGACAAAGAGGCTAGGAAGCCCTGGTCAGAGGTAGAAGACTCAGACGATGATGAGTTCATTAATCAGTTACTGAATGATCGACCGCCGCCATATGTGATAGATGACAATAAACCGAGTACTAGTACATGTCCTGCAGGTTCGACCCAAGAGAAGGTGACAACGAATCCGATACAGGTTAGTCCTGTCTCTACACCAGTCCCGGTGCAGAGTAGTTTTAGCGTGTCCACTGTTCAGGGTATGCAATCTCAGTTGCAACCACCACAGGTTCAGACACTTTACCCCGATGTCCAAATTTTGGAGACTACCACAAATCTGATGATGCCGGCAGAGCCAATATATGGAAGACCCAAGTTGATTCAGACTGAGACAACTCCACCTTTACTGCCCCAGTAGCATATGATTCCGAATTATACTTCAGTCACGGGTCGCAATCAAACATAGCACCAGTGATGAGCCGGAATATGGGAGTTAGTCCTTCACAGGTTTTGGGGAACAGGCAGACGCCAGCCGCCATAACTTTGCTAATTACAGGTGGTACACCAGTACGATTGTATGTACAGGCGAAGCCTAGCGTATGCGATCAAGCGGTAATGACTCAAGAGGTGACAAGAGGAGGGTTCATAGGAAGTTCCCAAGGAACGACTCCAGTGCAACCGACATTTGTGGGATCCAGCTCGCTGTTAGACTTCAGTCCGATTGGGGCTCCTCCAGAGGCAATGAGACATACAGGTTCGAGACTGTTAACTCCGCAGATCTCGAATGTGAATATGCCACAGACACCTTTAGCTCAGGAGGAAAATATCTCACTACAGGGTTCAACAGCACAGCAGCTGACTGACTGGCTAGACAAGCTTAATACTCCACAGACTGCTCCTGTAGCCGCAGGGAAAACAGAAGGAGAAGAACGCCTGAATTTTGTGAGGTTGGGCATGGAGGCAAATGAACTTGTTGAAGGGGGCATGGGAGTGAACAGGTTAGAGTCATACACGGAAGCAGAACAGAGATACTTGTGTCCAAAGATAACTAGAGAAGTGAGCAGGCTGCACAAGAGGTTGGCAAATTTGGCAGATAAGTACGGCATAGATTTAGAAAATACCAAACATCTGAAGAGAAGTTATAGGTTAGATTTTGAGCCTAAAGATTTTGAACACATGAGATCTACTGGGATTAAGGCACACCTCAAGGAGATACTGCAGAGTGAACAAGTTTGGGGAGCTTTAGAAAAGTGGGAAGGCAGATGGGCGAAGAAAAGAGACAAGAGGAAAGTGACTGCATGGAACAGCCAGCAAGAGCGTTAGCGGTACGGTAAAGATGTTACCAATGAGAGAGACTGCCGGAGGGGTTCTCGTCCATGTACTGTGGACTAGATGTGATATTCTACCATTTACAAATTACTTTCCCAGGCTGAGGGAGAAGCCGATAGAGTGGTATCAGCAGACTGACAGGTTTGTGAAGCTTGTGAAATGCCTTTGGGAAGACTTGAATAGTCTCTTTGAGATCATAGTTCCAGCTGATTTGTGGCTTAAGTGCAAGAGAAGAGTGGATTGGCCGACCAAGGAACTGGCAAGGGACAGAATCACAGGAGCACCGTCTCCTGAGATGATGAAGTATTACTATAAGGTGATTGAGTTTCTGAAATCGAGAGTTTCGCCGAAGAATATTTGTGAGAAAACAGGGCTGATTGCAGAGGCCCCCTAACTTTTTGCCCCCATTTTCCACTTTTTGCTGGTGTTTTCCTGACTCTGATGGTGCCCTGGGTACTGCTAACCAGTCCCAGGGCCTGTGCTCTGTGTAAAATCAATATGCAAATTAGGCTAATTATAATTGGCTAAGTCAACCTACCCATAAGTCCTTAGTATATGGTAGGGCATGTAGGTTTAGGGACCACAGCATAGGTGCCCAGTGTCATTTTAAAGACAGGCCTGCCTTGCTGGCTGCTTTTAAATTAAAGTTATTTGCAAATTCGACTTTGGAATTAAAAGTAGTTCCAAAGTCTTAAACTACCTTATTCTTACATATAAGTCACCCCTAAGGTGTGCCCTATGTGCCCCTAAGGCTGGGTGCCTGTAACTATAAGCAGGGACCTTATAAAAATAGTTTTATAAGCCCTGGTGAGGTAAAAACAGCCAAATTAGTTTTTCCCTCATTGTAGTGAATGGCCTTCATAGGCTAGAATGGGGAGACTTTATTTTAATTTTAAAAGTCCCCTTAAATGACAGATACAAAGAGTTTGGTATCAAATTAATTGTTATAATAAATCCCACAACTTCCAGTTGTGGGATTTAATATAACTTGTTCAGGTAAAGAGTTTTCAACTTTACCTGAAAAGTTGCCAATTTCAGCCCTGCATTGTTTTTGCTGCTGTGCTCTGATTGGCCAGCCTCTAGCAGCCTGGCCAGGCTGCCTTGATGAGGTGTGAAGTGGCCTGGCTTCACACAAAGTGCCTGTGGGAGGGAATCTCTCCTCAGCAGATGGTGAGGCAGGAAGGGGGAGGGCAGCCAAACTGGTCTTCAAAGGCAGAGAATTGCATTTAGAGCAACCCAGCAACACCGACATCCTGCAACCCCAGACAACTAGGTGCCCCCTTGATTAGATTAGGAGAGGGCAGGAGAGGGGTGTGCTTAGGATTTTTAGCCACACCAGTGGTTGGGCTCAGCCAGATGTAACCTCCAAAAATCATTTTCAGCCATGATGGATTTTGGAAGAATATTGCCTCCTGGGATTGATTTTTGCCACACTTCCCAGGAAGTGGTCATCACAGGGGGAAGGACCCTGCACCTGATTGGAGAATCAGGACCCCCCTGTCTTTCACCCAGGAGCAAGGATAAAACTGGCAGTCCTGCACCCACACCTCAGATCACCATCAGATTCCAACAAGGAAGAACCAAAGGAGAAGAAGGACTGCCCTGCTGGACCCTTGGCCTGCACCTGGAACCTGCACTCTGAAGGACTGCACCAGCTGCACACTTGGGCTTCACCACAAGGAGGACTTTGCCTGGCTTCAACTGGTTCAAGGAGGGACTCCCTGTTTGCCACAAGTGAAAAGTTGCTAACCAGAGTCCCTTGCACCAACTCCTGAAGAAATCAACCAGCTGGCCACTGCCCAGTGGCCAAAAAGGAGTTTGCGCCAGATGCATTCTGGGAGTTGTAGTCCACACCCCAAGGATCATCTTAGAACTTCTGGACCCTTGGGGTGAGCTGTGGACCCCAAAAGAACCTTAAAAGAACATCTGGGAGAAGACCCAGAAGTTTGGAGAAGTCTGGAGAACTTTTGAAAAAAAGCTCCATAGAGGGACCGACCCGCCGCGGCAACTCTAGCCTGCTTGCCTCAACCGTGACCTGGCCTGATTTGCAGGTTCGTCCCGGTAAAGAAAATCTCAGAAAAAGAGACTAAGGGCCTGATTACAACTTTGGAGGACGGTGTTAAACCGTCCCAAAAGTGGCGGATATACCACCTACCGTATTAGGAGTCCATTATTTCCTATGGAACTCGTAATACGGTAGGTGGTATATCCGTCACTTTTGGGACGGTTTAACACCGTCCTCCAAAGTTGTAATCAGGCCCTAAGTCCGAAGGTAAAAAGTTGCCCGGGACCTCCCAGCCAAAGTATCTGAGGAGGTCTCCAAGGACGTCGGATCAAGATCCAGGTTTACCCCGGTCGAAGGATTTTCACCTCGAAAAAAACGACTAAGTCCGAAGGTAAAAATCTCCACCGAAGGCTCCCGCGATGCGTATCCGGAGAAGAGTTCCAGGAGGTCGGATTGGACTGGCAGGTTAGTCCCGCTGAAGAAAATCTTCAGAAAAGAGACTAAGGGCCAGATGTAGCAAAGGGTTTTACCCATTCTGTGTCTATGGGAAAATGTGTTCGTACATATGGCCCTAAGTCCGAAGGTAAACTTTTGACCAAGGCCTCCCGCGAGCTGTAGCCCAGCAGGGCTCCATCGCGGTCGGCCTTAAACTTTGACTTTGCCCCAGTCAAGGTGCAACCAGATGACCCGATTGGCGCTTTTTGTTTCTAGGCGCTAAAAAAACAATAATTCTTTAAAAATTCATATCTCCGGTTCCCCTTATCCGATTTTAATCAATTTTGTGTCATTTTAAAGATAGAAATATAATCTATTTTTATAAATTGGTTTTGGATTTTTAAACTGTTTACTGTGTTTTATTTAATTACTGTTTTGTGATATTTGAATGTTCTACACTCTGGCCCTCATTCTGACCCTGGCGGTCTTTGACCGCCAGGGCGGAGGACCGCGGGAGCACCGCCGACAGGCCGGCGGTGCTCCAATGGGGATTCCGACCGCGGCGGTAAAGCCGCGGTCGGACCGGCACCACTGGCGGGGTCTCGCCAGTGTACCGCGGCCCCATTGAATCCTCCGCGGCGGCGCAGCTTGCTGCACCGCCGCGGGGATTCCGACCCCCACTACCGCCATCCAGATCCCGGCGGTCGGACCGCCGAGATCCGGATGGCGGTAGGGGGGGTCGCGGGGCCCCTGGGGGCCCCTGCAGTGCCCATGCCACTGGCATGGGCATTGCAGGGGCCCCCGTAAGAGGGCCCCTACATGTATTTCACTGTCTGCTGCGCAGACAGTGAAATACGCGACGGGTGCAACTGCACCCGTCGCACAGCTTCCACTCCGCCGGCTCGATTCCGAGCCGGCTTCATCGTGGAAGCCTCTTTCCCGCTGGGCTGGCTGGCGGTCTGAAGGCGACCGCCCGCCAGCCCAGCGGGAAAGTCAGAATTACCGCCGCGGTCTTTCGACCGCGGAACGGTAACCTGACGGCGGGACTTTGGCGGGCGGCCTCCGCCGCCCGCCAAGGTCAGAATGAGGGCCTCTGTCTCCTAAGTTAAGCCTTGTCGCTCGCTGCCAAGCTACCAAGGGTTTAGCTAGATTTAATTTACTGAGACCTAACTTGACCGAAGTGAAGGTCAGTGGCCTATTGCTAAGTGTAGGTACTTACCTGCCCTTACCAATAACCCATTTTCCAACATTATTCATTGGCAAAAGATTGATCGAACGGCTCAGGAGGCCAAGGAGTCAATACATGCCTACTATGCGAGGTTGTTGAAGGCATTCAAGCACTACAGTGGTACAGAGGTGGTTGAGGCGAAGGATATGAATCACCTTGTGTTTAGATTTGTTGAAGGGTTGAGACCTGAGATTAGCCAGATGATTGAGAGTCACTTGATTTGCTGGCAAGCAAAGCCGATTGACGAGGTGTTGCAGTATGCGAAGTACTGTAGTGACGAAATTGAGTTGAAGCAGAGAAAGTTGAAAGACAAAGCGATGGTGATGCAAATTGAGGCAGCACAGTCAGGGATGCAGGGAGGTTGCCTACAGCAGATGGTGCAACAGCCGCAAGGCAACAGGATGTTTCAGGTGCAAGTGAGCGGTAGAGGTCGAGGAGGTTTTGTGAACCGAAGTCCAGATTTGAACACTGTAGTGGTTCAAAACGATGTACAGGGAGTGAAGAAGATGTTACCTTGTCATGCTTGCGGGGTCGTTGGACATTGGAAACGGGAGTGCCCGATGATGGTGCAGGAGGGTGTTGTTCAACAAAGCAATGATATCAGTTCATTCCAAAATGTGAGAGGACTGAGACTGAGGGGTCCAAATCCGAATTTCCATAATAATGTAAATCAAACACAAGGGTTTCAATCCATGCAGCAGGTGCAGATGCCACATATACATCCGATGCAGTTACAGCAAATGCAACAGCAGGTTCCCATGGTACCTAGACAGCAAATGCAAGTGTCTTTAGCGCCAATGGAACAGCAACAGGTGATGCTTCCTCAACAGGTCACAGGTCAAAGAATGAGTCAAAATAACACAGTGCAACAGTACCCATTGCATGGTGAGAATGGAATAAACGATGAATGATCAGATGAGAGTTCTGATAGTAGGCTTGCAGCGTCCTTAGAGGTAGAACAGAAAGTGCCCTATGTTCAGGGGAAGATAATGGGTCACAAGGTTTCATTCTTGGTTGACACAGGAGCTACACGCTCTACAGTCAGAAGTGCAGAAGTTCTGAAACTACCCCTTTCTGGATGGACAGTTAAGGTAGTGGCAGTAGCAAACCAACTCCTGACTAACTCGATCACAGATCCGGTTCAGGTTGAGCTTGGCACTTTCAAGGATTGCACAGATTTGTGGTTTGTGATTCAAGTCCCATATCCTTACTGGGAAGAGACTTACTGTGTAAGAAAAGGTGTTCCATCACCTGTTCCAACGAAGGGATTGAGGTTCAGACGAAGAGCGATGATGAAGGGGAGGAACAGGCTTCAGAGCCTGAAACGGAGACCACAGACGAGGAGTATCCTCCGATAAATTTCTTCCCGATGTTTATTGTGGCTGATCTCCCGGCAAACTTGCAGGGAGCAGTCCAAGAGAAGGTGTGGGACTTAACAGGGAAAGAAGTAGGACTGATAAAAGGAGTCGAGCCAGTTAAAGTCAGTGTGAAGCCAAATGCTGCGTTCCCCCAGGTACCGCAGTATCATATGGCACAATGTGTCCTTATAAAGGTTGAGCAATTAATTGCAGACATTGTAAAGCAGGGAGTCTTAAAAGAAGTGATGAGCAGTCCATGTAATTCACCGATAATGGGACTGAGAAAGCCTTGTGGGAAGGTTCGGATTGTCCAAGATTTGAGAATAATCAATGACATAGTGGTGAAATGCTGCCCAGTGGTGCCAAATCCAGCTGTGATTATGTTTTAGATTCCATGCGATGTAGAATGGTCCACAGTAATTGATCTGTCCCAAGCAGTCTTTTCTGTGCCTCTTATTGAGGACAGCCAATTTCTCTTCAGTTTTAAATTCCTGGACAAGGTCTACAGTTGGTGTCAAATTCCTCAAGGGTTTTCGGAATCGCCTTCCATATTCAATCAAATACTGAAGAAAGATTTGGAGTCATTGGAGATGCCTTTCCAGTCGACTCTAATGCAGTACATTGATAATTTGTTGATCGCATCCAAGACAAGGGATGAGTGCAAGTGTGATTTGATAGCCTTACTGAATCACCTGGGAAAGAACGGACACAAAGGCCCTCATTCTGACCTTGGCGGTCTTTTCGCAAGACCGCTGAGTTACCGCCGCGGTGAAGACCGCCGACCGCGGCGGTGTGCCGCTGTGCGCATTCTGACCGCTGGGAGCGTTCCGCCGGAAAACCGCCAGCAGCCACACTGGCGGTCGGCGGGAAAGTGGAGACTGGTCAACCTCCACCGCCACGCCAGCAGAACACCGCCCACAGAATTACGACCCACATTTCTGTGTGGCGGTCTTCTGTTGGCGGTCTTCTGTTGGCAGTCACGTCCCTATGGCTCCCGTCGCCTCCCGGAGGACCAACGCACAAGGTAAGTTGATCGTCCGTGAGGGGAGGGGGTGGGGGGGTGTTGTGTGATGTGGGCGTGCATGGGGGTGTGCGTGTGAGTGTGTAGAGGGGGTGTGTGAGTGCGTGTATGCGGGCGGGGGGTGCTGCTGTGTCTATGGGTAATGTGTGCTGTTCGGCAGGTGCGCATGTCGGCATGTATGTGTGCGGGTATGTGTCCCCGTTGTGTATGTGTGTGTAGGGGGTGTGTATATGTGCATGTTGGGGGTGTGTGCATGTCGGGGTACATGTATGTGCATGTCGGGGTGGGGGTGGGGAGGGGGTTCGTACCACCTCTGGGGGGTGGCAGGGGGGTGGAGGGTGTGGGGGGAGGACTCGGGTGGGTAGTGGGGGGTGGGGGAGACCCCTATCAGTGCCAGGGAAGGAATTCCCTGGCCCCGATAGTGCTTACCGCCATGGTTCGCACGGTGGTTCCCGCCCGCAAGAAACCGCGGCGGTAGGCAGGGTCATAATACCCTTGGCGGTCTTGGGACGACCGCCGGGCCGGAGTGCGCAAACTCAAGCCCCGCGGTCATGACCGCCGTGGCGGTCGGAGTGGAGAAGTAGCGGTCGGTCGCGGCGGGGACCATACCGCCGGTCTGTTCGCGGTCCGACCGCCGTCTCTCCGCCGACCGGCAGGGTCAGAATGAGGGCCAAAGTGTCCCCAAAGAAATTGCAATATTGCCAGAAAGAAGTGAAGTACTTGGGTCATCAAATTGAGAAAGGTTCGAGGAAGTTATCCCGGGAAAGAGTAACTGCACTATTACAGATGAATCCCCCAACAACACGGAGAGATGTTAGGATGTTTTTAGGAATGGTGGGTTACTGTTGTCAGTGGATCCCAAATTTCTCAGTCATCTCCAAGCCATTGGTGAGACTGACAGTCAAAGAAGGGCCAGATGTCATAGTGTTGGGAGAGAAGGAAATGAAAGCTTTTACCGAGTTAAGGGTAAGCATGTGCAGGGCTCAAGCTTTAGGTATGCCTGATTACACGAAGCCTTTTGTTCTGTTTTGTCATGAACGTGATGCATGTTCTTTGTCTGTGTTGACACAGGTCCATGGAGGTGTAAACCGACCAGTAGCATATTTTTCAGCTACTTTGGACCCAGTTGCAGCAGCCTTACCGGGTTGTCTGTGTGCAGTAGCAGCAGTTGGACAAAGCCTTACACAGTGTGAAGGTATAGTGATGTGACATCCAATAACAGTCATGGTCACTCACTCAGTTGAAATCCTGTTGACCCGTACTAAAACACAGCACATGACGACTGCATGATTGACTAAATATGAAACGATTATATTGGGGTCACCAAATGTAACGTTGAAAAAATGTACAGTGTTGAAGCCGGCAACTTTGCTTCCAAATGAAAATACAGAGGTTGAAAAAGTCAAAGATGTAGAGCATGATTGTCTTGAGGTAACCGAAATGTGCACCAAACCGAGGCCTGATATTAAAGATACCCAATTGGAAGAAAATGACCAAATTATTTTTGTCGATGGCTCATGTTTGAGAGACTCAGTAGGAGTGCTGAGAGCCAGATATGCTGTATGTACGATTTCTGGTATCCTGGAAGCGTCTTGGCTTCAAGGAGAATATTCTGCTCAAGTAGCTGAACTGGTAGCTCTTACTAGAGCTTGCCATGCTTCTGCCCAGTTGAGAGTGACTATCTATACTGATAGTCGGTACGGATTCGGAATTGTCCATGATTTTGGCCAATTGTGGTCACAGAGGGGTTATTTGACTTCCTCTGATTCACCAGTGAAAAATGGTGAGAGAATTAAGGAGTTGTTGCACGCGATTCAGTTACCTTGTGAAATTGCCGTGGTGAAATGCAGCGCACACCTGAAGTCACAAGACTTTGTTTCAATGGGAAATGGATATGCGGATCAAGTCACAAGATTTTGCGCATTGAACTGTATATCGTTTAAGGATAAATGGGAATTGTTGCCTGAAAAAGAAAATGAGACATGCACAGGTTACGCCTTAAGGGTGACTGATATACTAGAAGAATTGAGATTGTTGCAGGGACGTGCCAGCAAGGATGAGAAGGGTTCTTGGGTAGGATGCAATGCGTGCAAAGCCCAGATGACTTGTGGGTCTCAGATGAAGGAAAAATTGTCTTGCCGAACAGTCTTTTGTCACAATTTGCAAGGTTTTACCATGGTCAAGCACATATTGGGAGAGATGCCATGATTAGGTTGTTCAGAATTGACTGGTTTAACCCGAAATTCAGACAAGCTGCAGAAGTAATTTGCCATAGGTGTGTCATCTGCCAACAGATGAATGCGGGGAAAGGGATAGTGGTGAATTTGAGCCACACTGGGAGAGCTGGAGGTCCATCTAGCAGAATGCAATTGGATTTTATTGAGATGCCCGTGTCTGGAGGTTTGAGATATGTGCTGGTGATTGTATGTATCTTTAGCCATTGGATTGAAGCGTACCCTACATGCAGGAATGACAGCCTCACAGTAGCGAAGCTGCTGCTTAGGGAATTGATAGCACGTTTCAGGTTTCCGATCTCTTTGAATCAGATAGGGGAAGCCACTTCAACAATGAGGTGATTAAGTTGCTGTGTGCAGCACTGAACATTGAGCAGAAGTTACCGCCCTGAAGCATCAGAACTAGTGGAACAGATGAATGGTACCCTGAAGTCGAGAATGGCAAAAATGTGTGCAGCCACGAATTTGAAATGGCCAGATGCATTACCTTTGGTGTTAATGTCAATGAGAAGTACACCTAACAAGAAAACATGACTGTTCCTTCATGAGATTCTCATGGGTCGAGCTATGAGATTGCCCGCAGTGCCTGCAAATGCTCTTGTGAATATCATGGCTGATTTGGTGTTGGACTACTGCAAGGGTCTGGCTGATGTGGTCCGCTCTTTTTCTCACCAGGTGGAAGCTACCACCCTGCCACCGATAAATGTTCCAGGACACAACCTAAGAGCTGGTGATTCGGTTGTCATCAAGAAACATGTAAGGAAGACATGTTTGGAGCCACGTTGGAAGGGGCCATATCAAGTGATACTAACGACTACTACTGCTGTGAAGTGTGCAGGAATTCCGAACTGGATCCACGCCAGTCATACGAAAAAGGTGACGTGTCCGACTGATGAGGAAGTTGAGTTGTTGAAAGTACCAACAACAGAGACGGAAGTCTCAGGGCCGGAGAGTGATCGAAGGGAAACTGAAACAGAAGGTCACTCCAGTAAGAGACAGAGGGGTGACGGTCAGCCTATCTCAACTCAGGCAACAGGAGAGCCTAATCAGAGGGAGGTTCTCCCAGAAGCAGACGGTTATGGGAATGAGCTAGAGCATTTGACAGACCCAGAAGGTGAAGAAGTTGAGGTTGATGAGAGTCAGAGTGTCCAAACTCCTCCTGAGCAGATTGAAGGTCCATCAAGAGAAAACACCATAGAGCCAAGAGAGGGCAAAGGGTTGCCACAGGATAGATAAAAGACCAGAGAGATACTGAAAGGAGACAAGTGGCCAGAATTGCAAGTGAAAAAGGGAGAAGTGGTTGTCAAAGATGCAATAGAGGAAGACGTTGATACAACAAGGAGAGAAGATCTAAGTTAAGGAGAGTTGCAAGGTGATCGCAAGTTGAAGAGAAAGAGAATAGCAAACAGAAGGTACGCGGGTCCTGAATGGGCATGTGCAACAACAGCTGAATGGCAACAAGAGTTCTTGTCATTTTGCTTTGATCGAGAGATTCCAGGTCAGTACTTTGGCACCTGAGTCTGGCTGAAGAGACTGAATTGGTGTAAAAATCAAATTAAAGAAAGAAATTGAGAAAAGAGACTGAGAATTTACCGGATGGGACTTTAAAACCTGAATTGACTTTGAACCTGATTTCGACAAGCTGCTAACCTGAATTGACAAGGATCCTGGGAGTGAAACTGAAAGCTGTAAATAATTGCTGAAGGAAGACTTTCGCTTGTTTGTCTCTGCTGCAAGAAAAAAAAAAAAGAAGACAATTCGTTCTGACTGTCCTCTGTTGTTGTTTGAATTAACCATTCTTCACTTTCTGATTCTTTACAGATCATGGTTAGCACTAGGCAGGATAATGAAGGGAGTAAGCGTTGTCAATATTTGTTTGTTGGTTTGGGTGTTGTGTGTGTGATATTCATTATGGCTGTGGTTGTGGGTATGACACTAATGGATAAAAGTGGGGCTAACAATGCTACAATTCCTGGGACTACCACTGCACTAACAGCTTGGGAGAGGTTTGAGCTGGATATGAGATATTTGCATGAGGGAACTAATGCAAAAGGGGAACTTTCAACTAACGTTTTCTATTGCTTGCTGAGTGAGTATGTTGACACAATGGATGCGAAGGATTGCTTTGTGTGGTGCACACAGATTCCTGTTTCGGTACAAGAGGGGGTTACCTATCATAGTCTGCCACTAACTTATGGGATAAGTTGTAGCCTGTTACTAACAAGATTCTATAACCAGGAAGAGATTCAATATTTCTATTCAAATTATGACCTTGTGTTTTCTTCTGTGCCTATAAAAGAGGATTTGAGTGGGGTAGCTAGATAATATAGTATGAAGTTAGTTTAAGGATTCTTTGAGTCTACATTGATGATTAGTACATCTTATGCACACCGCAATAATTTGACATGCTTGCTTACACCTGTAGAGAAGAGCATTCTAGATCACACGGAAGATAGAAGAAGGGCATTAAAGGGCAGATTAGAAAAAGTATTGAAGCAGAGGATTATTCCTAGTAGTGAAGGGTATGGTGCAATTAGGGAGCTTTAGATGCATTACACGTAGGGAAGATTTGCATATCTAGGCTGGAAACATATTATGACAATGTGTTTGTGGGAATGAGTGAATGTAAGCATGTGTTTTCGTTTCAGAGTAAATGGACGTTCATGTTAAATGAACAGGATCCAGCGATCCCAGGGATCTATTACATATGTGGACTTAATGCTTATTACCGTCTTACAAAGGGATGGTATGGGACATGTTATTTGGGGATAGTTTTCCCAAAGATATATCAACTTGGCGATTTGAAAAGGTTTCCGAAATTGTCTATATTACATCATACTAGACAGAAGAGAGAAACTGCTGCTGGTGTAGTAGGATACATATTTGGGGCGATAATTCCCTCAGTGGGAGTTATCTTGAACTCCATAAAGGTTCGGAAGTTGTCTACTATTGTGGATAACATGATGACAAACTTTTCAGGGGCTATACTCCTGATGGATACTGAACTTGCTGCGGAGAGGGCTATGACTCTTCAAAACAGGCTTGCTTTAGACATTCTTTTAGCAAAAAAAGGCAGAGTCTGTAGAATGCTTAATGAGCGTCATTGTTGCGCATATATACCAGATAATAGTAATGAGATTAGAAGTATGCTTACTAACTTGACTAGGGATAGTACAGACTTAAAGGAGTTGAAAGAACCAGGTGTCTGCAAGAAGGTTGGGAAAGGATTTGCTTCAGTGGGAAATTGGCTTAGTAACATTTGGCATGGGATATTGTCAAAAATTGTACAGGGGATATTGATTGTTATAGCTTGCCTATTTGGATTGTGGGTGGCATGTAAAATTAGCAAAAGAATAAAATTGAAAATGGTGAAAAATAATGAGAGGAGGGAAGAAAAACAAAGGGAAAAATTGTATAGAGAAAAATCAAAGGGGAAGCCAATAAGAGAGGACATAGAGTTGAAAGAATTTTAGGATGTAACATTTTTGGGGAAAGTTTTGTGTGATGACAAGAGTCATCAGAGGAGGGATTTTTGGAGTGTGTGTTTTTTTAAAGCAATATTACCATGAAAAGCTTGCAATATATTGTGTGATGAAGCTGCATAGAAAACATGTTAACACAGAAAAATAATGCACACGTTTGAAATGTGCCCACGGGGAGTGGCTACCAATGTATACGAAAACTAATGAAAGCTTGTTAATTCTGAATTTTTATGCAATAATGTTTTGAATTTGTATTAGCATATCATAATTAGAGTTATGTACTGTAGTAAGAAGTTGCTTATTAATTGATACGCCTTAGCTTAGCGAGGGTCTGGGCGTAGCTGCCTGATTTCGTATTAAACTACATTTTTCTAAACGTGCAATGTGCTGTTTTCTTGGAGGACATGAAGCTGTACTTTTCCAAAAGTTATGTGTGTGTAGCCGTAGTAAATTCTTTCTCATGAGAACCGACTTTCTCAGGTAGACGTTCTTGCTGAATGCAACAGTGTAATTTATAACAGATGCAAGGTTAGCTGTAGTAAGAGAAAACAATGGAGACACTGACTGGAGCGTAAACTGTAACTTTTCCTACCTGACATTCCAACCGATGAAGATGTCAACGACATGGAGCAATCTGTGACATGAGAACTGTGGTTTATGGAAAATTCTGGCAGACGTGTGAAGAATTATTGGACAGAGATAATGATGCACCAATTATTATTCAATAGGGAGTTATTGGCTAATTAGGTGGTTTTGAATTAACGGAGACCCAAGAAGAAGAAGGGGCTTTTTGAGAGGGAGAGAGCCGCAGAGACTTTTAGACTTCACTTACTTCACAGAGATTTTTCACTCTTTTTGCTTTGTGCTGACACTTTGAACCATTCTTTGCCCATTCTTTGCTTGATACTTACTTCTCCTCCATATGAGGGAAGAGAGTTGATTCTTTAGCTATGCTATATTGAGACTTTGCCCTGTCCTATCTCTGCTGATGGCGAATCGACTGATGTCCTGAGGACGAAGACTGACGCTGTTTGCTGATCTGTTGGATTGGTAACTATCTGATGTAAAATTGTAATTGTCTGTTTGCCTTTTCTTTCTAGGTACCAACTGTTATTTTGATAGAGGCCATAGTTAGATGTTTTCTAAATTTGTGTTTCTAAAATGTTTTGCATGAAACCCAACATGCTAATGCTAATTTGAGGTTAGTTGAGGCGTTCACAAATATCTTGTGCAAATAGACAAATGACTGAGTTCTTGCTTTGTTGAATCATGTATTACTGAGACTTTGCTAAGTTGCTTCATATTAATGACGTGCCTAAATTCTGAATGAATATTCTCTATGCATTGATTAATTGTGTTCTAAATTGCTAATTAGAAGAGTTCTAATGAGGTTTATTGCTAATGAGATTAACCAAGATGATATTAGATTGTAACCAATAGCGAAAGAAATATCCTAACACTTAACTAGCTTGTTGTGGTTATTCGTAACTGAAAGGTCATGGTGTGTTCAACTATTGATTCTTATTACATGTTATTGATTAGCTCGTTGATTAGTTACTGTGAATATTGATTGGGTTACTGATCTATTGATTTGTGATGCCAAAAACACATCTCGTCCTGGGAAGTCCCCGAACGTGGTTCAAAGGTTCGTAGACCTGAACGTGTCTCCCTGTAAATTTACTTATCAAGGCTCTGACACGCTAACAATCTCCAGAGGCCAAGAGTTGCGCGGCAGGCTTCACTTCCCATGCGCCAGATGTCCTAATATGGGCACGCGGAGGAGCGTAGGTCAAATTGCGGGAGGTGTGCATGGACCTGGGAGGTGATTACGCAGTGATACACTGCTGCAAGGATGACCTATCGGTATTATTGAGTGGGGTGTATGGGCTTAACTATGATAACCCACAGTTTTATCGAACACTCAATGTCCGACTGGCACAGTGGAATGACGTGCCCCAAATTTGGGATGGTGACTTCAATTATGTGTTATGCCTGGAGCGGGACCATTCCCAAGGGCCACCTCGGCCTTCGGCAGCTGCTTGAGCCATTGCAGAGATAGCTTCTCGTTAGGGTTTGTTGGATATTTGGCATCATAGATCCCCCAGGAGGTCAAGGTACACTCAGTAATCCACAGTACACAATATCTACACTAGCATTGGTCACTGATTATTGTCTCGGGGGCTGGCTTTGCACGTGCTGCAGTGTGAGCTATTACCACTCTCCTATTATTTTAGAGTTGGAGCAGTGTATACCACGACCATCCGCATTGACCTGGCCATTCCCTCTGTACTTGCTGCTGGATGATGTGATTTGAGTGGAATTAGCGCAATTTAAGACTTCTTTCGTACTAATGTGGACTCAATGGATACATTTGCAATAGTCTGAGAGGCCTTCAAGCTTACATATGGAGCATTACCTTGCCTAAATGTGCCGTGGTCATTTGGTCGTTGCATGGCTGGTTGGTGTGACTAATGGCGGAGATTGCAGATCTTGAATGGTGAGATAGGGAGACAGTGGAGCTGGCCCTATTGAGGGACATTAGAACTAAATTGGAAGACTATCATGATACAGCACAGACTGAGTTCAACCATTTAGGGAAGCACGCTGAGGGTGAAGGCCCTGGCACAACACTGGCAGCACTACTACTCCCTTAGCAGGAGGACAAAGCAATAGTAGAAATACAGGATGAGCAGGGGCTACCTTTGAGCACAGCAGAGCAGGTCTGGGAGCATTTCCGCAAGGTATTAGGCTGACAAACAAGTCACAACTTGCCTATGATGTAGGCATGGACAGAGTATGTCAAACACATAATAATGAAATGGCTCACTGGTAGCACAGGGGTGCCATATGGCCACGGTTGTGCCCGGAAGAGTTACGCACTACACTTGGGGGTATGCCGTCCGGGAAGGCTTCGGGTACCAACTCTCTCTAGGTTATCTTTTATAAGGCCTTCCAGGACCAGCTTATCCCACCATCTGGTCACTTTATATGAGGAAATGTTTAAGGAAGGATGTATGCCACCAACAATGTGCGAATCCCTCCTGGTCACTATTCTGAAACCGGTCACTATTCTGAAACCGGTCAGACCAGCAGATTGTCGCAGTTCAGTGCTTAACCTTAGAACACTTTTTAGCGTTTTTCAGCGTGGAAAACCTGAGGTATGGGGAGCAGCAGTATTTCTCAATGCTGAAAAATCATTTGATGTGGTAGAATGTTGATTCATGTTTGTGGTCCTGAGGCCCATAGTGGTAGGAGTTGTCTTCCTCCAGCTGGGTAAGGTACTCTTACGCAGCCCACTGCCCTAGTTTGGGTCAACGGAGCTGTCTCCACCCCCCAGATATTACAGGAAGCACCAGTAAAGGCTGCTCCCTGTTTCCTTGGCTGTATGTCCTGGTGGCCAAGCATCTATCTTGTTCCCTGCAGTAATATAATGTGCATCCACTGCTGTGGTTCCCAAAATGTAGATTGATCATTGTGGCACATAGCTATCATGAAAATGGATGTTACCTTGATTTCTATTTGTATTTGTGACTATTCCAATGCTATTGCCCTGAGTACTTTTTAACATCCTTCCAGCCTCTATGGTTTGACTGGCATGGGCAGGAAAACAGCAGCAGGTGCTCTGGGAGACCCACAATGCCCCTGGTTTGGAAACATAATATTGGGTGGCGGAATGCATATTTGATCATTACTGGGTTCACCGTCTGTGAGACTTGCTGTATTTGTGACTGCAACGAGACGCTGAAGCCCCACACATGCTGCCCCAGATGCTTTTTGGTTCACCAGTGTGACTCTATAATGTTTCTGACTTCCTGAACACAACAATTTGGAAATGTTTCAAACAAGATATAAATTGAAACTTGGAGATTTGGTAATGAAATGAATCCTTGAAATAACCACACAGCAGATGGTGTTCCAGCTACCAAGAAGGGCACATTTTCTAAAAGCTCTATGTTCAACATTGTAGAAGTTGCATTTGTTTTTTGCCATCAGTCTTTGTGTGCATATTAAATTATAAGACAAAAACAACTCTGTTGCATTTAGATGTTTCCATGGCACACAATTTGATTTTAAAACCGGCAATGTCCAACTGAGTAGCATAATCGATCTTAACTTAATTTGCCCATGATGGAGAAGCGGCATGTCATACTGTATGTTTTCCAGTGCAGATGATATGTTAATATTCAAAGAATAAATGCGGGTCAAACATGTAGCCATGCCATTATCCACAAAAGTCAATGCTTTTTCCAAATTAGCCCTGTCAGTTGGTCTTAAGACTTCAGCAACTTCTTGCTGATAAATGTTCCAATTCCCATTGCAAATGGCATATAGGGAACATTTGGAACGTGGTGATCTAGGACCTAACAACAAATCTTGTAGATCTATGCCATCAGAAAGGAGAGACAGGTGTTCCTTAACTGCAGATAAAGTAGAATGCTGTAACCATTGCTGGCATAACATTTCCATGCTATAGGTGGTAACTATTCCTGAATGTAGTGACTGCTGACTGCATAAACAAGGGGGTTGGTTTGTTAGCTTTAGAACCTGCTGAGGAGTTTAAACTCCTCAGCAGTGTTGACTGGCCAGACTAATCACCAATCTGAACCTGAAATCGAACAATTATATATTCCCTTCTGTACTTTGCTACTGAGTTATTCTTCTGTAAAATTTACAAAATGTTGCGAAATGTACAAACATGCAATAGAGGGGAGATGCAGCAATTGGTTCATTTGCTGGTGTGATCATGGAAGATGGTGGGTTGATCCTGCTGTGCGGAGCTCCTCCTCCTCAACCACTTCCACTGCTACTGCCGTCATGGCTTGAAGCTGCCAGTATGTTTGCACCAGCACTGGATCACTGGTTGCCCTCTGTTAAGCTTGCATTCACTTATCCAGATGCAGGAGGTCTGAGGTTTCTGGGGGCTACATATGCTACAACTCTGAGATGGAGAAAGTGTGGGTTTGCCTCGAGGCTTCAAAGAATTCAGCATTCCTATTTTGGCAGCCAGTTTGGTGCTCATGGCATAATGGCACTGTCACCTTCAACTGTGTTCCGTGGCGGCCGCAGAGTTCACAACCCTGCTAAACTCACCAAATCTTGCATGGACACTCTATCTGCTGAGACAGATGTAGATGGTCCCAGCTACCCACAGCCTATAACGGAGGGTCATGCCCCGCAGTTGAGACATCCGATATTGAAGCTGCTAAAGACTGGCATGGCGAGTGGTCCTAACTCTTCAGGTGGCTCTCCTTCTAGTTACTTACCAGTAGGCCCCACGGATACTCTTCCTGTCAACAGTGTGCAAGATCCAACCTTTTTGGAAATAAGGCAGCTGCTTCAAGCTCAACGGGTGGAAGCACAACATCAATATGCCCAAGTTAGGGTTGACAACATGTCAATCCAGCAGTCTTTGGCTGAAGTTTCTGGCAGTGTTACCACCCTTTCAGCAGAAATACTAGGACTGCAGCAGCAAGTTGCTAGTGTGGGGGATGTGAGGTCAGTCACTATCAAAGCTGTGTAGGGTTATGAATGATACATAGCATTGGTTCAGTGTAAAATTGAAGACTTGGAGAATCACCAGAGGAGGCGCAATCTTCAGGTTTTTGGGCTTCCAGAAGGGAGGGAAGGTGACAACCCTAAGCAGTTTGTTGTGCAGCTGTTCCAAAAGGTGTTCCCAGAGCTGTCAGACTGGGACATGAATTCACAAATACAGCAGCACATAGGATCATTATAAACTGGAACAGCCAAGCAGCTGCCTCTAAGAACAGGTCCGCACACCTGAGATCTATCCTATTATTTTTTGGAAACCTTTTGTTGAGACAGGAAAACTTGTTGAAAGCCCACCCTGCTTCACCTGTGGCTGTCAACTCTATGTCTATTTTTGTTCAGTCAGAGTTTTGTAAATCCGCAATGGATGACAGTGAAAGCTTGGCTAATTAATCGATCCCCTAAAGGCAGTTGGAGCACAAGTTTTTTTGCAGGAATATGCCAGACTCAAAATAATTAAAGATGGCTATGTCTTACTGAGAAAGATGCTGTGCAGGTTGTAAGCCACCTGAAGGGGACTTCATTGTAGACTGAATTCTCCACTATCATTTGATTTGAGTTTTAAAACTCTATCAAGCTTGATATAGCTCTATAAGATTCTGTGGTAGGGTGGGGCCTCTGCTCTTCTATTTTTTGTGTGATATACCCCTCCCATATATGTTTTTTTTTTCTTTTTTCTTCTTTCTCCTTCTCTCTATGTGGTACAGAGTGGCGGCAGTGGGTGGGCGGCTGGCAGTGGGTGCAGTGATGGGGAAGTAGGCACTCATGGCTGTTGCTTTCATCAAAAGCTGTAGGTATGGGGGTGATTCCCTCAGTTAGACATGGGGGGGTTCTGTTGGTGGCAGGTGGTCTGCAGGGGTGTTTTTATGCAGGTTAAATACTTTTGTGTGTGGTGGGCTGGCATTGGTGAGAGGCGAAATGAGTCAGAAGGATCAACTTTCTCAGGCTGAACAGAGTACTGTAGGAGTGTACATGGATCTGGATTGGGGCTGGGTCAGCCTGCAAGTGTTTATGTTATGGTCATGGCTAAGTTAAAGTGTATGTGTTGGAATGTGTCAGGCCTCAATTTGTCCAGTAAGCAACGGCTAGTTTGGGAAGAGCTTAACATCTATAGCCCACATCTTCCTGCTCTGACTGAGACCGAACTTGCTTATATGGATCATTATTTGCACAAGTAATTTGGCTATGACTTGGTCATAACTACATCACAATATCCCCCTAAAGAGGGGGGTGACTATCAGGATCAATAAGAACTTACAGTGTAAGTTGCTGAGAGCTATGTTGGACCCGGGAGGGTGGTGGGCGATTGCCTAGATGGTAGTGTTTGACCAGAAATTTGTGGTCTGTACTAACTATGGCTCAAATATTGATGAGCCAGAGGTTTTAGATAAGCTTTGTATGGAACTTTTAGATTGATCCAGTGAGGTGTTGTTAATGGGAGATTTCAATTGTGTGATGCATTATGGCATCAATTCCACTAATTATTGTGCCTCCAATCGCATGTTTAAAAAACAAGGGCTTCTATACTGGAATTTGCTGTGTTACATGGGCTGGTAGATGTTTGGTGGGTGCTCTACCCTACATTGCTGGGATACACAATTTATTCTTCCCACCCAAGAATTATTCAGGGATAGATATATTCGATGTCAGCAATCATCTCATACAAAATGCAGGCATGAAAAGTTGTCCCACGTTTACATCGGATCATAACCCCCATCTCTAGTAAGGTGCGATGGCAGTTTACCTTTCCTTGATATCTTCTCGCGAATTCTGATTATCTCACATTTATGTTGAAATCTCTTAGCAAATGTTTGACCAGTAATGTGTGTATGGTGTCACAGATAGTGCTGTGGGATACTATGAAGTATCAGAGGCATTAGTGCACAGTTTATCATGAGCAAGAATAAGGATATATGGGCCAGTGCAGGGGAGATTGGACAGTCAATTCAGCAGTTGGAAAAATTGCATTCTCAGGTGGTAAGGATCGCAGGTCCAGATGAGCAGGTTCTCTAAGATCAATTAATTAATTAAAGGTCTTCAATTGGAAGACATTTACAAGAGAAGGTTGCTGCTAGCTACCTAAACATTGAGTGGTTCAATATGAATATGGAGTGCCAGCTGGGTGGGCCCTAGAACACAAGATCTCAGATAGAAGGGCAAAACAGTCAATTGAATGCATTAAAGGTGGTGATGGGTCGACACGCAACCTCAGGAGATTGTGGGCAGTTTTTGTTGTTTTATCAAGAACTATATAATCAACAGTAACAAATTAGGACAATAGGAATCAGATAATATATTCAGGGCTGTAGATTACCATGTTTAGGGGACTTTCAGGCATCAGCTTTACAGGCTAACGTCACTGCTGGGAAAATAGAGGCTTCTCTTGGGGCCCTGTCATCAGACAAGGTGTCTGGGGTGGACTCTATACCACTGGAGTTTTTAAAGGTATTCAAGGACATTATAGCCCCAACCCTTCCCGGAATGTTATACAACATATTGATAAGAATGGGGAAATGCCCGCCAGTTAGAATACAACTACCATCATAGTATACCTGAAAAAGGGGAAGCCAGACAAAGATAGGGTATCTTGCTGACCTATCTCTTTTATTAACATGTATTCTAAACTATTCGCTAAAATCTTGGCTACCCGGCTTGCTCCTGTGTCACCAGATATTGTCTCATCGCAGCTGCATGGTTTTATATGAGACCAGGACACTATGAGCCAAACTAACACAAGATTGCCACTTTTGATGTGGCTGGACGATTGGGCAAGAAATTAGGTATGGTCCTATTAGATACAGGGAAGGCCTTTGATCGTGTAGCCTGGGACTTGTTGTGGGCAACGATGACGGCTTTTGGGATTGGTTCTGCAAGTGGGTGTGCTGGGGCATCCTCAATACCATTTAATATTCAAAGGGGCACCTGGCAGGGATGCCCCCTCTCTCCTTTGCTATTTCCCCTTTTTTTTGGAACCATACCTTCTATCTTTGCAGGTGAACAAGGATATTTTGCCATTAATCCCTGGCTCCAGCAAGCTCAAAATCACCGCTTATGCTGACGCCATTGCTATATATACGTCGGAACCAGCAGTAGCTTTAGGACATATTAAAGAGGAGGAAGATAGATTTGAAATGCACGCTGGTTACAATCCAAATTTAACTAAAATTCAGATAGTGTAGAACTATAAGCTGGCTGTCGTGATACCGGGAGCTGAATCTATGGCTACATGCCTGGACATCAATTTAAGCGTGCAGGTCAACAATATTATTAACTTGAAAACCCTTGCTCTCGTCTACTGTAGCCAAATTACTGTTCTGGGATAAGTTCCCACTTAACATTATAGGCCATTGCAACTTCATGAAAATGAATGTTTTACCTAAATTCCTGTATTTATTTAGGGCAATACCACTTTGGGTTCCCAATTCCTTTTTTTAAGTCTCAAGAAGGAGTCTTTGGTATTTTATATGGGGCTAGTTCGACTGCCATACCTTCAGTGTGGTCATCAGTTACCAGATTTTTAATTGTACCACTGTGCAGCATTTGCAGGATGCCTATGTAACCTGTTAACGCAAGCCAATACGGACTCTTCAGCACTGGGCTATTGACTGGCATTGGGGCTCAAATTTAGGCTTTTCTTTTATAGACTGATAGACCCCAATTACCTTAACCATGTCAAGTTCAAAATTGTACAGAACAGCACACACATTTGATGGGAAATAAGTAAAGCATACTCCTTAAACCTAATACACGCTGACAAGCCACTATGGCCCAACCCAGCATTTCCTGAAGAATTTCATGACTCTCTATGTAGGGTATGGCAAGGATTAGGGGTAGAAACGGTTGGGCAACTTTATGATTTGAAAGGTTTTCGCTCTTCTGCAGGGCTTCAAGCTGCCCATGAATTGCTTTTTAATTCTTTTTGCAGCTGAAGGATTATTTTCTATCCGTAGTTAAAATCTGCATGATCCCAGAAAACTCTGTTATTATGACCAGCATGCATAGAGTGAGCAGGAAGTCATTGATTAGTACAGCTTATTGTAGGTTTCATGAATGGCAGACTAATGATAACTTGCACTTGGCGGCTAAGTGGAGTGAAGCGCTTGCATGTGAAGTTCTGCCTTCTGAAATTTATAGTGACCTGGAAACAATTGATGGCTCAGTAGTCTATTGATCCTAGACTACAGCAATTTAAGACCAATTGAATGTTCTACTGTACACCAGAACAATAAACTAAATGAAGTGGGAGTATTGACACTGATAAAACGAGCTGCCCTAAGTGTGGCTGCTTTGCAGCCGGCAGTATGCGCATGTTTGTTACATGCCCTGCGCGTCAGGAATTTTTGGAAAGGGTGGCCAAGGTCTCAGCAGCATGTCCTGGGTATGCTATACATTTTACCCTTAGGATATAATGATTGGATATCATATGGAGCAAGATCCAGGGTGAAGAAAACAGCTGTCCATCATCCTTGTTACTGATAGACTTTGTATTCCCAGATCATGGGTATATTCGGCCCCACCATGGGTTGCTGAGTGGTGGGCAATAATCCAGCAATGTTATGAGTCTAAATTAGCTTTGGCTAGAGCTAGGGGTATTAGCTCACATAAGAAATTGGACAAGGTTTTGGGGGGGCATTAACTGGGAGCCAAGGATCTTAACGCTTAGTGTATAAAGGTTAAATGCTTATTTACCTGTAAGCTTAAATGGTCTGGATCCGAAGTGGTCTGTGATCTTTGGTAGTCAACTGTTGGGCCTTATGTTCCCTCCTCCTTCTGCATTCCAATATCACCAATAGTTTTTTTTTTTATTTTACTTTTATTTCTGTTCCTTTTGTAAATATGGTGTAAATGTTGATGCTACCTGACTCATTAAATGCATTTTCAATAAAAGTGCAATAGAAGAATTGCTAGGTGTGTTCATTTCTTTAATTTTAGCCAGAACCAATAAAGTAGTTTGTTACACTGTTTTGTGGTTCAGAGACCCCTGAGGGTCCGCAAAGCCTCCTCGAGGGGTCCTCAGCTGCTTCGAAAATTAAATAATATTAACAGTTTCAGTCCCCAGCTTTCAGGAATGACTTATTGGCGGGTCCCCGTATTCCAATAATGATTCAGTGGGGGGAACCTGGGTACCACTAATGATAAAATGGGGGTCTACAGAAGTCAAAAGTTTGGGAACCACTGCTGTATAAGATTCTAAATCAGAAAGCATGTTTTTAACACTGTCTATGTCCCATTCATCAGACATTGAACTTGGAGTACTTCATGCATAGCAACCTTAAACCCAAAAGAAATGTGTAACGTTTCTTTGGGGCCAAATATATCAAATGGAACCTTATCCCAAATAATTCTATCAGAGACAAGAAGTGCAGAAATGTTCACAAGGGACAGCTCTGTCCACACTTTATGTGAAGAAGGAGGGCTTCGGCTACCAGTGCTGGAGCAGAGCATGTATGCCCCTTTGGAAGCAAGAAAAGGTCTGTAACATATCCAATCCAAATGAATAGGAAAAGCAGTGAAAACGAAATCCACATATGTGTCTATGAAGGAATCAGAAAAGTCTGTTTCAGTCAAAGAATAAATGCACATACACTATGCAGTGAAGAATGCAAGGAATTGAAAAAAAATCATAAATGTTGGCAAAGTAACCAGAGGGAGTCTGTGCAAAAACAGGAACCTCATTTGGTAAAGCAGAACTGGTAGGCACCTCCAAAGTTAGCTGATAAGAAACAACTTAATTGTTAGAAGTGGCAGTAGAAAACTGTAGACTCATGTCTGATGTGTATCCTGTATTGGCAATAGTAACAGGAACTAGTGGAAGTTCAGCATCTGAAGTCCCCAACCGTAGAGAAGCAATATTGCTATTGCTTAATGCTTGAAGAAAGATCTCCTATAGGGTACTGAGAGGAGTCAGGGAATTACCTAGGAACCTTCGTGGACTGCTATGTAGGGCTGGTCACATGATGCAGTTTAATCAAATCAATAGAAACAAATATTTTGTTTCTACAACCAGGAAGCAGTGGCAGAATCACAACTCTGGTACCTTGAATGCGAAGGACTGGCACCGGTTCTTGATATGATGGGACACATTCCTTTCTTCCTGTAATCTTCTCATGAACTAGATACTCAACTTTAGGAATCCAGTCAAAAGATGCTGGTTGCTCCTTCACTTTGTCAGTGGCAGAATGTTTGAAAATTTTATTTGAGCACTCCTTAACTGCATCAGAGTATTTTTCCTGTCTATGCAAAACGCATCTCATCATTAGAGTATGAATGCTATTTATAAGCAATTGGCACATTAACACCCTTATTAAAGGTGACATATGTATAAGGAGTAGACCCCATATGTATGCGGCTCACCAAGTTAGTTGTGTTGACATGAGTATCTGATAAAAGCATGTCAGTTGGAAATGTTCTGTGAATCTGAGTGTGTTCTGATGTCTAATGTGTACTGGAGAAGTCAGGATGAATTGAATCATACAATGGTTTAACTTTTTGTGCATAGTCTGGTATGTAACTTCTACCAAAGTTCAGAAAGCCCAAAAGTTATTGTGTTTGGTGGTTGCAAGAGTGCACATTTATCGAAGAAATGTGGCGCAAGGCTTTTGCCTTCATTGGATAACTTGTATCCCAAAAATAGGACACTAAAAAAAGCAATTTTTGTTTTTTGGAAATTGAATTTGTAGCCATGTTCAGCAAATTCGGAAATTATGCAATTGGCTCTGGCCAAATTTGTGTTCAGTTCATGTGAGGTATATGTTGTCAATGTTCAGCAATTCTTCAGAGTCAATTTCTTGTAGAGTTGACAAACTGAGGCACCAAACAGATCTGGGCTGTTCTTGTACCCAGTGGCGGCTGGTGACATTTGAAAGTGGTGGGGTGTAAAAGTTGGGTATGACTTTTTATGTAGCGAGTGAAGCGAGCAAGCTTAGTGGACAAACGTGGGGTCCAAGGTGCGTTCTTCCCCCCCAAAAAAATTCTAAAGATTGACAAATACTGCATTTGAAAGCAAATTAATTTCGTGAGAAAGCAAGGCTTATGAAGCAGTGGGAACATATAGGCCCTCATTATGACATTGGCTGTAAAAAACACTTACTGGCGTGGAGATGGCCGCCAAAAGACCGTCGCCGCGGCTACCAGCCGTCTACTATAATATGACCACAGCTGGATTTTCACGAGAAGGATGGCAGAAATCCATCTGTGGCCATGCCGGTGGACGGTGGATGGCGGTAAGGTGGCGCTGCTTCCAGCATCAGCCCCAGGCCAGGAGTCCGCCGCCAGCCGTATTATGAGAATTAATACGGCCTGACGGTGTTCTGCTGGCGGATGCTGCTGCTGGCAGCAGTGCCCGATCCTGTCTCCTGCCGGAAGACCCTCTACACAAAGGTAAGTGGGTGTTCAAACAGGGGAGGGGGTGTTGTGTGTGTGTGTGTGTGTATGTCTGTGCGTGCGTGTATGCAGGTGTGTGTTGTATTTGTGTGCATGTTTGGGGGTGTGAGTGCGTATATGTTGAGTTGTGTAAATGCGTGTATGTATGTAAGTGTGTGCGGATGTGTGTGTGAATGGATGTATGCATGCGTGGATGAATGTGGGAATTGGTATGTGTATGCGTGTGTGCGTGTGTGAAGGGAGGGGCATGTATGAAGGGAGTCTGGAGAGGAATTGGGGGAACCTGTGGAGTGCTAGGGGACTGAGGATTCCCTGTCACTGTTAGTGCCTACCGCCTTGGTTTTCGTGGAAGTAAGGAGGCCTCGAAAACCATGGCAGTAAGCAGGGTTATGATCCCACAGGCGGTCAAGTGATGTTTGCCAGGCTGAAGATTGATGTCTCCAACCCAGCGGCCGTTACCGCCATGGCAGTCGGTGTGGTACATTGACGGTTTGGCTTAATATGGAGGAAAGTACCACCAGCCTGTTGGCAGTACTTTCCTCCATATTACCGCAGACCGCCGGGTTGCAATGACCCCCATAGTCTTGAAATGCTAAACACATTAAAAACTGCCCCATAATTTGCTGAAATAATACGTACAACAGTTAATGTAATGTGCAAATTGTACAGCGCAACAACTTCAGCCCTTCAAAGTGTGTGATTGCCTAGTGTCTTGCATTGCATGCAGTATCACTTCTTTGGAAGAAAATGCTCTCGCTAGACATCAGGAAGCACCCACAGCTGCTGTCTGCAATCAATCATACAGAAATAAGTGCAAATAAATCTTTAAGAAAAAAGTGGGGGGTTCCTTAAGGGAACATGTAAAGAAAAATCAGTGATTCCCATAGTATGCCACCCAGCCTGTACTTTGGTTTCTCTCTGAGATGTTATTGCATCAAGAAATGTAACACAACAACTGACATACACCTAAAACCTGTCAGTACTATTTGCTTTGTCAATGGCTGTTTAAGATAAATGAGTAACAACAATGATTAGTTATAAATAATTAACATTGGAAATATTTCAAATCTGAAATTGTGAGACTGTGAATTAAAAGTTATTGAGGTCTATGGAAGGAGTATGGCCTTCAGTTATGTGTGTTTTACATCAGATATGTATGCCCCTTTTTTGTTCAAATCTCATCCATCTGCACATTTTCCACCTCCTCTCTTTCCTCTTCAGCACCCTCCATTCCTTCACCCCTCAATGCACTGCCTTGCATCTCCTGCATTTTACCACCCCAGTCATACACTGCACTCATTCACATTTAAGCACTTTATTTCATTTTGCTTTTTCATTCTAAATATTGTGACCTCAACGCAGCCCTTCAAACACATTTACACTGAATTTCATTTGGAACTGGAATACTTGACCATTTTTCTGTGTGCTCTGCAGAGAGACCAACCCACTGTAAGGCATTTTGCTAATCCTTCAGCCTCAGCACCAGCACGCTCAATCAAAGCCCCTCATATACACCTGTCACGAGTAAAAGTATGTACTATGCAAAAGTAATACAATGCACAGAAACACAGCATGATGAAACACCTAACTCTCTTGGGGAATGAAACATTTGTAAAACGTGAAATAAGAGGAAATAAATGGTTGACACACATTGCATACATTTTACTATTCATTATTCGCACATCGATCTATGTTTGTGGCATTAATATTAAACGCATGAAGATAGGGCCACTTTTAAAACCATACAGCAGATTACTGCTTCCACTGTAAGCATATATTGCTCCACTTGCACATGTCTTGGAAATTAGGACGAATTTCTCAATGGAGCAAGAACCCTGCACGTCTTTTGGAACAGTTTCACGAGGAACAAATACAGTAGCATCACTTCTAGAGGAGCTAATGATCTGAAGCTAGGGCTTTGGGGAGGTTAGCGTGACAAGGGGTCTCAGTACAATACAAATAACACAAGATTAGCATTATAATACTTACCATTACCAAAGACAAGACACTAAATCACACATACTTGCATCTACTCCTACTTCATGATGAATGGGGAAAGGGTAGAATCTATGCCTGTTAATGACAGATGGCTGCCCTCATACAGGGATGGAAACTTCGATGCCCAAAATCATGATGTTAAAAAGTGAATACTACCGTAGACCACAATGAAAATGCTTTACAGCAGTCAGCCCTGCATCGTGCGTCACAGTGTAGAAAGTTGATTTACTGCTTTGCCATCACCTTGTACTTCAAAGCAAGGTGGGCCAGGCAGCCTGGGGCAGAAAGCCCAGACTTAAATGCATGAATTTGTTTAGGGATACAATCGTATCTTTAAACAAATGTATCTATTTATTATTTTTGTATGAATATGTAGGAATTTTAGAGGGGCACAGCCCCTTAGCCATAACCATCCCTGCTTATACCTCCATGGGAGTCGACAGAATTTTCTCTGAACCCCTAAAGTGCTAAATACAGTTAAATCTCTGCTTTCAGGTGCTATGTTTTGGCAGAAAAATACATTGTAAATGTCTAATGTTGTTTTATAAATTTTACAGACAATATTGTTCATGAAAGCTGTACTATAAGAATTTTCAACTGCAAAAGTGCATCTATGAATGTTCAAATGTCTAGTCTAAGACTATATTATAAAAATGATCTGGTTTCATAACAGAAAAAGTGGATTATTCATTGGAGAGACACAGGGCTTAATTACACCTTGATACTCTGTTTGTGAGAGAATCTCCCTCAGCTTCATGTTTAATTGGATATTTTGGTTGCACTTGTGTAGAAGAGAGTATTGGTATTGCATGATAAGGAGAACCCTTATCCCAATCTACATGGTTGTGATATGGTGTCAGGGCTTGTGTGTACTCTTGTTTAACAACTTCAGGGACAAGAACAGAGAAGGAAGGTATAATTAAATCTGTTTAGTGTGGGACTTTTTTAACAAGCTCAGGCGGCCAATGTCCCTCAGCCAAAAGAATGTCATAGGTGGTGGTTACATTTTCCTAGAATATTCCTCTAACAGTACGTAGTATGTCACACTCAATTTGGATGTCCAAATGTTAAAGTCTATCAGGAGGGTTAAATCACTTAATGGGTGTTTCAACTTGAATAAAATCATTAGTTGCTTGTGGTTAGACCTGGCATCCTCAGGGTGGTCTTACAACAGAATTTTTGCCTTACTCCTCCTGTTTTTGTTGTATCTTTTTGTTGACCTTAGTATTCTGAGCACTTTACCACTGCTAACCAATGCTAACCAATGCTAAAGTGCATGTGCTTCTCCCCTCCGTGGACCCCATCTCAGCAGATCCTGAGTCGGTTCTGTAGCTGGCCTACCCTCCATCGCGGTCTGCCTGAACTTTGAAGTTTCACCAGTCCCTTGCACCTCAAAGTAATGTTTTAACCGCTAGTGACTTCTCAGCACTATTTTATATTTAGGCCCTCATTATGAGTTTGGCGGGCAGAAAAGGTCGTTGACCAAACTCCTGGAGTCAAGTCACCGCCAGTGTGGTGACCTTCTTGCAGCCCCTATTACAAGTGTCCCACTGGGTCAGCGGGCAAAAACAGAAATTCAGGCTGCTGGCCCAGTGGGAAACAGCCCATAACATTGCACCTGCACCCCGTCTCTGCCTCTGCCAGCATTTACATGGCGGTGCTTCTGCCATGCAAAAGCTGGCGGAGAGGGGACTTGTAATCCCCTAGGCCGCGCTGCATGCAGTGCTGCCCTTGCAGATTAGGACTGGCGGCACCGCCAGCCCCTCCTGTGGAAGGAAACACGCGATGTTGGTGGTCCGACCATGGCACTTTCGCCATAGTCGTAATGTGGTGGTCTACAGCCGCCAAAGTGGTTGACCACCTCTTTGGCGGCAGTCAGACCGCCAGCGCGAGTCTGGCAGTCCTAGGACCTCCAGACTCGTAATGATTGCCTTAATCTTTATGTTGGAAAATGGGTTATTGGTAGGCAAGGTAGGTACCTACACCTGGCAACAAGCCACTAACCTCCACATAGGTACAGTTAGGTCTCAGTAAATTAATCCCAGCTCAACCCTTGGTAGCTTGGCAACGAGCGTCAAGGCTTAACTTAGGAGACAAAGTGTAAAGCATTCAAATATCACAAAACAGTAATTAAATAAAACACAGGAAACAGTTTAAAAATCCAAAACCAATTTATAAAAATAGTTTATATTTTTATCTTTAAAATGACACAAAAACGATTAAAATCGGTTCAGGGGAACCGGAGATATGAATTTTTAAAGAATTATTACTTTTCTAGCGCTTAGAAACAAAAAGCGCCAATCGGGTCATCTGGTTGCACCTCGACCGGGGCAAAGTCAAACTTTCAGGCCGACCGCGATGGAGCCCTGCTCGGCTACAGGTCGCGGGAGGCCTCGGTTAAAAAGTTACCTTCTGACTTAGTCTTTATTTTGAAGTTTTTCTTCACCGGGACGAACCTGCCAGTTGAATCCGACCTCCTGGAGCCCTTGTCCGGATACGCGATGTGGGTTTCCTCGGTGGAGACTTTTACCTTCGGACTTAGTCGTTTTTTCGAGATGAAAATCCTTCGACCGGGGTAAACCTGGATCTTGATCCGACGTCCATGGAGCCCTTCTCGGATACGATGGCTGGGAGGTCCCGGTCAACTTTTTACGTTCAGACTTAGTCTCTTTTTTGGATGTTTTTCTTTACCGGGACGAACCACGAAGTCAGGCCGGGTCGCGGTTGAGGCAAGCCGGCTAGAATTTCCGCGGCGGGTCGGTCCCTCTCTGGAGCTTTTTTCCCAAAATTCTCAAATCTTTTTCAAACTTCTGGGGCTTCACCCAGATGTTCTTTTAAGGTTCTTTTGGGGTCCACAGCTCACCCCAAGGGTCCAGAAGTTCTGTGATGGTCCTTGGGGGGTGCGGACTTCAACTCCCAGAATGCACCTGGCGCAAACTCCTTTTTGGCCACTGGACAGTGGTCAGCTGGTCGCTTTCTTCAGGAGTTGGTGCAGGGGACTCTGGTTTAGCAATTTTTCACCTGTAGCAAACAGGGAGTCCCTCCTTGAACCAGTTGAAGCCAGGCAAAGTCCTTCTTGTGGTGAAGCCCAAGTGTGCAGCTGGTGCAGTCCTTCTGAGTGCAGGGTCCAGGTGCAGGCCAGGGGTCCAGCAGGGCAGTCCTTCTTCTTCTTTAGTTCCTTTCTTGTTGAATTCTGGAGGGGATCAGAGGCGTGGGTGCAGGTCTGCCAGTTTTATCCTTGCTCCTGGGTGAAAAGCAGGGGGGCCCTGGTTCTCCAATCAGGGACAGGGTCGTCCCCCTGTGATGACCACTTCCTGGGAAGTGTGGCAAAAATCCATCCCAGAAGGCAACAGTCTCTAAAAATCCAACATGGATGAATCTGATTTTTGGAGGTTACATCTGGCTGAGCCCACCCACTGGTGTGGCTAAAAATCATAAACACACCCCTCTCCTGCCCTCTCCTAATCTAATCAAGGGGGCACCTAATTGTCTGGGGTTGCAGGATGTGGGGGTGTTGCTGGGTGCTGCAAATGTCCTTCTCGGCCTTTGAAGACCAGTTTGGCAGCCCTCCCCCTTCCTGCCTCACCATCTGCTGAGGGGAGATTCTCTCCCCCAAGCACATTCCTTTGTGTGAAGCCTGGCCACTTCACACCTCATCAAGGCAGCCTGGCAGAAGCTGCTGCAGGCTGGCCAATCAGAGCACAGCAGCAAAAACAATGCAGAGCTGAAATTGGCAACTTTTTAGGTAAAGTCTAAACTTTTTACCTGAACAAGTTATATTAAATCCAACAACTGGAAGTTGTGGGATTTATTACAACAATTAATTTGATACCAAATTCTTGGTATGTAACATTTAAGGAGACTTTAAAATTTAAAATAAAGTCTGCCCATTCTAGCCTATGAAGGCCATTTACTTCCATGAGGGAAAAACGAATTTGGCTGTTTTTACCTCACCAGGGCTTATAAATCTATTTTTATAAAGTCCCTGCTTATAGTTACATGGCACCCAGCCCTAGGGGCACATAGGGCACACCTTAGGGGTGACTTATATGTAAAAATAAGGTAGTTTAAGACTTTGGAAGTACCTTTAATTCCAAAGTCGAATTTGCATATAACTTTAATTTAAAAGCAGCCAGCAAGGCAGGCTTGCTTTTAAAATGACACTGGGCACCTCAGCAGTGCACCTAGGTGTGCACCACCTATGCTGTGGTCCCTAAACCTACATGCCCTACCATATACTAGGGACTTATAGGTAGGTTAACTTAGCCAATTATAATTAGCCTAATTTGCATATCCATTTTACACAGAGCACAGGCCCTGGGACTGATTAGCAGTACCCAGGGCACCTTTAAAGTCAGGAAAACACCAGCAAAAAGTGGAAAATGGGGGCAAAAAGTTTATGGGGCCTCTGCAATCAGCCCTGTTTTCTCACACTTTAAAAATTCATATTTAGACTTCTACTGATTGAACTTTTGTTGTCTTGGTCTTGTTTTACTGAGATAAATATTCTCTATTTTTTTTAAATTGGTATGGCACCCTTTCTGCAGTGTTTTCAGTGTGTTACTATGTATGGGTTGCACAAATGCTTAACGCAATGGCTCTTAAGCCTGTCTGATCTGTGCCAAGCTACCAGATTGTTAGCACAGGTTAATTCAGGGTATCTGAATGACCCTGACTAGGATTGTAGTCCCTACTTGGACAGGGTGCATACCTCGGTCAAATAGAGACCCAGTTTCTAACACTCTTGAATAAAGAAATTCTTGAAGATTTTGGCAAACTTTTGTGACTTCTGTTGCACTGTCTAGAAGTGTTAATGCCCAACTCTTGTTCTGAGGAAGTGTTCCCAAGATAGATGGTGTATTTATTGAAAATACCTTCTACCTTCTTCTTTTTAAACAGGGGTTTTTGTTGTGGAAGTTTTGCTTCCTTTTTAATGATGATGTCAGATGAGCTTTATGAGTCCGTTTTCAGTTTCACAAACTCTCATGCCTGTGTTCTGTTAGTCCCCCTCTCTCAGAGCATTTGTCTGATGAGTCCTAAAAAGAATGAGAAGGACACGTATCAGTGCACTGATACCAATTAGGTTAAGTGTATCACAGTTACGTAAGTTACAACATATTTAATTGGGCTTTGGTTTCAGAGATCCACCACGTGTTTCAGTTTTTGCCTTATTTTTTGTTTTTCCCCATCATTTTTTAGAAGGTTCAGGTGCCTATTCGGTACTATCTGATTTAGATTTGCCTTTAAGCTGTGACTTCTTAGGCCTGGCTCTCAAATTATTCTGACCTATAGATGTACAGGTTTCAGCAATAATTTGTGGTAATTCACGCTCGTGATTTGCAACCAGAGCATGCATGAGGCATTGGCGTACTTCCAGTGCTGCTGCCTCTCCTTTGATATTATTTAAGATAATTTAGGAATTGAAGCAAAGTTGCTAATTAATTTAATCCCCAAATCCAGGGCAGGGACAGCCCGTACTCATTCTGAATCTGGATATGCTTTAGTACTTCAGGCAAAACAGCAATGGATGGTGTGCTTTGTGTTAAGGTATATATGACAGCAAAGACTGTACCCCAGACTGTACAATCTTCTAGAAGGGGAGTCATACCAAGTTGTAGGCACATTGTAAGAATTCCATGCTTTTCTTGGGGTCTCATATGGGGAAACTACTCTAGGCTGGCTTATTTTTTGTGCAATTCAAAATTGAATTTCTTCCAGCTTGGTGGGAACCTTAACCATATCTGCATGGATAGTATCAGGACTAATTGCAGGTACAACTAACTGTGCCTGCACAGCTTGAACATCTCTTTCTGGAGCAGCTGTTATTGTACGCATAACAAACTGTGTTAACATTCTATATAGTTCAACTCAACCTGTGTACAGAGTACAGAGGTCTTCGGTGGTGCTACATTTTGATATGGTGTGTAGTAAGATAGGACTGGCCTGGTCACCAATCATTACTGAGGGGACCCAGTCTTGTACTGTGTGTGGAAGGGTGCCTTGCAACCAATTCTGATGTTCCTGAAATGTTAATGGTATTCCTAAATATTCATAAGGGCTATATTGACCTGGAAATGCAGATGGAGTGAATGTGTGAAATGTCTGTGAGGTTGTATCAATTGCACAAAAATGAAGATGAGAGTAAAATACTTTGCACTTCCGCTGGTGATGCCATGTTATACAGTTCCTACGAATTAAGAAAACTGTGTATTAGATCAATATGAACTTCATACTATCGGGTCTTCCTCCACATATACCATCAGAAAATGTTGATTCCTAGCTAACTCACTGTGCTCCATCTGAACCACTAAGCTTACCACAGCACCAGATGGTACCAGCAACCTTGAACATCATCCCTCTTATTCCCAAAGAAATTATGGAAACAGATCTACCCTTTTGTTATTACTCTTCAAACCCAAGGAAAACACAATATTTGAAAGTGGCTTTTCAGACATTAATTGAAACTATCATCTTCTGTTATAGAAAGCTTGAGCTGTGATTTTTAGACAGTTGAAACAAAGCATTGTAAGCTGCATTATAAGAATGGTGAAAAAGATAAACAATCAACCATTGTAATGTTACCATGTTGTTATACTCCTATCTATGACTACCTACACTATCAAAAACATAGTGGGGTTAACCAGGGCCAGATCCATTGGTACAGCCTAACACCCTCTACCTGGGTATGATTTGTCAGAAAGCTGGTCTGATGTAGTGCGGGCTATTGTCCTTTTCAGGATGAAATTTAGAGTCAGCAGTGCAGCATCTCAGTCCCAGTGCATCACATTCCAGGATAATCACTGCAGAAGTGCTCCTTTGCCGAATATAGCACAGAGCTAAAATGTGCAGTCTAAAATGGAGACTCAGCACAGTCCCTAATGTACTTCACCGCATCATGTTTTATCTTGGATTTGAAATTGGAGTGGCAAATGTTTATATAAATACATGGGATGCAAAACACATTTTAGGTTTATTTATTTGTGTTAGTTTGTCAAATTATGCTATACAAATATTATGGAAATACTCACTGTATTTATATATATAGTAATGTAAAAGTGGGAAAAAGAAAGAAATTAGAAAAGGAAAAAAACACGTATATTAGAATCACTCTTTTACATTCTTTCAGCACAGTTTCTTAGAAAGTCCCCTGTCAAGCACATAAACAAATATTTAGACATTTTTTTAAAAGGACTTCCTGTACTCATTAAATCTGTAATTTTCTTAGATTGAATCGAACTTCTTGGGTCCTGGATAAGGTCATCACAGTATGAAATCACATGACTAAGCGATTTGACTGCTCCATGTTATAATGTGCATGTTTGTATGCAGTTTGACAGCAGTTTACCTAGTCCTAGTTTCAACACTTACCACCTGATTACTTGTAGCCGAAGATTTACTAGATATTGGTAAGGATGATTTGTTAAATCAACATTAAAAGTATGGTCTTATTTTAAACATTGATGCATTATAACTGGTCTTCTTAAAATATTTTGAGTCTTGTTATACACATAGCTCTGCTCCTCTATCTTTATTGAGTCATGACAGCCTGGCCTTCTTCTGAATTTCATTTTAATCTTAAGAATATCAATTTCATGCTGGGATAACAAAAGGCATTAAGTTGAGTGCCTAGATGTTCTTTAATGATAGACTGCATTGTGCAGTAAAGTTAATGCCTGTTTGTTAACAATAGCACATTTCCATCAGTATTTCAGTTGATTTGTGACCTATGTGTGCAATTTCTTTAGTGCCACTGCTACCACTATGATCTGACCTACAGCCACATTGACATGGTGAATAAGACACAAGTTACTTGAAAAACTACCTTGAAACTACTTTTAATGGTGATCAACCCAAATGTTTCATTAAGTTGCCTTTTTCCTAAACAGCATTGATTTTGCCTTTTTTTAAGTAGTTATTACTGCCTAAATTCATCTAAAGAATTCAGAAGACCTAAGGTTTTGGGTGCATCGGAGAATAGATTGCAAACAAGAGGGGCTCAAAATGCAACTCTGCCATTGAGTACCATTACAGTTTGTGAGTGTGACCCAGTCTCCCCAAGTTGTTTACAAGTTGTATACACTTCCAAGTATCAATGCAGATTTTAGTAATCAATTGTAATAGAGGTATCAGGATTACCCATGCCAACATTCTATACCATTGAGTTTGTTGTCTAGCAATCAAGTCAAAAGCCAGTATTAGGTCAGTGTAGGCAACATACAATGGAACCTTGCAAGGAGTATTTTCATGCCAGGAATTACGAAAGTAAACAGCCATCAACAATTGCATAATTCTTCCAAAAGCCTATTTGGGGTCTTGGCGCTATCGAGACATTTTCCTACCACTCATTGAAGCTACTTAATAGATGCATTGTGAGGATTTTTGCCATAAAGATCAATTATCTATCCATTCTATAATTATCAGCTTGAAGCCTGTTACCTTTTATAAAGATAGGAAGGTGAAGGCAACCTCTTCAAGATTCTCAGAGTGTATTGTATTTCAAGACCATACAGAACAGTAGTTTCAAAGGAACTGTCCTGAAGTGGGTGACTTACAATTCTTTGAAAGGTTGGTATATAGAATTTGCACTTGGAGAGTATCTTATCTCTTGTCCTGCACCACATCTTACTTCTCAGTGTGATTATTATTCACCTGCTGGGTCTTAAAATCTTGAATTAATATTATTTTACGTCTAATAGGGTTCATTCACAAATTGCATTGTAGTACATTAGTAGTGCTACAATAGTCCTACTAATGTACGACAACGTTTTATTCATAAGACTACAGGTAGAGGTCAGGGCCTCTGCTTCTATTTTTTTACATGCCTCGATCTACACACTAACTGCATAGATCTCTGCACATGTACACATACATTTTAATAGTAAATGTGGTAGGGAGTTGCTAGAAAATTAATAATATTTACTTCTAAATATGAAGGGATAATGGTGAAGTAAGGCCGTGTTAAGGGAGCGTTAGGATGGGATTTAGGGAGGGACATGCACCCGCTCACAATAGAATAAACCCATTGCTATTCACAAATTGCCCTTCTATAGTCTCTACTTCCAAAAAGGAACCAAAACAGTAGTAAATGTACTCCAGCTCACAGCTGGAATAAGTCCAGCACCACACTTTGCCAACCTCTATCACTGCAAAAACTTCCCATAGAAAATAAGGGACCTAAAATAAAACCCTAAAATAAATTAAGTTAACATTTTTAAATTTAAGTTATAATACATCATTGACATTTAACAGAAATAATGTAATTTGTTTTAAGTAATTTTATACATCACATGTAATGCTTTATGAAACATTACAAAAATGCTTTTTTATTTAGATGGGGAGTGTTTTTTCAATTTAAATTTCAGAAAATATATTTTATATTAATTAATGTTAAAAATATTTTTTTTTCTTAAAATTTGGTGATTAATGTTTCAACCTTTTTGTATATTGTTCTACATTTAAAATAAATACATACAATTAGAATTGATATTTATAGAAAATAGTGGTCCATTTTTTAAGTTTAATAAACTTTTGAACGATTCCCTATACTTGGTCACCATGATTGCAGAGCTCTCCACCAAGTGTACGGAACATCAAATATGGTGGTAAAGTCACTACCAGTAGTAATTTTACAGTCATTTTTGGCATTTTTACTGGCTCCACTGCCGTGCTCAGTAGGTTAGGACAAGTAAGATTGCAATTTTGACTCTCGTAATTGGCAAATAGCCAAAAGTAGTAAAGTTACCTAAAAGTGTAAGAGTAAATTTACATCTAGTTTGTAATTCCCATAGTTCCACACCATGTATTCTGGTTTAGTGCCCTCCCTGGATTTCTCCTCTCAATCCACCTCTAGTGCATCACTAGTAGTGACTCCCTGTCTTCTAAAAGAGTACAATTTTCTATCTTCTCTTCTTGGTGTTGTTATTTAGAATTTGTCTCTCTACAGAAAACCTGAAAGCGTGTTTTAAACAGTGTGAAAATGTGCACTTGTTTAGTGAGTGTGGTACGTCTTGGAGCTTGTGGAACGATCCATTTATTATTCATTTTTGGTGAAGTTTCGGTAGTACTGCACTCCCTCTCATAGCATGCAATGACCCTTGGTCAGAAATTCGAGAGAATTTTGTGAGTAAATGTCAATGAATGAGCAGTAGGAAAGTGTTGGTTTGCTTCTTGTGTTTGTCACAATTCTGTGTAGAGTTAAATGAAGAACTACAGTAGTAATTACTCAAGTTTGGGGCAGCATTCAGAGGTGAAAGTCCTGCTGCTCACCATACCATGTTCAGAATTGCACCTTCTGTTTGTTGGAATCGGTCAGGTGTCTGTGATACGAGGTGAGCTCAGAGAGGATCCTTGCAGGTAGAAGATAGCGTTAATTTTGGGTCTCCAGATTACTGCATAGGCAGAGAATGTCAAAACAGAGCTTTCTCTTAATAGCATCACGTATGCCATGAGTTCTTGAAGGAAGACATAACCTGACTAAATAAAGCGTCCAATCCCAGATAGTGTTTTTTTTTCTATTGGGAACACAAGAACTTCCCAATTCTTTGAAGATGTGGCAAAGTCCCTTTTTCTGAGGTCAGTTCTTGTTTTGGCATATAAAAGGCAGCTTTTGTAAAGGGTTGTTGCCTTGCAAGGCATTTTGTTCCCTTATTTTTTATTGCACTCAAGGACACATTGCTATATGGTTATACAGTTTTTCAGTACACTTTAGGATTATTCCATATGAGGTTTCCCTTTTCTGTTGCCTGGTAGTGTTTTTGCTATTTTTGTTGTTCTTTTTTCTGTAATCAGTGCTTGATCAACTTCCTTGTGGAACACCTGGCTCTTGAACTGCTATCCCTCTTCCTGCTTTTCTTCCTCCCAATGCCAGGGTTTGTTGATTACTTGCTGAATGAATATCTTGCTGATTTATAATCAATGCAAGCTTTAAAAATCGATTTGGTGATAGGCAAAATTTCAAAGGACGTTTTTCATTGCCTTGTGGGTTACTCCTTCTAACTCTGACTCTCTGTAAGAGACACCTGTCACCTTTCATTTGTATCGTTCTCTGCAGTTTGGCACCTACTATTAGGATGAGCCATCCTTTACTTCCGCAACCTCAAAAGACACTCAAGAAACCACATTGCATCAAGTCCTTGACAATGTTTGACCTGCAAAATGTCCACGTTTCCCTTCCTGGACTGTGCTTTAGTTTGTATTTAGGCCTTTTGAGTCTTTGGACATCACCATCTGAGCATTTAATGATTGTAAACTTTAACAAAGTGTGTTTTTTTCTGCTGGATGCAATTATTTCTACCAGTCGTGTAGATTAACTAAGGCCTCTAATAAACCGTGAATCCTCATTGGATTCAGTTGGCAGTTTCTTTGGTTTATGAGATTTAAGGGCAAATTTAAGGAAAGTGGCGCTGCACCCAGTGTAGCGCCATTTTTCTTGCGACCCTTAGCGCCCCCTAACACCACCATGTGGGTGCTGTGTTTAACATACTGCACACCATGGCAGCAGTTAGGGGACTTGCTGCAGACTTTTTGATGCTAGTCCAGCGCTTTGCAGGATTAGCGTAAAAAATTCTGACGCTAATCCTGCAATTTTTTACACTAATCCTGCAAAGAACCCAGAGGCCTCTTGTAACCAATGAAAGACTTCTTTTAATGCCTGCTCTGACTAGGCGTTAAAAGTGCTGAAAAAAATGACGCAAGGAAATCTCTTAGATTTCCTTGCACCATTTTTTGGGCCTCCCTAACGGGGAATGCAGGCATAATGTAGTGCAAAGGGTTACAAAAATGTAAATATGGCGTAGCATTTTTGGCATTCTAGCGCCACATTAGACTAAAAAAATGAAGCTAATGTGGCACTGAAATGGCACTAGGGGCTCTTAAATATGCCCCTTAGTTAGGTCTGTTTTCCAGAAGTTTCAGGTTGGGGGACAATATTTAAATCAGGTTATTGGGTTGAACCTTTGAGTGAGATAATTTTGGAGATTTGAACAGCAACCACACAGGCCTCTGCACATACCTTTCTACAGTGTTTCTGGCTTTCGGTTGATCACCAGTACTGATTAATTTAGAATAACTCTGATTCTTTAATGTGGTTTATCAAGACTTGCACATTTTCATGTGTTACATATAGCAAACGTCAGCCCCTATTTTCATTGTTTCTCTTTCTCTGCACGTCAGCCCGCTTCCCACACCCCTATGCCATGGTAAACCCTAAAAGTATTATTTATAAGTATGAACTCTGAAACAGGTAAGTCGACATTTCTGATAAAGCATGGAGCAAATAAGACTGGATTTATCATGAACTGCATTTTCAAACCAAGATATAGCACAATGTGCAAACATCTGTTGATGTTCACATTGGTCAGTTAATTGCACCATTTTAAAACAAAAAAACAAAAAAATCAAATTGAAAACACCTCAAACGTTGTGTAAACCCTATATTTATTAAATAATGCGGTGGCTTATTAAATGTTTCACCAGAAAATCTATGAAGAAGAATTTGCTAATAACTTTTGTATTTCAAATAACGTTTGCAAACGTTGTCAAGTTGAATCTGCCCATTTTCGAACTTTCTGTCTCACAAAATTAGCGGCAGACATATTTTTCAATAAACTGACAAGTCAGGTATTTCTAGTAAATGCGCGTCTCTGCGCATTATGTCAGGTATGCACTTCATCTTGCAAAACATACTCAAATTAAACAGCAAAGACAGGAAAACAAGAAAAATCTACATAATAGTAACCTGACATGGGAATTTTTACCAAACTTGATTTATGTACGTGAGAATACGTTTGCATTTCTGTGCATTAAACAATTATCCTACCTATTTGATCGTTCATCTCATGGATTTTCTTTTCCGTATAATTGATTGCAAATTTGTATCATAACTGCTTTTTAGAAAAAAAATTGTGTTCATGGGAAAAAATAAAATTACATTTTCACTTGTGTTTACTTGAAAATAAAACTTTAACAGCATATTATTCACGCACAGTGGAATTCCACATTTCTGAGGTCAGGACGAGTGCACAGAAATAACTACAATGTCAGAGTCTATGTGCAAGGACCGTAACAAGAATGACACTTGAATGGAATGTTTTTATGGTCCAGAGAATGCAAGAAGCTGGCAATTACAAACTCAAAACTGCAAAAACAAGCATTTGCAATGCAATGGGGCTCAAGTTTGCTCAAGTTAGAGCTATTAGCCTCCTAGCCGGACTTTTCTTGCTACATAAACTGAAAATGAAAAGATAAACAGTTTCACTTAAGCGAGCCGATGGCCACTATGAGTGCGAAGCAAAAACACAAAAGGAAACAGAAGTTAGCTTGCAGTGAAACCTATTGGCAAAAGTGCAATTTTCTATGTTCACGGCAAAAGTGCAATTATCCATTGTTGGACCTGGCCCTTTTTGCAGGGTCATCCCCAAACTTTTTGCCTCCTTCCTCCTATTTTTTCTGACCTGCTGCTGTTGGCTTTTGAACTCTGAGCACTTTACCACTGCTAACCAGTACTAAAGTGCACATGCTCTCTGTGTAAATTGTAATGTTAATTGGTTTATCCATGATTGGCATATTTGATTTACTAGTACGTCCCTGGTAAAGTGCACTAGAGGTGCCCAGGGCCTGTAAATCAAATGCTACTAGTGGGCCTGCAGCACTGATCGTGCCACCCACATAAGTAGCCCTGTAATCATGTCTCAGACCTGCCTCTGCAGTGTCTGTGTGTGCAGTTTTAAACTGTGAATTTGACTTGGCAAGTCTACCCACTTGCCAGGCATAACCCTTCCCTTGTCCTACATAGAAGACACCCTTAAGGTAGGCCCTAGGTAGCCCCATGGGCAGGGTGCAGTGTATGGTTAAGGTAGGACATATACTATTGTGTTTTATATGTCCTGACAGTGAAATATTGCAAAATTCGTTTTTCACTGTTGCAAGGTCTATCTCTCTCATGGGTTAACCTGAGGACTGCCTTTAAACATGATTAAAGCGTAGCTTCCCTTTGGGAGCAGATTGACATGTGGAGTTTGGGACCTCTGAACTCACAATTTAAAAATACATCTTTTCATAAAGTTGGTTTTAAGTTTGTGTGTTTGAAAATGCCACTTTTAGAAAGTGGGCATTTTCTTGCTTGAACCATTTTTGTGACTCTGTCTGTTTGTGGATTCCCTGTCTGGGTTAGTTTGACAGTTGGGCTGTTTGCACCTCTCTCCAGACAGTGACACAAAGGGGGCTGGGGTGTAGCCTGCATATTCCAATGAGCCATCTGTGCTAGGAGGGAGGGGAGGAGTGGTCACTCGCACCTGAAAGGGCTGTGCCTACCCTCGCACAATGCAGACTCCGACCCCCTGGTTGTGTGTCTGAGGCCTTGTCTGGGCAAGGCAGGATTTCACAATCAAGTGAGAATTTCCATTGAAGTAAGCCTACTTCAAAGGCCAAAATGGGTATAAGAAGAGGACACACAACCACAGACTTTAGACTTCTTGGGGTAGACACTCTAGCTCACAGACAATTCCTGGAGAAGAAAACTGGAACCAGAACCTGCATCCTGCCAAGAAGAACTGCCTGGCTGCCCAAATGACTCACCTGACTACTTTCTGTGAAGGGCTGCTTCCTTGCTGTTGCCCTGCTGCCTTGCTGCTCTCTGGCTGAGGAGAAGAAGTGCTCTCCAAGGGCTTGGATAGAGCTTGCCTCCTATTTCCTGAAGTCTCAGGACCAAAAAGACTTCTCTCTTGCAACTGGACTCCTTGTGTGGTGAAAATTCGACGCACAGCTTTCTAAAACCGACACACAGCCTGCCCAGTGGTGAGAAATTCACCGCACACCGAACCAGAACAATGCAGCCAACTTTGCAAGGAGAAGATCGATGCAGCGCCTATGTTGTGACCGGAACTTCGATGCACGGCCCACTGGATCGACGCACAACCGACCGGGGATGACGCAGCCTGACTTCTAGTGGGGAATTGGCATAGCACCTGCCTTGCGGGAGAAAATTCCATGCAACGCCCACTGGAACGACACAGCGCTTGTGACTCTGCAAGCCCAGGATTCCACACACAGACCCCGGGGCATCTGAAAACCCTGCAACCCGACAAGGATCCATGGCCGAGCGCCGGAAATCGATGCACAGCCGTCCCTGCATGGAAACTAAATGACGCATCGCCATGTGCGGCCTGAGAAATCGGCGCACACCCCTTTGTTTCCACGCTTCTCCTCCTCTGCGGCCTTTTGTGGAGATTTTTCACGCGAACCAGGTACTTTGTGCTTCAAAGAGACTTTGTTTGCTTTAAAGACTTAAGACACTTTACATCACATTTCAGTGATATCTCTACATTTACTTATTGCATCTTTGATCATTTTTGACCTGCAAATATCCAGATAAATATTATATATTTTTCTAAACACTGTGTGGTGTATTTTTGTGGTGCTATATTGTGTTATTGTATGATTTATTGCACAAATACTTTACGCATTGTCTTCTAAGTTAAGCCTGACTGCTCAGTGCCAATCTTTTTTTTAATGCAGCCTGTTTTCCTTAAAGGAAAACAGGATGTGTTTAACAAGAAAAAAATGAAATGTTTCAGTTTCATTTTTTAAGAGTAGGCAGTGGCCGTGGGACCACTGCTTGTTCTGAAAAAACATTTTTGTAAGCATTCATAAAGGGACCCCTTCCCCTTTGTAAATGGGTTAACACCAATTTGAAATTCATGTTAACTGAGATTGTTTTGCAACTGCATTCAAGGTCACAAAACAATCATACATACCATTCAGATTCGGTATTAGGAATGGATGCCCTTCCTAATACTGAATCGCGATTTGGGCTTTGTACACCCCAAAAAGCATTTTTCAATCGCAAACGAGGCAATTCTTTGAATCTGCCCGTGTGCAACAAGAAAAATGCTTTGTACATGTGGCCCTTAGATCTTGATATTGACTCAGTGATTAATTTGTAAATAAAAAGGTGCCAGTGCCCAAAGCTATCCTCTGAAACATATGGCTGTGCAATTAAATGTGCGAGCACGGAATAAGGAGGCAGTGTAATCCCTAAGCCATCTCGGGCCTCTTTAATCCATTTACAATCACTCCCTACCCCTTCAGCTCACTCTTGCAGCTTTTTGTTGTTCCCCTTTGTGAAGCTTTTGAGTTATTCGCTTCCTCCGGCTTCCCCATATGTCTCTTTTGCTCAGTAAATGTTTGTGGCAGAAAATTAAGTACTGGCCCTCAAAAATAGGTGCCGGTGCCCGCATCGGAAACCACCGGCTCATACAAAGCACTGCCCAAGTTTATGTTTTACCCAGAATATTAGCCGTAATTTTTCTGTCTCCCTAAAGCATGCCAACCACTCTAATCCTTATATGTTTTATGTTCTTAATATTCTTAATCATGCTCAATTTCCGGGACACGACATTGTCAGCGTGGTGTGTATATTAATCTCAGATTCATTTACTCAAAATCCATGGAGAGCGCCTTACTTTGTTCCACAACATCTATACATTTTCCATTAACCTCGATAGAACCTGTTTGTTTCAGCTTCCTTGTTAAGAACGATTGAACTTTTTTTGCCACTGACCGAAGGACAATAGTAATTCTACTCAGAGCATACTTCTGTTTTATACCTTCACCCCTCACAACTTTCATACTGGCCCCTTTGCTTCAGGGAACGTCATTCATTTTATTGCTCTTAAACTACTACATCTTTTCTATAGGAGTAGAACTCACATTAACAAACCATTCAAATCTTCAGACCCTTTTCTCGAGGTGGCATGGAAAAAAATGTGGATTTGTAAGGCGGATTGGGGAATGATGCGAAAATGACGAGTGGATATGTATGGCTTTAAGCTGTTTTTTAAAACCCTGGGAGGCAAAGAAAAAGGCTGAAGACGTTACACACTACAGAAGTGAAAATCCCTCTAGAGCAAAAGGTTATCTCAAATAGATATCAATGGAACTTTGCTGAATAGGGCATACTTTGCTCCTTCTCTTGACAATACCTCCAGTCTATTAGTCTGTGGACTAATTTAGGAATGTGTTGAAATCATCTCGGAGTTTTCCCTTTGCAAATTTAGATACGTGAATAAATAGCAGCCTCAATAAATGAGAGTCATTTTAATTTAGACTATTTCTTGAGGAGATAGAATCCTTTAAGTCCCTATCATTAATGATGTCATTGAACATGTCGTGAGTGGTGCAATAGGTGAGTTCATAAGCAGTGCATGGATGGGGTGCAAGTTGTAGTTAGCTCAGTAAAATGTAACTTGTGACTTTCAGTGTGTTTTTTTTGTTAAAACAATGGACAATAGTTTTCATATTATTGCAAGTCCTAACTATAATGTCACTTTAACCTCCGTTTAGCTTTTTAGTGATGATGTGTGATTGTGTGTGTGTGATTGAAATGTTAAAATAATGTAATTAATTTAAAATTAATTTGCATAGAGTATTGCATGTTTCCCTGCCTCCTTTGTTTTCTAGGGGAATGTGGTGCAGTAAGTGTGAGTGTCCATGTATATTGCTTGATTTACTTTGAGGCTAGTTAGGACTACAACTAACTCTGTTTTGCCACCTTTAGGGCTGTAACAACGTTTTAGTTAGTGAAACATACTTGCCTTACTCCTGGGTGTTTGTGCTATTCCTCCCTCAATCCTTTCCTTAAATTTGCTGAAATCCTCCCATTTAGCAGTCTATATTTCCCATTGTCCTACCACTCGTCTTTGTCTCTCACACATCTGTTACAAACATGTGAAACATAGGGGAGGTGGAGGTGGAGGTCTCTACCCAAAGGTTTGTGAATAGCATTTTATTGGGTATTAGCTGCAGTATTGCAGTACTACTTCATGTACTACAACGCACAGTTTATAAACAGGACCTTTAATGCTACATTAGTTTATAGTTAGGGTCACTGGATCTAAGTGGCTGGGCTGGACCAAATGACACAGCACGGTTGACTAAATTATATGATAAGAAAAGTCAAATTATGTGGACAAATGCAGCATAATTTGGGATAGTATTAATTTCTTATTTTGGCTTTTGTACACACTGTCTGGGCAAAGGTCAAACCTCAATAGTATCAGTATAATACTCAAATACACAATAAGCAACAGAAAGAGGACTAGTCGACTTTTTCAAAGTACTTCATCTGTGCGGCAATACACGTTTCTGGTTACGTTTGATTAATTTGAGCTAGAATCAATTGTTTTTGCTAAACATGGCAGAATAAGCAGCAGATGATGGATTATGTGGTAAATCCATAATATACAGAAAATACAACAGACACAAAAATCCCCATAGGATGTTTGACTTCTGCTGAGTGAGAAATTTGAATTCATGGTGGCCAAACACTGGAAGGCTGCCCGCTACCTTGATCATAAGATTGAACATTGTGATGCTACAATACTAACATAGTGATGCTAATAAAGCACTTTATTTTAATTATAAAAGCTTGCAAACTTTACAAAATGTACTCTTATTTGCCGGAACAGTCTCTACAATGTGGCATCCAATAAAGTTAAGGACATTGTTGGCCCTATTCACCAAAGCAAATTTACAAATGTAGATGTATTCAGATATAAATCTACTCCTGCACCTAAACGTTTTTGCTCACTTGAATGTATAATAAATAACGTATTATTTAAATTATATTATTTGTGTTAAAAATTAAGTTCCTGATTTTCCATCCACTCCTCCCTATCTTTCCACAGTTACTACTAAATGTAGTTCTGAGATTTCATTATTAGAAGTACTACAGCCATAAAGAACCCACAACCAGACTCTATTTTGAACATGTTAGGTTAGCCAGTCTGCCTGTGGCCCATATCCTTCATGTCATTATTTTTCACTGAACTTGTGAAAGTGTCCAATCACCCAAACAATTACTTTGCTAACACCTAAGGAGACACATTTGCTGCAGGTTTCTTGATATCTACATTTCTGGGTTTGGCACTGAATCTGCAAAATAAACATATAGTCCAAAGTTATGTATTTTCATTATAGTCTTTCATACCGGTTTGGTTGTGGACTAAATGAAATTTCTCCAGTGTAGAGCGAAAGTCAGTGGTCAACCCTATACAAACCCCATGAACTAACCATCAAATCATAGAAGTCTTCACCCCAGGTTATCGAAAGAGTTCCTGTCGGAGTGCCGTACTGCTACAGCATCCATTCTGATGCTGAAACTGAATACAGAGCCAATACGGAGAGAAGAGGAGCTGAGCCTAGCTGGTGTGTGTTTTCCTTTTGAGGGAACACTCCCTCCTGGTCGAAGTATGATAGCCATAGCTTCTCTGCAGTGAAACAGCATGCATTGCTCTGAATCCCAAGAAACTCTAAAGGTAAGTTAGCTACTCCATGCTCTCATAGTGTGGTGCATAGAAGTAGTCTTTGGGGTGTTAGGCTGCCGGAAACATTTCAATTATGTAAGAAATATTGATAGTATTATCATTGTTAGTGACATGAATTAATGCTATTCTAATTATATTCTGAATGATTATTAATCATGTACTTATCGACAGGATCAGAGTGTTGCAATAAACACTTTTACAATTATATATTCTCTTTTCTTAGGGCAGTACTTGTGTGCGCTATTTTAAAGAACAAATGTGGGTTTGCATTACCACTTTATTAATGACTGCTTTACGCTCCTGATGGCAACCCAGAGAGCAAACCCACAGCACCAACAAGTATGTTAAATACGGTTGTGTAGGGCTACAACAAGTTGGACTTTCATGTTAAAATGTTGGTGCTCTGAACTAAGTTCAGGCATCTCTTGGACCCTGGGTGGCTTCTTCCACTGGTTCTGGAGAGGGCTTTGTGCCCAGTGTGCTTCATCCTGGCAAGGAGGGGGTGAGTGGATGCCATCTTCCACTGGTTTTGGAGGGGGCTTTGTGCCCAGTGTGCTTCATCCTGGCAAGGAGGGGGTGAGTGGATGCCTTCTTCCACTGGTTCTGGAGGGGGCTTTGTGCCCAGTGATGCATCACTTGGCGAGTGCCAGGTCACAGTCCCTCACCTGGGTGTCAGACCCACAAGATTTGCAGTGAGCAGGATGCATGACACTCAATGGAGGCAGGACTACAGTCCATAATCCGGCGGCGATGGCTGCAAAGTGGTGTTAGTGCTGGTGCTGGCAGTGGCGGGGGGAGGCTCCAGCCCTTCCCCTGCAGCCTAGGATGGCTACCCACTGGGGCTGCTGCTGCTGGCAGTGGTGCTGACAGTGGTGCAGGTGACGCTGCAGGTGGCGGTGCAGCTGGCGGTGCTGGTGTTAGTGCTGGTGGCGGGGCTGGTGTCGGTGCTGGCTGTGGTGGGGGGAGGCTCCAGCCCTTCCCCTGTAACCTTGGACAGCTGCCTACTGGGGCTGCTGCTGCTGGCAGTGGTGCTGACAGTGGTGCAGGTGACGCTGCAGGTGGTGGTGCAGCTGGCAGTGCTGGTGGTAGTACTGGTGGCGGGGCTGGTGTTGGTGCTGGCTGTGGTGGGGGGAGGCTCCAGCCCTTCCCCTGTAACCTCAGACAGCTGCCTACTGGGGCTGCTGCTGCTGGCAGTGGTGCTGACAGTGGTGCAGGTGGCACTGCAGGTGGAGGTGCAGCTGGCGGTGATGGTGGCGGTGCTGGCAGTGGTGGGGGGAGGCCCCAGACCTTCCCCTGCAGCCTCGGATGGCTGAAGTGCCATGGTTGTTGTTGTGTGCTCAGATCCAGCTCCAGCATCAGGCCCCCTATCCATCCTGCCTGCAGTGGCCAGACCTTTGTCTTTGCCCTTGGCAGCTGGTGGTCCCTTCTTGCCCTTTCCAGCTGGTGGTGCCTACTTGCCCTTGGTATCTGGTGGTCCCTCCTTGCCCTTTCCATCTAGTGGTGCCTCCTTGCCCTTGCCAGCTGGCGGTGCCTCCTTGCCCTTGCCAGCTGGTGGTGCCTCCTTGCCCTTGGTAGCTGGTGGTCCCTTCTTGCCCTTGCCAGCTGGTGGTGCCTCCTTGCCCTTGGTAGCTGGTGGTTCCTTCTCGCCCTTGCCAGCTGGTGCAGGCACACTGGCAGTGCTGACAGGTGTCTCCTTGGAGCCTCTCACACCTGCAGTAGCTGCTGAAACTACATTGGCCGTGGACTGGGTGGCTGAGGTGCTGGGCTGGGTTCTGCCTACCCTCGCTGAAAGTGGAGGATGGTGATAGAGGGGCAGGGAAGAGGTCAAGGGTGGAGAGGAAAAGCTTTTTAGGGACACTGGGGTGGGAAGAGGGTGAAGGTTTGGGAGTGGAGGAAGAGGGAGTGGTGGTTGGAGGTGTCTGTCTGCTGTGTTTGGGTGCAGGTGCATGGGCTGGATGCTGTTGTGAGGTGGATGGCTGTTGGGTGTCTGAATGCTTGCGTTTGTGTACTTCGGGAGGAGGGGGCACAGACACAGTGGGAGAGGACACAGGGGACATGTGCATGGATGTGGGGCTGGTGACTGCCAGTGAGGGGTGTGTACTGATAGGCGTGATGGTGATGGAGGTAGTGGGTGAGGATGTAGTGCATGCAGGTGTGAGTGGAGACACATCTGGGAGGGAGGTGGATGACGAGGAGGAGGGTGACACGGTGGAGGCAGTGGATGTTGGCATGTCTGATTCTGGATGGTGTTTGTGTGAGTGCCTGTGGGATGATGTGTGGTGCTTGTGTTTGCCTGAGCCACTCCTGTGTGTTGTCTTGGGTGCATGCTCGTCTGATGGTGTGCTTGGGATAGGCTGGGGTTGAGGGGAATGGTACTGGGTAGAGGAAGTTGGAAGGGGAGGCTAGAGACAGGGACAATGGCTGCCATCAGGGAGGAGGCCAGAGCCTGGAATGATCTCTGTTGGGCCGCCACACCAGAGTGAATGCCCTTGAGGAATGCATTTGTTTCTTGCAAATGCCCTGCCAGCCCCTGGATGGCATTCACAATGGTTGACTTCCCAACAGAGATGGATTGCAGGAGATCATTAGACTCCTCACTCAGGGCAGCAGGGCTGACTGGGGCAGGGCCTGAGGTGCTGGGGTGAAGGAGATGCCCACCCTCCTGGGTGAGCGGGCATGGGAAACATGCTGAGGGGCCGCTGGGAGGGCGGTGTTGGAACAGGGGTGGCGGCTGTACCTGTTGTTTGGGTGGCCACAGAGGTGCCCCCCACCACCAGGGAGCTTCCATCGGAGGAGGTATCACTGTCCGAACTGTCTTCTCCATACTCCGCCGTGGTGTGACCCTCGCCCTCCATCCCACTGGTGCCCTCAAGGTCAGTGGATTCGGCCTCCAGGGCCATGTGGGATGAAGCTCCCTCCGTCGCCGGTGCCTCTGCTCCTCCGCTAGATGATGCTAATGCACAGATGGACAGGGTGACAAAACAAAAAGGTGGGGGGAGAGACAGAGGATACCCTTGCTCAGTGCCAGCAACAACACCACTGTTGGTGTCCACAGCACACAGGGTACAGCCTTATGCACTAGGCGATGCACTATCAGTCACAATGCTAGTCACCAGGCCATGGAGAATAATGCCTAACACCAATAGCAGCATACCTGAGACCCACAGAACCCTGCCCAGTAGTAGATGCCCACTAGCATGTTTGGGGGTGGAGTGCAACAGACCTTGCCCAACATGGAACCTACCCTGCAATGTTCGACCGGGCCTAGGGGCACCCACAGGCCCACATCCCCCACCCAGATGACACCCCACCATGCGCAATTTGAAACTGTACTCCCCCTCTTGTGGCTGCTGTGATGCCCTCAAGTGCCCATCCAACTCCGGACAGGCCACCGCCAGTATGCAGAACATCAGGGGGGTCAGGGTTTGACAGGCACCCCTTACTCGTTGGGAAGTCATCCCCAGCTGGGCCTCTGCCGTCTTCCTTGCCCAGCGTCTCAGGTCCTCCCACTGTTTGCGACAGTGGGTGCTCATTCTGTCATAGACCCCCAGGGTCCGCACATGCTTGGCGATAGCACGCCATAATACCCATTTTCTGATGGGCGCTAACCTGCAGAAAAATAAACATAGAATAATGCTATCAGTCATACCGTCCGGCCTGTTACAATCATGGCTCACCATATCCCTCCCATCCTCTACGCACGTACATTGCCCATCATACATGCAGCAGTCTGCCCAGGACCCCTCAGCCAGCCCCCCCTTACACAAGGCCTTCGCACACAGCACTCCATGCATTCATGCCCCATGCATCGTGCACACAGTGTACTCACCTGTTGGTCTGGAGGCCCATAAAGCAACCGGTACTGGGGTAGGACCTCATCCAGCAGTCTCTCCAACTCCTCTGAAGTGAAGGCTGGGGCCCTTTCCCCAGAGACTCGAGCAATGGTCACTTCCAGACACAGGTCACAGCAGCACTTGCAGTGTAGGTCCTCTCCTGTTGAAGGTCAGGTAGCAAGTGAGTGAACAGATAGAAAATGGCAGTCATGTACGCGGCGGTGCGTACCATCACCACCTGCGTACATCGGTCCAATGATAACCAATGAGGAGTTGCACGTCGGTTCTCGACCGCCGCCTGCAACGGCGCACAACGTCAGCAGAATTACCTCATTTCCACCTGTTCCTCCACACAGGACAGGCGTCCACCATTTCAGGGGGGGCAGGCCATGGCACCTAACTGTGTCACAGCCGACATAAGCACATTTTGGGAAAAAACATAAACATACTGTTTCTGTCACAACATGCAATGCATTGTACAATGAGGAAATGTTGAATACTGATCAGATGCTCATCGTTTTTCCCCTTAGAGTACAACCGCTGAGGATGAATAGGAGATGGAGACATTCCCCGTGTACAGGCCCCTGGTGGACTTGGCAACAATGGAGGACAGGCACATTATCCTCACCTACAGACTTGATAGGGCCACAGTCCAAGAGCTGTGTGCCCAATTGGTGCTAACCAGAGTGTTGTCTGCCCTGATGAAACACATGTGCAGCTATATCGTTTTCCCCCAGGTGAAAGGTTTGGCCACAGTGAAGGCTGACTTCTATGCAATGGGACATATCCCCAACATCATTGGGGCAATTGATGGTACATATATTGCCTTTGTTCCCCCCCCCGGAGAAATGAACAGGTGCTCAGAAATCGAAAGAGTTTTCATTCTATGAATGTGCAGATAGTGTGCCTTGCGGACCAGTACATCTCCCATGTGAATGCAAAGTATCCTGGGTCTGTGCATGATGCCTTTATCCTGAGGAATACCAGCATCCCATATGTGATGGCTCAACTCCACAGGCACCGGGTGTGGCTAATAGGTGAGCCCATGGTCCCCACCCAGTGTCTGTTGGTAAATGGGTGCAGGGTTGGCCCTAAGGGTGAGTGTGTGGCTAACAGGTATCCCTCGATATTTGCAGGTGACTCTGTTTACCCCAACCTCTCATGGCTACTTACCCCAGTGAGGAATGCTAGGACAAGGGCAGAGGATTGTTACATTGAGGCACATGGGCATACAAGAAGAATTATTGAGCGCACCTTTGGCCTCCTGAAGGCCAGGTTCAGTTGCCTCCATCTGACAGGTGGATGCCTGTGCTACTCACCCAAGAAGGAGTGCCAGATTATCATGCATGTTGCATGTTGCTCAACCTAGCCTTGAGATGCCAGGTGCCTTTTCTGCATGAGGATGGGGCTGGAGATGGGCATGTGGCAGCTGTGGAGCCTGTGGACGGTGACAAAGAGGAGGCAGAGGATGAGGATGTGGACAACAGAACAACTATCATACAACAGTACTTCCAGTGACACAAAGGTAAGACACTGTAACTTCACCTTTCATTACATTTTTGTGTAGTTAATTTTCTCTTGGCAGGCTGCTGTTCCCACTACACTGGCCACTTACTGTAACCTTTGACATGTCTATTTACAGATCTTTTTGCCCTACTTTGGCTCGTGGTGTAATGACTGCAGCACTTTACAGGTCATACCTATGTATACATAACTGTACAGTCTAATTGTGATGTCTACAGATTGTTAAACGAATACACCTTTAAAACATTTGACAAACTCCATACTTGTATTTTTTAAGAGGGTGTTTATTTCAGTGCTGAGAAGTAAATGGGGATGTGCAGTGGGCTGGGTTGATGATGGAGGAAAGTCCAGGATAGAGTTCAGTCTATTTTGATCACAGGTGATGTGTCCAAGGGGGCATAGGAAGTGGAGCAATGGCAGTTCAAGGTGGACAGGGTGACAGAGTGGGACACAAGGATGACAATCAGGAGAGTCTCATTTCCTGGCGGGGGTCTCGGCAATGTTCTCTGGCTTCTGCCTGGATCGCAGGGACCGTTTGTGTGGTGGTTCTCCTTCTGCAGGGGGTGGGACCTCCTGTCCACTAGCGTTGTTCATCATTTTGGCAAGTGTCAGGGGCCCGTTGGTGTGCCAAGGACTCCCTCATGGTTTTGGCTGTGTCAGCCACCGCACGTGAATTGGTGACCAGGTTGGTGTGGATGTCCCTCAGCTCCTCCCTGGTCCCGAGGTACTGTCCCTCCTGCAGCCGCTGGGTCTTCTGCAACTTGGCCAGTATCTGTCCCATCATCTCCTGGGAACGGTGGTATGCTCCCAGGATGTTGGTGAGTGCCTCGTGGAGGGTCGGTTCCCTGGGCCTGTCCTCCCCCTGTCGCACAGCAGTCCTCCCAACTTCCCTGTTGTCCTGTGCCTCTGTCCCCTGAACCGTGTGCCCACTGCCACTGACCCCAGGTCCCTGATCATCCTGTGTTTGTGGGGTGTCCTGGGGTCCCTGTAGTGGTGGACACACTGCTGATTGACGTGTCATGGGGACAGAGGTATGGGCCCGCTGGGTGGGTGCAGTAGTAGTGTTTCCTGAGGGGGGAGTCTCTGTGGTGGTATGGGACTGTGGCTGAGTAACCGACTGTCCGGAGGTCCCTGATGGGCCAGGTAGGTCATTCTGATCCAGGCGTGCAGAGCTGCTGTCATCACTATGGACCTCTTCTGTGGGGTGACTGGATTTTGGTGGCACCTCCTCTCCGGTGACATTGGGTGGGGATGTGAAATCAGTGTTATAGTTTTTGTGTGTGTCATCTTGTGCATGGGTATGTTGCCCTCTATGGTTGATATTGCCATGGCAGATTGGCCTTAGTGACTGTTGTTATTTGGTGATCCAGGTGATTGTCTCTAGTGTGCATGTAGTGGTGATGGTTGTCCATGCAGGTTGGTGAGTGGTGTCGATGCATTGGTATAGCATGCAGGGCTTGACATTGGGATGAGTGGGTTGTGATGGTGGGGTGTGTGGGTAGTGGTGGAGTGATGGGAGGGAGGTTGGGGGTATGTGATGGCATGCAGGTGGGGGGTGAAAGTAGTAAAGATTTGATTTACCAGAGTCCAGTCATCCAGCCACTCCTGTATGGGTGATGGTGTTCTGTGGCTCTGGTTCTGTGGGTGCTTTTGGTGTCTCTCTCTCTCTCAGTTGCAAATATTTTGTATTCGTAAAGGGATGTGGGTGGTGTGGGTGTGTTTTTTACAGTGTTGTGGGTGTGTGGGTATGGTGTGTGTATGAGTGTCAGGTGTGTGTAGTTTGAATTGTCCAATGTGGTGTTGTTTTGTTTGAGTGTGTGTGTTTTGAGCGCGGCGGTATGTACCGCCATTGGTTTACCACGGTTGAATGTCCGTCGCAGTGATTCGTGGGTCATAATGCTGTGGGCGTAGTTCTGTTGGTGTAGCGGTGTGGGTTTGGATACTGCCAGTTTATCACTGACCTTTCGGCTGGTGGACTTGTGTGGGTGTCTGTATAGTGACGGATTTCTATGTGTGTGTCATAACATGGGTAGTGGTATACCGCCGCGGTCACGGTATGTTGGCAGCAGTCGGCAAGGTGGTAAGCGGGACTTACCACCAATGTCATAATGAGGGCCATTATGCCTGCGCCAGGCAGAATGCATGCAAGAGGGTAATTCTGATGCTAGGGCGCAATAGTGGCGTAAAGAAATCTAAGATATTTCTTTGTGTCATTTTTCTCAGCATTTTTAACGCCTGCTAAGAGCATCTGTTAAAGGGAGGCTCCCATTGTTTTCAATGGGTCTCTGGGTGATTTGCATTATTAGAGTCAAACATTTTGACACTAATCCTGCAAAGCTTGTGACTAGTGTCAAAAATAATGACACTAGTACCCCTGAATACCGCCATGATCTGCCATATTTTAAATACGGCACACACATGGTGACGTTAGGGGGCGCTAAGGGGCGCAAGAAAAGTGGTGCTGCACTAGGTGCAGTGCCACTTTTCATAAATCTGCCCCTTTTTTGTTAAAGTCAGAAAACTCCACGGATACTTTTCAGCCCTGGCAGGGTCCCTCTGGGACCTCAGCACCAGGGATAAGGGGTCAGAGTGTCCCTGCCCTGGCCCCTCTTATTTTTTTTAACTTTTTTTTTCTGGGACTCAGCTAAAGCCAAGTCCCCAGATGACTGCTTGCTTGAAGTGTCGGCAACCAATCAGATAACAGCACCGGGATCAGAGATATCTATATTTTTTAAACTCAAATTTTTCCAAAACTACTGAAGGGATTTAAACCAAATCACAAAAAACATGCATTTTGGAAGCTTTCAGACAAATTTGGTGTAATTCCATTCAGCTGTTCGGGCTGTAGTCGTGTTAAAAAAATGTGAAAAATACCATTGACGTAAATAGGGGAAAAAGTGTTTTGGGAGCCCCCCTTTTCTCGTCCCCCGCTTGACAGATCACCCCAAAACATTCAACACAGCAGCTGAATCGATAAGTATAAGTTTTGAAAATTGAATGAAGATTCGTCAAGTGGCACCAAAGTTATTGGCAAAACAAAACACGCTCTGTCTATGGAAAAAAGTGTATATATCTATATCTATATATATATATATTTATTTATATATATATATATATATATATATATATATATATATATATACACACATATATATATATATATATACATTACATGTAGTTAAATGTTAAAAGCTATATGAAAATAACAATTAAGTAGATTAAGATAAAACATTTTCATAACTGTTTTTAATTTAAAAATAAATAACTTGTTTTATTCATTAAATTAATGAATATTAATTCTATACAAAACTTGTATATATATATGTGTGTGTGTGCATGTTTGTACTTACGGCATCTATATATATACACACACACATTCATGTATATTTAGTCATGTTTATATATATATATATATATATATATATATATATATATATATATATGCAAAAAAAGAGAATAGAGAACTCTGGGTAGTTCCCAAGTTTAGGTGGAGAGCAGCTCTAGTAAGGAGCACCCTGCAACACCAGCGACACTCTAGATTTGCTCACCTCAAATGTCTGTTTATCTAGCAAAGAACTACCCAGAGTTCTCTAATCTCTCTTTTTTTGCATAATTTATGCGGCACTCTAACCCTGAAAGGGATTTGTTTTGACTTATACTGGGTGCTCCCTTGTGTCTGGACAAAGCTAAACCTCTCTGATGAGCTCTAATGAGAGCGAAACACATGTCAGGGGTTGCTTTTACTCATTCCAGGTTGGCTTGGATGGTATTTTACCAGTCCAAAGCTGTAATACTGTGCCTGGAGTGGTAAATGGCTTTTGTCATTTTACAGCTCGGCAAGGTTGACACTGTGTCAAACCTATGTTTAAAGACTTTGCTGTACAAATGGCAAAAGACTTTGTCACTATCTAGCTCGGCGTGGATAGCACTGTGCTGATCCAATGCTTAAAAACTTTGCTAGATAAACAGACATTTGAGGTGAGCAAATCTAGAGTGTCGCTGGTGTTGCAGGGTGCTCCTTACTAGAGCTGCTCTCCACCTAAACTTGGGAACTACCCAGAGTTCTCTATTCTCTTTTTTTGCATAATTTATGCGGCACTCTAACCCTGAAAGGGATTTGTTTTGACTTATACTGGGTGCTCCCTTGTGTCTGGACAAAGCTAAACCTCTCTGATGAGCTCTAATGAGAGCGAAACACGTGTCAGGGGTTGCTTTTACTCATTCCAGGTTGGCTTGGATGGTATTTTACCAGTCCAAAGCTGTAATACTGTGCCTGGAGTGGTAAATGGCTTTTGTCATTTTACAGCTCGGCAAGGTTGACACTGTGTCAAACCTATGCTTAAAGACTTTGCTGTACAAATGGCAAAAGACTTTGTCACTATCTAGCTCGGCGTGGATAGCACTGTGCTGATCCAATGCTTAAAAACTTTGCTAGATAAACAGACATTTGAGGTGAGCAAATCTAGAGTGTCGCTGGTGTTGCAGGGTGCTCCTTACTAGAGCTGCTCTCCACCTAAACTTGGGAACTACCCAGAGTTCTCTATTCTCTTTTTTTGCATAATTTATGCGGCACTCTAACCCTGAAAGGGATTTGTTTTGACTTATAGTGGGTGCTCCCTTGTGTCCGGACAAAGCTAAACCTCTCTGATGAGCTCTAATGAGAGCGAAACACGTGTCAGGGGTTGCTTTTACTCATTCCAGGTTGGCTTGGATGGTATTTTACCAGTCCAAAGCTGTAATACTGTGCCTGGAGTGGTAAATGGCTTTTGTCATTTTACAGCTCGGCAAGGTTGACACTGTGTCAAACCTATGCTTAAAGACTTTGCTGCACAAATGGCAAAAGACTTTGTCACTATCTAGCTCGGCGTGGATAGCACTGTGCTGATCCAATGCTTAAAAACTTTGCTAGATAAACAGACATTTGAGGTGAGCAAATCTAGAGTGTCGCTGGTGTTGCAGGGTGCTCCTTACTAGAGCTGCTCTCCACCTAAACTTGGGAACTACCCAGAGTTCTCTATTCTCTTTTTTTGCATAATTTATGCGGCACTCTAACCCTGAAAGGGATTTGTTTTGACTTATACTGGGTGCTCCCTTGTGTCTGGACAAAGCTAAACCTCTCTGATGAGCTCTAATGAGAGCGAAACACGTGTCAGGGGTTGCTTTTACTCATTCCAGGTTGGCTTGGATGGTATTTTACCAGTCCAAAGCTGTAATACTGTGCCTGGAGTGGTAAATGGCTTTTGTCATTTTACAGCTCGGCAAGGTTGACACTGTGTCAAACCTATGCTTAAATACTTTGCTGTACAAATGGCAAAAGACTTTGTCACTATCTAGCTCGGCGTGGATAGCACTGTGCTGATCCAATGCTTAAAAACTTTGCTAGATAAACAGACATTTGAGGTGAGCAAATCTAGAGTGTCGCTGGTGTTGCAGGGTGCTCCTTACTAGAGCTGCTCTCCACCTAAACTTGGGAACTACCCAGAGTTCTCTATTCTCTTTTTTTGCATAATTTATGCGGCACTCTAACCCTGAAAGGGATTTGTTTTGACTTATACTGGGTGCTCCCTTGTGTCTGGACAAAGCTAAACCTCTCTGATGAGCTCTAATGAGAGCGAAACACGTGTCAGGGGTTGCTTTTACTAATTCCAGGTTGGCTTGGATGGTATTTTACCAGTCCAAAGCTGTAATACTGTGCCTGGAGTGGTAAATGGCTTTTGTCATTTTACAGCTCGGCAAGGTTGACACTGTGTCAAACCTATGCTTAAAGACTTTGCTGTACAAATGGCAAAAGACTTTGTCACTATCTAGCTCGGCGTGGATAGCACTGTGCTGATCCAATGCTTAAAAACTTTGCTAGATAAACAGACATTTGAGGTGAGCAAATCTAGAGTGTCGCTGGTGTTGCAGGGTGCTCCTTACTAGAGCTGCTCTCCACCTAAACTTGGGAACTACCCAGAGTTCTCTATTCTCTTTTTTTGCATAATTTATGCGGCACTCTAACCCTGAAAGGGATTTGTTTTGACTTATACCGGGTGCTCCCTTGTGTCTGGACAAAGCTAAACCTCTCTGATGAGCTCTAATGAGAGCGAAACACGTGTCAGGGGTTGTTTTTACTCATTCCAGGTTGGCTTGGATGGTATTTTACCAGTCCAAAGCTGTAATACTGTGCCTGGAGTGGTAAATGGCTTTTGTCATTTTACAGCTCGGCAAGGTTGACACTGTGTCAAACCTATGCTTAAAGACTTTGCTGTACAAATGGCAAAAGACTTTGTCACTATCTAGCTCGGCGTGGATAGCACTGTGCTGATCCAATGCTTAAAAACTTTGCTAGATAAACAGACATTTGAGGTGAGCAAATCTAGAGTGTCGCTGGTGTTGCAGGGTGCTCCTTACTAGAGCTGCTCTCCACCTAAACTTGGGAACTACCCAGAGTTCTCTATTCTCTTTTTTTGCATAATTTATGCAGCACTCTAACCCTGAAAGGGATTTGTTTTGATATATATATATATATATACATACAAATATACATATATGTGTATAAACATATTTATGTATATAGGTATACGTATAAGTTAGAAATTAGGTCCCTGGTTGGCAGTCAGTTTGCACTCTGTCCAACCAGGGACCCTCACTCTAGTCAGGGCAAGGGAGATACACACCTAGAAAAAACCCTGTTCACCCCCTTGGTAGCTTGGCAATATTTATTTAAATCAAACAAGACCAAAATAACAAAAATCCAACACACAAGTCAAGTTATGAATTTTTTAAGTAAAAAGAGTATTACTCCATAGAAAACAATGGAAACGTTGTTGTTACCCAAAGTACCTGGTTTGCATAAAAAATAAAGCTGCAAGGATGAGCATGAGTTGGAAAAGTCAGCTATGCGTTGATTCCTTACCCGCAAGTGAAGTCGTGAGTTATTTCTTCTTCGATCCGGTTGGGGATTGCAGGAAAGTCCTCCTTTTTGCCCTGGTCACCCCCACACTTTTTGGACAGGTACTGGTGGTTACTGATTCTTGGCTGTGCCCTGGGTACTGCTTACCAGTCCCAGTGCTCTGTGTAAAGTGGATATGTAAATTAGGCTAATTATAATTGGCTAAGTCAGCCTACCTATAAGTCCCTAGTCTATGGTACGGCATGTAGGTTTAGGGACCCCAGCATAGGTGGTGTACCCATAGGTGCACTGCTGAGGTGCCCAGTGTCATTTTAAAGGCAGGCCAGCCTTGCTGGCTGCTTTTAAATTAAACTTATATGCAAATTCGACTTTGGAATTAAAAGTAGTTCCAAAGTCTTAAACTACCTTATTTTTACATATATGTCACCCTTAAGGTGTGTCCTATGTGCCCCTAGGGCTGCTGAGTGCCATGTAACTATAAGCAGGGACCTTATAAAAATAGTTTTATAAGCCCTGGTGAGGGAAAAACAGCCACATTCATGTTTCCCCCATTGTAGTGAATGGCCTTCATAGGCTAAAATGGGGAGACTTTATTTTAATTTTAAAAGTCCCCTTAAGTGACAGATACAAAGAGTTTGGTATCAAATTAATTGTTATAATAAATCTCACAACTTCCAGTTGTTGGATTTAATATAACTTGTTCAGGTAAAGAGGTTTAAACTTTACCTGAAAAGTTGCCAACTTCAGCCCTGCATTGTTTTTGCTACTGTGCTCTGATTGGCCAGCCTCTGGCAGCCTGGCCAGGCTGCCTTGATGAGGTGTGAAGCGTCCTGGCTTCGTCCTGGCTTCACACAAAGAGATGTGCCTGTGGGAGGGGATCTCTCCTCAACAGATGGTGAGGCAGGAAGTGGGAGAGCTGCCAAACTGGTCTTCAAAGGCAGAGAAGGACATTTGGAGCAACCCAGCAACACACCCACATCCAGCAACCCCAGACAACTAGGTGCCCCCTTGATTAGATTAGGAGAGGGCAAGAGAGGGGTGTGTTTATGATTTTTAGCCACACCAGTGGGTGGGCTCAGCCAGATGTAACCTCCAAAAATCACTTTCAGCCATGATGGATTTTTGAGGAATGTTGCCTCCTGGGATTGATTTTTGCCACACTTCCCAGGAAGTGGTCATCACAAGGGGAAGGACCCTGCACCTGATTCGAGAACCTGGACCCCCCTGTTTTTTACCCAGGAGCAACAATACAACTGGCAGACCTGCACCCACACCTCAGATCCCCATCAGATTCCAATAAGGAAGAACCAAAGGAGAAGAAGGACTGCCCTGCTGGACCCCTGGCCTGCACCTGGACCCGGCACTCTGAAGGACTGCACCAGCTGCACACTTGGGCTTCACCACAAGAAGGACTTTCCCTGGCTTCAACTGGTTCAAGGAGGGACTCCCTGTTTGCTACAGGTGAAAAATTGCTAACCAGAGTCCCCTGCACCAACTCCTGAAGAAATCAACCAGCTGACCACTGCCCAGTGGCCAAAAAGGAGTTTGCACCAGGTGCATTCTGGGAGTTGTAGTCCACCCCCCCCAAGGATCATCTCAGAGCTTCTGGAACCTTGGGCTGTCCCTTCCAAAAAAATGACTTTAAGGCCTGTGCACCTTATTTACACCCCAGTGACATTTTGACGCACAGGAGGGGGTGGGCCTTAAAAAACGGCGCACAGCCTGATGTGCGCTGTTTTTTAACACCTGGGTCAGGGCAGGCGTTAAGGGACCTCTGGGCTCGGAAGGAGTCCAGAGGTGCCATCCCCTGCCCCCAGGGACACCCCCTGCCACCCTCGCCCACCCCAGGAGGACACCCAAGGACTGGGGGACCCATCACAGGGAAGTTGAGGTAAGTTGGGGTAAGTATTTTTTCCGTTTTTTTAAAGTGGCATAGCGGGGCCTGATTTGGGCCACCCTACATGCCACTATGCCCAATGACCATGCCTAGGGGACAGTTGGCCATTGGGGAAGGGGGCATGACTCCTGTCCTGGTGTGAGTCATTTTTTTAAACTCAGACCAGTCCGCAGCGCTGGCTAACGTCATTCCATAAATAAGGCGTCCGCATGGCGTGTTGGAATGGCGTTAGCCGGCGGTTACATTTTTGACGCACAACTGCGGTGGCGCAGTTGTGCGTTAAAAAGTATAAATATGGCCCCAAGTCCGAACGTTGAAAGTTGACCGGAACCTCCCAGCCAGCGTATCCGAGGAGGGCTCCAAGGACATCGGATCAAGGTCCAGGTTTAACCAGGTTGATGGATTTTCACCTCGAAAAAATGACTAAGTCCGAAGGTAAAAATCTCCACGAGGGCTCCCGCGACGCATATCCGTAGAAGAGTTCCAGGAGGTCGGATTGGACTGGCAGGTTCGTCCCGGTGAAGAAAATCGTCAGAAAAATGACTAAGTGCAAAGGTAAAATTTTGACCAATGCCTCCTGCGGGCTGTAGCCGAGCCGGGCTCTATCGCGGTCAGTCTTAAACCTTGACTTTGCCCCGATCGAGGTGCGACCAGATGACCAGATTGGCGCTTTTTGTTTCTAGGCTAGAAAACAATAATTCTTTAAAAATTCATATCTCTGGTTCCCCTTTTCTGATTTTATTAGTTTTTGTGTCATTTTAAAGATAAAAATATAATCTATTGTTATAAATTGGTTTTGGATTTTTAACTGTTTCCGGTGTTTTATTTAATTACTGTTTTGTGATATTTTAATGCTTTAAACTCTGTCTCCTAAATTAAGCCTTGTTGCTCGTTGCCAAGCTACCAAGGGTTGAGCTGGGTTTAATTTACTGAGACCTGACTGGACCTAAGTGGAGGTTAGTAGCCTATTGCTAAGTGTAGGTACCTACCTGCCCTTACCAATAACCCATTTACCAACAGGGATACGTCGTTTTTCTTTCCAACAAGACAGCGATGTGTCGATTTCTGAACAGGTCACCTCGGATCCACACAGGTTCATGATGATTTTGACACCCAGCAATGATGCGTGAGAAATCAGGCCACACAGTGATGGAAAACCGCACTGCCTGGGGTTTGCATCAATTTTAACAGCCACAAGCGGGTGTTGTGTCAACATTTTCCTCTAAAGGCGTCCTGTGCATGGATTTCAGTCCTTGTTCTACCAACTTCACCTTTCATGGGCCCAGGGACTGGGTAGGGCACCAATTGGCAGGGCAGGACTCTCAGCAGAGAGTCCAGATGCTGGCAGAGGAAGTCTTTGATGGCCCTAAGACTTCAAAACAGGAGGCAAGCCCAATCCAAGCCTTTAGGGATGTGTCACAAGCAGGAATATACCACAAAATCCAGTCTTTGTCCTCTTTCAGGCAGGAGCAGCAACTGCAGGCCAACCTAGCAAAGCACAGACACAGGCAAATGGGCAGTATTTCTCCTCCAGCTCTTCTCCTTGGCAGAGGTTCCTCTTGGTTCCAGAAGTAATTTAAAAAAATCTGGTGTTTTGGGTCCACTACTTATATTCATTTCTGCCTTTGAAGTTTGGCAAACTTCAAAGGAAAGTCTCTATTGTTCACAAGATCCTGCCTTGCACAGGACTGGCCCCAGACCCACCCCAGGGGTTTGGAGACTGCATTATGTGAGGGCAGGTACAGCCCATTCAGTGATTACTCCTCCCTCCACTCTAGCCCAGAGGCCCATCACGCTATGCAGGCTACAACCCAGCTCCCTTTGTGTCACTGTCTAGTGGGGATTCACAAACAGCCCAACTGTCAGTCTGACCCGGACAGGGAATACACATGAAGACAGAGTCACAGAATGGTTTAAGCAAGAAAATGCCCACTTTCTAAAAGTGGCATTTTCAAACTAGCAATCTAAAATCCAACTTCACTAACAGATGTATTTTAAAATTGTGAGTTCAGGGAACCCAAACTCCAAATTTCTACCATCTCTCAAAGGGAAACTGCACTTTAAGAATATTTAAAGGCAGCCCCCATGTCAACCTGTGAAAGAGGTAGGCCTTGCAACAGTGAAAACTGAATTTGGCGTTAATTCACTGTTAGGACATGTAAAACAATCAGTACATGTCCCACCTTTAACATACACTGCACCCTGCCCATGGGGTGCATTACATGTAAAAAAAAGGGAAAGTTTGGGCCCGGCACGTGATACACTTGCCAGGTCGAATTGTCAGGTTAAATAAAACTGCACTCACACACTTCAGTGGCAGGTCTGAGCCTTGTTTACAGGGCTACTCGTGTGTGTGGCACAATCAGTGCTGCAGGCCCACTAGTAGCTTTGGGCACCCCTAGTGCACTTTACTAGGGACTTACTTGTAAATCACATATGCCAATGATGGAAAAGCCAATAACCAATACAATTTATAGAGAGAGCATATGCACTTTAGCACTGGTTAGCAGTGGTAAAGTGCCCAGAGTCCCAAAGGCAACAAAAACTGGTCAGAAAAAATAGGAAGAAGGAGGAAACATTTTTGGGGCTGACCCTGCAAAAAGGGCCAGGCCCAACAGTATATGTATATCTGTATATATATATATATATATATATGTATATATATATACAATATATATATATATATACGCAAAAAAAGGTATATGCTTACCTGTGAAATACTTACATTTACTTGTGAAACCTTTACCACACATACCAATACTATTAATGCTTTTACAATGAAATTCTTGTAAAAGCATGTTTAGTAAAGGCATAATCATTGTAAAATCATGTGTGGTAAAGGTTATGTGTGGTAATGGTTCTTGCATTGTTACAAATGCGTGTGAAAGCATGTTTGTAATGGCATGTGTGGTTCCGTCATACAACCAGTGAAAGGTAGCCATGAAGAGGCAAATGCACATTTTTTTCTTCTTCAGGATGGAAAACATTTTTCATAGCTAAGAAAATCAACCACTGACACCAACTATAAGGATGCTAGTGTTCCTTTTCCCGTTCCACAGTGGAAGGAGGTTCACTCTTAACCTTTGGCAGAGCAAATTGAGTTTGTGAGTGTTTGTAAACTCGCAAGCCAAATCACATCATCATGCTCCCATTTTAAGTGCTGTGTACAGGACTTACCTTTGCATAAATATCTACAGCTGTAGGGTAGATTTATGCAGGAGTATATTTAGGGCTGCTAGTTATCTGTTTGTGAATATCTAGCAGCCGATAATATTGCCATTTGGGCCCTTTGTGATTTGTGTATGACATTACGATACACTTCCCATTTGCCCACAGAATCTAGACTACCATGACTCACCATGATCTCTTGTCCTCTGTTATAGTGAAGCAGCCACTGCACATTCATCAATACCAAATCTGCTCTTCTTATACAGTGCTTCTTTAGTCACCAGTGCATACACAGAGACTCCTAACACATGGTCAAATTGCTAACTCCTAATTGGCATACTTAATTTCTCTGTAAGGCCATGGTATATTGTGCAGGTAATACATCAATGGCATGGAAAAGTTGAATGTCACCTCTGGCCTGCAGCACAGGTTGGCATCACATATACCTGTGTAACCTGTCTCTTGCAGCCTTTAAACATGCAGTGATTCTGTCTAAATAATAATTTTTTAACAGGAAATAGCCCAACTTTTAAATATTACATAAGTCATTCGTGAGTAGGCCGTGTAGCTTACAAGTTAGGATATCCAATATTTGAAGGTAGTACATACAATATTTAATGTTGGCCTTATTAGATATAACCACTAGCCCCACAAGCTGTTTTCACTGTAAAGGGCCGTAGCTGTGTTATGAGAAAAACTAGAGTTCAGGATAAATTAATAATCCCAATATTCCCTGTTTTGGGACAAGCTACTTCAATAATCTAAACACTATTTTTTATGTTCCTTGAGTACCAAATCAATGATGAAGTGAAATTTCTAATAAACATTTTTAAAAAGTGATTTTCAAAAAGTTAGGCACATATTTAAGAGCCCCTAGCACCTCCTTGTGCCACATTAACATAATTGTTTTTACGTTAATGTGGGTCAATGAGGCCAAAATCGCAGCATCAGATTTACAAAGTGGAGCAATGCACACATTGCACCACTTTGTAACCCTTTGCACTACATTTTGCTTGTGCCAGGCATCATATATGCAAAGAGGGCGTCCCCTATTAAGGGGACCGGAAAAATGCAGCAAAGAAATCTAATAGAATTCTTTGTGTCATTTGTTCCTGGATTTTTAACGCCTGCTCAGAGCAGGGATTAAAAGGAGCCTCCCATTGGTTTCAATGAGTCTCTAGGTGCTTTGTAGGATTAGCGTCAGAAGTTTTGATGCTAATCCTGCAAAGCGCCGAACTAGCGTCAAAAATTCTGATGCTAGTTCCCTAACTACCACCATGGTGCACCATATATTAAATATGGTGCACACATGGTGGCATTAGGGGGCAGTAAGGGGCAGAAAAAAAGTGGCGCTGTACTGGATGCAGCTCCATTTTTCATAAATCTGACCCTTAGACTTTTTCTGCCTGTGCCTCCAACAGGCCAATTAGCATTAGCTTTCTTGAAGATGGCGCTGCCAATCTTCCCCAATGAGGTGTGAAAACTGTTCTCAAAGCAGAAACAATTAATCCGGCCTTTTTCATAGGACGACCTGAGTGTGAGGTATTTGACAAATAACAGCTCAGGAAGGGCAGTCTGAGAGGGTTCAGGAACTTTTTAAACCTGAAAAGTACCAGAGTGATGCCTGCCCATTCATTCTTAGGTGTTAAAGGAGACCAGGGTAAGAGAAGCCCTTTGTGCCATATGCCATCTGTAGTCAGCTTGGCACTAGCCCAGTGGAAGAAGGAGTTGGTCCTAAGACAGGCTTGATGTAACTGAGGATGACGGAATTCATCTTGTTCCTAAATACACCCTTGGTTGGCAAGCAAGCACCCATCAGTGCCAGAAAGATTCTGCCATGTTGGGGTGCCTCTGAATAGTGAACTGTGGAATAGTTTGCATTTAGGCAAACAGGATATGCTGCAAAGGTGGGAACAATTGTCCCCAGATTTCTTTTCCCATTGGTTAAGGAGTGTGCAGGAGTCACCCTACCCACTAGTTAGTGAAACCGACATCTCACTGACAGCTCATCAGAATACACTCTGGATAAGTGGATAAGCAGCAGAGGACTAAAACTACAGTTTGAGATCTGTATGGAGACCTGAAGGGCTGGACCTGCTCCCAGTTATACCCAGGCTAGGTAGATTCCAAGTACTTCACAAGCTGTAAAAGATTGCTTTCCTGAAATGTCCAATTGACCAGTAGCAACTGGACCTGAACTGGACCCTACTGATGGCCTCCAGCTGAAATGGGGGCTGCTGTCCCTGAGGTTATGGGAGCCTTAGAAGTGATCAAGAATATTTGCTCCAGGAAATTAAAAAATGTTTAACATCCAAGACCTCTAGGGCATCAGTGATATCTTGTGGCAAAGGTGTACAATTTCAATGGGACTTCTTCGGATAGAGCTTCAGGCTTACCCTGCTAGTGTAGTTTGAGCTCCATAAAAAAGACTAAAGGTCTGATTTAGATGTTGGCAGTAATGGTCCGCAATTTAATTTTTTACTCAAAACCGGTCTGCCATCGTATTTAGATTTAGGTGGTCCCATAGACGAAAGCCCACATTCAAACCGCCATCTCCAACAAGAAATACCACCCGCATCGATGGCACAATAGGGAAAAGTGGCCAATGGGGGAACACCAGACACCTTTCCTGCTGTGCAGATTTGGATGTGCTGTACCACGATTAAAAAAGTGGTGGTCCAACCTCCATGTTTGAGTTGGCAGATTGGTGGGGAAAGGGGGTGAAAACTCATTTTTTTCCCTATTCCACCCCTGTTTTTGACAGGATACGACTTGGCAATGCCTGCCCATCGCTGCTGCCACTGATCCACAGAGAAAACCAGACACCCCCCATTTCCAGTCTTGAAGGTAGGGACACCTCATTACCAGGTTACGTTGAGTGAGCACTGCACAAGAGGTCAGGCCACTGCAGTCATACACATGTCACAGTAATTATTTTAATCACTGTGACATGCATATGTCAGGGATGAGTGTGGGTCAGACATGGATAGGGACACACTGATACACAACACATATCGCACACATATACAACTGTCATTATGGTGCCATTTTTCATTGGAAAATGAATGCTGACAATACAATTACAGTACATTCACACCTGTCAACTGGGTGCATGTGTGCACATTGCCAGGGACCTGTACCTGTCATGGTGTGCTGCAAGTTGTGTGTGTGAGTCATTAGGTGTATGTGTGTATCCGATTTGTTTTGCTGGTTGAGGTGAAGGGAGCTGGAGTGGGTGTTGTGGTTCTGTCTGTATGTGTGTTACTTGCATGTGATACCGATGTTGTTGTGTATGTTGTGTTGCTGTCTGCCACATTCAGGCACGTGTAGTTGTTGTGGGTTGTCTTAGTTGTAATGTGTGTAGTTGTGCTTGTGTGTGAGTGTATTTATGTAGCTAAGTGTGTAGTTGTGTTGTGGTTGTGTCATGTGTGGGTGCAGTGTCAACGGTGTGTATGTGTTGTGTCATGAATGTCTGTCAATGTGTGTTTTCAGCATGTACCGGTTGTATTGTGATGGAATGGCCATGGGTTATTGTGCTAAGGTGGTGTGTTGTGTAGTGTGTAGTGCAGGGGTACAAATATGGTTAAGGTAGAGTGTATGTGTGACACATACCTCTCTTCCATTGCCCCTGCCATTGTACAAAGTCGATTGGGATCTGCTGCCATCCTCCTCAGTCAGCAATCCGATGCCAGTCAATCCACTTGGGAAGCTGTAACATTTAAACATAGCGAGCAGAAGATAGTCAATCTGATGGTCGTCTCAGATTGGGAGTCGACACAGCTTGGCGGTGCAGCCGCCAAGAACTAAATCAGGCCTCAAGTTTGAATATAAAAATGTTGACCGAGTAAAGTTGTGAAAGGCTTGGGCCCTAACAATGGGGTATCCCATTCACACTCCATTGTAGTCAGCTTAAATGGTTGTAGACAGAACCATGCATACTGGAGCAATGCATGCCTTAACAACGTAGTCAGAACCACGACCGCGTCTTTTCCACATATGCCTTTACCACCCATGCCTTTACAACTAATTTCATTGTAAAAGCATGCTTAGTAAAGATGTATGTGAAAACGTCATGCGTGGTTCTGTCATACAACCCCCTCACCCACCCTGAGCCTTAAATCCTTCCCCAGCCTTAATATCTAAACTACCCAACCCCCCACCCACCCTGAGACCTAAAACAAATAAAAAACCTGAACCCCCACTCAACCCCTAAAAACGAAGGGCCATATTTATACTCCGTTTGCGCCGAAATTGCGTCGTTTTTTTTGACGCAATTTCGACGCAAAACTAACGCCAACTAACGCCATATTTATACTATGGCGTTAGAGGCGAATAGCGCCAAAGTTCCCGGAATGTGCGTCATTTTTTAGCGTGAACCCCTTCCTTGCGTTAATGATATGCAAGGGAGGCGTTCCCGTCTAAAAAATTACTCCCAGGCCTTTACGTGGTATTTATACTCCCGGGCAAAAGAGACGCCCGGGAGTTGGCGTGGCAAAAAACGGCGCATTTGCGCCACTTTTTAACGCCTGCTCAGGGCAGGCGTTAAGGGGCCTGTGGGCTCAAAATGAGCCCACAGGTGCCCTCCCATGCCCCCAGGGACCCCCCCTGCCACCCTTGCCCACCCCAGGAGGACACCCAAGGCTGGAGGGACCCACCCCAGGGACATTCAGGTAAGTTCAGGTAAGTTTTTTTTTTTTTTTTTTTAATAATATTTTGTGGCATAGGGGGGCCTGATTTGTGCCCCCCTACATGCCACTATGCCCAATGACCATGCCCAGGGGACAGAAGTCCCCTGGGCATGGCCATTGGGCAAGGGGGCATGACTCCTATCTTTACAATGATAGGAGTCATGTTGATGGGGGATGGGCGTCGAAAATAAATGGCGCAAGTCGGGTTAAGACGATTTTTTCGACGTAACCTGACTTGCCCCATTTTAAGACGCCCATGCGCCATTTTCCCCCTACGCCGGCGCTGTCTGGTCTACGTGGTTTTTTCCCACGCAAACCAGGCAGCGCCGGTCTAATTGCGCCGTCTAACGCCATTCCATAAATACGGCGCCCGCATGGCGCTTCAGAATGGCGTTAGACGGCGCAAAACTTTTTGACGCTAAACTGCGTTAGCGCAGTTTAGCGTCAAAAAGTATAAATATGGGCCTAAACTACCCCAACCCTGCACCCGCCCTGAGCTCTAAACAAAAAACTGCCCCATTCCCCCCCACCCCTGCCTCTAAAAACATACACGACGTCCCACACCTGCCCTGAGCCCTAGCACCTTCCTTCACCCCAATAACTAATCTACCCCACCCCCCACCCACCCTAAACTCTCAAAAAACTATCCTGACCCCCACCCCTGCCTCTAAAAACTAAACTACCCCAAAGAGCCTAAAAAACACTGCCTTGACCGTTCCACCCCTGCCCCTTAAAACTAAACTACCCTAACATCCCCACCTCCCCTGAGCCCTAAAACCTTCCCAACTAATAAGTAAACCACCCGACCCTCCACAAGCCCTAAGACCTAAAAAAGATGATCTCAAATGAGCCCTAAAAAAACAACCCCAAACCCCCACCCCTGCCCCTAAAAACTAAACTACCCAGACAACCCCACCAACCCTGAGCCCTAAAACCTCCCCCAAATAAGTAAACTACCCCATTCCCCACCCACCCGAAGCCCTAAATCCACCCTACCACTAAAAACTACCTACCAATCCTGCCCCAACCCCACTTACCTCACTGCATCCTCTCCTGATCCTTCCTCCTCTTTTCTCCTCCCTCCTCCTGCCCTTCCTTAAATCTTCCTCCATCCCTAAAAAATAAACCACCCGCCCCCCACTACAAACCCCCCTAAAAATACCAAACCCCCCCACCAGCGCCCCTAAAAAGAAAAAATAGCCAGACCCCTGCAAGCCCTAAAACTAAATACTTAAACCTCCTCCACCCTGCCCTAGTCTGACACACCCACCCGACCCAAGATCTTAATCCACCCCAACCCCTAAAATCTATCACCAACCCTGCCCCACTTACATCGCCGCGTCCTCTCCCGATCCACTCTGTGTTGTTCTGTGTCTTAACCATGCGTATGCGTAGTTTGGCACATACATGATTATGGCACAGAAAAAGGCAGTTGTTGTTCCTGCAAGCATGGCTATGCTTGTTTGGTAAATGTCTGAGTTGATCGCAATACATTGTTTAGGACGTTTCCCAGCTTAAATTCATGCCTAGGTCCTGGTCAGAGATGAACGGTGACTGCTGATTGATTTTTTTCTTGGTGCTTTTTGCCTTATTGGATTATTGTCTTTCAATGTAAATCTACTCATTACATTTTTCTCATTTTTTTTTATTGGTTGTGCAATTTTCATTGTGTTGTGTTTTTAATTGTTTTGATAACAGTACATTCTTTACACATTTTATTAAGTTAAGCCTATCTGCTCTGTGCCACATCTACCGGGGGCTGAGCTCAGATTTAAATGACCAAATCTATAGTTTACTCTAGCAAGTTTGCGGCCTTCCTCACATACACCTCAATTACTAACTCACTTTATTACAACTTCTTTATTGTGACATACAAATTGTGCGTATTGGCAGTGTTTTTCTAAAGACATGTCTACACGGTTGCCAATAGTTCATTTCCTACTACTAAAGGTCTATACCCATATGCATACTTACCACCCATAATCAAAGTAAGCATTACTTGTTTTTTTTACTTCACCTTTATAGGTAGCTTTCCATAATTTCCAGTTTTTATATCATCTGCAGAAATACAAACACCAGAATATTAACTACCATTATATTGTCAAAGTAAAAGTATGTATATAATTATACATTTTTTGCATTCTGAAATACATATCTACATCCCCCACTGATGTCCTTACTGTCAAGATACACAGACGTAGAAAAGCAGTGAACATTTTGGAGTAAATATTTTTTCCAGAATATGGGCCAAATTGGGAGCTTGGCGGGTGGGATACTCCATCAAATACGTTACAAGTGCATTATATCCTAGGGTACTTGTAAGACAGCAAACAGGATCTCTGTAAAATTTGTGACACGTTTCCAATCTGCAAAACTCTAAATCAGTCCTAATATTTTGTACCCTCATGCTGTGGTGCAAAACCACTTTTCAAAGTATGAATCCCACATAGCTACTCATGTGTAACTTACAGGTGCAAAACAATCATGTTTTTTTTGTTTCCTCCTACGTTTCACTTGTGAGAAGGGTGCTAGGCAGGTTTACTACAAGTGTATCAGTTAAATTGTTAGGGAAACTCTGTAGAAAGATAGAGGCAGGTTAACATTCTTTCTCACAATGAAATACAGCAAGGCAACATGCTGCTCTGTGTTACGTGAAAGGAGATGGCAGAAATGCTCTATATTTACAAATACACTGACATTTCTGCTCTCTCCTTGCCCTCTTCCACTATGTTCTGCTTACCATCAACAAAGTCTGTCTTGCACTATGGTGTTACAGACAGGAAATTTATTCTGCAGGAAGGTGCTCCTTAAGACATATTCCTCTTTCAAGTGGGAGGATTAATTAACAAAGAGAAATAAATGTATTTTTCCTTGGTCTGCCTCTCTCATCCAGGTACATCATTTTGGTGTTAACCCAGGTTTACAAGTCTTTGTAGTCTGTGTAAATCTGGGCTTGTATCAAAATATATGGGTGGATGAATGGGAATGCCCATGCTCCACTGATGTAATGCCCATCCAGCAGAAAGGCAGAGCTGATAACATTCACAAGTGTTTAATGGGTGAATAGTTTTAAGCTTATGGATTTAATTGAAGATGGAAGAATATTGGTCAGATTCAAAAAAACATTTTTTAGTACTGAAAGTAGTACTACATGAGTTCTCTATTACCTGCTCTTACAAGTACTTGTGTTCAGCCCTGAGATATCCTAATACTCCCAACCAGAACACTAATTCAATGTGAATGTTGACATTTTATTCCCTTTTTTCATGTTTTGGGCCTATTCACTAAGGCATGTAGGAGTACTAAAGAGTACTCCTTTACATACTCAAAAAAGCCTTTGTGAGTAGCCCCCAATGAGATTAAGTCACAAAGGTAATCTTAAATGTTGAATAAGTTTACTATTCATTTAAAAATATAAGCTTGCCATATCTTTTCATGTGCAGAGTTCTTTGCCCCAACAGTGGAGTCTCCACAGTCGTAAATTATTAAAAATGTAAGTTTATCGGTGTGAATCAGGCCCTCAGTTGGTAATTCAGTTGATGTCTAACAATCCTGAATAAGTTGGTGTCATTTTTAATGAGATAGGTAGTGATGAAGAAAGAATTATAACCTTTCTTTTATATGTCACTTAGGCCCTTCCAAAATGTTAAAGGCTCAATGGTGCTTGTTTTAAAATGGACACAGCAGATTTTACCCCTATTTTACTTGGGGTTTAGTCGAGGCATAGGTCAGACCAAGCAACTCCAAGATAGCTAATGTCATTGAATTTGTTTAATGATTGATTGGAAGGTATTATAAATTTTAGTGATTGTAGGGGTATCATTACATGGCCTACTTGACGCAGAGACTGGTAGCTTTTACACAGTCCTGAAGGGCCTGTGGAGAAGAAACACACAGGAAAGAGTATTCATGTTGTTTGAATATTTAGCAAGTCATGTTTTCAAACCAGAAGGTGGCCTGGGATTTTTTTGTCATTTAGATTCCAATTGTTAAGACTGTGTTAGTCCAATCTGCTAGAACATTTTAAAAACACTTTATGCAACTTGTTGTTGGTACGATATATGGAGGAGAACTAATCCTACTAGAGTTGTAACTACCAGAGTTGGTTTTAAACTGATTATAACCAATTGCACGGCAGATCTTTAGTAGATTTCAGTGCCAGTCAAAATGGCAAAGTGATAGTTTTAGTGAGATTAAGTTTGAAAAGAAGGTCCAATTACCATTTGTCATTTGGTCACTTAGTTGGATGATATCAACTTTACGCTAGGCTTGTCATGAAGAGCACAATGTTGAGTCAGTGTTGGTCAATCTAAAAGAGTTTATTTCCTGATGTCAAATAAAAAATGTACATTTAAATAGCCTTATACATCAAATGAATGGCTGAACCATAAAATATATAATGATATAAAATATGTTTCTTGCTCCACATCCCCAAGTTCAATAGGTATAAGGTTTAGGAACTCATTACGAATGTAGGTGAAACTAGGCCTATGTCAAAACTGACGAATGTCCATTTACTAAACCTTACCCCTCCTCATTTAATGTTTAGGGATTGGGGCTTTTCTGAAACTATAACTAGCACCAACTCCTTTCTTGGGAAACCTGTTTTGTTCAGCAAAAACTGAATAGAATTGCATTGAAGTGGCCACCATTTTTACAGTAGATTCTGTGACATAATTTCTATCATTTTTTGTTTCATGCCAAGGTCCACGATCAGGAACATAGGAACAGTGGTGCTGGAACCATTTTCAGGCAGGGGGTGCTGCTGCCATCAAGGTTACATCACAGAACTTGTTGTCCAAACATCACACAAATAGTACAGCACATGAGCCATACCCATTCAGCAGGAGAGGGGAGAGAGTGTAGTATATAGCTAGTATTGAATTTAGAAGAACACTGTCACAAATGTAACACTAAAGCATGGTGTGATGCTGCACTGTCATTTACAGATGGCACATTTTCCTTTGAAATTTGCACAGACCTATTTATTGATAAAACTACATAGTGCATGATTGATAATGTGTGGAAACTGGGGGCAGATTTATGAATGTATGCCCAGAGCAGCAAGCCATCTTGCTATGCTGCTCTGCGTAAAAGGGCAGGAATGTGTTGCATGTAACATGATACAGCACATTCTTGTCCTTTGCTTGTGCTGGCACTCAATGGGCTACCTAGTATCAATGCAGGCACCCTTGCGTTGTGGTGTAACTTTGCCTGCATTACAGATAGGATTGTTTTTGTGCAGGAAGGTGCACCGTCCTGAACAAAAAACATCCTCTGAGGCATTTCCTTATTCTATGTGTGCTGCTTTCTGCTACACACATAGAAAGAAAGATAAATGAGGAGAAATAAAAATATTTTACCTGCTTGCACCTCACCTGGGGAGGGTTAGCATTTTAACACATTTCCAGGTCTACCACTAATGGTAAATTGAGGAATGCGCCAAAATCCATGTGTGGATGCATGCAGACACCCACACTCCAATCATGGAATGTCTCCCTGGGACAGAGTAACGCACTGTAGCGATTTGTGCTGTGTACCATTATTCTAGATTTATCAAGCCATGCAGGGCCACTCAAGGTGGCCTTGCTTTGCCTGATAAATCTGTCTTAGTAATTGACCATAGTAACATCCTTGAGTGGTGCAAGCCTGACACAACTTGTTTATAAATCTGCCCCTGGGTTTCAGCAAATACTTGTCATTTGTGCATCAGTAACGGGCAGCTTTAATAGCCCCTAGTGCCTCCTTGCGCCACATTAGTGTCATTTGTTTTACGCTAATGTGGCCCACCGAGGCCAAATCACTGTGCAAAATTTACAAAGTAGCACAATGCATGCATTGCACAACTTTGTAACCCCTTGTGCCATGTTATGCCTGTGCCAGGCATAATTTATGCAAAGGGGGTGTTCCCCCGTTAGGGGAGATGACAAAATGGAGCAACGAAATCTAAAAGATTCTTTGCGTCATTTTTTGGGGCACTTTTAGCGCCTGCTCAGATCACATGTTTAATGGAGGTACACTATTGTCTACAATGTGCCTCAATGGGCTTTGCAGGATTAGCGTCAAACCTTTTGACGCTAATCCTGCAAAGCTCTGAACTAGTGTCAAAACTATTGACGCTATTTCCCCAAACTACTGCCTTGGAGCGCTGTATCTTAGATACTGTGCACACATGGTGGCATTAAGGGGGCGCTGAGCGGCACAAGAAAAGTGGCATTGCACTGCGTGCAGTGGCACTTTTCGTAAATCAGGCCCTAAATTCCTCGATGTGTTTTGAGCCTATTAAAATCCTTGCTTCCATCACACTTCAGAATTAGAAAAAAGGATCTTAATTTGTGCTTTACTGATTGTTTATTTATTTAGAAATATTTGTACAGTTCATTTATAGATATTCAAATGTTGTGGTGTGTTAGAAGTGTTGAAGCAGATATGCTAATTAAGAAAATTATTAATGATGTTTATGTGCTTAATAATGAAAATTATGTAGAGAAATTAATCGTAGAGAAAATAAGGTGCACATTTGAAAATGTGCCCTTGGGGTTTGTCCGCCATTGTATTGGATGTTGAATTAATATAACTAAAACTGAATGAAATAATGAAAAATATATGAGAAAAATGTAGTAATATGTCATATTGAAATGTATAACCTATGTTTTACTTCAATTTGTAGTGTTAACTTAGCTGAACTTAAGGCCTAGTCTCCCTAGGCCTCGCACACCAAGAGCAGAAATAATAACCGCGGTTGCAGGAGGCTGCTACAAATTGGCCTTGACTCACCCGATGTTAAAGTTGCTTAGCTAGACTTTTCTGCAATGTACCGGCGGACAGGAGATGATGAAGACAATTTGATACAATTATGTGTAGAGTAGGCTAAATGTACTTTCCCAGGACTTGAACAATGGAGGCACTGACTGAAGAGGAACATGCAACAATTTCGATACCCGAAGAGCCGGATAATGAGGACATAGTACAGCAGGGCAATCCACATCTTGTGAACGAACTGATATTGAAATTAGTAGATTCGGTAAACAAATACTATAGGTTAAAGTTATATCTGCTGACTGACTGACCAATTAGAAATTAGGGGGATAGACTGGGAGACCCAAATAAAAAGTCATGACAAGAGGCTAAAATTTCAGATGTGGAGAGATGCGAGGGAAGAATTGATGACGTCAGGAGACACTGTCCGAGAGTTCAGTTGTTGGGCTCATACTCTGTGAGCCTGATGCATGGCTGAATAATTGATGACCTGAAGATGAAGACTGACTTGTTGCTGATCCATCCTGGATAGGTAGCTATGAAAATGTGACTGACAACTTGTGCCTTTTCTTCTAGGTACCAACTGTGCTGATTATAGAATTCTCACTCAGAGAGATTTTTTCCAAATTAATGTTTTTCTCTAAATTGTTTTGCATGAAGGTCCACATGCTGATGCTAATCTTGGTTAGGTAGGCTGTTAAGGGTGACGTTGACAGTGACAATTGACTGACAAACTATTTGCCGAACTCTGCTATTAATGATGGTATTCCTGGCTTATGTAAATGCATTTATGCATATGTTTTCCTTCAAGTTACGTTATGATATTTTTCATTAACTAATTAATAATTGAGTGGATTGAATAAAGATTGAACAAACAGATCATTTAGAATTGCAAACAATAGGGAAATAAAAATTGATTAACTCATTACCAAGTTTTGGTTATTGATGAGTAGATGGTTTTAAGCTGCTTTTCCATAGAATGTATTCTGATTATTGATTTGTTATTGATTCAGTAGTCACTGCACGTCTAGGATACTTCATGTGATTCAAAAGGTTCATCGACCTATACGCGTCCCCTTGTAAGTTTACTTACTAAGGACCAGGCGCGCTTGCAGTTTTTGGTAGCAGCTTGATGGTTAGTTTCCTTGGAGTACTAGTTATGAGGTGATTACTGGTTATAACGAAAGTTTAAGTTAAGGTCAGTTGTTCGTATTTTTATGAAGCTGAATTTTGTTTTTCTGAAATGGCAATTGTAGCAAAGATGATGTCCCCTTAAGCCCAGAAACGACTTTTCCAGATCCTGGATCCCGCTAGTAAAGATGGGTATGTTCTCAGCGTTTTTGTGATAGTGAGAAAGTGCTAGGTTGCACTTGCATAGGCTTGAGTAAATCGCAGGTGAATTGTGATGTATGTGAGGTAAAAGTAGGTAGTCGGCTTACTCCAGTTAAGGTTTAGTAGGAGTGTGCATACTCTGCAGTATGAGAGTAGGGAAGTCACCAAACTTTACATGCATGTGGCGCTTTGTGCTAAAATATTATCCACCTGGTTGTTTGTGATGTACGGATCCTGTGTGGTCTAAGACTCCGGAGTATATTGACAAGTGTAGGAGACTCTTTGTTATATGTTGTAATCTGTCTGGTTTAGTGGGTTGCTCTGGTGTGGTCAACAAGTCGGTGTGTGAGATAGATAAGTAAAAGACATTTTTCGACTGAGAGTTGGCGAGTCCTATGTGCACCAGGACAGACCCATTGATCAGTTGAGAGTAAAATTGCGGGTTGAATTTTGCTTGCGAATGTGGGAGACTGAGAAAGATAATAGCTACGTGAACGAAAGGGCCATTAGTGAAAATCCGTAAGGTCTCTGAAGCGATTGTGTCCTTTCCTGTAGTAAACCAGCAGGTTTGTTTTAGTTATTGGTTTTGATTAAAGAGCTCGCAATAATCTGCATTAGTTGTGTGAGCTGAAGTTTAGGAGGACAAGCCATAAGAGTTTGTCAGCCGCTGTGTGTGAGTGTGATGTCAGAGTGTGCCACGCTGGGATAGGTTGGTTGGTAGGAGGAGTCGCGAGCAGATTGGTAGCCGTCCGTAAGAGGCAATTGGTTGAGCGGGTGAAGGGAATCTTGGGAGTAAAAGTCATTTCATAATTGACTCGGAATAAATACAACAGACAAAATGAAGTTTTTCAAGGCTTCAGAAGTGCTATGAAGGGTGATTCTTATATTAAGGCGTCAGTGGGGGAGCCAACCCCATCAGGAAATTCTCCAGCTAATATTGTGATGGAGGAGTGAGGTGTCGCACTGTGTCTTTGGTTAAAGCAATGGTGTAAGCTAACAAAGAAGCTAGGACCCTTAGCGTTTCCAGAGCATGGAACGTTTAATTTGAGAATTTTGGATGAATTGCTAATGGCATTATATGAGATGAAGCCATTGCCGAGACCAGCATAGTTTGAGGCTTTAGCGGTTTGGGAGCTGGTGGCCAGACAGCAACAAGAGGTGAAATTCAAGAGGATAATAAAAAGAGTAGAAAAATCCTTAGCTGAAGCTAGATGGAATTGGGAACAGAAAAGGTGGAGAACAGAGACGTTACAGGGAATTAAATTATTCCCTGCAATCAAAGAGGAAGACGAGACAGAGAAAGAAGAAAATACTAACGAGAGTGAGAGTGCAGGGACAAATAAAAAGAAAAAGCCTTATGTAGATGATGAGGACTCTGATGTTGAGGACCTTATTACACAGCTGTTGAGGGATCGGCCCCACCCTTTGGGACTTATTCAGGGGGTCCAAGTACTAGTGCTGCTACAACTGCTCCAGCACAAACATCGGGAACAGAGGGACCAGTGCAGACAGATAGTGGACAAATACCAGGGTAGTACAGAGTACGGCTAATGCAAGGACTACTACTGTGGTCCAAACGCAGATGCATCCACCATCAATACAGAGAATTTATCCAGACGTACCAGTCCTTGAAACAATTTCGAACTTAGTGGTGCCATTGGAGCAAGTGCTCCCAAGGCCACTGCTAGTTCAGACAGAGCTGACTCTAATGTTATTGCCTCCAGCACAGCCACAGGGTTTGCCGAAGTTTACACCAATAACAGGAACACAGTCAGATGTTACACCAGTCATGAACCAGGCAATGGGGGTAGGTTTTCCACAAGGTACGAGTGTCAGGGCAGCTCCAGACGCAATATCACTACCAATTACTGTTGGTCCAACAGTACCTTTATTTGCGCAAAAGAAAGCGAGTGTAGGGAGTCAGAATAAAATATCACTGAGTCTTGTGAGAAGGGGAGTGAATGATCCTGTGCAGATGTAGTCGTCTGTGGGTCAGACTTTCAATGGATCTAGACCGCTAATGGATCTTAGTCCACTTGTAGCACTTCCAGATGCAGTAAATGGCACGAATGTGAGTCAAAGTTTGAAACTTTTGATGCTGCAAACTCCAGGTGCAGCGATGCAGCACGTACCAGTGATGAATGCTAGTAATATATCATTACAGGCATTATCAGCACAGCAACTGAGTGAATGGTTAGACAGTCTAAACACTCCTCAAAATACATCCAAGGGTGCATAGCAGATAAATTGTGTGAGGTTAACTACAGAAGCAACAGAGTTAATTGAAGGAACAATGGGTGTAAACAGGTTAGAATCCTACACAGAAGAAGAGCTGAGGTATTTGTGCCCCAGGAATACAAGGGAAGTGAGAAAAATGCATTAGAAATTGGCAGAGCTGGCAGAGAAATATGACATCAAGATTGAGAAAACAAAGCATTTGAAACGCAGTTACGGGTTAGATTTCAAGATAAGGGATTTTGAACATATGAGATCAGCGGAAATGAAGGCTCACTTGAAAGAATTGTTGCAGAGTGCTCAGATTTGGGGAGCACTAGAGAAGTGGGAAGGTAGATGGGCAAAGAAGAAGGATAAGCGAAAACGAGATTCATAAGATGGGTCTGAAGATGTTCAGAAGGAAAGGGAATCAGTGAAGATGCTTCCGATGAGGGAAATTCCATCAGGGCAGTTTGTTCATGTCCCATGGCACAGGAGTGATATATTGTCATTCACAAATGATTACCTGAAACTAAAAGAGAAACCGGTTGAGTGGAATCAACAGACAGATAGGTTTGTGAAACTTTCTAAATGTTTGTGGGAGGACTTAAACACATTATTGGAGATAGTGGTTCCAGCTGATTTGTGGGTTGAGTGGAAGAGAGCAGTAGATTGGCCAACAAGTGAACCAGAAAGGGATGAGTAATGGGTGCACCTTCACCTGAGGTGACGAAGCATTACTATAAAGTAATTGAGTTCCTGAAAACAAGAATTTCTCCCAAAAAATATTGAGTGGCAAAGAATTGACAGAACGGTTCAAGAGTCTAAAGAGTCAATACATACCTACTATGAGAGATTGTTAAAGGCGTTTCAAAGAGTACAGTGGCAAGGAAGCAATTGAGCCGAAAGACATGCTGCATTTTGTGTTCAGGTTCATCAAAGGTTTGAGACCAGAATTAGGACAGATGACTAAGAGTCATTTGATTTGCTGGCAGGAAAAGCCGATAGATGAAGTGGTGCAGTATGCAAAATACTGTAGTGATGATATTGAATTGAAGCAGAAAAAGCTGAAGGAGAAAGCAGTGGTGATGCAAATAAAGGCAGCTCAAACAGGAGTGCAGGGAGCTTTAGTACCACCTATGCCTCCGCAGCAGAGAACTGTTACGTTTCAGCCTTAGATACGAGGTAGAAGTTGTGGAATTACTTGATGCGTAGTCCTGAGATGGGTACTGTAGTGGTTCAGAATGACATGCAGGGGATGAAAAAGATGTTACAGTGTCATTTGTGCGGAAAAGTTGGACACTGGAAGTGGGTGAGTCCATTAATGGCGCAGGATGGTGTCGTTCAGCAAGGTGGTGATCTCAGTACATTTCAAACTGTGAAAGTCCCAAGAATGAAAGGATTTATTCCTAATGTTTAGAATCGAGTGCAGAATTTCCAATTCATGCAGCAAGTGGTGCATGCACAATTAACACAGTTGCAACCAATCCAGCAGCAGGTTCCCATGGTACCTAGACAGCAAATGCAGATACCTCAAGCCCCGATGGAGCAGCAACAGGTGATGCGTACTCAGCAGGTCACAGGTCAGAGACAAGACACAGGTAATGATACAATACACCAATTTCCATTTTACAGTGAGGATGAAATAAACGAAGAATGGATGAGTGACAGTTCGGATGAAGGACCGTACATGCTTGCAGCATCTGTAGAAGTAGATCAGAGCGGTCCTTTTGATGGGTTACAAGGTTTCCTTTTTGGTGGACACAGGAGCTACACGCTCTACAGTAAGAAGTGTGGAAGTCTGGAATTTACCTTTTTCAGGCAGAACAGTTCAAGTTGTGGGAGTGGAGAATAGACAGTTGACAAACCCAATCACCGATCCAGTTCAAGTTGAGATTGGTGATTACCAGGGACTACATAGGTTTGTAGTGTGTGACTCGAGTCCAGTGTCTCTACTGGAAAGGGATTTGCTGTGTAAGACCAAGTGCTCCATTAACTGCTCAGACACTGGAATCGAAGTACAAACTAATAGCGATGATGAAGAAGAACAGGTGACTGAAACTATGACTAACAATGCTAGTGCGGAATACCCTTTGAACAAGTTTTTTTCCAATGTTTACTGTGGGAGAATTGCATGTGGACTTAGAAGGAACAGTGAATGAAGATGTCTGGGACTGGACAGGTAAAGAAGGGGGTTTGATTAAGGGAGCTGAACCGATTAAGATCACTTTAAAGCCAAATGCGGTATTTCCACACCTTCCACAGTATAACATGCCACAAGATGTTTTGATGATTGTAGCGCAAATAATTGGAGATTTTCTAAAACAAGGAGTTTTGAAGGAAGTATTGAGCAGTCCATGTAATTCACCAATAATGGGCTTAAAGAAACCATGTGGGAAAGTGGGCATTTTGCAGGACTTGCAAAAAGTGAACGATTTGGTGGTCAAGTGTTGTCCAGTGGTGCCAAATCCAGCAGTGATACTGTTTCAGATTCCTTGCGATGCAGAGTGGTTCATAGTGGTTGACTTGTCGCAAGCTTTCTTTTCTGCACCTTTTCATGAGTATAGCCAGTTTCTTTTTAGTTTCAAATTCCTAGACTGAGTCTACAGCTGGTGCAGGCTTCCACAAGGGTATACTGAGTCACCATCACTGTTTAATCAGATTTTGAAAAAGAACCTGGAGTCATTAGAATTACCATACCAATCGACTCTAGTACAATACATTGATGATTTGCTGATTGCATCCAGAACAAGAGACGAGTGTAAGTATGACTCGATTGCCCTATTGAATCATTTGGGAAATTTTGGACATAAAGGGGGTCATTCTAACTCTGGCGGGCGGCAGAGGCCGCCCGCCAGAGTTCCCCTGACAGAACACCGCTCCGCGGTCTAAAGACCGCTGCGGTGATTCTGTGTTTCCCGCTGGGCTGGCGGGCGACCGCCAGAAGGCCGCCCGCCAGCCCAGCAGGAAACCCCTTCCCACGAGGAAGCCGGCTCCGAATGGAGCCGGCGGAGTGGGAAGGTGCGACGGGTGCAGTTGCACCCATCGCGAATTTCAGTGTCTGCTAGGCAGACACTGAAATTCTTTGTGGGGCCCTCTTACGGGGCCCCCACGACACCCCATACCGCCATCCTGTTCCTGGCGGGCGAACCGCCAGGAACAGGATGGCGGTATGGGGTGTCAGAATCCCCATGGCGGCGCAGCAAGCTGCGCCGACATGGAGGATTCCATAGGGCAGCAGAAAACCGGCGGGAGACCGCCGGTTTTCCTGTTCTGACCGCGGCCAAACCGCCGCGGTCAGAATGCCCTGCGGGGCACCGCCAGCCTGTTGGCGGTGCTCCCGCCGACCCTGGCCACCGGGGTCAAGTGTCACCTCCAAAACTGCAGTGTTGTCAGAAATCAGCAAAATACCTGGGACATCAGATTGAAAAAGGGTTAAGGAGAATCTCCAGTGAGAGAATTACCATGATATTGCAAAGAAGTCCTCCGACTTCGCAGAGAGATGTCAGAATGTTTCTGGGAATGGTGGGGTACTGTAGACAGTGGATTCCAAACTTTGCTGAAATTGCGAAACCCCTACATCAGTTAACACACAAGGAAGTTACAAATCCCATTACCCTAGATGAAGCTCAGATGAAAGTGTTCACTGAATTGAGAGAGAGTTTGTGCAGAGCTCCAACGTTGGAAATGCCTGATTACACAAAGCCATTCACATTGTTTTTTCATGAACGTGATGCTTGTTCTTTGTCGGTTTTGACACAGGTCCATGGAGGTGCTTATCACTCAGTAGCCTATTTTGCAGCTACCTTGGACCCGGTCGCAGCAGCTTTACCAGGTTGCCTGCGTGCAGTAGCCGCAGTTGGTCAAAGTCTTTCCCAATGTGAGGGGGTAGTCATGGGATACCCTTTGATGGTAATGGTACCACACTTTGTTGAAATTTTACTGACAAGGACGAAAACACAATATTTGACAGGGGCAAGACTAACAAGACTAACAAGGTATGAGGCGAGCATATTGGGTGCTTCAAATGTAACATTGAAAAGATGTACAGTGCTGAATCCAGTGACATTGCTTCCAAATGATTCTGTTGAAATTGAAAAAGAGGAAGAAGTTGAGCATGATTGTCTTGAGGTAACTGAGCTGTGTACAAAACCAAGGCCTGATGTTAGAAACACGTGTTTGGAAGAAAATTACCAAATTGTCTTTTTTGATGGTTCATGTCTCAGAGATGGAACAGGGACATTGTATGCACAATTACAGGCACATTCATGGCTTCAACGTGTATATTCTGCACAGGTGGCAGAATTGGTAACTCTTACCAGAGCATGCTATGTTTCTGCGAGACTGAGAGGTTTCCTGACATCTACTGGTACACCAGTAAGAAATGGCGACAGAATAAAAGAGTTGTTGTACCCAATACAGGTACCTGAAGAAATTGCAGTGGTAAAATGCAGTGCACATCAAAAGACACAGGATTACATTTCATTGGGAAATGGATATGCGGATCAAGTCGCAAGGTTTTGCGCATTGAACTGTATATCGTTTAAAGACAAGTGGGAACTGATGCGTGAGGAAGAGAATAATTGCACAAGTTTTGCCTTAAAAGTGATTGATACTCTGGAGGAGTTGAAAACATTGCAGGAAAATGCTGATAAGGAGGAGAAATGACTTTGGGTTAAATGGAAATGCATCCAAAGACCTGATGAAATTTGGATTTCTGAGGAGGGTCAGATGGTGTTGTCCAACAGTTTATTGTCCCAAATGGCCCGCTATTACCACGGGCAGGCACATATAGGGAGGAATGCCACGGTCAGGTTGTTCAAAGTTGATTGGTTCAATCCTAAATTCAGACAAGCAGCAGAAGCAGTATGTCATCGGTGTGTAATTTATCAGCAACTAGATGTGGGAAAAGGGACATTGGTGAATTTAATCCACATTGGTAGAGCAGGAGGTCCATTCAGCAGAATGCAATTGGATTTCTTTGAAATGCCTGCATGTGGTGGTCTGAAGTACGTGTTGGTGATTGTGTGTGTCTTTAGCCATTGATTTGAAGCATATCCCACATGAAGAAATGACAGTCTCACAGTAGCAAAGTTGTTGCTTAGAGAGTTGATACCACGGTTCGGATTTCCAATCTCTTTAGAATCAGATAGGGGAACTTACTTCAATAACGAGGTGATCAAGCTCTTATGTAGAGCACTAAACATTGAGTAGAAGTTGCATTGTAGCTATCGCCCTGAGGCATCAGGACTAGTGGAACAAATGAATGGTACATTGAAATCAGGAATTGCCAAGATGTGTGCCACTACCAATCTGAAATGGCCAGATGCATTACCTGGTGATGATTTTCAATGCGAAACATACCTGACAGGAAGACAGGGCTGTCGTCCCATGAGATCCTCATGGGAAGAGCAATGAGATTGCCAGCAATTCCAGCCAATGCACTTGTCAATATTACAGATGATATGGTGTTGGACTACTGCAAAGGTCTGGCTGATGTGGTTCGCTCTTTCTCTCAGCAGGTGCAGGCCACTACCCTGCCACCCATCCATGACCCAGGTCACAATCTTAGAGCCGGAGACTGGGTCGTTATCAAAAAGCACGTTTGCAAGACTTGTTTGGAACCGTGTTGGAAGGGTCCCTACCAGGTGGTGCTAACAACTACTACAGCTGTAAAGTGTGCAGGACTGCCAAACTGGATACATGTAAGCTATACAAAAAGGGTGATGAGTCCGCAAGATCATGAAGAAGTGTTGTTGAGCGCATTAGCAAAACAAGTGGCTACACGTGAACCAGAAAAAGAGCAAGATGAACCTGAGGTTGAACCTGAGCTTGGTCAATCACCCCTGTAAGAGACAAGAGTGAAGAATTACAGGAGGGTGTGCAAGACCCTATCTCAATGGATACAACAGGAGAACTGAGCACAGCAGGGGATCTCAGGGGATCTCCCAGAAGCAGACAGTGCTGAAAAGCAAACAGAGTGAGTGCCAGATCAGGAGGGTGAAAGAGTTGAGACGGATCAAAGCCAAGGTGATTCGACTCCTCCTGAACCCGCTGCAAGTCCATCAAGAGAAAACACCATAGAGAAGGAAAAGGAAGAGTCCAATCCTGAGGAGAATGTTGACAGAAGGAACATGAAAAGGAGATAATTGGCCTGAGTCACAGATTGGGAAGAAGAAGGATTAGTCATAAACGAAACCACAGAAGAAGAAGTGGATACTACAAGAAAAGAAGAATTGAGTGAAGGAGAATTAGGTGGTGAACGAAGGTTGAAAAGGAAGAGAATAGCAAGTGGAAGATACGCAGGTCCTGAATGGGCATATGCAGCTACAAATGAATGGCAACACAAGTTTATGTCCTTTTGTTTTGATAGGGAAGTTCTGAGTCAGTACTTTGATGTAACCTGAAGATGATCATAGACTGAGTTGTTGTGCTGATCTAAACAAAAACCTGAAAAGAGTCTGTTGAAATAAAACCATAAGAGACATTGATAACCTGATATGACAATTGAAAACCGTATGTGACAAGCTGCTAATCGAATTTGACAAAGGATAAAGGGTTCCTGGGTGTGAAACTGAACTGAAAAGAAATATTTTCTTCATTTTTTTTATTTTTCTGTTGCACTTTATCTAAGAGTTGCTTCTACTCTCTGACTATTTATATATCATGGCTGAGTTAAATAACCAAGTTAGGAATGTTAGGTATTTTAGGTATTTGAGTGTTGGAATAGCAATTATGTGTGGAATAAAGTTTATAATAATGATTGTGGGAATGTCTATTCATGATATGAAAAAGGCTACTATGGTTTCTGTTCCTGAAACTACTACACTAACAGCCTTAGAAAGGTTTAAGTTAGATGAGAAATACTTGCATGAGTATAATAATGCTCAAGGAGAGTTTTCTTCTAATGTATTCTATTGCTTGTTAAATGAGTATGTTGAAGCAATGGATGCAAGGAATTGTCTTGTGTGTACGCAAATTCCTTCCTCTGTGGAAGAAGAGGCTACTTACCATAGTCTGCCATTAACATATGGCATAATCTGTAGTATGCTACTAACAAGATTCTATAACCAAAAGTATATACAATATTTTTATTCTGACTATGATATGGTGTTTTCATGCGTTCCTATTATTAGATATCTGAGTAAAATAGCTAAAGAGCATGATATAGTATTAGTTAGAGGCTTCTTTGAACCAACATGTTTGCCACCGCAAATGCTCACAAGAACAATCTGACATGCTTACTCTCCCCGTTAGAAAAGAGCTTGATAAGGCATACTGATGACAGGAGAAAGGCATTGAAGGATAAGTTAGAGAAAGGATTAAAAAAGAGGACTTATAAGAATGATAATGCTTACACTGCTATAAAAATACAAGGGAAGTTAGCTTTAGGTGCATTACATGAAGGGAAGCTTTGCATATATATATATATATATATATATACATATATATATATATATACCAAAATCACACACTGACTCTTTATTTGTTGTAATGAGTGAATGTGCGCATGTGTTTTGGTTTCAGAGTAAATGGACTTTTATTCTGAATGGTCAGGACTCTGTGATTCCTGGGATCTACTATATTTGTGGACTCAATGCTTATTACCGTCTTCCTAGAGGATGGTATGGGACGTGCTACTTGGGGATAGTTTTCCCTAAAATTGATCAGATAGATGATTTAAAGAAATTTCTGAAAGTGACTGAATTACATCATCAGCAACAGAGGAAGGAAACCTCTTCTGCTATTGTGGGTGATATTTTTGGTGCAGTAGTTCCTTCTGTAGGAGTTATATTTAATGCAATCAAGATACGAAAGTTGTCTACTATTGTGGATAACATGCTGACAAACTTTACAGGAGCAATACTCTTGTTAGATACTGAATTAGCTGTGGATAGAGCTATGACGCCTCAAAATAGGCTTGCTTTAGACATACTTTTGGCAAAAGACAGCGGAGTCTGTAGGATGATTAATGCTAGGCATTGCTGCTCTTATATACCTAGTAATGATAAGGAGATAAAAGACTTTCTCACTAACTTAACTAATTCGAGCAAGGATTTGAAGGAATTGAAGGAACCAGGGGTTTGGGAAAAGGCTGGAAAAGGATTTGCTTCCGTAGGCAATTGGTTTAGTCAAATCTGGAATGGGGTATTATTGAAAATTGTATAGGGAATATTAATTGTGATTGCTTGTATATTAAATTTGAGAAGAAGGCAGAACACATCAGAGACAGAATTGTAAAATAGTGGTAAAGAAAGGTGTGATGACATATTTAGTCTTCAGAGGAGGGACTGTTGAAGCAGATATGCTACTTAAGAAAATAATTAATTATGTTTATGTGCTTAGTATTGAAAATGATGTAAAGAAATTAATCGTAGAGAAAATAAGGTGCACGTTTGAAAATGTGCCCTCGGGTATGTCCGCCAATGTATACGATGTTGAATTAATATAACCAAAACTGTATGAAATAATGAAAAATATCTGAGAAAAATGTAGTAATATGTCATATTGAAATGTATAACCTATGTTTTACTTCAATTTGTAGTGTTAACTTAGCCAAACTTAAGGCCTGGCCTCCCTAGGCCTCGCACACCAAGAGTAGAAATAATAACCGCGGTTGCAAGAGGCTGCGACAAATTGGCCTTGACTCACTCGATGTTAAAGTTGCTTAGCTCTACTTTTCTGCAATGTACTGGTGGACAGGAGACGATGAAGACAATTTGATAAAATGATGTGTACAGTTGGCTAAATGTACTTTCCCAGGAATTGAACAATGGAGGTACTGACTGAAGAGGAACATGCAACAATTTCGATACCCAAAGAGCCGGATGATGAGGACATCATACATCGGGCCAATCCACATCTTGTGAATGAAATGATATTGAAATTAGTAGATTCAGTAAACAAATACTATAGGTTAAAGTTAGATCTGCTGACTGACTGACCAATTAGAAATTAGGGGGATGGACTGGGAGACCGAAATAAAAAGTCATGACAAGGGCCTAAAATTTCATATGTGGAGAACTGTGAGGGAAGAATTGATGATGTCAGAAGACGTTGTCCGAGAGTCCTGTTGTTGGGCTCATACTCTGTGAGCCTGATGCGTGGCTGACTAATTGATGACCTGAAGATGAAGACTGACTTGTTGCTGATCCATCCTGGATAGGTAGCTATGAAAACGTGACTGACAACTTGTGCCTTTTCTTCTAGGTACCAACTGGGCTGATTATAGAATTCTCACTTAGATAGATTTTTTCCAAATTAATGTTTTTCTCTAAATTGTTTTACATGAAGGCCCACATGCTGATGCCAATCTTGGTTAGGTAGGCTGTTAAGGGTGACGTTGACAGTGACAATTGACTGACAAACTATTCGGTGAACTCTGCTATTAATGATGGTATTCTTGGCGTATGTAGATGCATTTATGCATATGTTTACCTTCAAGTTATGTTATGATGTTTTTCATTAACAAATTCATAATTGAGTGGATTGAATAAAGATTGAACTAAGTGATCATTTAGAATTGTAAACAATAGGGAAATAAAAATGGATTAACTCATTACTCAGTTGTGGTTATTCACGAGTAGATGGTTTTAAGCTGTTTTTCCACAGAACGTATTCTGATTATTGATGTTAGTTATTGATTCAGTAGTCACTGAGGGCCGTATTTATACTCCGTTTGCGCCGAATTTGCGTCGTTTTTTTCGACGCAAATTCGACGCTAAACTAACGCCAACTAACGCCATATTTATACTATGGCGTTAGAGGCGAATAGCGCCAAAGTTCCCGGAATGTGCGTCATTTTTTAGCGTGAACCCCTTCCTTGCGTTAATGATATGCAAGGGAGGCGTTCCCGTCTAAAAAATGACTCCCAGGCCTTTACGTGGTATTTATACTCCCGGGCAAAAGAGACGCCCGGGAGTGGGCGTGGCTAAAAACGGCGCATTTGCGCCGCTTTTTAACGCCTGGGTCAGGCATGGCGTTAAGGGACAAGTGGGCTCAAAATGAACCCAGAGTGCCCTCCCCTGCCCCCAGGGACCCCCCTGCCACCCTTGCCCACCCCAGGAGGACACCCAAGGCTGGAGGGACCCACCCCAGGGACATTCAGGTAAGTATTTTTTTATTTTTTTTTAATAATTTTTTTTGGCATAGGGGGGCCTGATTTGTGCCCCCCTACATGCCACTATGCCCAATGACCATGCCCAGGGGACAGAAGTCCCCTGGGCATGGCCATTGGGCAAGGGGGCATGACTCCTATCTTTACAATGATAGGAGTCATGTTGATGGGGGATGGGCGTCGAAAATAAATGGCGCAAGTCGGGTTACGACGATTTTTTCGACGTAACCTGACTTGCCCCATTTTAAGACGCCCATGCGCCATTTTCCCCCTACGCCGGCGCTGCCTGGTGTACGTGGTTTTTCTCGCGCACACCAGGCAGCGCCGGTCTGCTTGCGCCGGCTAACGCCATTCAATAAATACGGCGCCCGCATGGCGCTTCAGAATGGCGTTAGCCGGCGCAAAACTTTTTGACGCTAAACTGCGTTAGCGCAGTTTAGCGTCAAAAAGTATAAATCAGGGCCTGAATGTCTAGGGTACTCCATGCGATTCAAAAGGTTCATCGACCTATACGCGTCCCCTTGTAAGTTTACTTACTAAGGACCAGGCGCGCTTGCAGAAGAAAACAAGGGCCTACATCCTTTCCTGTTACACTAGCAAGATTATTGCTAGGTTGATAGTTCAGTTTACAAATTCTTACACTTAGCACTAAGAGAAATAAATGCAAAGGCCAGTCTCCAGATTAAAAGAATAAAAGCAATTTGTCAGAACACTGGACTGACATTTGACCCCTGTCTTTGAACAGACAGCAAATAGCATTAAATGAAAACAACATTTAAAGTCATCTTCAATGTTTCTTTACATTCCAACTCCGGCATGGTTATTTAGGGAGTGCCACAGCACCCCCGGCACCTTTAATCCAGCGCATGCGCATAGGAGTCCCAAACATGAAAGGTGCTCAAAAGTCCCCATCTCTTTTTTCTTTTCAAAAACAAATGTCCGTTTTTAGGTATTGTAATAAAAAAAAGAAAAAAGGGTTGACTAATTTTCAATGCTACATTGGATTGCGGCAGGCTGTTACACATTGTCTTCTCAAAAGTGCTCAGCACTTTCCGCAAAATATGTATGAAAAGCATGTAATTTTTCCTAAGCAAAGTTATGCGTGACTCTTCTAAAATCGAAATTGACGATGTTGCCACATTAAATAGATAGATTCTAAGGAACAATCTGAAAAGACTCTTCCCTAGCATCACAAATAGACAAAAATTATGCGATAACATGTATTTTACTCGATTTCTAATAAATATTTAATACATTTAATAAAGTTAATAAAGTTATCCAATCTAAAGAGGATCTACAGGTCATTCAAATTTAAAAGATACAGTTTAATAGCTTTATAGATTATAATTCTCTATTTTCTAGGGACAAGTCAGTGTCCACTTTAATCTAGCAATCTAATGGGAAACTAGTGAAAGACATGCATTATCCTCCAATTATTCCCAGCTGTTCCCAACCCACATGGGCAAAAATATACTGACATATGATCACAGTTCATAATATAATCTTAGCGGTTCTCATGAGGAAGATCATTTTGACTCCTGTTTGTAATTAATAACGTTTGGATACTATGGGCCTGATTCTGACCCCGGCGGTTCCTTACCGCCGGGGCCAGGGTCAGCGGGAGCACCGCCAACAGGCTGGCGGTGCCCCGCAGGGCATTCTGACCGCAGCGGTTTTGCCGCGGTCAGAAGTGGAAAATCGGCGGTCTCCCGCCGGTTTTCCGCTGCCCATTAGAATCCTCCATGGCGGCGCAGCTCGCTGCGCCACCATGGGGATTCTGACAGCCCATGCCGCCATCCTGTTCCTGGCGGTTCTCCCGCCAGGAACAGGATGGCAGTATGGGTTGTCGTGGGGCCCCTGGGGGCCCCTGCAGTGCCCATGCCAATGGCATGGGCACTGCAGGGGCCCCCGTAAGAGGGCCCCACAAAGAATTTCACTGTCTGCATTGCAGACAGTGAAATTCGCGACGGGTGCAACTGCACCCGTCGCACCTTCCCACTCCGCCGGCTCAATTCTGAGCCGGCGTCCTCGTGGGAAGGGAGTTTTCCACTGGGCTGGCGGGCGGCCTTTTGGCGGTCGCCCGCCAGCCCAGTGTAAAACAAATAATAGCCGCAGCGGTCTTCCGACCGCGGTGCGGTATTCTGGAGGGAGGAAGTCTGGCGGGCGGCCTCCGCCGCCCGCCAGACTTAGAATGAGGCCCTATATCCATCAGAACAAAGTTGAACCTTCTGTTGTTAGCAGAAAAAATATGAAATATTTCTTTACAGAAGGCATTCCCATGCGTTTCTTTGTTTTCTTCCTGAACCTACATTTAATATGATGTTTTCAAAGGATAGTAACCGCCAATAAGCCAATTGCCAAAACTTAGGGGCAGATTTATGGAAAGTGCCCAGCACCGAGTGCAGCGCCACTTTCCCTGCGCCCCTTAGCGCCCCCTACCGCCACCATGAGTGCGCCGTATTTAAATAGGGTGCACAATGGTGCAGGGTAGGGGGGAATAGTGTCATTCAATGTGACGCTATTGATATATTCTGCAGGAGTAGCGCCAAAATGTTGGCGCAAGTCGTGCAGAGTGCATAGGGGCTCATTCTAAATAATGGAAGCCCCTTGAGCAGCTGTTAAAAGTGCGGTAAAAAATGGCACAAGGAAATCTCATAGATTTCCTTGTGCCGTTTTTTCGGCTTCCCTAATGGGAGAATGCCCCTTTTACATACATTATGCCTGCCGCAGGCATAATGTAGCACAACGTGTTAAAATATAACTTGTGCCTCACGGTAACTATAACCAGCACCCTCACCATGCACAGTTTTCTCATCAATAATTTTACTGCAAAAGTTACAGTGGTATTATCAATGACGTCATAGAAGTTGTCATCAGTGAGGTGTTATCAGGGGTAATTAGCAGTGCATGGTGATGGCACAAGTTATAGTTACTTTAGGGCACGAGTTATAGTTAATTGAAATAACTTTAACTATTGCAGCTGATTTTCTATGGTATTGTGTGTGTAAAATCTGAACCTAACCATAAGGTCCATGTAACCTTTTTTTTGTGATTTCTAATTTTTTTTTATTGTAAGATAAAATGCCCATTGCAATGCACTGTGGGGTTTGGGAAGTTGGACGCAAGGCCTGCCCAGGCATTATGCTGCTCCCACCCAAGCTTGCAGCTCCTGCCCCATCCTCCTTGCCCTCAATTGTTGAAGTCTATGCCCCTGCTCCCTCATTAACCCCTTCTGTGCCGCGGACGTAATGGTTACGTCCTGCGGCTAGCGCTCCCTCTGTGGGGTACCCCACTAGCCCCCCAAGTCAGGGATGGAAGGGGGGGCAGAAACCTCTAGGCGCCAGGGCTAACTTTTTTTTTTGTTTTTTTTTTGTTTGTTTGTTTTTTTAGAGATGGGGAGCGACCCCTTAGGCAAGGGTCACTCCACTGGAGGGGCAAACTGTATTTAGACCATTTCTGCCCCCTTTGGGGGCAAATCGGCCGATTTTAGGTGAATCTGCCCCCAAGGGGGGCAGAAACCACTAGGCACTGAAGATCTTTTTTTTTGCGCAGTCACTCAAGGGGAGCGACCCCGTAGGCAAGGGTCGCTCCCCGAGGGGGGTTTGGGGGGGCAATTTTTTTTTAGGCCATTTCTGCCCCCCCTGGGGCCGGCTGAGCTAGAGGCCAAAAGGCACTTTGCAAAAAACACCTCTGTTTTCTGTGAAAAAATGTGATGTGTCCACGTTGTGTTTTGGGTCATTTCCTTTCATGGGCGCCAGGCCCACCCACACAAGTGAGGTACCATTTTTATCGGGAGACTTGGGGGAACGCGGGGTGGAAGGACATTTGTGGCTCCTCTCAGATTCCAGAACTTTCTGTCACCGAAATGAGAGGAAAAAGTGTTTTTATTGGCCAAATTTTGTGGTTTGCAAAGGATTCTGGGTAACAGAACCTGATCAGAGCCCCACAAGTCACCCTATCTTAGATTCCCCTAGGTCTCTAGTTTTAAAAAATTTGCTGTTTGGTAGGTTTCCCTAGGTGCTGGCTGAGCTAGAGGCCAAAATCTACAGGTATGCACTTTGCAAAAAACACCTCTGTTTTCTGTAAAAAAAATGGGATGTGTCCACGTTGTGTTTTGGGCCATTTCCTTTCGTGGGCGCTAGGCTTACCCACACAAGTAAGGTACCATTTTTATCGGGAGACTTGGGGGAACGCTGGGTGGAAGGAAATTTGTGGCTCCTCTTAGATTCCAGAACTTTCTGTCACCGAAATTTGAGGAAAATGTGTTTTGTTAGCCAAATTTTGAGGTTTGCAAAGGATTCTGGGTAACAGAATCTGGTCAGAGCCCCACAAGTCACCCCATCTTGGATTCCCCTAGGTCTCTAGTTTTCAAAAATGTGCTGGTGTGGTAGGTTCCCCTAGGTGCCGGCTGAGCTAGGGGGCAAAATCTACAGGTAGGCACTTTGCAAAAAACACCTCTGTTTTCTGTGAAAAAATGTGATGTGTCTACATTGTGTTTTGGGCCATTTCCTTTCGTGGCCGCTAGGCCTACCCACACAAGTGAGGTACCATTTTTATCGGAAGACTTGGGGGAACGCTGGGTGGAAGGAAATTTGTGGCTCCTCTCAGATTCCAGAACATTCTGTCACCGAAATGTGAGGAAAATGTGTTTTTTTAGCCAAATTTTTAGGGTTTGCAAAAGATTCTGGGTAACAGAACCTGGTCAGAGCCCCACAAGTCACCCCATCTTGGATTCCCCTAGGTCTCTAGTTTTAAAAAATGCACAGGTTTGGTAGCTTTCCCTAGGTGCCGGCTGAGCTAGAGGCCAAAATCTACAGGTTTTGCAAAAAACACCTCTGTTTTCTGTCAAAAAATGGGATGTGTCCACGTTGTGTTTTGGGGCATTTCCTGTTGCAGGCGCTAGGCATACCCACACAAGTGAGGTATCATTTTTATCGGGAGACTTGGGGGAACATAGAATAGCAAAACAAGTGTTATTGCCCCTTGTCTTTCTCTACATTTTTTCCTTCCAAATATAAGAGAGTGTGTAAAAAAGACGTCTATTTGAGAAATGCCCTGTAATTCACATGCTAGTATGGGCACCCCTGAATTCAGAGATGTACAAATATCCACTGCAAAATACAAAGGTTTTCTTGATAGCTATTTTTTACTCTTTATATTTCAGCAAATGAATTGCTGTATACCCAGTATAGAATTAAAACCCCAGGCAGGGTGCAGGTCATTTATTTGCTCTGGGTACCTAGGGGCATATTTATACTCCGTTTGCGCCGAAATTGCGTCGTTTTTTTTGACGCAATTTTGACGCAAAACTAACGCAAACTAACGCCATATTTATACTATGGCGTTAGAGGCGAATAGCGCCAAAGTTCCCGGAATGTGCGTCATTTTTTAGCGTGAACCCCTTCCTTGCGTTAATGATATGCAAGGGAGGCGTTCCCGTCTAAAAAATGACTCCCAGGCCTTTACGTGGTATTTATACTCCCGGGCAAAAGTGACGCCCGGGAGTGGGCGTGGCTAAAAACGGCGCATTTGCGCCGCTTTTTAACGCCTGGGTCAGGCATGGCGTTAAGGGACAAGTGGGCTCAAAATGAGCCCACAGTGCCCTCCCCTGCCCCCAGGGACCCCCCCTGCCACCCTTGCCCACCCCAGGAGGACACCCAAGGCTGGAGGGACCCACCCCAGGGACATTCAGGTAAGTTTTTTTTTTTTTTTTTTTTATAATATTTTGTGGCATAGGGGGGCCTGATTTGTGCCCCCCTACATGCCACTATGCCCAATGACCATGCCCAGGGGACAGAAGTCCCCTGGGCATGGCCATTGGGCAAGGGGGCATGACTCCTATCTTTACAATGATAGGAGTCATGTTGATGGGGGATGGGCGTCGTTAAAAAATGGCGCAAGTCGGGTTAAGACGATTTTTTCGACGTAACCTGACTTGCCCCATTTTAAGACGCCCATGCGCCATTTTCCCCCTACGCCGGCGCTGTCTGGTCTACGTGGTTTTTTCCCACGCAAACCAGGCAGCGCCGGTCTGATTGCGCCGTCTAACGCCATTCCATAAATACGGCGCCCGCATGGCGCTTCAGAATGGCGTTAGACGCAGTTTAGCGTCAAAAAGTATAAATATGGGCCCTAGAGTTCTTGATGAACCTACAAGCCCTATATATCCCTACAACCAGAAGAGTCCAGCAGACATAACAGTATATTGCTTTAAAAAATCTGACATTGCAGGAAAAAGTTACAGAGTAAAATGTAGAGAAAAATTGCAGATTTTTTCACCTCAATTTCAATTTCTTTTTTTTCAGTTGTTACTTTCTGTAGGAAACCCTTGTAGGATCTGCACAAATTACCCCTTGCTGAAGTCACAATTTGTTTCTACTTTTCCGAAATGTTTCGGTTTCTGGGATCCAGCATTGGTTTCATGCCCATTTCTGTCACTGACTGGAAGGAGGCTGAAAGCACAAAAAATCATTAAAATGGGGTATGTCCCAGTAAAATGGCAAAATTGTGTTGAAAAATTGTGTTTTCTGATTCAAGTCTGTCTGTTCCTGAAAGCTGGGAAGCTGGTGATTTTAGCACCGCAAACCTTTGTTGATGCCATTTTCAGGGAAAAAACCACAGGCCTTCTTCTGCAGCCCCTTTTTCCCATTTTTTTGAAAAAAATGAAATTTTCACTGTATTTTGGCTAATTTCTTGGCCTCCTTCTGGGGAACCCATAAAATCTGGGTACCTCTAGAATCCCTAGGATGTTGAAAAAAAGGACACAAATTTGGCGTGGGTATCCTATGTGAACAAAAAGTTATGAGGGCCTAAGCGCAAACTGCCCCAAATAGCCAAAAAAAGGCTCGGCACAGGAGGGGGAAAAGGCCTGGCAGCGGAGGGGTTAACGCCCTGTGTGGCCGTTGTTCTGCCACTGCCCTTCCCAGCTGCCCACAACAGCTAGCTTGCTGCCCGTCCACCTCCTCCATACCCTCTTTTGTCCGAGTGCATGCACCAACCCCCTCCCTTCTGCCCTGCATGGCCCATGAGCTGTCACTGCCCCCCATTTAGCTTGATGCGTCTGCCTACTCCTCCTGGCCTCCATTTCCCAATTCTGTGCCCCATCATTGCCCAGCTGCTCAGCCTCTGTGCTTAGCTTGCTGCCCCACCCTCCTTCACCCTGTCCTATGATGTCTGTGTCCTTGCTCCTACTCCCTCCTTTTTGCCACCATGTTCCATGGACCTGCCACTGCCCCTCCTTGCTACTCTGAGTGTTCTGTTGAGTTGCCTCTGCCACTCCCACCTACCTAGCATGGTCAGATGACTGTCACCCATTCTTGCCACCTTTACCATGCCTGTCCAAGTTCCATGCCCTTATCCCCTCCCATTTATCCTCCATAGTCCATTTTGCTGACACTCCCTTTTGCCCTCCATGCGGTGTTGTTTGCAACTGCTCCTCCTGCCTACCCCATGTGGTCTAGTGTTGATGCTCCTTCCCCTGCCCTCTTTTGCCTGTGCCCAGCTCCTGCCCATCCCTTATGTCCTCCATGGTCCTTTGTGCATGCCCCTACTCCCTCCCTCTAGCCACCATTGCCGTTGTACTGCCATCAACCCTCCTACATTCCATGCCTGGCCTTCTGTGCTGCCACAGCCCCTCCCACCTGTCCTGCATGGTCAGCTTGATGACCCTCACCTGCTCCCACCTTCTACCCTCCATTGTCTCTGTGTATGTCATTATAGTCTCACTGTTGCTCTCCATGGTGTGTTATGCTTCCAGTGCCCATCCCGCCTGTCCTCCATGGTCAACTTGCTGCTTCAGCTCTGCGCCCTTGCCCCCTAACCTCTGTGCAGGCCACTATTTCCTCTCTCCTGCCTTGTCTAGTCCATTTATTTGACCCCATCCTCTCCCTCCTGCACTTCATGGTCCATTATGCTACAACTGTCCCTCCTGTATGTCTGGTATGGTTAGCTTGCTGCCCTTGCCTTTTTCCCCTCTGCTCTCTGTGATCCATGTGCATGGCCTTGCCCCCTTCTATTGCTTTCCATGGTCTATTTGTCGGCACAGCCAGCCTACTTGCCCTGTGTGGTGTATAGTGCTGCTGCAACCCCTGACCCCTGCCTTGTGAGGCCAGTTTAGTGTCCCTGCCCATCTCCCTCCTGTAATTTGTTATCTGAGACTGTGTACCTACCCCATTCCTCCTGCCCTCAGTGATCCAATGTACCATAATAGCTAACATTTTGAACTTGGCAAGATGGAGATTTAAAAGAAAACTTGAGGAATTGATTTCCCTATTGAATAATATCAAAAGACAGGAGATTCTAGGCAGGAAACAGGTAAAATAAAGCCCTTTTGGGCTTATAAAGATTGGGAGTATCCTGCCTGAATCAGGTCTGTTGGCATGTATGGTTGTACTGCCACTGCTTCTTCCTTCTTCCCTCAGTGGTCTATTATATTGCCACAGCCTCTGTTGCCTGTCCTGCATGGTTGCTTTGTTGCAACTGCCCCCTTTCCCTTTGTCCTCCACGGTTCGTTGTGCTCCCACTGCCCCTCCCGCCTACCCAGCATGATTAACCTTTTGTCTCTGCACTCTCCTTCCTGCCCCCATTTATCTCAGTCCATGATCCTGACATATTCCTCTCCACAGTATTCTAATAAACAACTAGATTGCTAACATTCTATATTTATTACAAAAGTGTGGCATGCCTGACGTCATTCTGATGTAATCAAAACTAAAGCATTTCCTTTGGAAATGATAAAAATGAGATGGTCTTATTGTTATAGAAATTATGGTTAGTGCACTAAAAAACGAAACTGAGAGCATATTTTCTGAGTTCTCAAATAGCGACAAAGCACTTTTAAATTATTAGCTATTGTGATGTTTTTTTATCCAGGTGATCACTTGATTATATGTTACACATAAGGAAGAGAATGTGGCCTTAGGGCCAGAGCTGCAGACTTTGCAACTGAGTAACCATGTTCGAGTTTCAGCACCAGCTGGACATCCTGCGATTCTGGGCAAATCACTTAATATCCCCATGCCGAAGTCCAAAAGGAATGTGTCCTTGTATAATGTATCTGATGCTCATGTAAAGCACTCAATACCCTCAGGTCAAGTCTGTGCTATATAAAACTGCAAAAAAACAAAAACAATAAGAGGGTCATTCCGACCCCGCCGGGCGGAAACCTCCAAAAGACCGCACTGCGGTCAAATGACCGCGGGGGTCATTACAACCTTCCCGCCGGCCCAGCGGGAAAGCCCCTGCAAAGAGGAAGCCGGCTCCGAATGGAGGCGGCGGATTTGCAGGGGTGCGACGGGTGCAGTGGCACCTGTCGCGATTTTCAGTGTCTGCAAAGCAGACACTGAAAATCTTTGTGGGGCCCTGTTAGGGGGCCCCTGCACTGCCCATGCCAGTGGCATGGGCGGTGCAGGGGCCCCCAGGGGCCCTACAACACCCGTTCCCGCCAGCCTCTTCCTGGCGGTGTAAACCGCCAGGAAGAGGCTGGCGGGAAGGGGGTCGGAATCCCCATCAGCGCCGCCATGGAGGATTCCCTGAGCCAGGGGAAAGCCGACGGGAAACCGCCGGTTCCCCTTTTCTGACCGCGGCTTTACTGCCGCGGTCAGAATGGCCCGGGAAGCACCGCCAGCCTGTTGGCGGTGCTTCCTCGGAATGAGGGCCTAAGGGTTTTGCAAATTTCTGTCATTGGGCTATACTTGGGCTACATTTAGGCGATATTTGTGCTACATTTGGGCTCTTTTTTCTCTTGTGGCCATCTTAGGAGACTTGTTTGTTATGAAGTTCCCTAATCTTCTTATTTACTGCAAAATCCTCAATAGAAAATGCTTTTAGTTTTCTACTTCAATTCCATCAAGATGGTGGACAGATGTGCCACAACTTTGGCATAAATTCAGAATGTCAGCACTCTACTTGCTAGATAGATCACTGTTTTAAACTGCTGCTCACCAGGGAGTTAACTGGCAGTCTGCTACTGGTGTTGAAAACATCCTCAATGGAAAATGCTTTCAGTGTTCCACTTCGATTCTATCAAGATGGCGGACAGATGTGCATTAACTTTGGCATAAATTCAGAATGTTAGCACTCTAGTTGCTAGATAGATCAATGTAGTAAACTGTTGCTCACCAGATAGTTAACTGGCAGTCTGCTACTGGTGTTGAAAATGCATGTTTCAGTCTACATGTCAGAATGTTTTAATGATATAGAAGAAGAAGATAGTTGAGAACTAATTTAAAACGTGTCCTTATTTTTCTTTCTACAGTACTAACCATACTTTCTATGACAAAAAGAAATCCCTAATTTTGTTCCTTTCTAACGTAAATGTTTTAACCCCTCCGCTGCCAGGCCTTTTCCCCTCCTGTGCCGAGCCTTTTTTTTGCTATTTGGGGCAGTTCGCGCTTAGGCCCTCATAACTTTTTCTCCACATAAGATACCCATGCAAAATTGGCGTTCTTTTTTTCCAACATCCTAGGGATTCTAGAGGTACCCAGACTTTGTGGGTTCCCCTAAAGGAGACCAAGAAATTAGCCAAAATACAGGGATTTTTTTTTTTTTTTTAAATGGGAAAAAAGGGCTGCAGAAGAAGGATTGTGTTTTTTTCCTGGAAAATGGCATCAACAAAGGGTTTGCAGTGGCAAAATCATCATATTCCCAGCTTTCAGGAACAGGCAGACTTGAATCAGAAAACCCAATTTTTCAACACAATTTTGACATTTTACTGGGACATATCCCATTTTTACTGTTTTTTGTGCTTTCAGCCTCCTTTCAGTTAGTGACAGAAATGGGTGAGAAAACAATGCTGGATCCCAGACAGCTAAACATTTCCGAAAAGGTGACAAAATTGTGTAGATCCTACAAGTGTTTCTTACAGATAATAACAGCTGAAGTAAAAGAATATTGAAATATTGAAATTGAGGTGAAAAAACAGCAATTTTTCTCCACGTTTTACTCTGTAACTTTTTCCTGTGATGTCAGATTTTTTAAAGCAATATACTGTTACGTCTGCTGGACTCTTCTGGTTGCGGGGATATATAGGGCTTGTAGGTTCATCAAGAACCCTAGGTACCCAGAGCCAATAAATGAGCTGCACCTTGCAATGGGCTTTCATTCTGTACCGGGTATACAGCAATTAATTTGCTGAAATATAAAAAGTGAAAAATAGGTATCAAGAAAACCTCTGTATTCCCACAATGGGCACAAGATAAGGTGTTGAGAAGCAGTGGTTATTTGCACATCTCTGAATTCCGGGGTGCCCATACAAGCATGTAAATTACAGGGCATTTCTCAAATAGATGTCTTTTTAACACGCTGTCTTACATTTGGAAGGAAAATATGTAGATAGAGAAAGATAAGGGGCAATAACACTTGTTTTGCTATTCTGTGTTCCCCGAAGTCTCACAATCAAAATGGTACCTCACTTGCGTGGTTAGGCCTACTGCTCGCAACAGGAAACTCAAAATGAACACATCACATTTTTACATTGAAATCTGACATGTTCTTTGCAAAGTGCCTAGCAGTAGATTTTGTCCTCTAACTCCACCGGCACCTAGGGAAACCTGCGCATTTTTGAAAACAAGACACATAGGGGAATCCAAGATGGGGTGACTTGTGTGGGCTCTGACCAGGTTCTGTTACCCAGAATCCTTTGCAAACCTCAGAATTCTGCCCCAAAAATACTTTTTTCCGCTCATTTAGGTGACAGAAAGTTCTGGAATCTGAGAGGAGCCACAAATTTCCTTCCTCCCTGCGTTCTCCCAAGTCTCCCAATAAAAATTATACCTCACTTGTGTGGATGGCCCAGATGCCTGCAACAGAAAAATGCCAAAAACCTCTAGAGATTGAGGGGATATCACAGCGACTTGATAAGCACATATTTTTCTTTTATACATCTTTTAGGCTGACTCTGTTTTAGGGATCCACACAAGTGAGGTATCATTTTACTTGGGAGACTGAGGGGAATGCTGGGTGGTTAGAAATGTGTGCCGCAGCGGTGATCCTACAAAGAAAAGTGAGGAAAATATGATTTTTTAAGCAAATTTTGAGGTTTGCAGAGGAGTCTGGTAAGAAAATGTTGGGGGATCCAGACAAACCACACCTCCTTGGACTCCTTGGGGTGTCTATTTTTAAAACATGTCTGGGTTTGGTAGGTTTCCCTAGAAGACGGCTGCACCCGGGACCAAAAACATAGGTGCCCCCCGCCCCCAAACACAGGTAGTTTTGCAATAGATCATTTTGATGTGTCCACATACTTACGTGATGTTCCAAACACTAAAATTGTGAAAAGAAACGCATTTAGGTTATGTTAAAAAGACCCTTCACCCACCAACCAAGTTGGTGGCATGCTTCATCATCGGGGTTCCACCCGAGACACCTAGCGTGTCACAGGTGTACAGCGACGCCTGATTACAGAAGAGAAGGTTTTGTAATTTTTACCACACATACTGGTTGGATTTGGCACGAGGGTGAGTGATGGTTCAGTGGATCAAATTTTATTAACAAGAGATTTCACAAAAATGAAATGCACTGTTAATAACTGAAAGGCCAAAAAACGGAACCAAAAAACTGAACCAATGACTCACAGCTCGTGAGCTGTAAAGCCATGACAAGGTACCAACCGCTTTACAGTCCATTCACACACCTTTCAGACATGACATTCACAAGACCATTCACGCCACCAGCAACGGGCCCAGCACATTACAACATTCGCATCGACAGACAGCGCCACTCAAGGGCCCATCACTTATATATGCCCACATGCCTGATACAGCAATCACACCAGCTGATGGGAGTGTGTGGACTGGCGTTTGGCTGGCAGTGTGTTGCAGTAGCCCACAGCAAGTGAATATTTACACCGTCAGCCAAGCACCACTCCACACACAATGGCATCACTTTCTTTTTTGTTTTAAAAACAAAGAAACCTCTAACTAATTAGAAATAATTACAAAACTACAAACACAAAAGCTCTAACTAAGTATATGACAGAAATGCCAACCATAAAACTGAACACATGAAAATATAAAACAGGCAGTTTACACTCATGGTAGTTCCCAGTAATTCTTCTGGGTGTGGTAATTCCTGAAACAACCACCCACACCCAGCCCAGGCTTTGAAGGACAAACTGGGCAGTACATTCGAGTCTCCCTCCGGATACCTCTTCGAGCACAGACTCTACATTTGTTAGCTGGAAAGTCTTTTTTGGGTGTGGGAGGAATGTGCTCAGCAAAGTGGCGATCTTTCAATCTAGCCACATCCTCCACCACTGCTTCTCTAGGAACTCTTACCTGTTACACCACAATAAGGCTCTCTGTCACTGACTCCTGAAATTTCACAAATGTCATCTTTGACTCTGGAGACCTATCCTTAAACACAAAAAAAGCATTAAAAGTTGCCAAGTGGAAGAGGTGAATTGCTAACTTCTTATTCTAAACATAAGACTTACGAATAGCAGTATAAGGTTCCAACCTCTGATCAACTCTATCTACACCTCCCATGTGCTTATTATAATCTAAAATACACACAGGTTTGCACACTTCAGCAACCTGGCCCCAAACAATCACGGGGTAAGTACTCTCATCATGGGTGGTACTTAGCAGGTATACATCCCTCCTGTCTGAAAATTTCAAAGCTAGCAGTTCATCATTCTGCAAGGCACTGCACTGTCCCCTCTCAAGTTTTTTACAGACAAGCTCCCTTGGATAGACTTTCCTGTTACAACGAATTGTGCCACAAGCAACAGTGTCCACTCTAAACAATTCCTTGAACAACTGAACTCCAGTGTAGAAGTTATCTACATACAAATGGTGACCTTTGTTGAACAGTCGTCTACCAAGTTCCCACACAATTTTCTCAGTAACTCGAAAAGTGGGAGAAAAAACAGGGGGGTCAATACTGGAATCCCTACCAGTGTAGACACGGAAACTATACACATATCCTGTACTACTTTCAGACAGCATACACAATTTAATTCCATATCGTGCCCTCTTGCTAGGAATGTACTGCCTAAAAACCAAACGACCCTTAGAGAGGATGAAAGAATCGTCCACAGCTATTTCTTTGCCAGGAACATAGGCCTCTGAAAATCGATCTACAAAATGATCAAGGACAGGCCTAATCTTACAAAGACGGTCAGAATAAAGGTGATCTTGTGGCAAGGCTAAAGCACTGTCAACAAAATGCAGCATCCTAAGAAGAAGCAAATACCGATCACAACTCATGGTTGCAGGAAATATAACTGTTGCCATCAAGGGACTAGTAGACCAATAAAAAGCCAGTGACGGCTTCCTCTTCAACCCCATCAAAAGAGTCAAACCCAAAAACCTTTTCATCTCCTCCAAATTTGTTTGAATCCAATGGGTAGCTCTAGAGTGTGGCCTAAGTCTAGCAACATTGTCCCTCAAATACTGCTCCGCATACAAATTAGTCTGCTCAACAATCTCTTCCAAAAACACATCATCCATAAATAACTCAAAGAAATTGACAGGCAAAAAGTTCTCTGTATTGACTCTCCACCCTGGAAGACCAGTAAAGGCAGGCAACTCTGGTTGCTCCATGTTTGGGGCAACCCAGAGTTCAGGTCTTCTAACTGGAAACCTTTCAGCCCAAGGTTGCTGCACAAATGGCACATCAGTGTCCTCCTCTAAAGCAGGCCCTTCAACTGCACTGAGAGTGGCTTCCTCATCAGAAGATTCCTCTCCGACAGAAACTTCACTGCCAGAATCTCTCACGTCCTCCTCTGCCTCAGATGCAGAGTCCGTCTCATAATCATGATCAGACAATGACTCAAAAAGCATACCAACAACCTGCTGAGTGGTCATCCTGCGGCTAGCCATGATCTTTTCTACGAAAAGTAACTGGACAAATGCACCACCAACAATCAGCGATGTGTAAGATAAGTAATAAAGTGTAGCTTTATCACTAAGAGTTATAAACTCAAAAACTATACCGCTCACTTGCCTGAAAAAGATTGACTCACCAGCAACTACTCTGCACAGACACAGCAATCACCAATGATATCCCACTACAAAGAAAGAAAGAAAAGTAAATTAGAAATAAGACAACACAAATATCATTGTGCACAAATCTAAGGACAATTTCACACACAATCCTGCATTTAGTACACCACCTACAAACATGTCATTCATGCGTGGCAACAATACTCCTTTGGAGTAAATTTTTTTACTTACCTAAAACATGCAACTATGCAAACCGCAGTTCAACCACCGCCAAAACCGCAAGGAGCTCCAGCAAAGAAAGCAAAAGCTTTGAACTAGAACAAAAAGGAGAAATAAAATTATCACAAATTCAAATACTTTGCCAGTTGGCAAACACCCTACCATCAAGCATTTAGAAATTGGTACCTAAGTGGATTCTGCCCCCCATAGGGGCAGATGGGCCTACTAAGAAATAGGCCTATATGCCCCAAGGGGGGCAGAAAATACCTGGCATTCCAGTGGCTTCTGGCAGATCAGCCTAAAAATAAAAGGCTGATCTGCCCCAGATATAGCCATAAAACACATGCCCCCCAAAGGGGAGCGACCCTTGCCCAAGGGGGCGCCCTCCCGACACAGAAACAAGAAAGTGAAGAAAAAAAATGAAAAAAAATCCCTGGCGTCTAGGTGGCATTCCTGCTGCCCGATCGCAATGCGTTAGGGCAGCAGGAATGATCAGCCTAAAAAAAATAGGCCGCTCTGCCCCCAAGGGGTGCAGAAATGGCCATAAAACACATGCCCCCGAAAGGGGAGCGACCCTTGCTCAAGGGGCTTCCCCCCCATCCACTAAACACACAGAAACACACAATCCTTGGTCCCTTGGGGGCAGATGGGCCTAAAAAAAATAGGCCAATCTGCCCCGAAAGGAAGGCAGAAATGGCCAGCAGTTCTATGCCCCCCTTGGGGGGGCGCCCCTTTCCCAAGGGGGCACCCCCCACATAAATAAACAAATAAAAAACTATATCCCTGGCGTTCTAGTGGTTTCTGCCCCCTTTGGGGGCAGATCAGCCTAAAAATAATAGGCCGATCTGCCCCCAAGGGAGGCAGATATAGCCATAAAACACATGCCCCCCACAGGGGAGTGAACCTTGCCCAAGGGGGCGCTCCCCGACACAGAAACAAGAAAGTGAAACAAAAAAAAAGAAAATCCCTGGCGTCTAGTGGGCATTCCTCCTGTCCGATCGCAATGCGTTAGGGCAGCAGGAATGCTCAAAGAGACATCGGGGAAAGGAAAACCCTTTCCTTTCCCCCGATGCCTCTTTGTTTCAAACCCACCACCCGCCGGAGGAGAAACTTACCTGTTTCTCTGATCGCAATCTGGAAGCAAATGGATTCCAGCGCGACAAGCACCCTGTAATGATGTCAGCGCTCTGATGTCATTAGGGGAGGTGGGGGTGGAAGAGGAAGGGCTTCCCCTTCCATCCCTGCAATGGGGGGGTGGGAGCACTCCCTCCGAGCTCCAGGCCGAAGACGTAATGGTTACGTCCTCGGCACAGGAGCACTGTGCCGGTGGATGTAACCATTATGTCCCCGGCACAGAAGGGGTTAAGTTTTACCAGTTCCATTCAATCAAGATGACTTCAGGTGTGCCACATTTTTGTCATAAGTAAGACAGTTAGGGCCATATTTATACTCCGTTTGCGCCGAAATTGCGTCGTTTTTTTTGACGCAATTTCGACGCAAAACTAACGCCAACTAACGCCATATTTATACTATGGCGTTAGAGGCGAATAGCGCCAAAGTTCCCGGAATGTGCGTCATTTTTTAGCGTGAACCCCTTCCTTGCGTTAATGATATGCAAGGGAGGCGTTCCCGTCTAAAAAATGACTCCCAGGCCTTTACGTGGTATTTATACTCCCGGGCAAAAGAGACGCCCGGGAGTTGGCGTGGCAAAAAACGGCGCATTTGCGCCACTTTTTAACGCCTGCTCAGGGCAGGCGTTAAGGGGCCTGTGGGCTCAAAATGAGCCCACAGGTGCCCTCCCATGCCCCCAGGGACCCCCCCTGCCACCCTTGCCCACCCCAGGAGGACCCCCAAGGATGGAGGGACCCACCCCAGGGACATTCAGGTAAGTTCAGGTAAGTTTTATTTTTTATTTTTTATATTTTATTTTGGTGGCATAGGGGGGCCTTATTTGTGCCCCCCTACATGCCACTATGCCCAATGACCATGCCCAGGGGACAGAAGTCCCCTGGGCATGGCCATTGGGCAAGGGGGCATGACTCCTATCTTTACAATGATAGGAGTCATGTTGATGGGGGATGGGCGTCGTTAAAAAATGGCGCAAGTCGGGTTAAGACGATTTTTTCGACGTAACCTGACTTGCCCCATTTTAAGACGCCCATGCGCCATTTTCCCCCTACGCCGGCGCTGTCTGGTCTACGTGGTTTCTTCCCACGCAAACCAGGCAGCGCCGGTCTGATTGCGCCGTCTAACGCCATTCCATAAATACGGCGCCCGCATGGCGCTTCAGAATGGCGTTAGACGGCGCAAAACTTTTTGACGCTAAACTGCGTTAGCGCAGTTTAGCGTCAAAAAGTATAAATATGGGCCCTAGTGCTTCAGTTGTTCTTTAGAACACTCTGGGAGGCTGCAATAGAACACAAGGGAATCGATTGACAGGCTGCTGCTGTTGGAAGTACAACAGGAAGATATTTGAGAACTCACTTATAATGTGTCCTAATTTTTCTGTCTACTGCTCTAATCATAAGTTCTTTGACAAAATGAAACCCCTAATTTTGTTCCTCTCTAATTTAAATGTTTTACAATTTACCAGTTTGATTCAATCACGATGGCTTCAGGTGTGCCACACTTTTGTCATAAGTAAGACTGTTAGTACTCTGGTCGTTTTTTAGAACACTCTGGGAGGCTGCAGAAGAACATGAGGAAATCAAATGACAGGCTGCTCCTGTTGGAAGTACAACAGGAAGATATTTGAGAACTCACTTAAAATGTTTCATATTTTTCTTGTTGCAGCACTAACCATAATTTTCTCTCAAGCATGATTCATGAAATCCCAACAGAAGGCTTTTTCACAGGGTAAAATCCCCTTAGCAACAAATGATTTATACTGTACCTAAAATCTGTTATCACCCTTTATAGATTTTCCTTCATGTGACCCTCAAAACCTGCCATTCACTGCAATGCATTTCAATGAGGTGCTATCATGTATATAAGTTCCAAGATGGCTGCCAGCACTTTCTGAGTGAAGTGCTCACCGCTAATCACATCTCACCACCATGATATCTGTGCTTAGGTGCCACCCAGTTATGCAAATGTAGTTTTCTTTAAATATCTCAATAACTACTGAACAGATTTTCACTAAATAACAAAAGGGGCACTTTCGGGACCAAGAGCTACCTTTCTGCCAAATCTGATGTAATTTCGTCCAGCAGTTTGGGCTGCAGTCATGTCTAAAATCCCTATGGGAATGAACATGGGAAACACTTTTTTTGACCCCCATTTTTCTCAGCACTCGCAGGGTGGATCACCTCAAAACTTTCCAAGCACAAGAAGACCCTAGAGGACACTTTTTATGGAAAATGTCATGAACGTTCACCAAACGGTGCCAAAGATATAGGAAAGTCGAAAAATGATTTTCCTATGGGAACTGGGTTCTAACTATAACTGGTGACTGCAAATAGGCAGTTTATTTTTCATACATATATGGTGTCTGGCACTTGTTTTGTAAGCCCCCTGGATGGGCCGGGACCCAGGGGTAACAGATTTTCATAGTTTGGGGAAGGGGGCATGGATGGCCCACCTTCTCAGTCTGTTTTCAGCGCAAGGGACCCCATCTCTCAGGGCACGGCCACATATGCAAAGGTCAGAGGGCACATTGCCCTCCTCCCTGAACTCCTTTTGCCCCATGAGACCCCATCCCCTGGGGCCCAGCCGCATTGGTAAAGGAGAGGGGCATGTGGACCACCTCCTTGGGCTGATTTCTGCCCCAGGAGCCCCATCCCTACTGCCCGGCCATGTAGTTAAAGAGTGGGGGAGGACACAACCTATCTCCCTGGGTCATTTCAGGCCCCAGGCACTCCATCCCCTGTGACCCAGTTGTTTAACAAAGGGGAAAAGGGGAACATGGCCCCCCTGGGCATATTTCAACCCTGGGGACACCATCCCCTGGGGCCCAGCCAAAAGAGGAAAGGGGAAGGGGGTTGAGCGTGCCCTACTCCCCATGCTGATTTTGGTCCAGGGACCCAATCCCCAGGGGCCCAGCTGTATTTGCAAATGGGAGCCATTAATGGCCTTGGGGATCCCATCTCCCTGGGCTGGCTCAAATGCTATGTCCCTGGGTTACCACCCTGGGACATAGCGGTTTCCCTGCTCTCACTGCCACTGGCAAGGAAACCTGTGTTTGCTCGTGCCTGTAAGGAGTAATTTCATATCTCCTGCCAAGTAAAATCAAACACCAAGGCCCTCATTATGACATTGGCGGTAAGCCCCACTTACCTCCATGTTGACTGCCGCCAACACACCGCCGCCGCAGATTACCGCTACCCATATTATGACACACACATAGCAATCAGTCACTATACAGCCACACACACAAGTCCACCAGCCCAAAGGTCGGTGATAAACTGGCAGTATCCAAACCCACACGGTTACGCCAACAGAACAATGCCCGCAACATTATGACCCACAAATCACTGTGGCGGACATTCAACGTCGGTAAACCATTGCCTTCCTCAAAATACACATACACAAACGAAACAACACTACTATGAACAATTCAAACTACACACACCTGACACACATACACACATCACATCCTATTGTGTAGCCATTTTAGTTATAGCTCCATGCACATTATTTTAACACACTAGGCCACTGTGCACTTTAACCTAGATATATTTTATTCAGCTTTGTATTATTATTGTTACAATAACCATTTTTACTGTCTTGTTTTATTTCCGTCTACATAACTGTTTTTGCCTAGGCCAGCACTCTGTTCTCAAACAAGACATTCTTGATCACGTGCTTTTTCCAAGGCTATAGCACGGTACACTTCCGGTGAGCGTGGTAGAAGTTTAGTCTCCAACATTCGTAGAAAATACACATCTTTACCTAGGGACACTTTCTCAGAATATCAGCTGTGTTATTATAAAAACACTTCCTCGCCCCTAACACGTTAGAGGGAGATTCCAGCCAGGAACCACGACTGTATGCTGATTGCCGAATGCTTTGCTACAGATGCTAATGCAGACTGCATGCCTTTCCTCAGGTATGGGTGTTGATGTCTCCCCCAGGGGCCCCACGACACCCCTCACCGCCATCCTGTTCCTGGCGGTCAAAACCGCCAGGAACAGGATGGCGGTGAGGGGGTCGGAATCCCCCAGCAAGCTGCGCCGCCATGGAGGATTCCTCAGGGCAGCGGAAAACCGGCGGGACACCGCCGGTTTTCCCTTTCTGACCGCGGCCATACCGCCGCGGTCAGAATGCCCTTGGGAGCACCACCAGCCTGTTGGCGGTGCTCCCGCGGTCGTTGATCCTGGCGGTCAATGACCGCAAGGGTCAAAATGACCCCCTAAGTCTCCCACACTGCGGGCAATTCTGCCTCTCAAAATCCAATAGTCTCATTAGAATAATGAGAGCCTAAGCGTCAATCCACACACACACAACACTATAAAATACTCACCCACACTACCCACAGCCCTTTACGACTACAAAACATTGCCACCATAGAGAGAGAGAGACACTAAGAGCACCCACAGAACCAGAGCCACAGAACACCATCACCCATATACCATCCATGCACCTTACATCACACACCCCAACACATCACCCAACACACCCTCTCACACACCACTTACTCTACACAGATGGCACCACAAAGACACCCTAGGTTCTCAGATGAGGAGCTAAGGGTCATGGTGGACAAAATCATCAGGGTAGAGCCACAACTGTTTGGAGCACAGGTGCAGCAGATATCCATTGCTAGGAAGATGGAGCTATGGTGGAGAGTCGTGGATAGGGTCAATGCCATGGGACAGCACCCAAGAACAAGGGATGACATCAGGAAGAGGTGAAACAACCTACGGGGGAAGGTGCGTTCCGTGGTAGCAAGACACCAGATAGCAGTACAGAGGACTGGCGGTGGACCCCCACCTTCTCCCCCACAACTAACAAGATGGTAGGAGCATGTCTTGGCAATCATGCATCCTGAGGGCCTGGCAGGAGTAGCAGGAATACTGGACTCTGGTAAGTCAACTCTATACTACTACCACCCCCCTACCTGCATGTCATCAAATACCCCCACCCTCACCCTCACTCCCATCACTCCACCACCTCACACACACCCCACCATCTCAACCCACCAATCCCAATACCAAGCCCTGCATGCAACACCAATGCATGGACACCCATCACAGACCTGCAGAGACACCTATCACCACAGCATGCACACTGGAGAGAATCACCCAGCCCACAAAATACCTACTCACACAAGGCAAAGTTGCCAGGGCAATAACAACCATACAGGGCAACGCACCCTGTGCAACAACACATGCACAAGATGTCACACGAAGAAACAATAACACTGCATTTACATCCCCACAGGTCCCCCATCCAACGTCACCAGAGAGGAGGTGCCAGCAACATCCAGTCCCCCCAGAAGAGGCCCACAGTGATGACAGCAGCTCTGGACGCCTGGATCTGGATGACCAACCTGGCCCATCAGGGACCTCTGGACAGTCGGTTACCCAGGCACAGTCCTATACCACCACAGAGCCTCCCCCCTTAGGAAACACCACCACAGTCCCCACCCAGCGGGCCCATACCTCTGTCCCCAGGACACATCAATCAGCAGTGTGTCCACCACTACAAGGATCCCAGGGCACACCGCAAACACAGGACGATCAGGGACCTGGGGTCAGTGGCAGTGGGCACACGGTTCAGGGAACAGAGGCACAGGACAACAGGGAAGCTGAGAGGACTGCTGTGCAACAGGGGGAGGACAGGCCCAGGGAACCGACCCTCCAGGAGGCACTCACCAACATCCTGGGCGCATACCACCATTTCCAGGAGACGATGGGCCAGATACGGGACAAGTTGCAGGAGACCCAGCGGCTGCTGGAGGGACAGTACCTGTGGATCAGGGAGGACCTGAAGGACATCCACACCACCCTGGTCACCATTGCAGGGGTGCTGGCAGACATGGCCAGCAGCATGAGGGAGGCAGTGGCACACTAACGGGCCCCTGACACTAGCCACACCGATGAACAGCCTTCCACCTCCGCTGCCGCTAGTGGACAGGAGGCCCCGCCACAGGACCAACAGGCCACCAGCACCCCTCCCCCTGCAGAAGGAGAACCACGCCGCAAACAGTCCCTGCAATCCAGGCAGAAGCTAGAGGCTATTGCCAAGACCCCTGCCAGGAAATAAGACTCTCCTGAATGTCAACCTTCTGTCCCACTCTGTCACCCTGTCCAACTTGAACTGCCATTGTTCCCCTTCCTATGTCCCCTTGGACAATGCACCTGTGCTACAAATAGACTGGACTCTAACCTGGACTTTCCTCCACTATCACCCCCAGCCCATTGCAATATCCCCTCCACTTATTAGCACTTAAATAAACACTCTTGTAAAAAATTACAAGTGTGGAGTCTGTCAAATTATTGAACTAGGTATTTGTTTAACAATCTGTAAACATTGCAGTTAAGGCTGCAGTCAACACACCAGGAGCTAGAGTGGGGACAGATATCTGAAAATAGACATGCCAAAGGGTACAGTAAGTGGCCATAGTTTGGGCGGAATCTGCCTGCCATGTACAATGTCCAACACAAAACTGTCAATGTACGGTGAAGTTACAGGGCCTCATTACGACCCTGGCGGGCGGCGGAGGCCACCCGCCAGGATGCCGCCCTCCAAAATACCGCGCCGCGGTCAAAAGACCGCGGCGGGTATTACAAGTTTTCCCCTGGGCTGGCGGGCGGTTGCTGAAAAACCGCCCGCCAGCCCAGGGGAAAACGACCTTCCCACGAGGATGCCGGCTCGTAATCGAGCCGGCGGAGTGGGAAGGTGCGACGGGTGCAGTGGCACCCGTTGCGTATTTCAGTGTCTGCAAGGCAGACACTGAAATACTTTGCGGGGCCCTCTTACGGGGGCCCCTGCTGTGCCCATGCCATTGGCATGGGCATGGCAGGGGCCCCCAGGGGCCCCGCGACCCCCCCTACCGCCATCCTGTTCATGGCGGCTTTCCCGCCATGAACAGGATGGCGGTAGGGGGGGTCGGAATCCTCATGGCTGCGGAGCGCGCTCCGCAGCCATGGAGGATTCACACGAGCAGCGGAAAGTCAGCGGGAGACCGCTGACTTTCCGCTTCTGACAGCGGCTGGACCGCCGCGGTCAGAATGCTCGTTGGAGCATCGCCAGCCTGTTGGCGGTGCTCCCGTGGTCGGTGGCCCTGGCGGCCACCGGCCGCCAGGGTCAGAATGACCCTCACAGTGTCTTACCTGTGTGTCACTGGAAGTACTGTCACATGATTGCTGTTCTGTTGTCTGCCTCCTCATCTTCACTGTCCACAGGGTCCACTGCTGCCACATGTCCATCTCCAGTCTCTTCCTCCTGCAGAAAAGGCACCTGGCAACGTAAGGCAAGGTTGTGCAACATGCAGATTGCCATGATGATCTGGCACACCTTCTTGGAAGAGTAGTACAGGGATCCACCTATTTGATGGAGGCAACGAAACCTGGCCTTCAGGAGGCCTATTGTCCTTTCTATTATTCTTCTTGTTCGTCCATGTGCCTCATTGTAACGTTCCTCTGCCCTTGCGATTCCTCACAGGGCTCAGTAGCCATGAGAGGTTGGGGTAACCAGAGTCACCTGCAAATATCGAGGGACAACTGTTAGCCACACACTAACCCTTAGAGCCCACACCATACCCATACACCAACACCTACTGGGTGGGAACCAGGGCTCACCTATTAGCCACACCCAGTGCCTCTGGAGTTGAGCCATCACATATGGGATGCTGCTATTCCTCAAGATAAAGGCATCATGCACAGAGCCTGGATACTTTGCATTTACGTGGGAGATGTTCTGGTCCGCCAGGCACACTATCTGCACTTTCATTGAGAGAAAGTTCTTTTAATTTCTGAACACCTGTTCATTTCTCGGGGGAGAACAAATGGTATATGTGTACCATCAAAAGCCTCAATAGTGTTGGGGATATGTCCCATTGCACAGAAGTCAGCTTTCACTTTGGCCAAATCCTCCACCTGGGGGAAGACGATGTGGCTGTGCATGTGTTTAATCAGGGCAGACAACACTCTGTTCAGCCCTTTTGAGAACATTGGCTGTGACATTCCTGCTGCCAAGCGCACTATCACTTGGAAGGTACAGATAGGACTTGCAAAAGAGGAGGGATCCAGGTGGGCTGACGGATAGCAGAGATTAGGTCAGGCTCCAGTTGGGCTCACAGCTCTGTGATTGTGGCCATGTCCAGTCTATAGGTGAGGATAATGTGCCTGTCCTCCAGTGTTGCCAAATCCACCAGGGGTCTGTACATAGGGGGATGTCTCCATCTCTTATTCATCCGCAGTGGTCGTAACCTAGGGGGCAAAGGAGTGAGCAGCTGGTCAGTATTCCACATTTCCAAACACTACACTGCATTGCATGTTGTGACTGTAACACAATTATGTTGGATAGGCCCAAATGGTGCATCTTTGTGCTGTGACGCAGTTAGGTGCCATGGCCTGCCCCCACCCTGAAAGGTCATCCGCCTGTCCTGTGTGGAGGGACAGGTGGAGATGGGGTAATACCGCTGACTGAGTGAGGAGGCTATTGACCTCCTGTAATCCATCTCTGTTGGGCAGTCAACCATTGTGAATGCCATCCAGGGGCTGGCAGCCCATTTGCAACAAACAAATGCATTCCTGGAGTTCATTCACTCTGGCATAGATCAATCCAGGCTCTGGCCTCTTTCCTGATGGCAGCAATTGTCCCTGTTTCTAGCCTCCCACCTTCAACCTCTTCTGCCCAATCCCATTCCCCTCAACCCCAACGTATCCCAAGCACACAGGCAGATCAGCATGCACACAGGACAATACACAGGAGTGGTTCAGGCAAACACAAGCATCACACATCATCCCACAGGCACTCACACAAACACCATCCAGATGCAGACATACCAACATCCACTGCCTCCACTGTGTCCCCCTCCTCCTCATCGTCTACCTCCTTCCCAGTAGTGTCTCCACTCACACCTGCATGCACAACATCCTCATCCGCTATCACCATCACGCCTATCACTATATGCCCCTCACTGGCAGTCACCACCCCAACAGCCATGCACATGTCCCTGTGTCCTCTCCCACTGTGTCAGTCCCCCCTCCTCCCAAAGTACACAAACGCAAGCACTCAGACACCCAACAGCCATCCACCTCACAACAGCATCCAGCCCATGCACCTGAACCCAAAATCAGCAGACAGACACCTCCTACAACCACTTCCTCTTCCTCCACTCCCAAACCTTCTCCCTCTTGGCCTTACACTCCCCAGGACCAAGCAGTGGGCAAACCACCCACTTGAGAGACTGTGGCTTTGCACTCCCCAGGACCCACTTGAGAGACTGTGGCTTTGCACTCCCCAGGACCCAGCAGTGGGCAAGCCACCCACTTGAGAGACTGTGGCTTTGCACTCCCCAGGACCAAGCAGTGGGCAAACCACCCACTTGAGAGACTGTGGCTTTGCACTCCCCAGGACCACGAAGTGGGCAACCCACCCACTTGAGAGACTGTGGCCTTGAACTCCCCAGGACCAAGCACAGGGCATGTTACCCCCTCCAGGACCAGTGGCGAAGTACCATCTTCCAGCTGGGTTGTCCCCCCCTTTTCTGTCCCCCTGAAGTGCCTATGTATTTTTGACCTGATGCCCCTGCAGTGTTCTCTCCGTGTTGTTGCAGGAGTGAGGTGGGGCCTTGGCCTATGTGTATATATGTGTACTTTTGTTATTTTGAAGCACATATTTCTACTATTTTATCTTCTTACACTCACTTTAATCAATTCTTTTTGTCCTTGCATTCTTCCTGAGGGGTACAGGGTGGATATGTAATGTTATTGCATCTGTTTGTGTGTATAGTGTTGGGGTGGGGGTGTTGCGTGTGTGTGTCCCTCTCTTTATCATCCCCCCCTCCCTTGTGTGCCAGGTGGCAGTGCTCACCGTGGTCGTCTTCGCAGGCGTTGATGTTCGTAATGCATGAAGAGGGATACAAGCATGGGGAAGATGTGCAACTCAGGCTCCATGATGTTGTGGTTGTTTCCTGAGTCTTCAGAGGAGAGTTGTTTCCCTTCTGTGTTCTCTTTCCGCTGTGCTTTTGATGTCGTTGGTACCACCCCAGAAAAGGTGTCGGATAGGCCTGTCTTAATACAGTGGGCAGAACATTGTCTTCTGCCTGGTGGTTACCACAGTTGTGCTTGTTGCTACCTCCGTGGCGGTTGGTGTGTTAAAGTGGCTGTCTTTCTGAGCGGTTTCCGCCATGGTCATAAGTCAATTTTTTTTACCGCCGGCCTGTTGGCGGTATTACCGCCGCTTTATCACCGACCGTCAGGGTTGTACTGAGGGCCCAAGGCTGCTACCAGAGGGAGGGAGCTTGAAAAAAGCTCCTTCAAGCTGGGAGTGGACTTTAGATCTGTGTCTCTGCCCACAGTGATGCAGACAGGTAAACAGATATAAATGTTTCTCCTGCTCGATGAGGTTCATGGGGCCACAAATGCCCAGAGGAGGTGGCCCTATGCCCCTCCTTCCCCTAAAAGATGCTCTGGGCCCCAGGGTATAGGATCACTGGGGTCAAGCAGTGCCCAGAGAAGGGGGCGCATGCCCCCTTCCTCCTTCACATAAGCAGCCGGGCCACAGGGGATGGCCTCCGCGAGGCTCAAATCAGCCTAAGGAAGGGACCACATGCCCTCCTCCCACTTAAATATGTTGCCGGTGCCCTGGGGGATGGGGTCCCTTGGGTGAAAAGTAGCCCAGGGAGGGGGCTCTGTAACCCCTCCCCTAAAAAGTTTAGTGGGTCCTGGGCGGTGTGGTCCTCAAAGTCAAAAGTGATGCAGAGACAGGGGAATGGGGTCCCTGGGGCCGAAATCACCAGGCAGCCTCCCTTCTCTTTAAAAAAAAAGCACAGGGATCCCTCAGGTCAGGCCCTGTGGCCAAGCCCCTGCCACACACAGCCAACGACCGTGCTCAGCATGTGGTTGGCTGCATGTGGGGGGTTCTAGAGGTGGGTGGAGCTCGCAGAGTTGTACTCCACAGAATTTGCGGAGTTACCTAAGAACTCCATGGAATTCCGTGAGTGGCTGAATTCTGCCGGCCCAGCATACACACCACTTACCTCAGCCCTAGGCACCCCAACAAAAGAAAAAACATACAGTCTATCTTCCCCAAGTGAACAGGGAGTACCACCAACAGACAAACACAGTCACAGAGTAATCATTCCAAGCAGAACTTGCAGATGGCTCCGCAAGACTGCCCTAGCATTTGGGTCACTCACCACTCTTAATTCAAACTGGCCGAGTGGAGCTCGAGGAAGAACAAAGAAGAAAATTTGCAACTAAGGCGAAGTGTGAACTCGTATTAGAAAGAGCAACAACTGGGAAGTTATTTTCTGTATCCTCACCTGACCAAAGGGCTGAAGTTCAGAGTAGCAGCAGAGGCCAATGAGGCCAACAGACACAGATCCAGAATGTGGGGACCAAAGGGCATGTACTCAGAAAGGGACAACCAAACACAAGCCACATATTCATTATCCACATAAATTATTGAAAAATAACACATTCTATTGGTGCACCTCTATTCTCCGTGTTACTGCCATGCGCCCCTGACACGGCCACCAATCACTCTTGCAGCAGACCCTGTTTTGGTCTTTCTTCCCCGGTTCAAGAGCTTCACATTGTTTTCTGGCAGCCGGAGCTCCAGCTGCTTCCCGGTGCTTCTCGCAGTGCTCCTGGTCATACCGTTGTGCCTGACAGTGGCTCTGGCTCCACGCACCGCTAAAAGAAAAGGGCTAATGGCATTGGTAATCCAGCACTGCGCATGCACCCAGACCCTCGCCATTTAGTACTAGGAGTAGGGGGTGTGGCAAGGCTGCCCAACCGGGATGGGGAAGAGTCTCATATAGTGCAAACATGGTAATAAAGGGTAGGTTATCTATCCATGAAGACCACGGATTGCATAGGCAGGGGGAACATTATATTCTGACCTATAGCACTCAAATCAAAAATCAAAATGATGTTTGAATAGACAGAGTGTGGACTCAACGAATGAGATAAGAAGCCTTTAGTCAACAAATAAACTTACAAGTGAATGCATGATGACACATGGGGGCAAAAAATAGCTGTGGGAGGTAAACTCCACCGCATGGCGGGAGCAGAGTATTTTTGACGAACTGCGCTCAATGCAGAGCAGGGAGTAGCAAAACACCTCAAACTCTGCTGTCAGAGTAGAGTGTATTGCCCACCCCTAGGGGTTGTCCACAGGGCTTGGCGGCATGCCAGGCCTTGAGGATAACCCCCACCACTGCACACAGCAAAACGTCATATGTGCATGAGGTTGGCTGGATGTGGGGCATTAGCTGCAGGGCCTGGCCCCAGGCCAGGCCCTGTGGGCACCACCCTCCATGTCCAACCAAACATCCCCCCTGCACAGGATAGGGTTGGCTGCATGCAGGAGATATATATGATAAACTAAATTATCTTTATCTTTCATTTGATTATTTTTTTTTAATCCCACCTCGTGTAAATTGTTTATATTTATTTATTTTTTATTAAAAATTACAACACGTTTTGTATAGAATTAATATTAATTAATTTAATGAGTAAAACAAGTTTTATATTTTTTAAATTAAAAACAGTTATGAAAATGTTTTATCTTAAACTACTTATTTTTTTACATATATCTTTTAACGTTTAGCTAAATGCAATGTACATATATATATATATATATATATATATATATATATATATATATATATATATATATAATTTGATTTTCTAACATTATTACCTATGGAGTTTCTATTTTAAGTGCATGCCTCCATTTTGTTCTCTGGGAGGGTGTTACAGTACCAGTCATTGGCTATGTGTTGCGGTACCAGTAGCCAACCCAACCATGGACTAACTCCAGGTCTGAGCTAGAACTCATTTGTACCTGTTTTGGGTTGTAACTTTAGCAGTGTAACTTATGAATAGCGATGGTGTGTGAAATTGGGTTGTTGCTTGAATGGGCTATAACCTGCTCAAGCAACAGCCACAATTCCCTCATGGTGAATCACAAAGTCATTAAATTAACCTGTGCTTAACCGTATGGTGACTTAGCACAAAATCAAACAGACTTAACTTAGAGTCAATGTATAAAGAATATATGCAGCACACAAGCAGTAATAAAGTGAAAATACAGCGTAAGAAAAATCACACACTAATTTGGAAAAATAAAGTAAATTTTAGGAACTTATTTGAAACCAAAACAACAAAATCCAATGAGTAGAACAGTAGTTCTGATTTTTTTAATTTGAAGGTAAAAACTAGCTCCTAAAAGAGCAAAGTGCCAACCTCAGACATCTAGGCCCTCATTCTGACCCTGGCGGTCGGCGGAGAGACGGCGGTCGGACCGCGAACAGACCGGCGGTATTAAAAATGGCATTCTGACCGCGGCGGTCCCCGCCGCGACCGACCGCCACTTCTCCACTCCGACCGCCGCGGCGGTCATGACCGCGGGGCTGGAGTTTGCGCACTCCGGCCCGGCGGTCGTCCCAAGACCGCCAAGGGTATTATGACCCTGCCTACCGCCGCGGTTTCTTGCGGGCGGGAACCGCCGTGCGAACCATGGCGGTAAGCACTATCGGGGCCAGGGAATTCCTTCCCTGGCACTGATAGGGGTCTCCCCCACCCCCCACTACCCACCCGAGTCCTCCCCCCACACCCTCCACCCCCCTGCCACCCCCCAGAGGTGGTACGAACCCCCTCCCCACCCCCACCCCGACATGCACATACATGCACCCCGACATGCACACACCCCCAACATGCACATATACACACCCCCTACACACACATACACAACGGGGACACATACCCGCACACATACATGCCGACATGCACACCCGCCGAACTAAACACATTGCCCATAGGCACAGCAGCACTCCCCGCCCGCATGCACGCACTCACACACCCCCTCTACACACTCACACGCACACCCCCATGCACGCACACATCACACAACACCCCCCCACCCCCTCCCCTCACGGACGATCAACTTACCTTGTGCGTTGGTCCTCCGGGAGGCGACGGGAGCCATAGGGACGTGACCGCCAACAGAAGACCGCCAACAGAAGACCGCCACACAGAAATGTGGGTCGTAATTCTGGGGGCGGTGTTCTGCTGGCGTGGCGGTGGAGGTTGACCAGTCTCCACTTTCCCGCCGACCGCCAGTGTGGCTGCTGGCGGTATTCCGGCGGAACGCTCCCAGTGGTCGGAATACGCGCAGCGGCATACCGCCGCGGTCGGCGGTCTTTACCGCGGCGGTAACTCGGCGGTCTTGCGAAAAGACCGCCAAGGTCAGAATGAGGGCCCTAGTTGCCCAAGACTGAGTCTAAGTCAAAAAATATGGCCCACCCTAATAGAGCTGGAGGTCTTTTGGACTTAGAAGAAATTTTGACAAAAATATGTTTGAAAAGGTAAAGTTCAGCGGGGCAACACTGTATGCTGTGTTTGAAGAGGCGGTGTCATCGTCAGGGAGCTGCTTGACAAAGTAACAGTGAAGATTTCCATGTTCAGACTTAAGGCCTCATTTATTTATTGGCGGACGGGTTACCATCTGCTGAAATTTAAATGCCATAGGAAATAATGGGATTTAGATTTCACTGGATGCGATATCCGTCACCACTGTGATGGATTAACCCTTCCTCCAATATCTAAATCAGGCCTTTAGTCTCTTTTTTGGAATATCAAAATCTCCAGCTGGTCACGGCTAGAGGCTGTAGTCAACAAAAGTTCCAGGATGCTGGATACTCTTTTGGCAAAGGTTCGCTGAACAGGATTGGCTGCTGTGGGGAAGATCGTAACAGGTGAAACCGGCAATTCAGGCCTACTGGTGATGCACCTTTGGCAGACAAAAGAGCAGGTTGGTCTCAGTCTCCTCTGGGGTCTCAGAGCATGTTTTTAGCCAAAAATGGTATGTCCCAAGTTTTGGGTTTCTGGGCATCTTTAGCACCACCAACAAGGCTCCAGGACTGGAGGGGCACCACTTGCAGGTTTAGGACTCACTCAGGCTGTGTCTGGGTACAGGTTCAAGATGGCTAGAGCCTTTTCTTCCCCTGAGGTTCTGTTCAGGAGGCCAGACAACTAGCCCTTAGAGTCACTCTGGAAATCCTGGGTTCAGCAGTAGAACAGGGCTCGAACAGCAGGACAGACCTCTATGGGTTCAAGTCAGGCTTCAGGCAGAAAAGCAGAAAAGGTGGTTTTCTGAAGTACACTTCAGGCCACATCCTCAGGCAGTCCTCTGAGTTCTCCTGTAAGTCCAGAAAGAGAAATGAATAGTGGGTATAAGAGTCTTATTTTTATATTCTACGGAGTTCCCTTTGAAGTGCTTGATGTTTCCTAACTCCTCTGCCCTGGCTCTAAGCTGGATGTATGAACAATGCAGGGAAAAGTCCTTTGTGTGAAGGCAGAGCACAACCTATTAGGTTGCATAGGGGCCTTTGCCCAGTCCCCACTAATCCGGCCAGTTGATAGCCCATCCAGGCACACCTAATCTCTCAATTGTGTGGCTGTCTTGGAGAAAGAAACAAAGTCCAACATCCAACTACACCCAGCCATGTGACCTAGGAACAGGATGCAGGTACCAAATAGCTATGGCAGGAAAATGCCAACTTTCTAAAAGTTGTAACTTAAAATCCAACTTTACCATTAAAGAGGTTTTTAATTACAATTTATCAGACACTAAACACAAAATGCTCACCTGTTCCCATTGAAACAGTAGCACTATTAAATGTAATAAGGCAACACAATACTACTCTATGAGAGAGGTAGGCCTCACAGTAAGGAAAAAGGAAAACAAATTAAGGAATTTTCATGATCAAGACATGTAAATTTAAAATTACACGTCCAACCTTTTAATTACCACACACCCTGAACTGTGTGCTACCGAGGGTTTACCTTAGGGGTGACTTATATACAATAAAAGGGGAATTTAAGGCTTGGCAAGGGGTTATGTTGCCAAGTCACATTGGCAGTTTCAAATTGCATTCAAACTGCAATAGCAGACCTAGGTGTTGTTGTAAGGGACTACTTAAGTGGGTGGCACAATAAGTGCAAGCCCGTCAGTAGCTTAATTTAAGGCCCGGGGAATATTTAATATTACTCTACAAGGGGTTTATGAGTAAATTATATATGACAATCAGGTATAAGCCAACTTTTACCATATTTAAAGTAGAGAACACAAGCAGTTTAGCAGAGGTTAGCAGTGGTAAAGTGTCCTAAAACCAACAATAATGAATTTCAGCAAAAAGTGGAGGGCAAAGGCAAATTGTGGGGAAGACCGCTCTAATGCTGACAGGACTAACAAATGGTCTTAGTATGTGTGTGTCTGTCTCTCTCTAACATCCTACCTAGCACTCCTTAAACCCCTCGTTAGTCCACACCAAAGTACTTCCATTTAGTAGTAAGTATGCCTTTTTTCCAGCCACTCTCAATGGCCTCTCCCAAATTTACTAATTAATAATAAATTTATATGTGTGAGTATCTCCCCAAAGATAGGATAGAAGAGCTGGATGTAGGGATTTCCACTCACAGGTTTGTGAATTGCAGTTTGTAGTAAATCGTCCTACTATTGTGAATATTACGAAATGCATATTGTGTAAGGGGACCAAAGATTGTGCTCAGTTTGCACTAGTAAAGAGCAATAATTTCTTTTGCACGCATAAATGTTGAAAGAAATATATAATTATTTTTGTGAAATTTGCTCAGCATCTATGAGTGGAAATAAGCTCTAAATTTACAGTAACACCACACCTCTTGTTTGTGGTTATGGGATTGCTGTTTCAGATTATTAGCCATGATTTGTCTCCCTTTGAGACTATGATGTTTGTGTCTGATTACATTGGGAGCTTAGGCAGGATTTCATTAATGATATGAATTAGAAAAAACATTAATCGGGACTCGCGCTTAAGTTGTATCTCTAGCATCACATTTAGCAGCAAGCAGAATTTGCTTGTGTTTGGGGTGCAGAATCCCAGTGATACCTCAACAGTCAAACAGGGTGATATTGAGCAAGTTGGTCTTTCTCCTGCCCTGCTTCTTTGATATTTTGAGTGAAGCGCTACTTCATCAAGTGTAGCGACCATGGCGCGGAAAAAGTGAGGAGCAACCACAGCTCTCTATGTGCTATCTGCAGTTCATGCACTAACCTGGAGAAATTCTGAGTTAAATGTGACCACTTAGTTTAGTGCACGGGTTCATTATACAGTACTGGTTGGTACAGTATAAAAAATGTGCTGCAAGTCCGTATGCTGCAGTGAACATATGGCCAAGTTGCGCAACTTTACACACAGGCCTCTTCTGTTTTATAGATAAATACCTGGTACGTCTTCTGTAATCCCGACGATCATGTTAATAGAGCAAGAGCCCATACTAATAAATCGACGTTGTAATGTACTATTGATGCTTCAGACTGTCTCAAGTGCAAACTTCTCTTTCCCATCTCTTTCTAAGGTAAGCAACACCCTGCCGTTCCACCACCGTCCCTAAATGGGTTAATTTACACGTTGCTTCTTTTTGTGACATTTACTTATTGGTTTACAATTCATGAAGTGCCACTGCCCGGTATCCTGTGTCCAATTTCACTTTATAAATGCCTCAGTGGCAGCACTGCCATTGGAGTCTGCAGCAGAAAGAGCAGTTCATCTTTTCAATCAGGCTTAAAACTATGCCTAGAAATAAATGAATAGGTTTAGAGTAAATGCAAATTAGCACAAAATGCCTGGTTTCCTCTTGCAAGCATGCATGTGATTAATATCCATGTTTGCCCTATAAGGATATGCGTTTTCTGCCTCACTAACCACCCCACGCACACGAGACAAGACGTGGGGCCCCAAGGCAAACATGGATAATTTCCAGCCGGGTGAGTTTGTGAGGCTAGGCGAAGATGAACATCTTCTAACTAGATACCCTCAAGATTGCAAGTCGTAGGCGGTCTCCTGAAAGCTTTTATAGGCTGCCCAATTAACATGCTTGCTCTCACATAAAGAGCAAGGCTGGCTGTGGCAAAATCACTTGAGCATTAAATCACATAGTGTTATAAAAAGAATATTTGAAACGCCTGGAATTGCTGTTTTTCAGTCAATCACTGCCACGATACACTGGCAAGAGCACACATTTATCAAAACATTTAAGAAGGAGTACAGCATATAGCTCGCAACTACAAAGCAGCAGTAACACACAGGAATAACTGCATAGGCATTATTCTGCTTGGACACTCTTCTTAGCAAACACAGGTATTTAGTTACCTAAGTCTTCAGCAAAGAAAACTTGACCACTTCACAAAACACATTGCACACAACCATGTACCATGTATCAGATTCACGAAAAAAGTAACCAATAAACAGGAAATTGCAACCAAAATGTCATTGCATGCAAAGTAAGCTACTCGGGTCTAAAATGTGCTATTATAAGATGACAACAGTAAGGAAAATCATCAATTATGCTATGAAGAAAAGTCTACCTGCATCACCACTTTAATCATTTGACCATTTTTCCAAGAGTTACTTTACTTGGAAAGAAAGAAAAGAAAGATGATGTAGATTTTTACTTTTGTGAGCTTACAGATGTCACCACGATCGACGATTTGTGGTTCTCTCGGTCGGAATTAGCCGAACTATTAATTTACATTTGCTATTTGAATTCGAGGAATTCTTGGTTTTTCTGGCTAGAACAGAAAGTGTGAGACTCATCTGTGGGCAAGCTTACATAAGCAATTGCCTAATTTGCCGGCCAGCAGGAAGCAGAGACACTATTAACACATTTTTAAATTACTCTCCGGCCACATGGTCATTTTTTTAGGTAAACTCTCTGGGTAGCAACCCCATTGCCTACTCCCTTGCATCCGTCCCCGATTCACTCAGACCTGGTAGTGAGAGGTAGCAACAATACTTCCACTTGGCCAGCTTTTTTCTACAAGTATATCACAGTCAAGAAACCACTAAAATAGTGCATCTACTTTATCACAGCAAAGCAACTTAAGTGTAGGTAAGTGGATGTGGTGGTAAGGATCCTTCCAGCAGGGAAAGGCACAGTACAGATATGGCAAACTTGTATCACAGTCTGGGCAACTTTAATACATGGAGCCTTTCCCTGGACACGAACGTTTGAATATACTGGCCCCCTTCCTACCTCCTTCATTCAGTTAAAGAGGATATCTCTGCTAAATTTCCGTCAACACACTCAGCCATTGTATACAATTTTTAACACTTAGATATTCTTCCTAGATACATTTCAACTTCTTATTGGACTTTAAAATCTGCTTTTCATTGATAGTTTGTTCTCTTTTAACTAAGTTGTGGTGTTATTGAGTAATAGTAGTAGTTAATGCATTCTTATTAATCTCATAATTCTTTTATGGACACTACAATTCTTATAGCACCATTCTGAATTGGTTTGAAAAGAGTCCCACAAGCCAAGTTAACAACTGGTGAACCATTGAAAGCAGAACTTTTGTTCACCTAGGACCATTAATAACTGAATATTATGAAGAGGTAGGTCGTTTATAGTACCTACAAAATGGCAAGCAAACACCAATATTTCCACCCCCCAATTTACCAGGTTAGTATATTTGTTTTGTAGAAGAAAGGTATCATGTAGAGTTTGTGGCACTAGCCTAAATATACCAGTTAAAATGTTTTCCATGGTAGGTTAGGAACAATTAGGTTATAAAGCATGCTGTGGGGTTCTCTTTGTGTTAGTGAGGGTGTAGGTGGCTGAACTGAGGAGCACGAACCCAGAATGTCCTGTACGTGGCCACTTTAAGCTGATTTTGTTGTCAAACTCATTAGGTCCTAATATGTGGCCTGTTGCTGTACACTGCAGCTTGCAGAGTTTTATAGAAAGTTGGCATAAGTTCTGTTTCTGCACTTTTAAACAGGTAATGCATGGTACCATGATGAAATGGTCCTCAGATTATCCGTAGACAAAGAACACAGAACTACGGTCAAATTCAAATGACTTTTAGTAAGTGACATTCAGGGCTAGGATAATAACATAAAGGTGGAAAGCACAGTACTACCATTGAAATCCTGCATCCAATAAAATTATTTTTGGTGCCCTGGGCAAAGTACCATTTTACCACCCTGTGACCGGCAGGGGTCAAGGACGACGCGAAGAGATAGGGTTGGTTGGGTTTTTAGGTGTGCTTTATTGGATTTTAGGAAGAAATGGCGTGACATATAATTGTGGTACTTGTGCTGTTTCTTCTTTCAGTGTCCTTCTGGCTTGTCACCTCTTCTTTGCTTTGTTTTTCTCTCTTGCAGGGCTCCCAGGAAGCGCATGTGAGAAAAGAACAAGAGAAGGTTTTTTTTTTCTCTGGCTCTTTTCTTTCCCTAACCTACTTTTTCTTTCTTCTTAGTTGTCCTGGGGAAGTTTTCTCTCCCTCTTGTCTATCTTCTTATGTCTTTCTCCTTTGCTCTTTCACTGACTCCACCTATATTAATAGGTAAGTACTGCTATTTTACCCTCTCATTTTCCTGGCATCACTCTCTACCGGTGGTTCCTTTCTTTATTTCTTCTCCTCTATTATTTCCTCTTTGTAACACTCTGTTCCCCGAGTTTTATCCCCGGGACGCACCTGTGGTTGCCATGCTTCTCCTGAAGCGTGGCCGGTAGACTTGCGTTTCGCTTCCTGGGTCGCCGGGGTCTCTTGTCTGCCGTCCGCCTCTTCTTCGCTTCGTGCCTTACTTTCGTTGTTGCCGCCCGCGATGCTGCTCTCCACTCCTGCTTCCAGTCGCTGACATTTTAAGGGTCCTTTCCTCCGCGTAGCAACGTCCCGGCCCCTCCTGTGTTGCCGGAAGACGTTCGCAATTCTATAGCAGGACCGGGGGCGAGGATTACGCAGATCTTTCTTCACTCTTTATTAATTAGCAAGTTCAAAGTTAAACACAAAATGAACAGAAAAACTACAAGTTCCATGAAGCCGCCGCCATGGTAACCAGTATCCAATGAGGTTCCTCCATTAACGCCAGTATAAATATCCTCAAATGCGACACACTTCCTCTTTCTTCACTGCTCCGTCAGATAAGTGCCTTTACTGCCTCCGGTTAATTTCTGCTCTTTGCATAGTGTTTGAATTGCTCAGCGCGTTATCTCCTTTGAGTTAGACTGTTGTAGCAACGAGCGTTGCTACGGGTGTGTGCTCGGCTTGGAACACGCGTTCCGCTCGAGCGCTTTCATTTTTCTCTTCACACACGTCGGGCCCGACAGAGGGCGCGCAGTGTTGTTTCAAGCGCGTTTGAGCGCTCGGGTGTTTAAAACACTCGGCGCTCGGTTTTGGCATTATTATTCAAGTCTAATTTCGAATTTCTTCACACTACTATGTTTTTCTTGGTTTCCCTACCCCGTGACACCTATTTGGTAGGCATTACCCCTGTGGGGAAGAATTTTTGGCTTACAATAGTTATTGTTTGACAGAGGGGGTAGGGAATTACCCTTTATATATTTTTATAGGGTGCACTCTCTGTCGCATTGTTGTGCTTCGTCTGAACCTCAGCATGCAATCCTCACAGGAACATGAGCCTTTTGCCAACATGTCCCCAGGTGAGGGTCCCTCTCACCGTAACATTCCCCCTGGGGTGGACGCTTTGTTCTCGCAAGCGATTTCACACGCCTTGGCCCCTCTTAGAGAAACAGTAGCTAAACTCACGGAACAGGTGTCCAAGGGTACGGGCATGTTTGGTGTGACGGGAGCGGAGGGTGATACCTCTACCCTTTCGGCTCCCAAGAAAATGCGCAAGCGCGACGCGGGGCACCTGGAAGATAGCGAATTTTTATCACACTCCAAGAGTGCGCGCGCGCATAAGCATTTACCCTCCTGGGAGGGTCGATTGCCCGGAGTAATGGATGACATGCTTCACCACCTATGGAACCCTGACTTGGGGTCACCTAAAGGCATCATGGGAGGTTCAGACGAGGATTCCTCATCTTTGGATGATGACTCAGGTCGCCCTTGGCGTCCTAATGCTACCCTACCTGATCCTTCTGACCCGGGGGATTCTGACTCCGATATGTTTGAACCGGAGGGTATCTACCATCCACGTTCCTCGGAATGGCGTCCAGACCACAAGGTGCCTGAGTATGTCGCCAGTAAAATTAGGCAACCTTTGGACAAGGAGGTGCGTGCTCGTTTACGGGCCGAATGCCCACACCCGTCTTTATCAGATAAGGTCGCTTTTACACCTGATATAGACCCAAAAATGTGTACCTTTTTTGCAAAGTACACCAAAGATCCCAAGAAGGGAATCGATCGCTCCTGGAGGGCATGCCAGGACAAACTTCTCGATGTGTTGGGACCCCTCACACAGATAATTCAATTGGCAGAACGCGCCAAACAATCAAACACTCCCCTTCAGACAGACATTGTCGCAGGATGGGCCCAGAGAGCTGTCTGTCTACTGGGCATCGCGAACTGTGCCATTTCGTCAGAAAGGCACAGGTCTTTATTAATAAAAATTGACCCCAAATTAGGAGAGCTTTCTAACTCGGAGGCAGGGGCTATTGCCCAAGGCAATTTATTTGGTGACCCTTTTGTAAAAGAATTGGGTAAATTTGTTGCTACTTTTTCGGCTCTCGATAAAGCCCAATCATCCATCAAAAAGATTTTCCCCAATAAGGTTTTTGGCGGGGCCGGACGAGGAAGGGGTCGCTCTTCCGGCCGTCTTTACCAACAAGGCCCCGGTTCCTTCCGAAACAAAGGTTGGCGTGATGGCCGACAGGGAACGTTCTTCCCCAACAGAGGAAGGGGGAAAGGCAGAATTTCCAGGAATGCATGAGGAGCATCTAATGCCCCAGGAGGTCCCTCTGGTAAGGCTTATCTCTTTTTCCCCTCAAAACTTCGGAGTGAGATTGCGGTTTTTCAAGACCAATTGGAGGCGTATTACATCAGACGCATGGGTTCTACAGACAGTGTCAGGGTTTCAGATAGAATTCTGGTGTACCCCACTTCAAGGAAAACTGCCACCACCGATAGTGTTTTCTGCAGCAGACTACGAACTCATAGACTTAGAAGTTCAGGATCTTCTGCACAAGGGCGCCATAGCCTTCACTTCCCGGCACCCCACGGGTTTCGTAAGCAACATCTTCTTAGTAGAAAAGAAGGACAAGGGGTTTCGGCCTGTCATCAATCTTCGAGCATTCAACGAATGGGTTGTTTACAGGCATTTCAAAATGGAGGGTATTCATTTGCTCCGCGACCTCCTTCTTCAAGGGGATTGGATGGTGCGTCTAGATCTCAAGGACGCATACCTCATCGTCCCTATTTTTCCCCCTCATCGCAGATTCCTGCAATTCATCTGGAACGATCAGGTATTCGAGTTCACCACTCTCCCTTTCGGTCTCTCGTCGGCACCATGGTGTTTTACCAAACTCCTCAAACCAGTAGTGGAAGCACTGAGGTTGCAGGGCATACGACTCATCATTTACCTGGACGACATCCTTTTAATGGATCAATCCAGGTCTCAACTTTTATCCAATATGAACACATCTATTGCTCTTTTCCAGGATCTGGGGTTCGTAATCAACCAACAGAAATCGGAACTTACTCCGACCCAATCGTTAATCTTCCTAGGTTTTCTCATAGAGTCTCGTTCGGTATCCCTCAGTCTTCCGACGACGAAGATATCCAAGATAAAGAAGGAACTGAGAAAAGTCCTTCGGCGAGACAAGATTTCACTACGTCAATTAGCCAGAGTGGTCGGCCTACTTTCCTCCTCAATTCAGGCCATCTTTCCAGGTCCCCTACACTACAGAGCCCTGCAGCGCCTGAAGGCCTTTCACCTTTGCCGAGGGGTGACTTATTCCGAACTCATCTCCCTGTCTCAGGAGGCGAGGACGGAATTACATTGGTGGCTGGACCACATGGAGCAGCCCCAGACCTGGTGATAGAGTCAGACGCCAGTCGCCAGGGATGAGGGGCTCGATGCGGGGACATCTCGTTTAGGGGACGCTGGACCCCACAGGAGCTCACCATGCATATCAATTGTCTGGAGCTCCTGGCAGGATCGTTTGCGATCAAGTCTCTAACGAGAGACAAGGTCTCATGTGTAGTTCTTCTATGGATGGACAATGTATTGGCGGTACAATACATAAACCGTTTAGGGGGGACGCGATCGAGAGCCTTAGCGGAACTAGCAAAGGATTTTTGGCATTTTTGTCTCCAACACCAAATCTCGGTCACAGCAGAGTATCTTCCGGGAGCCCAGAATACTTGGGCGGACTGGAACTCCCGTTTTCTCACGGATTCCAGCGATTGGCAGTTACATTGATCGATTTTTCAAGCGATCATGGCTCGTTGGGGTCCCTGCACAGTGGACCTGTTTGCGTCCAGATGCAATGCTCATCTTCCCCTATACTTCAGCTGGCGCCCGGATCCGGGAGCTGCGGCAGTAGATGCGTTTCTCCAGCACTGGGGGACGCTTCAAGGTTATGCTTTCCCACCGTTCCTTCTTATCCCGCGGGTCGCAGCTCAGGTTCGCCGTCAGGAGGCGACAGTAATTCTAATAACCCCCTGGTGGAGGTCTCAGGCGTGGTTCCCGACTCTGCTGGAACTCTCCTGCGAGTGTCCTATTCGTCTCCCGGTCTTTCCCTCGATTCTCCGGGACCCGTATGGGTTTTATCACCCCTGGTCCTTCAGGGTCATCTTTCTATCATAGCTTGGAAGATTTCAGGCATCGTTGGCAAGACGGCCAACTTTTGCAGGAAGCTAAAAAGTTCATTGCACAGGCTGGGCCCCTGGGACATGCAAGTGATATAGATCAGCATGGAATAGATGGTCTCATTGGTGTGTGGGCAAACACCGTGATCCCATGGGGGCCAGTATTACAGACATCATAAATTTCCTTGCAGAATTATCGGAATCCGGTCTCGCTTATTGTACAATTAACTCTTTTCGTTCAGCTATCTCCGCGGGTCACCCCCCTCTGAACAACCACCCGGTCGGCGAGCATCCCTGGATATGTAAACTCCTCAAGGGTATTAGACTCTCCAGACCTCCACAGCCCAGATATGCAAAACTCTGGGATGTAAACATAGTTCTTAATCTTTTAACCTCTTGGCAGGATAATCAGTATTTGTCGACAAAGGAGTTGTCAGCCAAATTAGCCATGCTTTTGTGCCTCATTTCATGTAAACGGGTGTCAGATATCAGGGCACTGGATGTATCAGCTCGTGTCTTTACTCCGGAAGGAGTCACGTTTACTATTTCAAGGAGAACGAAGAATAATACCAGGTCAGTATCCTATCCAGCTTTTCCTGATTCCCCAAAATTATACGTCGTTAGATGTCTCAAGGTCTATGAGGAAGTGACCGTGAATCATAGACCTCCAGGTGAAAATCAATTATTGATTTCCATAAAGAGACTGTGTAAGGCGGTTTCTTCTCCTTCCATTGCCAGATGGGTCAGATGGATTCTGTCCGAAGCAGGTATCAATATTCAAGTTTTTGGCGCCCATTCTACCCGGGGAGCCATGGCCTCAAAAGCCATAAAGGTGGGGGTAGATTAGAGGACATCATGCATGCGGCTGATTGGTCTTCTGAATCTACTTTTAAAAAGTTTTACTTTAAACCAATTCATGAGGCAGCCTCACTGGTGGTGGGTAAGCTTTGAACCTGCATAATCCTCGCCTCCTGTCCTGCTATAGAATGCGAAATTTCCTAGCTATCGTGAAGGAAAGTTTCAATTCTATTAAGGACACGGAGGCGAGGATTATCCCACCCACATACTACTCACGAGTTTCTGCCCACCCGAACACTTGTATCTTCGTATTGAGGTGGTATATTTGCATCTATCCCTTTATTTATTTATTATCTTTGCTCATGTGTCTAGTTTTCATTAAACGGAGTTGATAGTTATTATGCTTGTAATTATGATTCAAGTTTTTAAGATACGTATATTCCCTTCTTTATTGACATTGGAATGCGACATTGACTTATAGGTTTGGGCCCTAATTACACCATCTTTTTGTAGGTTCCGAAACTACAACCAATTGACTCTACCAGGATTTCCGCAGTGAAGTCGAGGAAGTGTGTCGCATTTGAGGATATTTATACCGGCGTTAATGGAGGAACCTCATTGGATACTGGTTACCATGGCGGGGGCTTCATGGAACTTGTAGTTTTTCTGTTCATTTTGTGTTTAACTTTGAACTTGCTAATTAATAAAAAGTGAAGAAAGATCTGCGTAATCCTCGCCTCCGTGTCCTTAATAGAATTGAAACTTTCCTTCACGATAGCTAGGAAATTTCGCATTCGCTGTCACTGCGGGAGAGTCCGGGGCATTCCTGACAGCGTCAGCACAAGTCAGGATGAATGGGTCATGCTGTGCCGGCCCGTCACACACCCCTTCATCAATTTTGAGGAAAGACTCATGGGTAGATTTCCAAAAAATGGAAATCAACACACATAGGCTTGCTAACTCTGAAAGGGGCAGGGGTGGTTGGGGAAGGTTATTCTAAATTTTAAGAATTCACATATGTTTCCAGGGAGGCCTGGCTGCAGTAACAGTCACATGTATTCACAGGTACTCGTGAGAACCGTTTGTGAATTCCAACTTCTTTTAATGCACAGGGTACAATTGCACATTTGAAAACTTCTTTGCATGCATGCAATTGGCATACACACAACTTGGGGGGTTCTTCTCATTACCATCCAAGGAAATTAATCTGTCCTTGAAAAGAGTAAGGGCCTGATTTAGATAATGGTGGAGGGATTACTCATCACAACGGTGACGGATATCTTGTCAGCTAATATCTAAATCAGGCCCTAAATCTCCAAATACTTTCAGTGAATGGGTTTCACAAAACTGTTATGAGTACCAACAGGCACATACATTTGTGGTTTTCCCCAAACATTCCAGGCACCTCTGCCCTAGGAGTAGGATTTACATATGCATAATATGATTCTACCTTGGGGCAATAATATTCATGTGTAAATCTGTAAATATGCATGTTAGGTCCCTTTATAAATTCCAATTCAAGTTTTGTGATTAGTAAATGTGTGTGGTTATGTGAGTGTGTGTGTATGTGTGTGTATGAGGACCTAATTGGACCATTAGTGTAGTGAATCCTACTTCGTTTTAATGGGATAACAGGAGTTAGCTTAGCCTTTAGCTTGCAGACTCGTGCCCCCGTCACCTGGTGACTTTTAACCTACTTAGCTTGCTCTGTCTTAGCACATCTCATTATTTCTTTCTTCTAAGATGGCTGCCTTGTTCAGAGTTAGGCCACTTGTTATGGGTTACATTATCAGTGTCACCGCGCTAAGGCGTCAAGATCTAGCACCAAAGACAAACAAACAGTAGGCCTTCACACTTAGGGATTTTCCCTCTCTATACTTTCGAAGGATAATTGCCGTCCCAAGCATGTCTATTGTTTGGGAACACACCTACGTCAGGGGTCCTTGAAGATCTGTATAAACATATCGTACTTTAGACAGATAATCAGAGGGATTCCGACCAGAGGGCATCGCCACCATCGCTGATATCGATGCTGCAAGTCGTCTTGACGCTGACCCAGTCTTCGTGTCCCTACAGAGTCTAAGATAGAGACTTCATTCCAAGGTAACGAGGGTTGGGGGCTCCTTTCATGGACATAACATTGGCAGATTAGGTTTAACAAACCCAGCTCTCCTTTAGGTAGGAGGTTAGGTCTTACGCACTAGGGTATTAGGGCAAATTACATTCCGTATGTCTTTTTCATGCATTGCAAGATGGTGGTGGTCTTTGTAATAATGACTCTCGTCTTCACAATTCTGTTGCTTGCATTATTCATTATCCTTATCATTGCAGCCCATGCAACTTATCGCAAATTGCAGTTATGTTGAATAAAAACTACTGAAACTTTACCTCATCTTTGTCCTTGCCTGTGTTTGTATGAGACATGATACATCTGTGAGAAAGGGGTAATCTCCGTTTAACCACGACACTCCCTGAGATGTCTTACTCTCGAGTCCATGCCTAAAGGCTGCCACAAATCACCTTTTATTATTATGTTTCTGGTGAGGTGCTGCTAGTGAGCCGGTAAGGTTGGGACAACAGTTGCGACTTGCTGTAGGAGAGACGTAGTCACCTACAAACAAAAGTACTGTCATCCTTTAACCAGCAGTCTTGCCAAGAGCAAGAGTCCAAACTACGACAATAGTGTTGGTAAACCCTAAAAAAACAGACAAAAATACTATCCTTTTGAGCACCGGTGTGCTATGAGGACTGCTGCCCTTAGTGTTTTAGGCACCTTCTCATAAGTGTATAAAAAGAAGTGTGGTAATATTTTCCTTAGTCCCCTTTATAATCCATCCCCGTACCAAGTTGCGAGTTGAGTTACTATACTAGTATGTGTGTGTCTGTGTATATGTGTCTGTGTAGGTGTGAGTGAGATCCTCTTGTTTGTACATCCGAGACAAATATTTCAAGCAATCAATTAAATCAACCACTTGAAGACAGAGCGCTTAATTATTCATTGTAAAGTAATAAACCAATCTCTTCACCATTGTAAAAGGCTGATTCGAATAACAGCTAAATATAGATATTTAAACAACAGCTGTTATTTCATACACAAACCAATACAAGAGATGATGTTTAAAAAAACACGCCAAATAAATTTGTATAATTGTCATGCTATGAAAAATGACTTGATCTTTGCAGTGTGATTATTGCAGATAGGATTATTTATGTGCAGGAAGAGACACATTCCTGCACAAAAACAATCTTCAGAGGAATTTTGCTCTTTCTATGCGTGCTGCAGAATGCAATGCACATAGAAAGAGAAAACAATGAGGAGAAATAAGGATATTTATCCTCGTTGCTCCTTACCTGCTGAGGTGTAGCATTTTAACACAATCCCAGGTCTACCAGTTTTGGTAAATCTGGGTATGCACCAAAATTCCTGGGAGGATGCATGCAATCATCCACTCTCCACCCATGGAACACTTCCCTGGGGCAGAGTAATACAATGCAGCAACCTGCTATGTACTGCATTACTCTAGATTTATTAAGCCATGCAGGACCATGCAGGGTGCCTTTTGTGACTTGATACATTTGACATAGGTTTTGCATCACTCTTGTGCACCTTTATGTGATGCAAGGACAACTCGAAACTTTGATAAATATGGCCCTCAATTTCAAAATTATAAATAATTGTATTAAGTCACATCATTGAGGAAAAATAATTTGAAAACTGCCAATTTAGAAAGCTAACCATAACATTGTTAAGTGTCCTCTGTAGAAGAAGACATTTGTACTATAAGGGAAATGTGTGCCAAGTGTATGCATTTCAAATCTTTGTGGAAGTATTCATGTTTCACATAAAAGGTTTGGATTAGATTGGACAGGTTAGGGAAACTGGACTGAGGGAGAAGATATGGGACCAGCAACGCACATTTTGAAACCTTTCTATGATAAGTAAAATCTTCTGACACTGCTTTGCTCTCTGAGGGGCAATATATCTCACAAGACAAAAATCACCCATTCAATAAATCAGCATCTTTTCTATCTTAATGGTAGATATATTTTTCAGACATGATTTTCAGTTTCTGAGGTGGGATTTCTACAGGAAACACATAAAATAACAAGTATCTTCTGAAAGATAATGAATTATGAATAGGGGTGGATGATAGTCCACCTCATGTAATAAAGTCACTGGATTGTTAGGGCCAGTCAAAGGTTTCAATAATTTTAACCTGAGCTCAACTCGTGGTAGCTATACCACAGAGGTGACAGGCTTAACTTTGAGAAAATATATGTGTTAAGTGCTGAAAAGTACCAAAGTAGCTAAAACGTCAAAGATACACCATAAGTAAATCCTACTCTAATTTATGACAAAACAGACAAACTTAACAAACAAAACAACTCCAAAATGATGACACTCCAATGGGGGAACAGGAGATATGAATTTTCAAAAAAGCAAAGCACCCAATGTAAGTCAAAGATAGGGGTAGACTAGGAGCAAGGTGAAATTTCAGACTGACAGGTGTCGTGCTTCGGTGGAGTAAGTGGATTGGAACAGATGAAAGTCTAAAAGTCAAAAAGTTCAAAAAGTTTATAAGTGCCACTTCAGAAAGGGATTTTGTCACTTTCTTGAAGAAAACATTAGCATTTCTTTTGGGTTCCAAGGCGGAATGGGATATTGACACTTTTTGAGAAGAAAAATCATCCTTGCGCAGATTGCCACTGAAACTGTAGGCATGGAACCAAAGGCTAAATACCAGAGGCAGATTGGTACCACTAATGGTCTAGAGCTTTGGGGATTTGTCACTGAAAAAAATACAAAATGGCATTTACAGCCCGACTTATATCTTGATGGTAAGGATACTCAGTCGTAATAATAATGATGGTTTACCTGCCCAATTTAAACGTGGTGGGCCATCGTTTGGCCATTGCGGAGACCTGCTATATATCTGCCCACCTAATTTGGATGGGCAGATATAGAGCTGTTTTTAACTATTCGTCATCACAAGACAAAAACTAGCGGTAATGAGATAAATCTCATGGTTACTGGAGCATACTTTCTATAAAAAAAAACAGTAATATGTTTGACAGACATTGCATCAAATTAACAGAGCAGTGCCTCAAACTTGAAAAAAGCATTGAGAGGTTCCCGTCAATGCTTTTGAAATGACCGCCAACTGAATGGTGATTTCAATATGTAGCGGGGATGACTCCATCAGGGTACCGGAGTAATATACAATCTGTGGAGCTGCTGATTGGATACTTTTTCTGTTGGATCAGGCTGAAGCTCTAGAGGAAATGTTTTCAAATGTTTTCAAACTTTCTTCTGGTTACAAAACAACCACAAGAATACACTTCTAAGTCCTCAGGACCTCAGAGGAAGACATCTAGGCCCAAATTTAAGAAGAGCCTAGCACCAACTATCGCCAACTTAGCACCATTTTTTTACACTAATGTGGAGATAGTGTGGCAAAAAAGCTGCACCATATTTACAAAGGGATGCAATGCATGCATTGTGCCACTTTGTAAACCCTTGTGCTACATTATGCCTGCACAAGGCATAATGTGGGCAGAGGGGGCATACCCCCATTAGGGGGGCCGCAAAAATGGTGCAGTGGAATCTTTCAATGTTAAATCTGGGTCTTAGAAACTTTCAAGGTGTTAGGCAGAGGCCAACAGCAGTGTTCAGGTCCAGTTGCTCCTGGACAGCTGGGCACTTTAGGGAAAATTCTCCTTGCAGCTTGTTGTGTCGCTGACGTCCGAGGTCAGCAAACATACCCTTCAAGTTTACTTCTCTGTCCTGGATACAAGTGAGAGCAGCTCCGTTCTTTCAGGTCTCCTCATAGGTTTCAAACAACAGGTGCAGCCCCTATTTTGTACTTCCACAGGTCCAGAAATCTTTCTGAGGATCATGCTTTAGGTGGAACTTTCATGCCTGCCACTAGTTGTGGGTATGAGTGACTCCTGGCTCTTCCTTAACCAATAGGACAAAAGTTCCCAGGGATAACCCAACATACTTTTGCAGAAGTTCCTATATGCCCTACTGCGAACATTCTCACTGTGCAGTTATTTCCAAAATCCAAAATGGGAAAACTCCTCGCTCTTTTTGTAGAGCCTTTGTGCCCACCCAAAGGTATGGCCAGACTAATGAGCAATCCCCTTCTCTGTCATAACTTAAAACTGGTTTGAGGGGTAGCTTTCCCCCAAATGGGTGCTAGCCTGACTAAAGGGACAAAGGCTGTGTTTCCAGTTGTCACCTGACATTTGCGTTTGATAGGGCAGACTCATTTGAAGTTAATTAAGTTCCTAGCCCACACTGTTAGACCTGACAACCTTAGGGTGGTCTACCCCAAGCGTTTTGGCCTGCCTTGCTTCACTTTTGCTGATCTTTTCTTGTTGGCCATAGGACTCTGGGCACCTTAGCACTGCTAACCAGTGCTAAAGTGCATGTGCTCACTCCCCAAAAACATGGTAACATTGGTATATCAACAATTGGCATATGTAATGTACTTATAAGTCCCTAATAAAGTGCACTATATGTGCCCAGGGCCTGTAAGTTAAATGCTACTAGTGTGCCTGTAATATAATATCACTAGTCCAACGTCCAACCCTTTATGTCCATGAGGACCAGGGTCTGAATAATTTACAACTACAACATCCACCGTAGGACTCTTTTTGAAAAGAAAAAGCTGGAAACACCTTGTGTAAATCCGAGGTACACTCAATAAATGTATTTCTTACACAGCTTTATGTGAAATTTGCATTCAGGTTGTACAAATACAGGCACTGAGATTGGAAAGGTGTCAATTGTTGTTATATACTCAGTTGTGTGCTCAAACATTAAACTATATATAAAAAAGCGACACCAAAAAACATCCTTGGTTCTTAGATCAAGGTGTTCAAAGAAACATTTGCATATAACATAACACAATGTTGATTTGTCAATCATCAAGGAACAAAGGAGATGTATTTTGACGTTTCGATCCATTGTTACTGAAAAGGTCTCCATACTACAAAGTTGTCTAGCCTCATATCAATTCTTTCTGAATGGTGTTAATGCAGTCCTTATTGCTCGTGAATGTCTTTTATATAACCGCTGTGTGACCTAATCCTGGTCAAATGATAATACTTCCACTCCATGTGGCACTACCACCAAATAAAATCCTTATCCACTGAAGAAATCTGGAAAATAGATGCCAAAATCCATCACTACTCCTGGGTAAGAATTGTGCCGTACTTGTCCAAGAAGTCACAAGTCAATCACTGGTCACCACTTGTGGAGGAGAAGATTGCCAGCTATCTCCTCTTGTGTCTTTAGTGGGACATGTGAAGGCCTCCATCCATCAGCTGGGTCTGCCTAAAGATACCACAGCCAGAACTGTAATCTACTTTTCTAACTTTGTGTGGAGTCATTTTGTGGTGCTCTCACAGTTTTACTTGGACAAGGTGCCTGCCTCTGCCAACTAGTGGCCCAATTTCTAACACTGAAAAGTTGTGTTCCTGCCAGCAAAGGAAAACTACCTCACTGCTCCCACTCCATCCTCCCTTCTTTGGGAGCAGTTTTCATATTTGAATAAGTTCAAGCACTCCCTTGACAAGTGCTGGAAAGCTAATGTAAATTATCCCCCAGGAGTTAAAAGCAAGAAAAAGGTAACTTTTTAAAAGGTAATTTCCCAATATACTTAATAAAGATCAAACTTCACCAATGAATGTAGCTTTTAATAAATAATCTGAGGAGGGATTGATTTATTTTCAAACTCATCAAAGGCCAGAAGTAGCGGAAATCATATTTTAATATGTGTTGGAGATGGCCCTCTTTGTATGATCATCCTCAAACCTTTCTTCTTCTGTTTTATGAAATTCATTTCTGTACTCATTAGTACTCTGCTCTTTACCACTGCTAACCGGTGCTCAAGTGATTGTGGTCGCTCTGTAAAACAAGGTACATTACACTGCATTGGCGTATATATTTTACTTACAAGTTTTTAGTATAGGGTGCTGCCTGTACACAGGGCCTGTTCATTTAATGATACTAGTGGGCCTGGAGCAGGCATTCTGCCATCCACTTAAGTAGCAATTTACAACATTTCTCAGGCCAGGCACTGCACGCTGTAGTGCATTTTTAAAGGTTTATATTCGACCTGGCAAAAAAACCTGCTGTCAAAGCCTAAACCTTTAACTTTAATGCATATGTCAGCCCTAAGATAGGTCCAAAAAAGACTATAGGGTAGGGCGCATTGATTTTCAAAAGTAAGACATCTATTTTATATGTTTCATGCATTTTACATATTCCAGTATTAATAAATCCTAAATTTGTTTTCCACTACTGTAAAGCCTACTTACTAATTGGATAAAATTGGCTTGCCTTTTTACATTTATTAAGTGCTAACTTTTGATTGGCAACAGATAGGGATGTCAAGGTTGGACTCAAATAAATTGCCATTTTAAATCCTCTTTAATGGTAAAGATTGTACTTTAAGTCACAATCCTAAAAATGCCACTTTTAGAAAGTTCACACTTTCTTGCCCTAACCATGTGGTGACTGCTGCCAAGGTCCTGGATCACTTGTCTGTGAATGGCTGAGCTGCTGGGCTTTGTGTATTATCCTCAGACAAAGAGACAAATAGGAACTAAGTGTTGGCAGAATGGGCCATCCTGACAGGATTTGTGGAGCAGAGCTGTTTTTACATTTGAAAGTGCTGCTCCAACACAGACACAAAGGTACCTGACACCAGTCTTTTGTCACTCAAGGCGCCTTGGAGCCTGGATTGGGGAAGGGCACCACAACCAGATGTGGGGGTGGCCAGAATGTCACCCTCACTTCAAAGGCTGGCACCAGGTGTAAATATTGGACATCCTGATTCACCTCTTCAGGACACATTTGGACCTGTGGACTAGAGAAGACAGACTGCACTCCTGCTTGAGGCTTGCCTTGTTCTCCAAATGACTGCCCTGATGTTTGATGCCTGCCTTGCTGTCTGAGCAGGAAGACTGGACCTGTCCCCTTCATCTCTGGCTAACTTGAGTGACTCCAAGGGTCAGTTGACTGACCTGCTGTTCCGAGATACAGGACACAACAACCTACAGAGCCTTCCTGCAACTGCCCAGCTGACCTGCTGCAACTGGACCTATCTGGACCTGCAATCAGCCCTTCCTGAGCTCTGCTGCACTCTGCTAGAGTGAGTCCCCAATCTCCAAGAGGTGTCTTTGTAGGTCCTTTCACCTTGGTTGGCATCAGAGTGTATTCCTCTACGAGGAAAGGAGAAATGCTGAAATTTTGGGCTGAGACTCTGCTGCCCATAACAACCATCAATGTGAAGCTCAGGTGAACCCGACTGTTCATGCTACAGTGACTGCCAATGGCGGCTGCAATGGTAGACGTGCACTTTACGCTACAGAAGCAACAGCCCATGGTGACTGACAACATAAAGCCCTAGCAATGACAGACTGCAGTAGCAGACTGGATCTTTGCACTATAGAGTCGACTAACCACGATGCCAAGCCTGTTTGTAGCACAACAGTGATGACCTTCCACAACACTTTTCGTGTCCCTCATGGCCTCTTCCTCTTCAAACTGCACTCTTCTCACCAGACTTTGAGAAGGTACCTTTTTCAGTGGGACTAATGTGGCCCTATATTTAACCCATGCTCCATCGCGGTTGGCCTGAACTTATGACTTTCTGCCAGTCTAATACAACCAGATGACTGCGAGTGGAGGTTTGTGGTTTTAGGTGCTCTACTAACCTAAAAGTTCAAATGATTGGACTTTTGTTTTTGTGATATAATTTTATCTATTAAAACTTAATCTATTATTCTAAATTCTTTCGGGATTTTTTTGTGTTGTGGTTTCACTTAATTACTGTTTGAGTGCTGCATAAATACATTACATGTTGCCCCTAAGTTAAGCCTGACTGCTTTTGTGCCAAGCTACCAGATGATTGTACACAGGGTAATTCAGTGCCTTTTGTGGTTCACCCTTACAAGGATTGTGGTTGTTGCTTGTGAAATATTTCCACTGTCCCTCAACCAATAACCCAGTTTCTTACAGTATGTGTTCTAGTTTTCTCGTAGGACCACCAGAGGCTACCACAGTGAAAAACACTTTTGAATGCTTGTCACTGCAGGGATTTAGTGATATTTCTAAATACTATCCACCCTACCTTGTGGGCTACAAAGCTTATACAGGAATTACATTAATATTTAAAAGCAAGGTTTTTCTCCTGTCCAAAGAGTTAATTTGACAGATCGGGGTGCAAATTCAAACGAAAGCAGTGTGGCTACAATGGAAGGCTTGAAGCCATGTTTTTCTTGTCAAACTAGTGGACAACAACAATAATCGCTGCCTTCTACAGGTGATATTTGACTTTCCAAGATGTATATGTATTTTCTGTACATTATACCTCAATGTTATAAGGAAATTCAATAAGTAAATCCTGGATTAGTCAGTTTCTACATGTTTTAGGCTCAGACAACATACATTGGACCTCAGAGCCCCACTGAGCTAAATCTAAAAACTAGCCTACATTTCTGCAAAAAAATGGGTCTGACTACACAAAAGAGGTCATTTTCTCACACCTTGTTATTTCTTCTTCATTTAATGGTTTTAAAATTAGTGACTAGAAAAATGTTCAGTGATTTGAAATTTATATTTCTGTGTACAAAAACTGCTGCAATTAAGAAGCAAATTTCTATAATTGGATTGGGTCTCATTGATTTATTGAACACTCAGGCCCTATTTATGAGCCTAGCGGTCCTAGGACCGCCAGACTCGAGGTGGCGGTTGAACCACTGCCAATGGAGTGGTCCAACAGCCACATTATGACCTTGCAAAAGCGCCATGGTCTGACTGCCGACACTGCCACTTTTTCAACGGCCGATGGCCTGGCGGTGCCGGTAGTCTTAATCCACCAGGGCAGTGCTGCAAGCAGCGATGCCCTAGGGATAAAGAGTCCTGTACATTCCAGCGTTTGCATGGCGGTTCCACTGCCATGCAAAGGCTGGCAGTGACAAGGTTCCGGGAGCCCCATCGGGTCCCCTGCTCTGCCCATGCACTTGGCATGGCCAATGCAGGGGTCCCCATTGGCAGCCCCGTCGCACTTTTCACTGCCTGAATGGCAGGCAGTGAAAAGCACAACAGTGCTGTCACACCTGCAGCACTGCAACATTGCTGTCGGCTCGATTATGAGCCAGCGTCAATGTTGCAGGTATTTTCCCGCTGGGCCAGAGGGCAGAAACATTGGCCCAGTGGGAAACACATACTAGGGCTAGAGGGTGGAAACCGAACTGGCAGTCTTCTGACCCAAAAAGTGTGCCACCTGCCAAACTCATAATGAGGCCCTCAGTACTGGTTGTACTACATTGTTCATTCTGAAACAGACACCTGTAGAAATTGCTGGGATAGGCTAAATCATGTTTGACATCTCATGAGGAGTAAGGGACAAAAAGAGATCCAGCATGACATCTCACTGGTGGTGAGTTTTGTTTTAAATACAGTAGGAAGTTACATATTTAGAGGGAGATTGTGTTTTTTAAGGTGGTGGGACAATCATTTTTAGGCAGTAGTCTTGATACAGGTGTCCTACTCCGTTTCTTCTGGTATTTTCTTGTGAATACATGTGAAGTGCAGATTTTGAGCAACACTCTTAATTATAGTGATAGGCACAACTATATATTTGTTTATTTATGAAGCGCCCTTTAAGAAATGTGCAGAATATACTGTATTGGCTTTCTGCCTTCTGTTCCCAGAATACAAAAGGCCAAATTTGAATGTCAGTATGTTTACACACAGGTAGCAACATCCGAAGTCTAATGAAACAATACTCACACCCACCCTTTGTCGTAGTTGGACTCCTGCTCTGGCCGAGACTGCTGGTTTAGGGATGACAGCACTTTTGTTTGTAGGTGACTAGGCCAATCCTACAACAAGTTACAACTGTCGGCCAAACCCTCCCGCCTCACAAGAAGTACCTCACCAAATCCACAAATAGTAAAAGGTGATTTGTGGCAGCCTTTACGCATGGACTCAAGAGTGCAACATCTCAGCGGAGACGTGGCTAAACAGAGATTACCCTTTTCAAACATGAGCAACAAGTCTCATTCACACACAGGCAATGAAGGAGATGCAGTAAAATATTTAATAGGTTTTATTAACAAGACTGCAATATACTGTAAAATGCATGGACTGCAATGATTAGGATAATGAACAATGCAAGAAACAGAATTGTAAAAATGAGAGTCATGAATATAAGGACCCCAACCATCTTGCAATAACATGAGATCTGAAAATAGATGTGAAATAGGCCTTAATACCCTAGCATGATGAACCTAATCTCTAACATAAAGAGAACTAGCTGTGTTAAACCTAATCTGCCAGTGCCATGTCCATAAGAAGAGCCCCCCAACTCTTGTTACCTTGGGATGAGGTCTCTAGATCAGACTCCGTGGGGATTCGAAGGCTGGGTCTGCATCAAGGCGACGTGTAGCATAGATGGTGTTGATGGCATCTGGTAGGAATCGCTCTGATAGCCTTGTATCATGTATTTATAAAGATCTTGTAGGACATCTGACGCAGGTATGTTCTCAAACAATAGTTAAGAATGCATGCTCGGGCGACAATTGCATAAACAATTCTCTCCAAAAGTATATTATGTTCCTGTCACACGTTAGTGGGAAAAGAACATGATGGGAATACCTACATATATTGTTTATCTTTGACGCTGATAGTGATGCCTTCACAGAGTGGCACTGATAACGTGAAATTAAAACATCTTCCTAGCTATAAACATAGCAGCCATTTTGGAAGAAATAATTCAATAAAACAGAGCAGGCTAAGTAGGTTAAAAGTCCCTAGGTGACGGGGGGCAGGCCTGCAAGCCAGAAGGCTAAGCTATCTCCTGATTCCCAATAAAACCAAATAGGATCCAGTACACCCTCCACATTGCCAGAACACGTATTACACCATAAATGATGACGCGAGAGAAGGTGAATGAATCCATGCCAAAATGCTCTGGCCTCAAACAAGCTAAAATCATATTAAAATCTAACTAAAATAAAAATAAAAACTTGTTAAAAATAGCTGGAACATACTAAGAGACAAAGGGGGTCATTACAACCCGGGAGCCAGAATACCGCCAGTGCTGGTGGTATGGCTGGCTCCGTACTTTGAAAGAGTTACCGTCCGCTGGCCCAGCGGAAAAGTCACATCAACATTGCCGCCGGCTCGTAATTGAGCCGGCGGCAATGCTGATGTGCAGTGGGTGCAGTAACACCCGTCGCGCATTTCACTGCCCGAAATTCGGGCAGTGAAATGCGCGACAGGGCTCTGTCTGGGGGCCCCCTGAGTCCCCTTGCCGCCAGCCTCTTCCTGGCGATGCAAACTGCCAGAAACAGGCTGGCGGTAGGGGAGTCATAATCCCCAGGGCAGCGCTGCTTGCAGCGCTGCCCTGGGGATTATCACCTCCGGGGCTAAAATGGCAGAATACCGCCGGCCCGGCGGTACCGCCGCTGTCAAAATATGGCTTTTCGTACCGCCAGCCTGTTGGCGGTACGAACGCCACTTTAACCCTGGTGGTCAACGACCACCACGGTTGTAATGACCCCCAAAATGTCAACCATGACAAGCACAGCAGGCCAATGAAAGGCAATTCTGGCATAACTTTGAAACTTTAGAATAAGCCAATGACCAAATTCAGTTAACAGTAGTCATGATCTTGAAGAATATCTTCAAAGCCATCAAAAGGAAGGGCATTCAGGAAAGAGACCACATCATTAGATGTCAGACTGAACACAAGATTGGCAGACGGATCCATGAATAGTAGTGCGCAACAGCCTCAGGATCACCCATTAGGGCAGCACCATCAAAGTGCCTAAAGGAGCCAGATAGCCCACCAAGGGCAGCTCATAAGTGGCCTCACAAATCAGATCAGCCTCAGTCTAATGGGGGATGACCGTGAATGAACCCTCATCGGGAACATCAGAAGCTCTTTGTCCGCAGGAGACACAGGGGAACAGCAAGGCACACCGAAGGTAGATGTTCAAAGAGGCACCACTTGCAATGAAAGACTGGTGCACACACCATAAGACTGGCCGGAATGACAGTGACTAATCATGCTCCAATTCTTCCAGCAATGGAGCACCAAAGAACTGCACCATGTAATCACAGCACAGCTGGGCTGGTGGTAGTAGCTCCATCACTCTGCTTAGCTGGGAAGGCACAACCCCTGCACACCAGGAGCAACAGCAGTAGTGTCCTGCTGATCAATGCCAAGTCACAGGAAAGCCGCTAACACACTTGAAAGGAGTGAATGGATTGCGGAAGGAATGGAGACAAATCTAGACCCATCAGCCTTAAAGAAGTGCACAATCCCTGTAGTGCTTGAAGGGTTGAATATTCTGGATACCAGCTCTCCAAAATGTTTGGGGAAGTTGGTATTTAATAAGGATTGTATCTCGGCTGATGACCTTGCTATCTGGAGAGCATACGTCTCTCTAGCCGATGTCAACACAACTTGTTTCTGGACCAGTAGTGCCTTTAGTCTGCTCAGCTTGTCATAATTTACATTAGTATTAAGTTATTAAATGAGTCCACATTTCTGCTACTCTTATCTCTTGTGTAGGGGGGAAACAAAACATATCCGCAACAAGTTACAAACTTAGAGACTGAAATTGTGTAGACAATTCCTGGTCTCATACTGCAACAGCTTTTTTCACTCAGGACCACATAACTTCCACTCAAAAGTATATGAAATGCTGGACGAATCAAAGGGATGGGAGTACCATTCAGAAAACAGGGTAAGTTTGCGAACCCCGCATTCCAAAGGCAATGACGGGACACCTGTTTTCAAATCATTAAATGACTAACAGTAGTCTCTCACATTCACTTCAACTGAGAAAGACCTCTGTTTTGCCATTCAGACATTTATAGTCAAACAGCAACTCCCACTTTTCTTTAATATAGCTATTGCTTAGCCTCTCGTATCTGCCCACAGTAAGATGTTTCAAGTATTTAAAAAAACAAAAGGTGGAAATGGGCAGATTTATAATGCCATGTACAAGCCTTACTGTTATTGAACTTTCTGCAACGTGAAAGGCAACTTTTCCACCTTTTCTATATGAAGCATGGTGAAACTTGCTTACCTTTTGGCGATTGTCTGATGTACCCTGGGTATATTAAAAGCAGAAAACAGTTCACTACTGTTAATGTATTTCCATGGAACGCAGCCATTTTTCAGAACCTGTAGTGTCCAGCCTAACTACATGAAGGAACAAAGTTGACTTTGTCCATGATGTTATAAGGACGTCATTCTGAATGATGTCTATCGCAGATGACACTATGGCCCTCATTATGACTGCGGCAGTCTTGTCAATTTCACTGTCGCCGGAAGACCGCCAGTACTGGCGGTCTTCCACATGCCGCATTTTGACTGCCACTGAATATCCACACCGCTGTGGTTGGATATCCGGCAGCATTCATCACCGAAGTCGGCGACGCATAGGCGGTTTCACTGCCGGCACCACCATACCAAAAAAAGACCGCCTACAGAATTGCAACCAGTAATTCTGTGTGGCTGTCTTCTGGTGGTGTGGCGGTGCCAGCGGTAGTGGCACAGGCTCCAGTCCCATAACAGAGGAGCAGCTTGTTGGACGAGGTCAGTGCTGCTCGCAAGGGGAGAAGGGTGGGGGGTGTGAATGGGTGTGTGTTTGTGTGTGTATGCATGTAATGAATGGGGGGCGTTCTGCCTCTGCTGTCGGGGACTCGGTGTCCCAGGGAGCCTTGCATCTGCTGCAGGGGGCTGGACACAACTCGCGGGCGCTCATAGCGCGTCGCAGTGCCTCTGCGCCTGTCAGACAACGTCAAGAGGCTGGGCTGGGCTGGGCAATCCTTCGTGGCTTTGAGGTAGGAGTTTCCCCTGAAATATATTGAAGTACTGTGCAACTAAATATATAGATATATAGTTGCTCTGAATGCAACGGTGAGCTGTTTAAATGGGGAAGTGCCAGGCAAGGAGTAGCCCGTTGGGGGTATTGCCCTGACCAAAATTCCTAAATTGCATCAAGCATCTTACACCTCACCTAGTTGTGTGACTGATGAAATTGACAATTTGAATGAGGAAGTGGAGACGTTGCTGACGAAACAGAAAAAAGACCCCCAGAAACGATTGAAAAACAGCTCACTTACCTCTTTTTTAAAATCTTGTGACAAGGGAAATACTCCTGATAGTGGTGTTACTACGAGGCCATTGACAAAACAGACTGAAGGAACAAACCAAGCAATAGGGAATCATGTAGAGCCCAGTCAAGCTTGGAGAAAACTTTATTAGGAAGTGTGTCCATACATGATGTCCCTTGCTCTAATCGTTTTTCACTATTAGAGTCTCAGTGCCAAATTGAAGAAGTGGGTAACCCTAATCCAAGTGTACGACTTACAAGTTATCATTCTACTATATCCCACTCCCAGGAGAATTTGATCGCCCTCTTTGCAGATCTAAAAGAAGAAGTGAAAGACCTGAAGACACTAATAGTAGAGGTCTTGACCCTGCTCCGCTCTAATGTTTTCTCGACCATGTACTAAATTAGTAAGGGAACCGCCAATCGCGCACACCTCATATCAGTCCAAGGGTAGCGGACACCCAATTCTCATGTGCAGAGTTCCACCTTTAGCGCCAAATGCACAGGAAGATAGGGAGTCTCTTATAAACAAGGCCACACATTGGATTCAGCATACCAGACAATGCGGCTCCATCATACATTCAAACATAATATCTGCACAGCGCTACCCGGAGATTGAGGGCCATTTGGATACAATAAAGTTAGTATTATCTACCCCTGAGCTGGTAAAGGGCCTACTATTCTTGGAAATGCGGAATCCCTTGCAAAATGGTTCAAATATTTGTTTTAAAAGTTGTTGGCCTGTAGATGATTCTTCAACAAGGCTGAATACACCTGCCTTAAATCCCAGCCCACGACTTGAGAAGGAAAACCCCTTAGTCGTTATTGAAGAGACCTCAGTCTCAGCTAACAAGAAGGAGCATGCTTGCCAGAATGTGACAACTACTTCAAGGAGGCCAGTACAAATGCCTGTGGCTTTAGACACTGATTGACTTTTTTTGCCTCAAATTGATCGGGATAACAGAGGATCTCTTTGTATTACTAACCCACAGCCAGATGGGGTGTCAGAATTATAGCTCCCTTCTTCTAGGGTGAAGGGGTCTCCATTTGTTGTTCTAGATACACCCATGGTCAAATTATCCCCTAGAAAGACCAATGCTACACCGTGTATTTTGTTACCTTCTGGGAAGGTCCCTATAACTCAGGAATCTTTAACCTCAAAGCTCCTGACATGGAACTTGGTTGGAATTCACAACAAATTAGATGATCCAGACTGGGGGGAGTTTGTTGATAAATTTGACATAAGTTTGTTTCAGGAAACTTGGTCAACTACTAATGTTTTTAGACAAGGGTTTAATTAATTCTGTAAAGAAGCTAGACCATCTTTGGCGGGGAGAGCGGCAGGGGGGCTTGTTATATGGACAAGTATACCAGATCTGGGAAAGATTAGAGAAATCACTGTGGACTCAGAGGATATACTGGCTTTATCTATCCAACAAAAGCGTGGTTCTTCCCTGCTGTGTGTCAACGTCTATAATAGACCAGGTTCTCCTAACAAATTGTCTAAAACTATTCAGGTGCCGAACGCTTTGGTGTCAGACTATATATCATCGTATTTTATGTTTGTTGCTGGGGACTTAAATGTGACACTTGAACCAAATTCTATATTCTCTGAGATAACGCAGTTAGAAGATGCATTATGGAATATTCCCTCCTTTTCTTCTTTGAAGAAGCAGTCTAAATCAAGTATTAGGGCGTTGCAGACTACACACTTAATGATAATGCATGGTCTTCGCCCAGGGAATGGGTGTTTTCCTTCGGACTCTCTGCTAAACCCATGTTCTTTAGAAGGTTTTATAGCAGCACATTAGATTACATGGTTATCGATGTGAGGATATGGCATACTATCCAAGACATTTGTAGGAAAACAGTATAGTAGCGACCATGTTCTAATTTTAGTCACATATGACGGACTTATTGCCAAAAGAACAGACATGCAATTCAGCAATGGAACCACTATACCCTTAGCAGCTTCTTCAAATAAGCGCGCTTTGAAATGGGAGTGTTTTAAAAATTCAAGAAAATTGTGGGGCAACATGCTTGACTAAGTATCAACACATCAATTAGTGGAAGATCCTTGTTCATATTCCCCAAACGAGGTCATGATTTTGCATATGGATCTTTTTTCAACTTTCAGGGACTTATTTTTTAGAATTGTTAGAGAAAACAACCACCCAGTAGCTGGACCCCACCATGGGTGATATGGCAAAGCATGCAGGGAGTCCAAGTGTAGCTTGATAAAGGCAATCAAATCCAAAGATAGGTCCTTGATAACTAGTGCTAGGCGCGAGTTTGCCCTAACAATAAAGACCTGCAAAAATAATTGGGAAGCAGAGTCATGGCAGGATTTGTTAAAAGCAGCTAAGGAGAAGCAGTTGAAAAGTTGTTGGTCCTTGGTGGCTTCCTATGGGCAAAACCAAAATTCTAGCCAGATTGTCATATTTCACCGGAAAATTGGGTGGCCCATTTTACGAAGTTGTATGACGCTGAAATTAACCGGTTCTATGCCAGGGCGTAATGGTTACGTCCTGAGGCACAGTGCTGCTGTGCCCAGGACGGAACCGTTACGTCCTGGTCACAGAGCCCAGAGGGAGCGCTAGCGCTCCCTCTGTGGGGTTCCTCCCCACCCCCCCAAGTCAGGGATGGAAGGGGAAGCCCTTCCCCTTCCACCCCCGACCCCCCCACCCCCCCTGTGACGTCAGCGCGTGAGCGTGCGCTGATTTGTCACAGGGTCTCCCCCATCACGCTGGAAGCTATGCTTCCAGCGCGATTGAAAGAGAAATGCTCAGCATTTCTCTTTCAATCATGTGGGGGAGGCCCGGAGAGGCTTCAAAGGGAAGGAAATGTATTTACTTCCCTTTGAAGTCTCTCCCAGCGTTTCAAAAGCCGGATTGCTTGCAATCCGGCTTTTGAAACCCCACTAGACACCAGGGATATATATATTTTTTTTAAATGGACATAAGGGAGGGAGGCAAGGGTCGCTCCCAGGGGGGGGGCATTTTTTGGGGAAGGCCTTTTCTGCCCCCCATGGGGGCAGATCGGCCTATTATTAGGCCAGGGGGGGCAGAAACCTCTAGGCACCAGGGATCTTTTTTTTTTTTTTCTTTTTGTTTTGTTTTGGTTCTTTTTTAGGTGGGGAGCGACCACTTAGGCAAGGGTCGCTCCCCTAGGGGGCAAATTATATTTAGGCCATTTCTGCCCCCCTTGGGGGCAGATTGTCCTATTTTGATGAGGCCAATGGCAGAAACCACTAGACACCAGGGATTTTTTTTTGTTTTTGTGAATTTCACGCAAGGGGAGCGACTCCTTAGGCAAGGGTCGCTTCCCTGGGGGGGGGGAATTATTTTAGGCCATTTCTGCCCCCCTGGGGGGTAGATCAGCCTATTTTGATTAGGCCGATCTGCCCCCAAGGGGGGCTGAAACCACTAGGCACCGGGGATTTTTTTGTTTTACAGATCGGGAGCGACCCCTTGAACAAGGGTCGCTCCCCTGGAGGGGAAAATTGTATTTAGGCCATTTCGGCCCCCTTTGGGGGCAGATCGGCCGATTTTTGCTATGCCAATCTGCCCCCTAGGGGGGCAGAAACCACTAGGCACCAGGGATTTTTTTTTTCAGCGCCAATGTCACGCAGGGGGAGCGACCCCGTAGGCAAGGGTCGCTCCCGGGGGGGTTTGAGGGGGCACATTTATTTAAGGCCATTTCTGCCCCCTGGGGGCAGATCGGCCTATTGTTATTAGGCCGATCCGCCCCCAGGGGCGGCAGAAACCTCTAGGCGCCAGGGCAAATTATTATTATTTTTTTTTATTATTTTTTTTTTTTAGAGATGGGGAGCGACCCATTAGGCAAGGGTCGCTCCCCTGTGGGGGGCAAATTGTATTTAGACTATTTCTGCCACCCTTGGGCAGAAACCACTAGGCACCTGGGATTTAGTTTGGGGGGCCAATGTCACGCAGGGGGAGCGATCCCGTAGGCAAGGGTAGCTCGCGGGGGTTTGGGGGGTGTAGGGGGGAATTTATTTTAGGCCATTTCGGCCCCCCCCTGGGGGCAGATCGGCCTATTGTTATTAGGCCGATCTGCACCCAGGGGGGGCAGAAACCTCTAGGCGCCAGGGCACATTTTTTTTGTGCGTTTTTTTTTTTTGTTTGTTTGTTTTTTTAGAGATGGGGAGCGACCCATTAGGCAAGGGTCGCTCCCCTGAGGGGCAAATTGTATTTAGACCAAGGGGGGCAGATTGGCCGATTTTAGGTCAATCTGCCCCCAAGGGGGCAGAAACCACTAGGCACCGGGGATTTTATTTTTGGTGCCAATGTCAGGCAGGGGGAGCGACCCCGTAGGCAAGGGTAGCTCGCGGGGGGCAAATTTATTTTAGGCCATTTCTGCCCCATGGGGGCAGATCGGCCTATTGTTATTAGACCGATCCACCCCCAGGGGCGGCAGAAACCTCTAGGCGCCAGGGCAAATTTATTTTTTTTTAAACATTTTTAAGAGATGGGGAGCGACCCTGGGGAGCGACCAATGTCAGGCAGGGGGAGCGACCCCGTAGGCAAGGGTAGCTCGGGTCGCGGGGGGGTTGGGGGGGCAAATTTATTTTAGGCCATTTCTGCCTTTTCTCACATTTTGGTGACATAAAGTTCTGGAATCTCAGAGGAGCCACAAATTTCCTTCCACCCAGCGTTCCCCCAAGTTCCCCTTGCCTTTCTCACATTAGGCAAGGGTCGCTCCCCTGAGGGGCAAATTGTATTTAGACCAAGGGGGGCAGATTGGCCGATTTTAGGTCAATCTGCCCCCAAGGGGGCAGAAACCACTAGGCACCGGGGATTTTATTTTTGGTGCCAATGTCAGGCAGGGGGAGCGACCCCGTAGGCAAGGGTAGCTCGCGTGGGGGCAAATTTATTTTAGGCCATTTCTGCCCCATGGGGGCAGATCGGCCTATTGTTATTAGGCCGATCCACCCCCAGGGGCGGCAGAAACCTCTAGGCGCCAGGGCAAATTTCTTTTTTTAAAAACATTTTTAAGAGATGGGGAGCGACCCTGGGGAGCGACCAATGTCAGGCAGGGGGAGCGACCCCGTAGGCAAGGGTAGCTCGGTCGTGGCAGGGGTTGGGGGGGCAAATTAATTTTAGGCCATTTCTGCCCCCTGGGGGCAGATCGGCCTATTGTTATTAGGCCGATCTGCCCCCAGGGGGGGCAGAAACCTCTAGGCGCCAGGTCAAATTTTGTTGGGGTGTTTTTTTTTGTTTGTTTGTTTTTTTAGAGATGGGGAGCGACCCATTAGGCAAGGGTCGCTCCCCTGGGGGGCAAATTGTATTTAGACCATTTCTGCCCCCCTTGGGGGCAGATTGGCCGATTTTAGGTCAATCTGCCCCCAAGGGGGCAGAAACCACTAGGCACTGGGGATATTTTTTTTAGCGCCAATGTCACGCAGGGGGAGAGACCCAGTAGGCAAGGGTCGCTCCCAGGGGCGGGGTTGTGGTGTGGGTGGGGGACAAATTTATTTTAGGCCGTTACTGCCCCCCCTGGGGCCGACTGAGCTAGAGGTCAAAATCCACAGGTAGACACTGTTTTCTATGAAAAAAATTGATGTGTCCATGTTGTGTTTTGGGCCATTTTCTGTCGTGGGTGCTAGGCCTACCCACACAAGTGAGGTATCATTTTTATCAGGAGACTTGGGGGAACGCTGGGTGGAAGCAAATGTGTGGCTACTCTGAGATTCCAGAACTTTATGTCACAAAAATGTGAGAAAATGTGGTTTTTTTAGCCAAATTTTGAGGTTTGCAAAGGATTCTGGGTAACAGAACCTGGTCAGAGCCCCACAAGTCACCCCATCTTGGATTCCCCTGGGTGTCTAGTTTTCAAAAATGCGCTGGTTTGCTAGGTTTCCCTAGGTGCCAGCTGAGCTAGAGGCCAAAATCCACAGGTAGGCACTGTTTTCTATGAAAAAATGTGATGTGTCCACTTTGTGTTTTGGGCCATTTCCTGTCACGGGCGCTAGGCCTACCCACACAAGTGAGGTATCATTTTTATCGGGAGACTTGGGGGAACGCTGGGTGGAAGGAAATTTGTGGCTCCTCTCAGATTCCAGAACTTTCTGTCACCGAAATGTGAGGAAAATGTGTTTTTTTTCAGCCAAATTTTGAGGTTTGCAAAGGATTCTGGGTAACAGAACCTGGTCGAAACCCCACAAGTCACCCCATCTTGGATTCCCCTAGGTCTCTAGTTTTAAAAAATGCACAGGTTTGGTAGGTTTCCCTAGGTGCCGGCTGAGCTAGAGGCCAAAATCTACAGGTAGGCACTTTGCAAAAAACACCTCTGTTTCTTTAAAAAAATGTGATGTGTCCACATTGTGTTTTGGGGCGTTTCCTGTCACGGGCGCTAGGCCTAACCACACAAGTGAGGTATAATTTTTAACGGGAGACTTGGGGGAACGCTGGGTGGAAGGAACTTTGTGGCTCCTCTCTGATTCCAGAACTTTCTGTCACCAAAATGTGAGGAAAATGTTTTTTTTTAGCCAAATTTTGAGGTTTGCAAAGGATTCTGGGTAACAGAACCTGGTCAGAGCCCCACAAGTCACAACCATCTTGGATTCCCCTAGGTCTCTAGTTTTCAAAAATGCACAGGTTTGGTAGGGTTCCCTAAGAGCCGGCTGAGCTAGAGGCCAAAATCTACGGTTAGGCACTTTGCAAAAAAAAACTCTGTTTTCTTTCAAAAAATGTGATGTGTCCACGTTGCGTTTTGGGGCATTTCCTGTCACGGGCGCTAGGCCTACCCACACAAGTGAGGTATCATTTTTATCGAGAGACTTGGGGGAACGCTGGGTGGAAGGAACTTTGTGGCTCCTCTCTGATTCCAGAACTTTCTGTCACCAAAATGTGAGGAAAATGTTTTTTTTTAGCCAAATTTTGAGGTTTGCAAAGGATTCTGGGTAACAGAACCTGGTCAGAGCCCCACAAGTCACAACCATCTTGGATTCCCCTAGGTCTCTAGTTTTCAAAAATGCACAGGTTTGGTAGGGTTCCCTAAGAGCCGGCTGAGCTAGAGGCCAAAATCTACGGTTAGGCACTTTGCAAAAAAAAACTCTGTTTTCTTTCAAAAAATGTGATGTGTCCACGTTGCGTTTTGGGGCATTTCCTGTCACGGGCGCTAGGCCTACCCACACAAGTGAGGTATCATTTTTATCGAGAGACTTGGGGGAACGCTGGGTGGAAGAAAATTTGTAGCTCCTCTCAGATTCCAGAACTTTCTGTCACCGAAATGTGAGGAAAATGTGTTTTTTTTAGCCAAATTTTGAGGTTTGCAAAGGATTCTGGGTAACAGAACATGGTCAGAGCCCCACAAGTCACCCCATCTTGGATTCCCCTAGGTCTCAAGTTTTCAAAAATGCACAGGTTAGGTAGGTTTCCCTAGGTGCCTGCTGAGCTAGATGCCAAAATCTACAGGTAGGCACTTTGCAAAAAAACACCTCTGTTTTCTTTAAAAAAATGTGATGTGTCCACGTTGTGTTTTGGGGCGTTGCCTGTCACGGGCACTAGGCCTACAACACAAGTGAGGTATCATTTTTATCGGGAGACTTGGGGGAATGCTGGGTGGAAGGACATTTGTGGCTCCTCTCAGATTCCAGAACTTTCTGTCACCGAAATGTGAGGAAAACTTGTTTTTTATCCAAATTTTGAGGTTTGCAAAGGATTCTGGGTAACAGAACCTGGTCAGAGCCCCAAAAGTCCCCCCATCTTGGATTCCCCTAGGTCTCTAGTTTTCAAAAATGCAAAGGTTTGGTAGGTTTCCCTAGGTGCCGGCTGAGCTAGAGGCCAAAATCTACAGGTAGGCACTTTGCAAAAAAACACCTCTGTTTTCTTTTAAAAAATGTGATGTGTCCACGTTGTGTTTTGGGGCGTTTCCTGTCACGGGCGCTAGGCCTACCCACTCAAGTGAGGTATCATTTTTATCGGGAGACTTGGGGGAACGCTGGGTGGAAGGAAATTTGTGCTTCCTCTCAGATTCCAGAACTTTCTGTCACCGAAATGTGAGGAAAACTAGTTTTTTTAGCCAAATTTTGAGGTTTGCAAAGGATTCTGGGTAAGAGAACCTGGTCAGAGCCCCACAAGTCACCCCATCTTGGATTCCCCTAGGTCTCTAGTTTTCAAAAATGCACAGATTTGGTAGGTTTCCCTAGGTGCCGGCTGAGCTTTAGGCCAAAATCTACAGGTAGGCACTTTGCAAATAACACCTCTGTTTTCCTTCAAAAAATTTGATGTGTCCATGTTGCGTTTTGGGGCATTTCCTGTTCCGGGCGCTAGGTCTACCCACACAAGTGAGGTATCATTTTTATCGGGAGACTTAGGGGAACGCTGGGTGGAAGGAAATTTGTGGCTCCTCTCAGATTCCAGAACTTTCTGTCACCGAAATGTGAGGAAATAGTGTTTCTTTAGCCAAATTTTGTGGTTTGCAAAGGATTCTGGTAACAGAACCTGGTCAGAGCCCCACAAGTCACGCCATCTTGGATTCCCCTAGGTCTCTAGTTTAAAAAAATGCTCAGGTGTGGTAGGTTTCCCTAGGTGCCGGCTGAGCTAGAGGCCAAAATCTACAGGTAGTCACTTTGCAAAAAACACCTCTGTTTTCTTTAAAAAAATTGTGATGTGTCCACGTTGTGTTTTGGGGCGTTTCCTGTCACGGGTGCTAGGCCTACCCACACAAGTGAGGTATCATTTTTATCGGGAGACTTAGGGGAACGCTGGGTGGAAGGAAATTTGTGGCTCCTCTCAGATTCCAGAACTTTCTGTCACCGAAATGTGAGGAAATAGTGTTTCTTTAGCCAAATTTTGAGGTTTGCAAAGGATTCTGGGTAACAGAACCTGGTCAGAGCCTCACAAGTCACCCCATCTTGGATTCCCCTAGGTCTCTACTTTTCAAAAATGCACAGGTGTGGTAGGTTTCCCTAGGTGCCGGCTGAGCTAGAGGCCAAAATCTACAAGTAGGCACTTTGCAAAAAACACCTCTGTTTTCTTTCAAAAAATGTGATGTGTCCACGTTGTGTTTTGGGGCATTTCCTGTCCCGGGCGCTAGGCCTACCCACACAAGTGAGGTATCATTTATATCTGGAGACTTAGGGGAACGCTGGGTGGAAGGAAATTTGTGGCTCCTCTCAGATTCCAGAACTTTCTGTCACCGAAATGTGAGGAAATAGTGTTTCTTTAGCCAAATTTTGAGTTTTGCAAAGGATTCTGGGTAACAGAACCTGGTCAGAGCCCCACAAGTCACCCCATCTTGGATTCCCCTAGGTCTCTAGTTTTCAAAAAAGCACAGGTGTGGTAGGTTTCCCTAGGTGCCGGCTGAGCTAGAGGCCAAAATCTACAAGTAGGCACTTTGCAAAAAACACCTCTGTTTTCTTTCAAAAAATGTGATGTGTCCACGTTGTGTTTTGGGGCATTTCCTGTCCCTGGCGCTAGGCCTACCCACACAAGTGAGGTATCATTTTTATCGGGAGACTCAGGGGAACGCTGGGTGGAAGGAAATTTGTGGCTCCTCTCAGATTCCAGAACTTTCTGTCACCGAAATGTGAGGAAAACTAGTTTTTTTAGCCAAATTTTGAGGTTTGCAAAGGATTCTGGGTAAGAGAACCTGGTCAGAGCCCCACAAGTCACCCCATCTTGGATTCCCCTAGGTCTCTAGTTTTCTAAAATGCACAGGTTTGGTAGGTTTCCCTAGGTGCCGGCTGAGCTTTAGGCCAAAATCTACAGGTAGGCACTTTGCAAATAACACCTCTGTTTTCCTTCAAAAAATTTGATGTGTCCATGTTGCGTTTTGGGGCATTTCCTGTTCCGGGCGCTAGGTCTACCCACACAAGTGAGGTATCATTTTTATCAGGAGACTTGGGGGAACGCTGGGTGGAAGAAAATGTGTGGCTCCTCTCTGATTCCAGAACTTTCTGTCACCAAAATATGAGGAAAATTTGTTTTTTTATCAAAATTTTGAGGTTTGCCAAGGATTCTGGGTAACAGAACCTTGTCAGAGCCCCACAAGTCACCCCATCTTGGATTCCCCTAGGTCTCTAGTTTTAAAAAATGCACAGGTTTGGTAGGTTTCCCTAGGTGCCGGCTGAGCTAGAGGCCAAAATCTACAGGTAGGCACTTTGCAAAAAACACCTCTGTTTTCTTTTAAAAAAATGTGATGTGTCCACGTTGTGTTTTGGGGCGTTTCCTGTCACGGGCGCTAGGCCTACCCACACAAGTGAGGTAACATTTTTATCGGGAGACTTAGGGGAACGCTGGGTGGAAGGAAATTTGTGGCTCCTCTCAGATTCCAGAACTTTCTGTCACCGAAATGTGAGGAAAACTTATTTTTTTAGCCAAATTTTGAGGTTTGCAAAGGATTCTGGTAACAGAACCTGGTCAGAGCCCCACAAGTCACGCCATCTTGGATTCCCCTAAGTCTCTAGTTTAAAAAAATGCTCAGGTGTGGTAGGTTTCCCTAGGTGCCGGCTGAGCTAGAGGCCAAAATCTACAGGTAGTCACTTTGCAAAAAACACCTCTGTTTTCTTTAAAAAAATTGTGATGTGTCCACGTTGTGTTTTGGGGCGTTTCCTGTCACGGGTGCTAGGCCTACCCACACAAGTGAGGTATCATTTTTATCGGGAGACTTAGGGGAACGCTGGGTGGAAGGAAATTTGTGGCTCCTCTCAGATTCCAGAACTTTCTGTCACCGAAATGTGAGGAAATAGTGTTTCTTTAGCCAAATTTTGAGGTTTGCAAAGGATTCTGGGTAACAGAACCTGGTCAGAGCCCCACAAGTCACCCCATCTTGGATTCCCCTAGGTCTCTAGTTTTCAAAAATGCACAGGTGTGGTAGGTTTCCCTAGGTGCCGGCTGAGCTAGAGGCCAAAATCTACAAGTAGGCACTTTGCAAAAAACACCTCTGTTTTCTTTCAAAAAATGTGATGTGTCCACGTTGTGTTTTGGGGCATTTCCTGTCCCGGGCGCTAGGCCTACCCACACAAGTGAGGTATCATTTTTATCTGGAGACTTAGGGGAACGCTGGGTGGAAGGAAATTTGTGGCTCCTCTCAGATTCCAGAACTTTCTGTCACCGAAATGTGAGGAAATAGTGTTTCTTTAGCCAAATTTTGAGGTTTGCAAAGGATTCTGGGTAACAGAACCTGGTCAGAGCCCCACAAGTCACCCCATCTTGGATTCCCCTAGGTCTCTAGTTTTCAAAAATGCACAGGTGTGGTAGGTTTCCCTAGGTGCCGGCTGAGCTAGAGGCCAAAATCTACAAGTAGGCACTTTGCAAAAAACACCTCTGTTTTCTTTCAAAAAATGTGATGTGTCCACGTTGTGTTTTGGGGCATTTCCTGTCCCGGGCGCTAGGCCTACCCACACAAGTGAGGTATCATTTTTATCTGGAGACTTAGGGGAACGCTGGGTGGAAGGAAATTTGTGGCTCCTCTCAGATTCCAGAACTTTCTGTCACCGAAATGTGAGGAAATAGTGTTTCTTTAGCCAAATTTTGAGTTTTGCAAAGGATTCTGGGTAACAGAACCTGGTCAGAGCCCCACAAGTCACCCCATCTTGGATTCCCCTAGGTCTCTAGTTTTCAAAAAAGCACAGGTGTGGTAGGTTTCCCTAGGTGCCGGCTGAGCTAGAGGCCAAAATCTACAAGTAGGCACTTTGCAAAAAACACCTCTGTTTTCTTTCAAAAAATGTGATGTGTCCACGTTGTGTTTTGGGGCATTTCCTGTCCCGGGCGCTAGGCCTACCCACACAAGTGAGGTATCATTTTTATCTGGAGACTTAGGGGAACGCTGGGTGGAAGGAAATTTGTGGCTCCTCTCAGATTCCAGAACTTTCTGTCACCGAAATGTGAGGAAATAGTGTTTCTTTAGCCAAATTTTGAGTTTTGCAAATGATTCTGGGTAACAGAACCTGGTCAGACCCCCACAAGTCACCCCATCGTGGATTCCCCTAGGTCTCTAGTTTTCAAGAATGCACAGGTTAGGTAGGTTTCCCTAGGTGCCTGCTGAGCTAGATGCCAAAATCTACAGGTAGGCACTTTGCAAAAAAACACCTCTGTTTTCTTTAAAAAAATGTGATGTGTCCACGTTGTGTTTTGGGGCGTTTCCTGTCACGGGCGCTAGGCCTACCCACACAAGTGAGGTATCATTTTTATCTGGAGACTTAGGGGAACGCTGGGTGGAAGGAAATTTGTGGCTCCTCTCAGATTCCAGAACTTTCTGTCACCGAAATGTGAGGAAATAGTGTTTCTTTAGCCAAATTTTGAGTTTTGCAAAGGATTCTGGGTAACAGAACCTGGTCAGAGCCCCACAAGTCACCCCATCTTGGATTCCCCTAGGTCTCTAGTTTTCAAAAAAGCACAGGTGTGGTAGGTTTCCCTAGGTGCCGGCTGAGCTAGAGGCCAAAATCTACAAGTAGGCACTTTGCAAAAAACACCTCTGTTTTCTTTCAAAAAATGTGATGTGTCCACGTTGTGTTTTGGGGCATTTCCTGTCCCGGGCGCTAGGCCTACCCACACAAGTGAGGTATCATTTTTATCTGGAGACTTAGGGGAACGCTGGGTGGAAGGAAATTTGTGGCTCCTCTCAGATTCCAGAACTTTCTGTCACCGAAATGTGAGGAAATAGTGTTTCTTTAGCCAAATTTTGAGTTTTGCAAATGATTCTGGGTAACAGAACCTGGTCAGACCCCCACAAGTCACCCCATCGTGGATTCCCCTAGGTCTCTAGTTTTCAAGAATGCACAGGTTAGGTAGGTTTCCCTAGGTGCCTGCTGAGCTAGATGCCAAAATCTACAGGTAGGCACTTTGCAAAAAAACACCTCTGTTTTCTTTAAAAAAATGTGATGTGTCCACGTTGTGTTTTGGGGCGTTTCCTGTCACGGGCGCTAGGCCTACCACACAAGTGAGGTATCATTTTTAGCGGGAGACTTAGGGGAACGCTGGGTGGAAGGAAATTTGTGGCTCCTCTCAGATTCCAGAACTTTCTGTCACCGAAATGTGAGGATATAGTGTTTCTTTATCCAAATTTTGAGGTTTGCAAAGGATTCTGGGTAACAGAAACTGGTCAGAGCCCCACAAGTCACCCCATCTTGGATTCCCCTAGGTCTCTAGTTTTCAAAAATGCACAGGTGTGGTAGGTTTCCCTAGGTGCCGGCTGAGCTAGAGGCCAAAATCTACAAGTAGGCACTTTGCAAAAAACACCTCTGTTTTCTTTCAAAAAATGTGATGTGTCCACGTTGTGTTTTGGGGCATTTCCTGTCCCGGGCGCTAGGCCTACCCACACAAGTGAGGTATCATTTATATCTGGAGACTTAGGGGAACGCTGGGTGGAAGGAAATTTGTGGCTCCTCTCAGATTCCAGAACTTTCTGTCACCGAAATGTGAGGAAATAGTGTTTCTTTAGCCAAATTTTGAGTTTTGCAAAGGATTCTGGGTAACAGAACCTGGTCAGAGCCCCACAAGTCACCCCATCTTGGATTCCCCTAGGTCTCTAGTTTTCAAAAAAGCACAGGTGTGGTAGGTTTCCCTAGGTGCCGGCTGAGCTAGATGCCAAAATCTACAAGTAGGCACTTTGCAAAAAACACCTCTGTTTTCTTTCAAAAAATGTGATGTGTCCACGTTGTGTTTTGGGGCATTTCCTGTCCCTGGCGCTAGGCCTACCCACACAAGTGAGGTATCATTTTTATCGGGAGACTCAGGGGAACGCTGGGTGGAAGGAAATTTGTGGCTCCTCTCAGATTCCAGAACTTTCTGTCACCGAAATGTGAGGAAAACTAGTTTTTTTAGCCAAATTTTGAGGTTTGCAAAGGATTCTGGGTAAGAGAACCTGGTCAGAGCCCCACAAGTCACCCCATCTTGGATTCCCCTAGGTCTCTAGTTTTCAAAAATGCACAGGTTTGGTAGGTTTCCCTAGGTGCCGGCTGAGGTTTAGGCCAAAATCTACAGGTAGGCACTTTGCAAATAACACCTCTGTTTTCCTTCAAAAAATTTGATGTGTCCATGTTGCGTTTTGGGGCATTTCCTGTTCCGGGCGCTAGGTCTACCCACACAAGTGAGGTATCATTTTTATCAGGAGACTTGGGGGAACGCTGGGTGGAAGAAAATGTGTGGCTCCTCTCTGATTCCAGAACTTTCTGTCACCAAAATATGAGGAAAATTTGTTTTTTTATCAAAATTTTGAGGTTTGCCAAGGATTCTGGGTAACAGAACCTTGTCAGAGCCCCACAAGTCACCCCATCTTGGATTCCCCTAGGTCTCTAGTTTTAAAAAATGCACAGGTTTGGTAGGTTTCCCTAGGTGCCGGCTGAGCTAGAGGCCAAAATCTACAGGTAGGCACTTTGCAAAAAACACCTCTGTTTTCTTTTAAAAAAATGTGATGTGTCCACGTTGTGTTTTGGGGCGTTTCCTGTCACGGGCGCTAGGCCTACCCACACAAGTGAGGTAACATTTTTATCGGGAGACTTAGGGGAACGCTGGGTGGAAGGAAATTTGTGGCTCCTCTCAGATTCCAGAACTTTCTGTCACCGAAATGTGAGGAAAACTTATTTTTTTAGCCAAATTTTGAGGTTTGCAAAGGATTCTGGTAACAGAACCTGGTCAGAGCCCCACAAGTCACGCCATCTTGGATTCCCCTAAGTCTCTAGTTTAAAAAAATGCTCAGGTGTGGTAGGTTTCCCTAGGTGCCGGCTGAGCTAGAGGCCAAAATCTACAGGTAGTCACTTTGCAAAAAACACCTCTGTTTTCTTTAAAAAAATTGTGATGTGTCCACGTTGTGTTTTGGGGCGTTTCCTGTCACGGGTGCTAGGCCTACCCACACAAGTGAGGTATCATTTTTATCGGGAGACTTAGGGGAACGCTGGGTGGAAGGAAATTTGTGGCTCCTCTCAGATTCCAGAACTTTCTGTCACCGAAATGTGAGGAAATAGTGTTTCTTTAGCCAAATTTTGAGGTTTGCAAAGGATTCTGGGTAACAGAACCTGGTCAGAGCCCCACAAGTCACCCCATCTTGGATTCCCCTAGGTCTCTAGTTTTCAAAAATGCACAGGTGTGGTAGGTTTCCCTAGGTGCCGGCTGAGCTAGAGGCCAAAATCTACAAGTAGGCACTTTGCAAAAAACACCTCTGTTTTCTTTCAAAAAATGTGATGTGTCCACGTTGTGTTTTGGGGCATTTCCTGTCCCGGGCGCTAGGCCTACCCACACAAGTGAGGTATCATTTTTATCTGGAGACTTAGGGGAACGCTGGGTGGAAGGAAATTTGTGGCTCCTCTCAGATTCCAGAACTTTCTGTCACCGAAATGTGAGGAAATAGTGTTTCTTTAGCCAAATTTTGAGGTTTGCAAAGGATTCTGGGTAACAGAACCTGGTCAGAGCCCCACAAGTCACCCCATCTTGGATTCCCCTAGGTCTCTAGTTTTCAAAAATGCACAGGTGTGGTAGGTTTCCCTAGGTGCCGGCTGAGCTAGAGGCCAAAATCTACAAGTAGGCACTTTGCAAAAAACACCTCTGTTTTCTTTCAAAAAATGTGATGTGTCCACGTTGTGTTTTGGGGCATTTCCTGTCCCGGGCGCTAGGCCTACCCACACAAGTGAGGTATCATTTTTATCTGGAGACTTAGGGGAACGCTGGGTGGAAGGAAATTTGTGGCTCCTCTCAGATTCCAGAACTTTCTGTCACCGAAATGTGAGGAAATAGTGTTTCTTTAGCCAAATTTTGAGTTTTGCAAAGGATTCTGGGTAACAGAACCTGGTCAGAGCCCCACAAGTCACCCCATCTTGGATTCCCCTAGGTCTCTAGTTTTCAAAAAAGCACAGGTGTGGTAGGTTTCCCTAGGTGCCGGCTGAGCTAGAGGCCAAAATCTACAAGTAGGCACTTTGCAAAAAACACCTCTGTTTTCTTTCAAAAAATGTGATGTGTCCACGTTGTGTTTTGGGGCATTTCCTGTCCCGGGCGCTAGGCCTACCCACACAAGTGAGGTATCATTTTTATCTGGAGACTTAGGGGAACGCTGGGTGGAAGGAAATTTGTGGCTCCTCTCAGATTCCAGAACTTTCTGTCACCGAAATGTGAGGAAATAGTGTTTCTTTAGCCAAATTTTGAGTTTTGCAAATGATTCTGGGTAACAGAACCTGGTCAGACCCCCACAAGTCACCCCATCGTGGATTCCCCTAGGTCTCTAGTTTTCAAGAATGCACAGGTTAGGTAGGTTTCCCTAGGTGCCTGCTGAGCTAGATGCCAAAATCTACAGGTAGGCACTTTGCAAAAAAACACCTCTGTTTTCTTTAAAAAAATGTGATGTGTCCACGTTGTGTTTTGGGGCGTTTCCTGTCACGGGCGCTAGGCCTACCACACAAGTGAGGTATCATTTTTAGCGGGAGACTTGGGGGAATGCTGGGTGGAAGGAAATTTGAGGCTCCTCTCAGATTCCAGAACTTCCTGTCACCGAAATGTGAGGAAAACGTGTTTTTTTAGCCAAATTATGAGTTTTGCAAAGGATTCTGGGTAACAGAACCTGGTCAGAGCCCCACAAGTCACCCCATCTTGGATTCCCCTAGGTCTTTAGTTTTCAAAAATGCACAGGTTTGGTAGGTTTCCCTAGGTGCCGGCTGAGCTTTAGGCCAAAATCTACAGGTAGGCACTTTGCAAATAACACCTCTGTTTTCTTTCAAAAAATTTGATGTGTCCATGTTGCGTTTTGGGGCATTTCCTGTTCCGGGCGCTAGGTCTACCCACACAAGTGAGGTATCATTTTTATCAGGAGACTTGGGGGAACGCTGGGTGGAAGAAAATGTGTGGCTCCTCTCTGATTCCAGAACTTTCTGTCACCAAAATATGAGGAAAATTTGTTTTTTTAGCAAAATTTTGAGGTTTGCCAAGGATTCTGGGTAACAGAACCTTGTCAGAGCCCCACAAGTCACCCCATCTTGGATTCCCCTAGGTCTCTAGTTTTAAAAAATGCACAGGTTTGGTAGGTTTCCCTAGGTGCCGTCTGAGCTAGAGGACAAAATCTACAGGTAGGCACTTTGCAAAAAACACCTCTGTTCTCTTTAAAAAAATGTGATGTGTCCACGTTGTGTTTTGGGGCGTTTCCTGTCACGGGCGCTAGGCCTACCGACGCAAGGGAGGTATCATTTTTATCGGGAGACTTGGAGGAACGCTGGGTGGAAGGAAATTTGTGCTTCCTCTCAGATTCCAGAACTTTCTGTCACCGAAATATGAGGAAAACTATTTTTTTTAGCCAAATTTTGAGGTTTGCAAAGGATTCTGGGTAACAGAACCTGGTCAGAGCCCCACAAGTCACCCCATCTTGGATTCCCCTAGGTCTCTAGTTTAAAAAAATGCTCAGGTGTGGTAGGTTTCCCTAGGTGCCGGCTGAGCTAGAGGCCAAAATCTACAGGTAGGCACTTTGCAAAAAACACCTCTGTTTTCTTTTTAAAAAATGTGATGTGTCCACGTTGTGTTTTGGGGCGTTTCCTGTCACGGGCGCTAGGCCTACCCACACAAGTGAGGTATCATTTTTATCGGGAGACTTAGGGGAACGCTGGGTGGAAGGAAATTTGTGGCTCCTCTCAGATTCCAGAACTTTCTGTCACCGAAATGTGAGGAAATAGTGTTTCTTTAGCCAAATTTTGAGTTTTGCAAAGGATTCTGGGTAACAGAACCTGGTCAGAGCCCCACAAGTCACCCCATCTTGGATTCCCCTAGGTCTCTAGTTTTCAAAAAAGCACAGGTGTGGTAGGTTTCCCTAGGTGCCGGCTGAGCTAGAGGCCAAAATCTACAAGTAGGCACTTTGCAAAAAACACCTCTGTTTTCTTTCAAAAAATGTGATGTGTCCACGTTGTGTTTTGGGGCATTTCCTGTCCCGGGCGCTAGGCCTACCCACACAAGTGAGGTATCATTTTTATCTGGAGACTTAGGGGAACGCTGGGTGGAAGGAAATTTGTGGCTCCTCTCAGATTCCAGAACTTTCTGTCACCGAAATGTGAGGAAATAGTGTTTCTTTAGCCAAATTTTGAGTTTTGCAAATGATTCTGGGTAACAGAACCTGGTCAGACCCCCACAAGTCACCCCATCGTGGATTCCCCTAGGTCTCTAGTTTTCAAGAATGCACAGGTTAGGTAGGTTTCCCTAGGTGCCTGCTGAGCTAGATGCCAAAATCTACAGGTAGGCACTTTGCAAAAAAACACCTCTGTTTTCTTTAAAAAAATGTGATGTGTCCACGTTGTGTTTTGGGGCGTTTCCTGTCACGGGCGCTAGGCCTACCACACAAGTGAGGTATCATTTTTAGCGGGAGACTTAGGGGAACGCTGGGTGGAAGGAAATTTGTGGCTCCTCTCAGATTCCAGAACTTTCTGTCACCGAAATGTGAGGATATAGTGTTTCTTTATCCAAATTTTGAGGTTTGCAAAGGATTCTGGGTAACAGAAACTGGTCAGAGCCCCACAAGTCACCCCATCTTGGATTCCCCTAGGTCTCTAGTTTTCAAAAATGCACAGGTGTGGTAGGTTTCCCTAGGTGCCGTCTGAGCTAGAGGCCAAAATCTACAGGTAGGCACTTTGCAAAAAACACCTCTGTTTTCTTTAAAAAAATGTGATGTATCCACATTGTGTTTTGGGGCGTTTCCTGTCACGGGCGCTAGGCCTACCCACACAAGTGAGGTATCATTTTTATCGGGAGACTTGGGGGAATGCTGGGTGGAAGGAAATTTGAGGCTCCTCTCAGATTCCAGAACTTCCTGTCACCGAAATGTGAGGAAAACGTGTTTTTTTAGCCAAATTATGAGTTTTGCAAAGGATTCTGGGTAACAGAACCTGGTCAGAGCCCCACAAGTCACCCCATCTTGGATTCCCCTAGGTCTTTAGTTTTCAAAAATGCACAGGTTTGGTAGGTTTCCCTAGGTGCCGGCTGAGCTTTAGGCCAAAATCTACAGGTAGGCACTTTGCAAATAACACCTCTGTTTTCTTTCAAAAAATTTGATGTGTCCATGTTGCGTTTTGGGGCATTTCCTGTTCCGGGCGCTAGGTCTACCCACACAAGTGAGGTATCATTTTTATCAGGAGACTTGGGGGAACGCTGGGTGGAAGAAAATGTGTGGCTCCTCTCTGATTCCAGAACTTTCTGTCACCAAAATATGAGGAAAATTTGTTTTTTTAGCAAAATTTTGAGGTTTGCCAAGGATTCTGGGTAACAGAACCTTGTCAGAGCCCCACAAGTCACCCCATCTTGGATTCCCCTAGGTCTCTAGTTTTAAAAAATGCACAGGTTTGGTAGGTTTCCCTAGGTGCCGTCTGAGCTAGAGGACAAAATCTACAGGTAGGCACTTTGCAAAAAACACCTCTGTTCTCTTTAAAAAAATGTGATGTGTCCACGTTGTGTTTTGGGGCGTTTCCTGTCACGGGCGCTAGGCCTACCGACGCAAGGGAGGTATCATTTTTATCGGGAGACTTGGAGGAACGCTGGGTGGAAGGAAATTTGTGCTTCCTCTCAGATTCCAGAACTTTCTGTCACCGAAATATGAGGAAAACTATTTTTTTTAGCCAAATTTTGAGGTTTGCAAAGGATTCTGGGTAACAGAACCTGGTCAGAGCCCCACAAGTCACCCCATCTTGGATTCCCCTAGGTCTCTAGTTTAAAAAAATGCTCAGGTGTGGTAGGTTTCCCTAGGTGCCGGCTGAGCTAGAGGCCAAAATCTACAGGTAGGCACTTTGCAAAAAACACCTCTGTTTTCTTTTTAAAAAATGTGATGTGTCCACGTTGTGTTTTGGGGCGTTTCCTGTCACGGGCGCTAGGCCTACCCACACAAGTGAGGTATCATTTTTATCGGGAGACTTAGGGGAACGCTGGGTGGAAGGAAATTTGTGGCTCCTCTCAGATTCCAGAACTTTCTGTCACCGAAATGTGAGGAAATAGTGTTTCTTTAGCCAAATTTTGAGTTTTGCAAAGGATTCTGGGTAACAGAACCTGGTCAGAGCCCCACAAGTCACCCCATCTTGGATTCCCCTAGGTCTCTAGTTTTCAAAAAAGCACAGGTGTGGTAGGTTTCCCTAGGTGCCGGCTGAGCTAGAGGCCAAAATCTACAAGTAGGCACTTTGCAAAAAACACCTCTGTTTTCTTTCAAAAAATGTGATGTGTCCACGTTGTGTTTTGGGGCATTTCCTGTCCCGGGCGCTAGGCCTACCCACACAAGTGAGGTATCATTTTTATCTGGAGACTTAGGGGAACGCTGGGTGGAAGGAAATTTGTGGCTCCTCTCAGATTCCAGAACTTTCTGTCACCGAAATGTGAGGAAATAGTGTTTCTTTAGCCAAATTTTGAGTTTTGCAAATGATTCTGGGTAACAGAACCTGGTCAGACCCCCACAAGTCACCCCATCGTGGATTCCCCTAGGTCTCTAGTTTTCAAGAATGCACAGGTTAGGTAGGTTTCCCTAGGTGCCTGCTGAGCTAGATGCCAAAATCTACAGGTAGGCACTTTGCAAAAAAACACCTCTGTTTTCTTTAAAAAAATGTGATGTGTCCACGTTGTGTTTTGGGGCGTTTCCTGTCACGGGCGCTAGGCCTACCACACAAGTGAGGTATCATTTTTAGCGGGAGACTTAGGGGAACGCTGGGTGGAAGGAAATTTGTGGCTCCTCTCAGATTCCAGAACTTTCTGTCACCGAAATGTGAGGATATAGTGTTTCTTTATCCAAATTTTGAGGTTTGCAAAGGATTCTGGGTAACAGAAACTGGTCAGAGCCCCACAAGTCACCCCATCTTGGATTCCCCTAGGTCTCTAGTTTTCAAAAATGCACAGGTGTGGTAGGTTTCCCTAGGTGCCGTCTGAGCTAGAGGCCAAAATCTACAGGTAGGCACTTTGCAAAAAACACCTCTGTTTTCTTTAAAAAAATGTGATGTATCCACATTGTGTTTTGGGGCGTTTCCTGTCACGGGCGCTAGGCCTACCCACACAAGTGAGGTATCATTTTTATCGGGAGACTTGGGGGAATGCTGGGTGGAAGGAAATTTGAGGCTCCTCTCAGATTCCAGAACTTCCTGTCACCGAAATGTGAGGAAAACGTGTTTTTTTAGCCAAATTATGAGGTTTGCAAAGGATTCTGGGTAACAGAACCTGGTCAGAGCCCCACAAGTCACCCCATCTTGGATTCCCCTAGGTCTTTAGTTTTCAAAAATGCACAGGTTTGGTAGGTTTCCCTAGGTGCCGGCTGAGCTTTAGGCCAAAATCTACAGGTAGGCACTTTGCAAATAACACCTCTGTTTTCTTTCAAAAAATTTGATGTGTCCATGTTGCGTTTTGGGGCATTTCCTGTTCCGGGCGCTAGGTCTACCCACACAAGTGAGGTATCATTTTTATCAGGAGACTTGGGGGAACGCTGGGTGGAAGAAAATGTGTGGCTCCTCTCTGATTCCAGAACTTTCTGTCACCAAAATATGAGGAAAATTTGTTTTTTTAGCAAAATTTTGAGGTTTGCCAAGGATTCTGGGTAACAGAACCTTGTCAGAGCCCCACAAGTCACCCCATCTTGGATTCCCCTAGGTCTCTAGTTTTAAAAAATGCACAGGTTTGGTAGGTTTCCCTAGGTGCCGTCTGAGCTAGAGGACAAAATCTACAGGTAGGCACTTTGCAAAAAACACCTCTGTTCTCTTTAAAAAAATGTGATGTGTCCACGTTGTGTTTTGGGGCGTTTCCTGTCACGGGCGCTAGGCCTACCGACGCAAGGGAGGTATCATTTTTATCGGGAGACTTGGAGGAACGCTGGGTGGAAGGAAATTTGTGCTTCCTCTCAGATTCCAGAACTTTCTGTCACCGAAATATGAGGAAAACTATTTTTTTTAGCCAAATTTTGAGGTTTGCAAAGGATTCTGGGTAACAGAACCTGGTCAGAGCCCCACAAGTCACCCCATCTTGGATTCCCCTAGGTCTCTAGTTTTAAAAAATGCTCAGGTGTGGTAGGTTTCCCTAGGTGCCGGCTGAGCTAGAGGCCAAAATCTACAGGTAGGCACTTTGCAAAAAACACCTCTGTTTTCTTTTTAAAAAATGTGATGTGTCCACGTTGTGTTTTGGGGCGTTTCCTGTCACGGGCGCTAGGCCTACCCACACAAGTGAGGTATCATTTTTATCGGGAGACTTAGGGGAACGCTGGGTGGAAGGAAATTTGTGGCTCCTCTCAGATTCCAGAACTTTCTGTCACCGAAATGTGAGGAAAACTTATTTTTTTAGCCAAATTTTGAGGTTTGCAAAGGATTCTGGTAACAGAACCTGGTCAGAGCCCCACAAGTCATGCCATCGTGGATTCCCCTAGGTCTCTAGTTTAAAAAAATGCTCAGGTGTGGTAGGTTTCCCTAGGTGCCGGCTGAGCTAGAGGCCAAAATCTACAGGTAGTCACTTTGCAAAAAACACCTCTGTTTTCTTTAAAAAAATTGTGATGTGTCCACGTTGTGTTTTGGGGCGTTTCCTGTCACGGGTGCTAGGCCTACCCACACAAGTGAGGTATCATTTTTATCGGGAGACTTAGGGGAATGCTGGGTGGAAGGAAATTTGTCCCTCCTCTCTGATTCCAGAACTTTCTGTCACCAAAATATGAGGAAAATTTGTTTTTTTAGCAAAATTTTGAGGTTTGCCAAGGATTCTGGGTAACAGAACCTTGTCAGAGCCCCACAAGTCACCCCATCTTGGATTCCCCTAGGTCTCTAGTTTTAAAAAATGCACAGGTTTGGTAGGTTTCACTAGGTGCCGACTGAGCTAGAGGACAAAATCTACAGGTAGGCACTTTGCAAAAAACACCTCTGTTTTCTTTCAAAAAATGTGATGTGTCCACGTTGTGTTTTGAGGCGTTTCCTGTCACGGGCGCTAGGCCTACCGACGCAAGGGAGGTATCATTTTTATCGGGAGACTTGGAGGAACGCTGGGTGGAAGGAAATTTGTGCTTCCTCTCAGATTCCAGAACTTTCTGTCACCGAAATATGAGGAAAACTATTTTTTTTATCCAAATTTTGAGGTTTGCAAAGGATTCTGGGTAACAGAACCTGGTCAGAGCCAGACAAGTCACCCCATCTTGGATTCCCCTAGGTCTCTAGTTTTCAAAAATGCACAGGTGTGGTAGGTTTCCCTAGGTGCCGTCTGAGCTAGAGGCCAAAATCTACAGGTAGGCACTTTGCAAAAAACACCTCTGTTTTCTTTAAAAAAATGTGATGTATCCACATTGTGTTTTGGGGCGTTTCCTGTCACGGGCGCTAGGCCTACCCACACAAGTGAGGTATCATTTTTATCGGGAGACTTGGGGGAATGCTGGGTGGAAGGAAATTTGAGGCTCCTCTCAGATTCCAGAACTTCCTGTCACCGAAATGTGAGGAAAACTATTTTTTTTAGCCAAATTTTGAGGTTTGCAAAGGATTCTGGGTAACAGAACCTGGTCAGAGCCCCACAAGTCACCCCATCTTGGATTCCCCTAGGTCTCTAGTTTTCAAAAATGCACAGGTTTGGTAGGTTTCCCTAGGTGCCGGCTGAGCTTTAGGCCAAAATCTACAGGTAGGCAGTTTGCAAATAACACCTCTGTTTTCTTTCAAAAAATTTGATGTGTCCATGTTGCGTTTTGGGGCATTTCCTGTTCCGGGCGCTAGGTCTACCCACACAAGTGAGGTATCATTTTTATCAGGAGACTTGGGGGAACGCTGGGTGGAAGAAAATGTGTGGCTCCTCTCTGATTCCAGAACTTTCTCTCACCAAAATATGAGGAAAAGTTTTTTTTTTTAGCAAAATGTTGAGGTTTGCCAAGGATTCTGGGTAACAGAACCTTGTCAGAGCCCCACAAGTCACCCCATCTTGGATTCCCCTAGGTCTCTAGTTTTAAAAAATGCACAGGTTTGGTAGGTTTCCCTAGGTGCCGGCTGAGCTAGAGGACAAAATCTACAGGTAGGCACTTTGCAAAAAACACCTCTGTTTTCTTTCAAAAAATGTGATGTGTCCACGTTGTGTTTTGAGGCGTTTCCTGTCACGGGCGCTAGGCCTACCGACGCAAGGGAGGTATCATTTTTATCGGGAGACTTGGAGGAACGCTGGGTGGAAGGAAATTTGTGCTTCCTCTCAGATTCCAGAACTTTCTATCACCGAAATATGAGGAAAACTATTTTTTTTAGCCAAATTTTGAGGTTTGCAAAGGATTCTGGGTAACAGAACCTGGTCAGAGCCCCACAAGTCACCCCATCTTGGATTCCCCTAGGTCTCTAGTTTTAAAAAATGCTGAGGTGAGGTAGGTTTCCCTAGGTGCCGGCTGAGCTAGAGGCCAAAATCTACAGGTAGGCACTTTGCAAAAAACACCTCTGTTTTCTTTTAAAAAAATGTGATGTGTCCACGTTGTGTTTTGGGGCGTTTCCTGTCACGGGCGCTAGGCCTACCCACACAAGTGAGGTATCATTTTTATCGGGAGACTTAGGGGAACGCTGGGTGGAAGGAAATTTGTGGCTCCTCTCAGATTCCAGAACTTTCTGTCACTGAAATGTGAGGAAATAGTGTTTCTTTAGCCAAATTTTGAGTTTTGCAAAGGATTCTGGGTAACAGAACCTGGTCAGAGCCCCACAAGTCACCCCATCTTGGATTCCCCTAGGTCTCTAGTTTTCAAAAATGCACAGGTGTGGTAGGTTTCCCTAGGTGCCGGCTGAGCTAGAGGCCAAAATCTACAAGTAGGCACTTTGCAAAAAACACCTCTGTTTTCTTTCAAAAAATGTGATGTGTCCACGTTGTGTTTTGGGGCATTTCCTGTCCCGGGCGCTAGGCCTACCCACACAAGTGAGGTATCATTTTTATCTGGAGACTTAGGGGAACGCTGGGTGGAAGGAAATTTGTGGCTCCTCTCAGATTCCAGAACTTTCTGTCACCGAAATGTGAGGAAATAGTGTTTCTTTAGCCAAATTTTGAGTTTTGCAAAGGATTCTGGGTAACAGAACCTGCTCAGACCCCCACAAGTCACCCCATCGTGGATTCCCCTAGGTCTCTAGTTTTCAAGAATGCACAGGTTAGGTAGGTTTCCCTAGGTGCCTGCTGAGCTAGATGCCAAAATCTACAGGTAGGCACTTTGCAAAAAAACACCTCTGTTTTCTTTAAAAAAATGTGATGTGTCCACGTTGTGTTTTGGGGCGTTTCCTGTCACGGGCGCTAGGCCTACCACACAAGTGAGGTATCATTTTTAGCGGGAGACTTAGGGGAACGCTGGGTGGAAGGAAATTTGTAGCTCCTCTCAGATTCCAGAACTTTCTGTCACCGAAATGTGAGGATATAGTGTTTCTTTAGCCAAATCTTGAGGTTTGCAAAGGATTCTGGGTAACAGAAACTGGTCAGAGCCCCACAAGTCACCCCATCTTGGATTCCCCTAGGTCTCTAGTTTTCAAAAATGCACAGGTGTGGTAGGTTTCCCTAGGTGCCGTCTGAGCTAGAGGCCAAAATCTACAGGTAGGCACTTTGCAAAAAACACCTCTGTTTTCTTTAAAAAAATGTGATGTATCCACATTGTGTTTTGGGGCGTTTCCTGTCACGGGCGCTAGGCCTACCCACACAAGTGAGGTATCATTTTTATCGGGAGACTTGGGGGAATGCTGGGTGGAAGGAAATTTGAGGCTCCTCTCAGATTCCAGAACTTCCTGTCACCGAAATGTGAGGAAAACGTGTTTTTTTAGCCAAATTATGAGTTTTGCAAAGGATTCTGGGTAACAGAACCTGGTCAGAGCCCCACAAGTCACCCCATCTTGGATTCCCCTAGGTCTTTAGTTTTCAAAAATGCACAGGTTTGGTAGGTTTCCCTAGGTGCCGGCTGAGCTTTAGGCCAAAATCTACAGGTAGGCACTTTGCAAATAACACCTCTGTTTTCTTTCAAAAAATTTGATGTGTCCATGTTGCGTTTTGGGGCATTTCCTGTTCCGGGCGCTAGGTCTACCCACACAAGTGAGGTATCATTTTTATCAGGAGACTTGGGGGAACGCTGGGTGGAAGAAAATGTGTGGCTCCTCTCTGATTCCAGAACTTTCTGTCACCAAAATATGAGGAAAATTTGTTTTTTTAGCAAAATTTTGAGGTTTGCCAAGGATTCTGGGTAACAGAACCTTGTCAGAGCCCCACAAGTCACCCCATCTTGGATTCCCCTAGGTCTCTAGTTTTAAAAAATGCACAGGTTTGGTAGGTTTCCCTAGGTGCCGTCTGAGCTAGAGGACAAAATCTACAGGTAGGCACTTTGCAAAAAACACCTCTGTTCTCTTTAAAAAAATGTGATGTGTCCACGTTGTGTTTTGGGGCGTTTCCTGTCACGGGCGCTAGGCCTACCGACGCAAGGGAGGTATCATTTTTATCGGGAGACTTGGAGGAACGCTGGGTGGAAGGAAATTTGTGCTTCCTCTCAGATTCCAGAACTTTCTGTCACCGAAATATGAGGAAAACTATTTTTTTTAGCCAAATTTTGAGGTTTGCAAAGGATTCTGGGTAACAGAACCTGGTCAGAGCCCCACAAGTCACCCCATCTTGGATTCCCCTAGGTCTCTAGTTTAAAAAAATGCTCAGGTGTGGTAGGTTTCCCTAGGTGCCGGCTGAGCTAGAGGCCAAAATCTACAGGTAGGCACTTTGCAAAAAACACCTCTGTTTTCTTTTTAAAAAATGTGATGTGTCCACGTTGTGTTTTGGGGCGTTTCCTGTCACGGGCGCTAGGCCTACCCACACAAGTGAGGTATCATTTTTATCGGGAGACTTAGGGGAACGCTGGGTGGAAGGAAATTTGTGGCTCCTCTCAGATTCCAGAACTTTCTGTCACCGAAATGTGAGGAAATAGTGTTTCTTTAGCCAAATTTTGAGTTTTGCAAAGGATTCTGGGTAACAGAACCTGGTCAGAGCCCCACAAGTCACCCCATCTTGGATTCCCCTAGGTCTCTAGTTTTCAAAAAAGCACAGGTGTGGTAGGTTTCCCTAGGTGCCGGCTGAGCTAGAGGCCAAAATCTACAAGTAGGCACTTTGCAAAAAACACCTCTGTTTTCTTTCAAAAAATGTGATGTGTCCACGTTGTGTTTTGGGGTATTTCCTGTCCCGGGCGCTAGGCCTACCCACACAAGTGAGGTATCATTTTTATCTGGAGACTTAGGGGAACGCTGGGTGGAAGGAAATTTGTGGCTCCTCTCAGATTCCAGAACTTTCTGTCACCGAAATGTGAGGAAATAGTGTTTCTTTAGCCAAATTTTGAGTTTTGCAAATGATTCTGGGTAACAGAACCTGGTCAGACCCCCACAAGTCACCCCATCGTGGATTCCCCTAGGTCTCTAGTTTTCAAGAATGCACAGGTTAGGTAGGTTTCCCTAGGTGCCTGCTGAGCTAGATGCCAAAATCTACAGGTAGGCACTTTGCAAAAAAACACCTCTGTTTTCTTTAAAAAAATGTGATGTGTCCACGTTGTGTTTTGGGGCGTTTCCTGTCACGGGCGCTAGGCCTACCACACAAGTGAGGTATCATTTTTAGCGGGAGACTTAGGGGAACGCTGGGTGGAAGGAAATTTGTGGCTCCTCTCAGATTCCAGAACTTTCTGTCACCGAAATGTGAGGATATAGTGTTTCTTTATCCAAATTTTGAGGTTTGCAAAGGATTCTGGGTAACAGAAACTGGTCAGAGCCCCACAAGTCACCCCATCTTGGATTCCCCTAGGTCTCTAGTTTTCAAAAATGCACAGGTGTGGTAGGTTTCCCTAGGTGCCGTCTGAGCTAGAGGCCAAAATCTACAGGTAGGCACTTTGCAAAAAACACCTCTGTTTTCTTTAAAAAAATGTGATGTATCCACATTGTGTTTTGGGGCGTTTCCTGTCACGGGCGCTAGGCCTACCCACACAAGTGAGGTATCATTTTTATCGGGAGACTTGGGGGAATGCTGGGTGGAAGGAAATTTGAGGCTCCTCTCAGATTCCAGAACTTCCTGTCACCGAAATGTGAGGAAAACGTGTTTTTTTAGCCAAATTATGAGGTTTGCAAAGGATTCTGGGTAACAGAACCTGGTCAGAGCCCCACAAGTCACCCCATCTTGGATTCCCCTAGGTCTTTAGTTTTCAAAAATGCACAGGTTTGGTAGGTTTCCCTAGGTGCCGGCTGAGCTTTAGGCCAAAATCTACAGGTAGGCACTTTGCAAATAACACCTCTGTTTTCTTTCAAAAAATTTGATGTGTCCATGTTGCGTTTTGGGGCATTTCCTGTTCCGGGCGCTAGGTCTACCCACACAAGTGAGGTATCATTTTTATCAGGAGACTTGGGGGAACGCTGGGTGGAAGAAAATGTGTGGCTCCTCTCTGATTCCAGAACTTTCTGTCACCAAAATATGAGGAAAATTTGTTTTTTTAGCAAAATTTTGAGGTTTGCCAAGGATTCTGGGTAACAGAACCTTGTCAGAGCCCCACAAGTCACCCCATCTTGGATTCCCCTAGGTCTCTAGTTTTAAAAAATGCACAGGTTTGGTAGGTTTCCCTAGGTGCCGTCTGAGCTAGAGGACAAAATCTACAGGTAGGCACTTTGCAAAAAACACCTCTGTTCTCTTTAAAAAAATGTGATGTGTCCACGTTGTGTTTTGGGGCGTTTCCTGTCACGGGCGCTAGGCCTACCGACGCAAGGGAGGTATCATTTTTATCGGGAGACTTGGAGGAACGCTGGGTGGAAGGAAATTTGTGCTTCCTCTCAGATTCCAGAACTTTCTGTCACCGAAATATGAGGAAAACTATTTTTTTTAGCCAAATTTTGAGGTTTGCAAAGGATTCTGGGTAACAGAACCTGGTCAGAGCCCCACAAGTCACCCCATCTTGGATTCCCCTAGGTCTCTAGTTTTAAAAAATGCTCAGGTGTGGTAGGTTTCCCTAGGTGCCGGCTGAGCTAGAGGCCAAAATCTACAGGTAGGCACTTTGCAAAAAACACCTCTGTTTTCTTTTTAAAAAATGTGATGTGTCCACGTTGTGTTTTGGGGCGTTTCCTGTCACGGGCGCTAGGCCTACCCACACAAGTGAGGTATCATTTTTATCGGGAGACTTAGGGGAACGCTGGGTGGAAGGAAATTTGTGGCTCCTCTCAGATTCCAGAACTTTCTGTCACCGAAATGTGAGGAAAACTTATTTTTTTAGCCAAATTTTGAGGTTTGCAAAGGATTCTGGTAACAGAACCTGGTCAGAGCCCCACAAGTCATGCCATCGTGGATTCCCCTAGGTCTCTAGTTTAAAAAAATGCTCAGGTGTGGTAGGTTTCCCTAGGTGCCGGCTGAGCTAGAGGCCAAAATCTACAGGTAGTCACTTTGCAAAAAACACCTCTGTTTTCTTTAAAAAAATTGTGATGTGTCCACGTTGTGTTTTGGGGCGTTTCCTGTCACGGGTGCTAGGCCTACCCACACAAGTGAGGTATCATTTTTATCGGGAGACTTAGGGGAATGCTGGGTGGAAGGAAATTTGTCCCTCCTCTCTGATTCCAGAACTTTCTGTCACCAAAATATGAGGAAAATTTGTTTTTTTAGCAAAATTTTGAGGTTTGCCAAGGATTCTGGGTAACAGAACCTTGTCAGAGCCCCACAAGTCACCCCATCTTGGATTCCCCTAGGTCTCTAGTTTTAAAAAATGCACAGGTTTGGTAGGTTTCACTAGGTGCCGACTGAGCTAGAGGACAAAATCTACAGGTAGGCACTTTGCAAAAAACACCTCTGTTTTCTTTCAAAAAATGTGATGTGTCCACGTTGTGTTTTGAGGCGTTTCCTGTCACGGGCGCTAGGCCTACCGACGCAAGGGAGGTATCATTTTTATCGGGAGACTTGGAGGAACGCTGGGTGGAAGGAAATTTGTGCTTCCTCTCAGATTCCAGAACTTTCTGTCACCGAAATATGAGGAAAACTATTTTTTTTATCCAAATTTTGAGGTTTGCAAAGGATTCTGGGTAACAGAACCTGGTCAGAGCCAGACAAGTCACCCCATCTTGGATTCCCCTAGGTCTCTAGTTTTCAAAAATGCACAGGTGTGGTAGGTTTCCCTAGGTGCCGTCTGAGCTAGAGGCCAAAATCTACAGGTAGGCACTTTGCAAAAAACACCTCTGTTTTCTTTAAAAAAATGTGATGTATCCACATTGTGTTTTGGGGCGTTTCCTGTCACGGGCGCTAGGCCTACCCACACAAGTGAGGTATCATTTTTATCGGGAGACTTGGGGGAATGCTGGGTGGAAGGAAATTTGAGGCTCCTCTCAGATTCCAGAACTTCCTGTCACCGAAATGTGAGGAAAACTATTTTTTTTAGCCAAATTTTGAGGTTTGCAAAGGATTCTGGGTAACAGAACCTGGTCAGAGCCCCACAAGTCACCCCATCTTGGATTCCCCTAGGTCTCTAGTTTTCAAAAATGCACAGGTTTGGTAGGTTTCCCTAGGTGCCGGCTGAGCTTTAGGCCAAAATCTACAGGTAGGCAGTTTGCAAATAACACCTCTGTTTTCTTTCAAAAAATTTGATGTGTCCATGTTGCGTTTTGGGGCATTTCCTGTTCCGGGCGCTAGGTCTACCCACACAAGTGAGGTATCATTTTTATCAGGAGACTTGGGGGAACGCTGGGTGGAAGAAAATGTGTGGCTCCTCTCTGATTCCAGAACTTTCTCTCACCAAAATATGAGGAAAAGTTTTTTTTTTTAGCAAAATGTTGAGGTTTGCCAAGGATTCTGGGTAACAGAACCTTGTCAGAGCCCCACAAGTCACCCCATCTTGGATTCCCCTAGGTCTCTAGTTTTAAAAAATGCACAGGTTTGGTAGGTTTCCCTAGGTGCCGGCTGAGCTAGAGGACAAAATCTACAGGTAGGCACTTTGCAAAAAACACCTCTGTTTTCTTTCAAAAAATGTGATGTGTCCACGTTGTGTTTTGAGGCGTTTCCTGTCACGGGCGCTAGGCCTACCGACGCAAGGGAGGTATCATTTTTATCGGGAGACTTGGAGGAACGCTGGGTGGAAGGAAATTTGTGCTTCCTCTCAGATTCCAGAACTTTCTATCACCGAAATATGAGGAAAACTATTTTTTTTAGCCAAATTTTGAGGTTTGCAAAGGATTCTGGGTAACAGAACCTGGTCAGAGCCCCACAAGTCACCCCATCTTGGATTCCCCTAGGTCTCTAGTTTTAAAAAATGCTGAGGTGAGGTAGGTTTCCCTAGGTGCCGGCTGAGCTAGAGGCCAAAATCTACAGGTAGGCACTTTGCAAAAAACACCTCTGTTTTCTTTTAAAAAAATGTGATGTGTCCACGTTGTGTTTTGGGGCGTTTCCTGTCACGGGCGCTAGGCCTACCCACACAAGTGAGGTATCATTTTTATCGGGAGACTTAGGGGAACGCTGGGTGGAAGGAAATTTGTGGCTCCTCTCAGATTCCAGAACTTTCTGTCACTGAAATGTGAGGAAATAGTGTTTCTTTAGCCAAATTTTGAGTTTTGCAAAGGATTCTGGGTAACAGAACCTGGTCAGAGCCCCACAAGTCACCCCATCTTGGATTCCCCTAGGTCTCTAGTTTTCAAAAATGCACAGGTGTGGTAGGTTTCCCTAGGTGCCGGCTGAGCTAGAGGCCAAAATCTACAAGTAGGCACTTTGCAAAAAACACCTCTGTTTTCTTTCAAAAAATGTGATGTGTCCACGTTGTGTTTTGGGGCATTTCCTGTCCCGGGCGCTAGGCCTACCCACACAAGTGAGGTATCATTTTTATCTGGAGACTTAGGGGAACGCTGGGTGGAAGGAAATTTGTGGCTCCTCTCAGATTCCAGAACTTTCTGTCACCGAAATGTGAGGAAATAGTGTTTCTTTAGCCAAATTTTGAGTTTTGCAAAGGATTCTGGGTAACAGAACCTGCTCAGACCCCCACAAGTCACCCCATCGTGGATTCCCCTAGGTCTCTAGTTTTCAAGAATGCACAGGTTAGGTAGGTTTCCCTAGGTGCCTGCTGAGCTAGATGCCAAAATCTACAGGTAGGCACTTTGCAAAAAAACACCTCTGTTTTCTTTAAAAAAATGTGATGTGTCCACGTTGTGTTTTGGGGCGTTTCCTGTCACGGGCGCTAGGCCTACCACACAAGTGAGGTATCATTTTTAGCGGGAGACTTAGGGGAACGCTGGGTGGAAGGAAATTTGTAGCTCCTCTCAGATTCCAGAACTTTCTGTCACCGAAATGTGAGGATATAGTGTTTCTTTAGCCAAATCTTGAGGTTTGCAAAGGATTCTGGGTAACAGAAACTGGTCAGAGCCCCACAAGTCACCCCATCTTGGATTCCCCTAGGTCTCTAGTTTTCAAAAATGCACAGGTGTGGTAGGTTTCCCTAGGTGCCGTCTGAGCTAGAGGCCAAAATCTACAGGTAGGCACTTTGCAAAAAACACCTCTGTTTTCTTTAAAAAAATGTGATGTATCCACATTGTGTTTTGGGGCGTTTCCTGTCATGGGCGCTAGGCCTACCCACACAAGTGAGGTATAATTTTTATCGGGAGACTTGGGGGAATGCTGGGTGGAAGGAAATTTGAGGCTCCTCTCAGATTCCAGAACTTCCTGTCACCGAAATGTGAGGAAAACGTGTTTTTTTAGCCAAATTATGAGGTTTGCAAAGGATTCTGGGTAACAGAACCTGGTCAGAGCCCCACAAGTCACCCCATCTTGGATTCCCCTAGGTCTCTAGTTTTCAACAATGCACAGGTTTGGTAGGTTTCCCTAGGTGCCGGCTGAGCTAGAGGACAAAATCTACAGGTAGGCACTTTGCAAAAAACACCTCTGTTTTCTTTAAAAAAATGTGATGTGTCCACGTTGTGTTTTGAGGCGTTTCCTTTCACGGGCGCTAGGCCTACCGACGCAAGGGAGGTATCATTTTTATCGGGAGACTTGGAGGAACGCTGGGTGGAAGGAAATTTGTGCTTCCTCTCAGATTCCAGAACTTTCTATCACCGAAATATGAGGAAAACTATTTTATTTAGCCAAATTTTGAGGTTTGCAAAGGATTCTGGGTAACAGAACCTGGTCAGAGCCCCACAAGTCACCCCATCTTGGATTCCCCTAGGTCTCTAGTTTTAAAAAATGCTGAGGTGTGGTAGGTTTCCCTAGGTGCCGGCTGAGCTAGAGGCCAAAATCTACAGGTAGGCACTTTGCAAAAAACACCTCTGTTTTCTTTTAAAAAAATGTGATGTGTCCACGTTGTGTTTTGGGGCGTTTCCTGTCACGGGCGCTAGGCCTACCCACACAAGTGAGGTATCATTTTTATCGGGAGACTTAGGGGAACGCTGGGTGGAAGGAAATTTGTGGCTCCTCTCAGATTCCAGAACTTTCTGTCACCGAAATGTGAGGAAATAGTGTTTCTTTAGCCAAATTTTGAGGTTTGCAAAGGATTCTGGGTAACAGAACCTGGTCAGAGCCAGACAAGTCACCCCATCTTTGATTCCCCTAGGTCTCTAGTTTTCAAAAATGCACAGGTGTGGTAGGTTTCCCTAGGTGCCGTCTGAGCTAGAGGCCAAAATCTACAGGTAGGCACTTTTCAAAAAACACCTCTGTTTTCTTTAAAAAAATTTGATGTATCCACATTGTGTTTTGGGGCGTTTCCTGTCACGGGCGCTAGGCCTACCCACACAAGTGAGGTATCATTTTTATCGGGAGACTTGGGGGAATGCTGGGTGGAAGGAAATTTGAGGCTCCTCTCAGATTGCAGAACTTCCTGTCACCGAAATGTGAGGAAAACGTGTTTTTTTAGCCAAATTATGAGGTTTGCAAAGGATTCTGGGTAACAGAACCTGGTCAGAGCCCCACAAGTCACCCCATCTTGGATTCCCCTAGGTCTCTAGTTTTCAAAAATGCACAGGTTTGGTAGGTTTCCCTAGGTGCCGGCTGAGCTTTAGGCCAAAATCTACAGGTAGGCAGTTTGCAAATAACACCTCTGTTTTCTTTCAAAAAATTTGATGTGTCCATGTTGCGTTTTGGGGCATTTCCTGTTCCGGGCGCTAGGTCTACCCACACAAGTGAGTTATCATTTTTATCAGGAGACTTGGGGGAACGCTGGGTGGAAGAAAATGTGTGGCTCCTCTCTGATTCCAGAACTTTCTGTCACCAAAATATGAGGAAAAGTTTTTTTTTTTAGCAAAATTTTGAGGTTTGCCAAGGATTCTGGGTAACAGAACCTTGTCAGAGCCCCACAAGTCACCCCATCTTGGATTCCCCTAGGTCTTTAGTTTAAAAAAAGGCACAGGTTTGGTAGGTTTCCCTAGGTGCCGGCTGAGCTAGAGGACAAAATCTACAGGTAGGCACTTTTAAAAAAACACCTCTGTTTTCTTTCAAAAAATGTGATGTGTCCACGTTGTGTTTTGAGGCGTTTCCTGTCACCGGCGCTAGGCCTACCGACGCAAGGGAGGTATCATTTTTATCGGGAGACTTTGAGGAACGCTGGGTGGAAGGAAATTTGTGCTTCCTCTCAGATTCCAGAACTTTCTATCACCGAAATAAGAGGAAAACTATTTTTTTTAGCCAAATTTTGAGGTTTGCAAAGGATTCTGGGTAACAGAACCTGGTCAGAGCCCCACAAGTCACCCCATCTTGGATTCCCCTAGGTCTCTAGTTTTAAAAAATGCTGAGGTGTGGTAGGTTTCCCTAGGTGCCGGCTGAGCTAGAGGCCAAAATCTACAGGTAGGCACTTTGCAAAAAACACCTCGGTTTTCTTTTAAAAAAATGTGATGTGTCCACGTTGTGTTTTGGGGCGTTTCCTGTCACGGGCGCTAGGCCTACCCACACAAGTGAGGTATCATTTTTATCGGGAGACTTAGGGGAACGCTGGGTGGAAGGAAATTTGTGGCTCCTCTCAGATTCCAGAACTTTCTGTCACCGAAATGTGAGGAAATAGTGTTTCTTTAGCCAAATTTTGAGTTTTGCAAAGGATTCTGGGTAACAGAACCTGGTCAGAGCCCCACAAGTCACCCCATCTTGGATTCCCCTAGGTCTCTAGTTTTAAAAAATGCTCAGGTGTGGTAGGTTTCCCTAGGTGCCGGCTGAGCTAGAGGCCAAAATCTACAGGTAGGCACTTTGCAAAAAACACATCTGTTTTCTTTAAAAAAATGTGATGTGTCCACGTTGTGTTTTGGGGCGTTTCCTGTCACGGGCGCTAGGCCTACCGACGCAAGTGAGGTATCATTTTTATCGGGAGACTTGGAGGAACGCTGGGTGGAAGGAAATTTGTGCTTCCTCTCAGATTCTAGAACTTTCTGTCACCGAAATATAAGGAAAACTATTTTTTTTAGCCAAATTTTGAGGTTTGCAAAGGATTCTGGGTAACAGAACCTGGTCAGAGCCCCACAAGTCACCCTATCTTGGATTCCCCTAGGTCTCTAGTTTTAAAAAATGCTCAGGTGTGGTAGGTTTCCCTAGGTGCCGGCTGAGCTAGAGGCCAAAATCTACAGGTAGGCACTTTGCAAAAAACACCTCTGTTTTCTTTTTAAAAAATGTGATGTGTCCACGTTGTGTTTTGGGGCGTTTCCTGTCACGGGCGCTAGGCCTACCCACACAAGTGAGGTATCATTTTTATCGGGAGACTTAGGGGAACGCTGGGTGGAAGGAAATTTGTGGCTCCTCTCAGATTCCAGAACTTTCTGTCACCGAAATGTGAAGAAAACTTATTTTTTTAGCCAAATTTTGAGGTTTGCAAAGGATTCTGGTAACAGAACCTGGTCAGAGCCCCACAAGTCACGCCATCTTGGATTCCCCTAGGTCTCTAGTTTAAAAAAATGCTCAGGTGTGGTAGGTTTCCCTAGGTGCCGGCTGAGCTAGAGGCCAAAATCTACAGGTAGTCACTTTGCAAAAAACACCTCTGCTTTCTTTAAAAAAATTGTGATGTGTTCACGTTGTGTTTTGGGGCGTTTCCTGTCACGGGTGCTAGGCCTACCCACACAAGTGAGGTATCATTTTTATCGGGAGACTTAGGGGAACGCTGGGTGGAAGGAAATTTGTGGCTCCTCTCAGATTCCAGAACTTTCTGTCACCGAAATGTGAGGAAATAGTGTTTCTTTAGCCAAATTTTGAGGTTTGCAAAGGATTCTGGGTAACAGAACCTGGTCAGAGCCCCACAAGTCACCCCATCTTGGATTCCCCTAGGTCTCTAGTTTTCAAAAATGCACAGGTGTGGTAGGTTTCCCTAGGTGCCGGCTGAGCTAGAGGCCAAAATCTACAAGTAGGCACTTTGCAAAAAACACCTCTGTTTTCTTTCAAAAAATGTGATGTGTCCACGTTGTGTTTTGGGGCATTTCCTGTCCCGGGCGCTAGGCCTACCCACACAAGTGAGGTATCATTTTTATCTGGAGACTTAGGGGAACGCTGGGTGGAAGGAAATTTGTGGCTCCTCTCAGATTCCAGAACTTTCTGTCACCGAAATGTGAGGAAATAGTGTTTCTTTAGCCAAATTTTGAGTTTTGCAAAGGATTCTGGGTAAGAGAACCTGGTCAGAGCCCCACAAGTCACCCCATCTTGGATTCCCCTAGGTCTCTAGTTTTCAAAAAAGCACAGGTGTGGTAGGTTTCCCTAGGTGCCGGCTGAGCTAGAGGCCAAAATCTACAAGTAGGCACTTTGCAAAAAACACCTCTGTTTTCTTTCAAAAAATGTGATGTGTCCACGTTGTGTTTTGGGGCATTTCCTGTCCCGGGCGCTAGGCCTACCCACACAAGTGAGGTATCATTTTTATCGGGAGACTCAGGGGAACGCTGGGTGGAAGGAAATTTGTGGCTCCTCTCAGATTCCAGAACTTTCTGTCACCGAAATGTGAGGAAAACTAGTTTGTTTAGCCAAATTTTGAGGTTTGCAAAGGATTCTGGGTAAGAGAACCTGGTCAGAGCCCCACAAGTCACCCCATCTTGGATTCCCCTAGGTCTCTAGTTTTCAAAAATGCACAGGTTTGGTAGGTTTCCCTAGGTGCCGGCTGAGCTTTAGGCCAAAATCTACAGGTAGGCACTTTGCAAATAACACCTCTGTTTTCCTTCAAAAAATTTGATGTGTCCATGTTGCGTTTTGGGGCATTTCCTGTTCCGGGCGCTAGGTCTACCCACACAAGTGAGGTATCATTTTTATCAGGAGACTTGGGGGAACGCTGGGTGGAAGAAAATGTGTGGCTCCTCTCTGATTCCAGAACTTTCTGTCACCAAAATATGAGGAAAATTTGTTTTTTTATCAAAATTTTGAGGTTTGCCAAGGATTCTGGGTAACAGAACCTTGTCAGAGCCCCACAAGTCACCCCATCTTGGATTCCCCTAGGTCTCTAGTTTTAAAAAATGCACAGGTTTGGTAGGTTTCCCTAGGTGCCGGCTGAGCTAGAGGCCAAAATCTACAGGTAGGCACTTTGCAAAAAACACCTCTGTTTTCTTTTAAAAAAATGTCATGTGTCCACGTTGTGTTTTGGGGCGTTTCCTGTCACGGGCGCTAGGCCTACCCACACAAGTGAGGTATCATTTTTATCGGGAGACTTAGGGGAACGCTGGGTGGAAGGAAATTTGTGGCTCCTCTCAGATTCCAGAACTTTCTGTCACCGAAATGTGAGGAAAACTTATTTTTTTAGCCAAATTTTGAGGTTTGCAAAGGATTCTGGTAACAGAACCTGGTCAGAGCCCCACAAGTCACGCCATCTTGGATTCCCCTAAGTCTCTAGTTTAAAAAAATGCTCAGGTGTGGTAGGTTTCCCTAGGTGCCGGCTGAGCTAGAGGCCAAAATCTACAGGTAGTCACTTTGCAAAAAACACCTCTGTTTTCTTTAAAAAAATTGTGATGTGTCCACGTTGTGTTTTGGGGCGTTTCCTGTCACGGGTGCTAGGCCTACCCACACAAGTGAGGTATCATTTTTATCGGGAGACTTAGGGGAACGCTGGGTGGAAGGAAATTTGTGGCTCCTCTCAGATTCCAGAACTTTCTGTCACCGAAATGTGAGGAAATAGTGTTTCTTTAGCCAAATTTTGAGGTTTGCAAAGGATTCTGGGTAACAGAACCTGGTCAGAGCCCCACAAGTCACCCCATCTTGGATTCCCCTAGGTCTCTAGTTTTCAAAAATGCACAGGTGTGGTAGGTTTCCCTAGGTGCCGGCTGAGCTAGAGGCCAAAATCTACAAGTAGGCACTTTGCAAAAAACACCTCTGTTTCCTTTCAAAAAATTTGATGTGTCCACGTTGTGTTTTGGGGCATTTCCTGTCCCGGGCGCTAGGCCTACCCACACAAGTGAGGTATCATTTTTATCTGGAGACTTAGGGGAACGCTGGGTGGAAGGAAATTTGTGGCTCCTCTCAGATTCCAGAACTTTCTGTCACCGAAATGTGAGGAAATAGTGTTTCTTTAGCCAAATTTTGAGTTTTGCAAAGGATTCTGGGTAACAGAACCTGGTCAGAGCCCCACAAGTCACCCCATCTTGGATTCCCCTAGGTCTCTAGTTTTCAAAAAAGCACAGGTGTGGTAGGTTTCCCTAGGTGCCGTCTGAGCTAGAGGCCAAAATCTACAAGTAGGCACTTTGCAAAAAACACCTCTGTTTTCTTTAAAAAAATTGTGATGTGTCCACGTTGTGTTTTGGGGCGTTTCCTGTCACGGGTGCTAGGCCTACCCACACAAGTGAGGTATCATTTTTATCGGGAGACTTAGGGGAACGCTGGGTGGAAGGAAATTTGTGGCTCCTCTCAGATTCCAGAACTTTCTGTCACCGAAATGTGAGGAAATAGTGTTTCTTTAGCCAAATTTTGAGGTTTGCAAAGGATTCTGGGTAACAGAACCTGGTCAGAGCCCCACAAGTCACCCCATCTTGGATTCCCCTAGGTCTCTAGTTTTCAAAAATGCACAGGTGTGGTAGGTTTCCCTAGGTGCCGGCTGAGCTAGAGGCCAAAATCTACAAGTAGGCACTTTGCAAAAAACACCTCTGTTTCCTTTCAAAAAATGTGATGTGTCCACATTGTGTTTTGGGGCATTTCCTGTCCCGGGCGCTAGGCCTACCCACACAAGTGAGGTATCATTTTTATCTGGAGACTTAGGGGAACGCTGGGTGGAAGGAAATTTGTGGCTCCTCTCAGATTCCAGAACTTTCTGTCACCGAAATGTGAGGAAATAGTGTTTCTTTAGCCAAATTTTGAGTTTTGCAAAGGATTCTGGGTAACAGAACCTGGTCAGAGCCCCACAAGTCACCCCATCTTGGATTCCCCTAGGTCTCTAGTTTTCAAAAAAGCACAGGTGTGGTAGGTTTCCCTAGGTGCCGGCTGAGCTAGAGGCCAAAATCTACAAGTAGGCACTTTGCAAAAAACACCTCTGTTTTCTTTCAAAAAATGTGATGTGTCCACGTTGTGTTTTGGGGCATTTCCTGTCCCGGGCGCTAGGCCTACCCACACAAGTGAGGTATCATTTTTATCTGGAGACTTAGGGGAACGCTGGGTGGAAGGAAATTTGTGGCTCCTCTCAGATTCCAGAACTTTCTGTCACCGAAATGTGAGGAAATAGTGTTTCTTTAGCCAAATTTTGAGTTTTGCAAATGATTCTGGGTAACAGAACCTGGTCAGACCCCCACAAGTCACCCCATCGTGGATTCCCCTAGGTCTCTAGTTTTCAAGAATGCACAGGTTAGGTAGGTTTCCCTAGGTGCCTGCTGAGCTAGATGCCAAAATCTACAGGTAGGCACTTTGCAAAAAAACACCTCTGTTTTCTTTAAAAAAATGTGATGTGTCCACGTTGTGTTTTGGGGCGTTTCCTGTCACGGGCGCTAGGCCTACCACACAAGTGAGGTATCATTTTTAGCGGGAGACTTAGGGGAACGCTGGGTGGAAGGAAATTTGTGGCTCCTCTCAGATTCCAGAACTTTCTGTCACCGAAATGTGAGGATATAGTGTTTCTTTATCCAAATTTTGAGGTTTGCAAAGGATTCTGGGTAACAGAAACTGGTCAGAGCCCCACAAGTCACCCCATCTTGGATTCCCCTAGGTCTCTAGTTTTCAAAAATGCACAGGTGTGGTAGGTTTCCCTAGGTGCCGTCTGAGCTAGAGGCCAAAATCTACAGGTAGGCACTTTGCAAAAAACACCTCTGTTTTCTTTAAAAAAATGTGATGTATCCACATTGTGTTTTGGGGCGTTTCCTGTCACGGGCGCTAGGCCTACCCACACAAGTGAGGTATCATTTTTATCGGGAGACTTAGGGGAACGCTGGGTGGAAGGAAATTTGTGGCTCCTCTCAGATTCCAGAACTTTCTGTCACCGAAATGTGAGGATATAGTGTTTCTTTATCCAAATTTTGAGGTTTGCAAAGGATTCTGGGTAACAGAAACTGGTCAGAGCCCCACAAGTCACCCCATCTTGGATTCCCCTAGGTCTCTAGTTTTAAAAAATGCTCAGGTGTGGTAGGTTTCCCTAGGTGCCGGCTGAGCTAGAGGCCAAAATCTACAGGTAGGCACTTTGCAAAAAACACATCTGTTTTCTTTCAAAAAATGTGATGTGTCCACGTTGTGTTTTGGGGCGTTTCCTGTCACGGGCGCTAGGCCTACCGACGCAAGTGAGGTATCATTTTTATCGGGAGACTTGGAGGAACGCTGGGTGGAAGGAAATTTGTGCTTCCTCTCAGATTCCAGAACTTTCTGTCACCGAAATATGAGGAAAACTATTTTTTTTAGCCAAATTTTGAGGTTTGCAAAGGATTCTGGGTAACAGAACCTGGTCAGAGCCCCACAAGTCACCCTATCTTGGATTCCCCTAGGTCTCTAGTTTTAAAAAATGCTCAGGTGTGGTAGGTTTCCCTAGGTGCCGGCTGAGCTAGAGGCCAAAATCTACAGGTAGGCACTTTGCAAAAAACACCTCTGTTTTCTTTTAAAAAAATGTGATGTGTCCACGTTGTGTTTTGGGGCGTTTCCTGTCACGGGCGCTAAGCCTACCCACACAAGTGAGGTATCATTTTTATCGGGAGACTTAGGGGAACGCTGGGTGGAAGGAAATTTGTGGCTCCTCTCAGATTCCAGAACTTTCTGTCACCGAAATGTGAGGAAATAGTGTTTCTTTAGCCAAATTTTGAGTTTTGCAAAGGATTCTGGGTAACAGAACCTGGTCAGAGCCCCACAAGTCACCCCATCTTGGATTCCCCTAGGTCTCTAGTTTTCAAAAAAGCACAGGTGTGGTAGGTTTCCCTAGGTGCCGGCTGAGCTAGAGGCCAAAATCTACAAGTAGGCACTTTGCAAAAAACACCTCTGTTTTCTTTCAAAAAATGTGATGTGTCCACGTTGTGTTTTGGGGCATTTCCTGTCCCGGGCGCTAGGCCTACCCACACAAGTGAGGTATCATTTTTATCGGGAGACTCAGGGGAACGCTGGGTGGAAGGAAATTTGTGGCTCCTCTCAGATTCCAGAACTTTCTGTCACCGAAATGTGAGGAAAACTAGTTTTTTTAGCCAAATTTTGAGGTTTGCAAAGGATTCTGGGTAAGAGAACCTGGTCAGAGCCCCACAAGTCACCCCATCTTGGATTCCCCTAGGTCTCTAGTTTTCAAAAATGCACAGGTTTGGTAGGTTTCCCTAGGTGCCGGCTGAGCTTTAGGCCAAAATCTACAGGTAGGCACTTTGCAAATAACACCTCGGTTTTCCTTCAAAAAATTTGATGTGTCCATGTTGCGTTTTGGGGCATTTCCTGTTCCGGGCGCTAGGTCTACCCACACAAGTGAGGTATCATTTTTATCAGGAGACTTGGGGGAACGCTGGGTGGAAGAAAATGTGTGGCTCCTCTCTGATTCCAGAACTTTCTGTCACCAAAATATGAGGAAAATTTGTTTTTTTATCAAAATTTTGAGGTTTGCCAAGGATTCTGGGTAACAGAACCTTGTCAGAGCCCCACAAGTCACCCCATCTTGGATTCCCCTAGGTCTCTAGTTTTAAAAAATGCACAGGTTTGGTAGGTTTCCCTAGGTGCCGGCTGAGCTAGAGGCCAAAATCTACAGGTAGGCACTTTGCAAAAAACACCTCTGTTTTCTTTTAAAAAAATGTCATGTGTCCACGTTGTGTTTTGGGGCGTTTCCTGTCACGGGCGCTAGGCCTACCCACACAAGTGAGGTATCATTTTTATCGGGAGACTTAGGGGAACGCTGGGTGGAAGGAAATTTGTGGCTCCTCTCAGATTCCAGAACTTTCTGTCACCGAAATGTGAGGAAAACTTATTTTTTTAGCCAAATTTTGAGGTTTGCAAAGGATTCTGGTAACAGAACCTGGTCAGAGCCCCACAAGTCACGCCATCTTGGATTCCCCTAAGTCTCTAGTTTAAAAAAATGCTCAGGTGTGGTAGGTTTCCCTAGGTGCCGGCTGAGCTAGAGGCCAAAATCTACAGGTAGTCACTTTGCAAAAAACACCTCTGTTTTCTTTAAAAAAATTGTGATGTGTCCACGTTGTGTTTTGGGGCGTTTCCTGTCACGGGTGCTAGGCCTACCCACACAAGTGAGGTATCATTTTTATCGGGAGACTTAGGGGAACGCTGGGTGGAAGGAAATTTGTGGCTCCTCTCAGATTCCAGAACTTTCTGTCACCGAAATGTGAGGAAATAGTGTTTCTTTAGCCAAATTTTGAGGTTTGCAAAGGATTCTGGGTAACAGAACCTGGTCAGAGCCCCACAAGTCACCCCATCTTGGATTCCCCTAGGTCTCTAGTTTTCAAAAATGCACAGGTGTGGTAGGTTTCCCTAGGTGCCGGCTGAGCTAGAGGCCAAAATCTACAAGTAGGCACTTTGCAAAAAACACCTCTGTTTCCTTTCAAAAAATGTGATGTGTCCACGTTGTGTTTTGGGGCATTTCCTGTCCCGGGCGCTAGGCCTACCCACACAAGTGAGGTATCATTTTTATCTGGAGACTTAGGGGAACGCTGGGTGGAAGGAAATTTGTGGCTCCTCTCAGATTCCAGAACTTTCTGTCACCGAAATGTGAGGAAATAGTGTTTCTTTAGCCAAATTTTGAGTTTTGCAAAGGATTCTGGGTAACAGAACCTGGTCAGAGCCCCACAAGTCACCCCATCTTGGATTCCCCTAGGTCTCTAGTTTTCAAAAAAGCACAGGTGTGGTAGGTTTCCCTAGGTGCCGGCTGAGCTAGAGGCCAAAATCTACAAGTAGGCACTTTGCAAAAAACACCTCTGTTTTCTTTAAAAAAATTGTGATGTGTCCACATTGTGTTTTGGGGCGTTTCCTGTCACGGGTGCTAGGCCTACCCACACAAGTGAGGTATCATTTTTATCGGGAGACTTAGGGGAACGCTGGGTGGAAGTAAATTTGTGGCTCCTCTCAGATTCCAGAACTTTCTGTCACCGAAATGTGAGGAAATAGTGTTTCTTTAGCCAAATTTTGAGGTTTGCAAAGGATTCTGGGTAACAGAACCTGGTCAGAGCCCCACAAGTCACCCCATCTTGGATTCCCCTAGGTCTCTAGTTTTCAAAAATGCACAGGTGTGGTAGGTTTCCCTAGGTGCCGGCTGAGCTAGAGGCCAAAATCTACAAGTAGGCACTTTGCAAAAAACACCTCTGTTTCCTTTCAAAAAATGTGATGTGTCCACGTTGTGTTTTGGGGCATTTCCTGTCCCGGGCGCTAGGCCTACCCACACAAGTGAGGTATCATTTTTATCTGGAGACTTAGGGGAACGCTGGGTGGAAGGAAATTTGTGGCTCCTCTCAGATTCCAGAACTTTCTGTCACCGAAATGTGAGGAAATAGTGTTTCTTTAGCCAAATTTTGAGTTTTGCAAAGGATTCTGGGTAACAGAACCTGGTCAGAGCCCCACAAGTCACCCCATCTTGGATTCCCCTAGGTCTCTAGTTTTCAAAAAAGCACAGGTGTGGTAGGTTTCCCTAGGTGCCGGCTGAGCTAGAGGCCAAAATCTACAAGTAGGCACTTTGCAAAAAACACCTCTGTTTTCTTTCAAAAAATGTGATGTGTCCACGTTGTGTTTTGGGGCATTTCCTGTCCCGGGCGCTAGGCCTACCCACACAAGTGAGGTATCATTTTTATCTGGAGACTTAGGGGAACGCTGGGTGGAAGGAAATTTGTGGCTCCTCTCAGATTCCAGAACTTTCTGTCACCGAAATGTGAGGAAATAGTGTTTCTTTAGCCAAATTTTGAGTTTTGCAAATGATTCTGGGTAACAGAACCTGGTCAGACCCCCACAAGTCACCCCATCGTGGATTCCCCTAGGTCTCTAGTTTTCAAGAATGCACAGGTTAGGTAGGTTTCCCTAGGTGCCTGCTGAGCTAGATGCCAAAATCTACAGGTAGGCACTTTGCAAAAAAACACCTCTGTTTTCTTTAAAAAAATGTGATGTGTCCACGTTGTGTTTTGGGGCGTTTCCTGTCACGGGTGCTAGGCCTACCACACAAGTGAGGTATCATTTTTAGCGGGAGACTTAGGGGAACGCTGGGTGGAAGGAAATTTGTGGCTCCTCTCAGATTCCAGAACTTTCTGTCACCGAAATGTGAGGATATAGTGTTTCTTTATCCAAATTTTGAGGTTTGCAAAGGATTCTGGGTAACAGAAACTGGTCAGAGCCCCACAAGTCACCCCATCTTGGATTCCCCTAGGTCTCTAGTTTTCAAAAATGCACAGGTGTGGTAGGTTTCCCTAGGTGCCGTCTGAGCTAGAGGACAAAATCTACAGGTAGGCACTTTGCAAAAAACACCTCTGTTTTCTTTAAAAAAATGTGATGTATCCACATTGTGTTTTGGGGCGTTTCCTGTCACGGGCGCTAGGCCTACCCACACAAGTGAGGTATCATTTTTATCGGGAGACTTAGGGGAACGCTGGGTGGAAGGAAATTTGTGGCTCCTCTCAGATTCCAGAACTTTCTGTCACCGAAATGTGAGGATATAGTGTTTCTTTATCCAAATTTTGAGGTTTGCAAAGGATTCTGGGTAACAGAAACTGGTCAGAGCCCCACAAGTCACCCCATCTTGGATTCCCCTAGGTCTCTAGTTTTAAAAAATGCTCAGGTGTGGTAGGTTTCCCTAGGTGCCGGCTGAGCTAGAGGCCAAAATCTACAGGTAGGCACTTTGCAAAAAACACATCTGTTTTCTTTCAAAAAATGTGATGTGTCCACGTTGTGTTTTGGGGCGTTTCCTGTCACGGGCGCTAGGCCTACCGACGCAAGTGAGGTATCATTTTTATCGGGAGACTTGGAGGAACGCTGGGTGGAAGGAAATTTGTGCTTCCTCTCAGATTCCAGAACTTTCTGTCACCGAAATATGAGGAAAACTATTTTTTTTAGCCAAATTTTGAGGTTTGCAAAGGATTCTGGGTAACAGAACCTGGTCAGAGCCCCACAAGTCACCCTATCTTGGATTCCCCTAGGTCTCTAGTTTTAAAAAATGCTCAGGTGTGGTAGGTTTCCCTAGGTGCCGGCTGAGCTAGAGGCCAAAATCTACAGGTAGGCACTTTGCAAAAAACACCTCTGTTTTCTTTTAAAAAAATGTGATGTGTCCACGTTGTGTTTTGGGGCGTTTCCTGTCACGGGCGCTAGGCCTACCCACACAAGTGAGGTATCATTTTTATCGGGAGACTTAGGGGAACGCTGGGTGGAAGGTAATTTGTGGCTCCTCTCAGATTCCAGAACTTTCTGTCACCGAAATGTGAGGAAAACTTATTTTTTTAGCCAAATTTTGAGGTTTGCAAAAGATTCTGGTAACAGAACCTGGTCAGAGCCCCACAAGTCACCCCATCTTGGATTCCCCTAGGTCTCTAGTTTTCAAAAATGCACAGGTGTGGTAGGTTTCCCTAGGTGCCGGCTGAGCTAGAGGCCAAAATCTACAAGTAGGCACTTTGCAAAAAACACCTCTGTTTTCTTTCAAAAAATGTGATGTGTCCACGTTGTGTTTTGGGGCATTTCCTGTCCCGGGCGCTAGGCCTACCCACACAAGTGAGGTATCATTTTTATCGGGAGACTCAGGGGAACGCTGGGTGGAAGGAAATTTGTGGCTCCTCTCAGATTCCAGAACTTTCTGTCACCGAAATGTGAGGAAAACTAGTTTTTTTAGCCAAATTTTGAGGTTTGCAAAGGATTCTGGGTAAGAGAACCTGGTCAGAGCCCCACAAGTCACCCCATCTTGGATTCCCCTAGGACTCTAGTTTTCAAAAATGCACAGGTTTGGTAGGTTTCCCTAGGTGCCGGCTGAGCTTTAGGCCAAAATCTACAGGTAGGCACTTTGCAAATAACACCTCGGTTTTCCTTCAAAAAATTTGATGTGTCCATGTTGCGTTTTGGGGCATTTCCTGTTCCGGGCGCTAGGTCTACCCACACAAGTGAGGTATCATTTTTATCAGGAGACTTGGGGGAACGCTGGGTGGAAGAAAATGTGTGGCTCCTCTCTGATTCCAGAACTTTCTGTCACCAAAATATGAGGAAAACTTATTTTTTTAGCCAAATTTTGAGGTTTGCAAAGGATTCTGGTAACAGAACCTGGTCAGAGCCCCACAAGTCACGCCATCTTGGATTCCCCTAGGTCTCTAGTTTTAAAAAATGCACAGGTTTGGTAGGTTTCCCTAGGTGCCGGCTGAGCTAGAGGCCAAAATCTACAGGTAGGCACTTTGCAAAAAACACCTCTGTTTTCTTTTAAAAAAATGTGATGTGTCCACGTTGTGTTTTGGGGCGTTTCCTGTCACGGGCGCTAGGCCTACCCACACAAGTGAGGTATCATTTTTATCGGGAGACTTAGGGGAACGCTGGGTGGAAGGAAATTTGTGGCTCCTCTCAGATTCCAGAACTTTCTGTCACCGAAATGTGAGGAAAACTTATTTTTTTAGCCAAATTTTGAGGTTTGCAAAGGATTCTGGTAACAGAACCTGGTCAGAGCCCCACAAGTCACGCCATCTTGGATTCCCCTAAGTCTCTACTTTAAAAAAATGCTCAGGTGTGGTAGGTTTCCCTAGGTGCCGGCTGAGCTAGAGGCCAAAATCTACAGGTAGTCACTTTGCAAAAAACACCTCTGTTTTCTTTAAAAAAATTGTGATGTGTCCACGTTGTGTTTTGGGGCGTTTCCTGTCACGGGTGCTAGGCCTACCCACACAAGTGAGGTATAATTTTTATCGGGAGACTTAGGGGAACGCTGGGTGGAAGGAAATTTGTGGCTCCTCTCAGATTCCAGAACTTTCTGTCACCGAAATGTGAGGAAATAGTGTTTCTTTAGCCATATTTTGAGGTTTGCAAAGGATTCTGGGTAACAGAACCTGGTCAGAGCCCCACAAGTCACCCCATCTTGGATTCCCCTAGGTCTCTAGTTTTCAAAAATGCACAGGTGTGGTAGGTTTCCCTAGGTGCCGGCTGAGCTAGAGGCCAAAATCTACAAGTAGGCACTTTGCAAAAAACACCTCTGTTTCCTTTCAAAAAATGTGATGTGTCCACGTTGTGTTTTGGGGCATTTCCTGTCCCGGGCGCTAGGCCTACCCACACAAGTGAGGTATCATTTTTATCTGGAGACTTAGGGGAACGCTGGGTGGAAGGAAATTTGTGGCTCCTCTCAGATTCCAGAACTTTCTGTCACCGAAATGTGAGGAAATAGTGTTTCTTTAGCCAAATTTTGAGTTTTGCAAAGGATTCTGGGTAACAGAACCTGGTCAGAGCCCCACAAGTCACCCCATCTTGGATTCCCCTAGGTCTCTAGTTTTCAAAAAAGCACAGGTGTGGTAGGTTTCCCTAGGTGCCGGCTGAGCTAGAGGCCAAAATCTACAAGTAGGCACTTTGCAAAAAACACCTCTGTTTTCTTTCAAAAAATGTGATGTGTCCACGTTGTGTTTTGGGGAATTTCCTGTCCCGGGCGCTAGGCCTACCCACACAAGTGAGGTATCATTTTTATCTGGAGACTTAGGGGAACGCTGGGTGGAAGGAAATTTGTGGCTCCTCTCAGATTCCAGAACTTTCTGTCACCGAAATGTGAGGAAATAGTGTTTCTTTAGCCAAATTTTGAGTTTTGCAAAGGATTCTGGGTAACAGAACCTGGTCAGACCCCCACAAGTCACCCCATCGTGGATTCCCCTAGGTCTCTAGTTTTCAAGAATGCACAGGTTAGGTAGGTTTCCCTAGGTGCCTGCTGAGCTAGATGCCAAAATCTACAGGTAGGCACTTTGCAAAAAAACACCTCTGTTTTCTTTAAAAAAATGTGATGTGTCCACGTTGTGTTTTGGGGCGTTTCCTGTCACGGGCGCTAGGCCTACCACACAAGTGAGGTATCATTTTTAGCGGGAGACTTAGGGGAACGCTGGGTGGAAGGAAATTTGTGGCTCCTCTCAGATTCCAGAACTTTCTGTCACCGAAATGTGAGGATATAGTGTTTCTTTATCCAAATTTTGAGGTTTGCAAAGGATTCTGGGTAACAGAAACTGGTCAGAGCCCCACAAGTCACCCCATCTTGGATTCCCCTAGGTCTCTAGTTTTCAAAAATGCACAGGTGTGGTAGGTTTCCCTAGGTGCCGTCTGAGCTAGAGGCCAAAATCTACAAGTAGGCACTTTGCAAAAAACACCTCTGTTTTCTTTAAAAAAATGTGATGTATCCACATTGTGTTTTGGGGCGTTTCCTGTCACGGGCGGTAGGCCTACCCACACAAGTGAGGTATCATTTTTATCGGGAGACTTGTGGGAATGCTGGGTGGAAGGAATTTGAGGCTCCTCTCAGATTCCAGAACTTCCTGTCACCGAAATGTGAGGAAAACGTGTTTTTTTAGCCAAATTATGAGGTTTGCAAAGGATTCTGGGTAACAGAACCTGGTCAGAGCCCCACAAGTCACCCCATCTTGGATTCCCCTAGGTCTTTAGTTTTCAAAAATGCACAGGTTTGGTATGTTTCCCTAGGTGCCGGCTGAGCTTTAGGCCAAAATCTACAGGTAGGCACTTTGCAAATAACACCTCTGTTTTCTTTCAAAAAATTTGATGTGTCCATGTTGCATTTTGGGGCATTTCCTATTCCGGGCGCTAGGTCTACCCACACAAGTGAGGTATCATTTTTATCAGGAGACTTGGGGGAACGCTGGGTGGAAGAAAATGTGTGGCTCCTCTCTGATTCTACACCTTTCTGTCACCAAAATATGAGGAAAATGTGTTTTTTTAGCAAAATTTTGAGGTTTGCCAAGGATTCTGGGTAACAGAACCTTGTCAGAGCCCCACAAGTCACCCCATCTTGGATTCCCCTAGGTCTCTAGTTTTAAAAAATGCACAGGTTTGGTAGGTTTCCCTAGGTGCCGTCTGAGCTAGAGGACAAAATCTACAGGTAGGCACTTTGCAAAAAACACCTCTGTTCTCTTTAAAAAAATGTGATGTGTCCACGTTGTGTTTTGGGGCGTTTCCTGTCACGGGCGCTAGGCCTACCGACGCAAGGGAGGTATCATTTTTATCGGGAGACTTGGAGGAACGCTGGGTGGAAGTAAATTTGTGCTTCCTCTCAGATTCCAGAACTTTCTGTCACCGAAATATGAGGAAAACAATTTTTTTTAGCCAAATTTTGAGGTTTGCAAAGGATTCTGGGTAACAGAACCTGGTCAGAGCCCCACAAGTCACCCCATCTTGGATTCCCCTAGGTCTCTAGTTTTAAAAAATGCTCAGGTGTGGTAGGTTTCCCTAGGTGCCGGCTGAGCTAGAGGCCAAAATCTACAGGTAGGCACTTTGCAAAAAACACCTCTGTTTTCTTTTAAAAAAATGTGATGTGTCCACGTTGTGTTTTGGGGCGTTTCCTGTCACGGGCGCTAGGCCTACCCACACAAGTGAGGTATCATTTTTATCGGGAGACTTAGGGGAACGCTGGGTGGAAGGAAATTTGTGGCTCCTCTCAGATTCCAGAACTTTCTGTCACCGAAATGTGAGGAAAACTTATTTTTTTAGCCAAATTTTGAGGTTTGCAAAGGATTCTGGTAACAGAACCTGGTCAGAGCCCCACAAGTCATGCCATCTTGGATTCCCCTAGGTCTCTAGTTTAAAAAAATGCTCAGGTGTGGTAGGTTTCCCTAGGTGCCGGCTGAGCTAGAGGCCAAAATCTACAGGTAGTCACTTTGCAAAAAACACCTCTGTTTTCTTTAAAAAAATTGTGATGTGTCCACATTGTGTTTTGGGGCGTTTCCTGTCACGGGTGCTAGGCCTACCCACACAAGTGAGGTATCATTTTTATCGGGAGACTTAGGGGAATGTTGGGTGGAAGGAAATTTGTCCCTCCTCTCTGATTCCAGAACTTTCTGTCACCAAAATATGAGGAAAATTTGTTTTTTTAGCAAAATTTTGAGGTTTGCCAAGGATTCTGGGTAACAGAACCTTGTCAGAGCCCCACAAGTCACCCCATCTTGGATTCCCCTAGGTCTCTAGTTTTAAAAAATGCTCAGGTGTGGTAGGTTTCCCTAGGTGCCGGCTGAGCTAGAGGCCAAAATCTACAGGTAGGCACTTTGCAAAAAACACCTCTGTTTTCTTTTAAAAAAATGTGATGTGTCCACGTTGTGTTTTGGGGCGTTTCCTGTCACGGGCGCTAGGCCTACCCACACAAGTGAGGTATCATTTTTATCGGGAGACTTAGGGGAACGCTGGGTGGAAGGAAATTTGTGGCTCCTCTCAGATTCCAGAACTTTCTGTCACCGAAATGTGAGGAAAACTTATTTTTTTAGCCAAATTTTGAGGTTTGCAAAGGATTCTGGTAACAGAACCTGGTCAGAGCCCCACAAGTCACCCCATCTTGGATTCCCCTAGGTCTCTAGTTTTCAAAAATGCACAGGTGTGGTAGGTTTCCCTAGGTGCCGGCTGAGCTAGAGGCCAAAATCTACAAGTAGGCACTTTGCAAAAAACACCTCTGTTTTCTTTCAAAAAATGTGATGTGTCCACGTTGTGTTTTGGGGCATTTCCTGTCCCGGGCGCTAGGCCTACCCACACAAGTGAGGTATCATTTTTATCGGGAGACTTGGAGGAACGCTGGGTGGAAGGAAATTTGTGCTTCCTCTCAGATTCCAGAACTTTCTATCACCGAAATATGAGGAAAACTATTTTTTTTAGCCAAATTTTGAGGTTTGCAAAGGATTCTGGGTAACAGAACCTGGTCAGAGCCCCACAAGTCACCCCATCTTGGATTCCCCTAGGTCTCTAGTTTTAAAAAATTCTGAGGTGTGGTAGGTTTCCCTAGGTGCCGGCTGAGCTAGAGGCCAAAATCTACAGGTAGGCACTTTGCAAAAAACACCTCTGTTTTCTTTTAAAAAAATGTGATGTGTCCACGTTGTGTTTTGGGGCGTTTCCTGTCACGGGCGCTAGGCCTGCCCACACAAGTGAGGTATCATTTTTATCGGGAGACTTAGGGGAACGCTGGGTGGAAGGAAATTTGTGGCTCCTCTCAGATTCCAGAACTTTCTGTCACCGAAATGTGAGGAAAACTTATTTTTTTAACCAAATTTTGAGGTTTGCAAAAGATTCTGGTAACAGAACCTGGTCAGAGCCCCACAAGTCACCCCATCTTGGATTCCCCTAGGTCTCTAGTTTTCAAAAATGCACAGGTGTGGTAGGTTTCCCTAGGTGCCGGCTGAGCTAGAGGCCAAAATCTACAAGTAGGCACTTTGCAAAAAACACCTCTGTTTTCTTTCAAAAAATGTGATGTGTCCACGTTGTGTTTTGGGGCATTTCCTGTCCCGGGCGCTAGGCCTACCCACACAAGTGAGGTATCATTTTTATCTGGAGACTTAGGGGAACGCTGGGTGGAAGGAAATTTGTGCTTCCTCTCAGATTCCAGAACTTTCTATCACCGAAATATGAGGAAAACTATTTTTTTTAGCCAAATTTTGAGGTTTGCAAAGGATTCTGGGTAACAGAACCTGGTCAGAGCCCCACAAGTCACCCCATCTTGGATTCCCCTAGGTCTCTAGTTTAAAAAAATGCTGAGGTGTGGTAGGTTTCCCTAGGTGCCGGCTGAGCTAGAGGCCAAAATCTACAGATAGGCACTTTGCAAAAAACACCTCTGTTTTCTTTTAAAAAAATGTGATGTGTCCACGTTGTGTTTTGGGGCGTTTCCTGTCACGGGCGCTAGGCCTACCCACACAAGTGAGGTATCATTTTTATCGGGAGACTTAGGGGAACGCTGGGTGGAAGGAAATTTGTGGCTCCTCTCAGATTCCAGAACTTTCTGTCACCGAAATGTGAGGAAAACTTATTTTTTTAGCCAAATTTTGAGGTTTGCAAAAGATTCTGGTAACAGAACCTGGTCAGAGCCCCACAAGTCACCCCATCTTGGATTCCCCTAGGTCTCTAGTTTTCAAAAATGCACAGGTGTGGTAGGTTTCCCTAGGTGCCGGCTGAGCTAGAGGCCAAAATCTACAAGTAGGCACTTTGCAAAAAACACCTCTGTTTTCTTTAAAAAAATGTGATGTGTCCACGTTGTGTTTTGGGGCATTTCCTGTCCCGGGCGCTAGGCCTACCCACACAAGTGAGGTATCATTTTTATCTGGAGACTTAGGGGAACGCTGGGTGGAAGGAAATTTGTGGCTCCTCTCAGATTCCAGAACTTTCTGTCACCGAAATGTGAGGAAATAGTGTTTCTTTAGCAAAATTTTGAGTTTTGCAAAGGATTCTGGGTAACAGAACCTGGTCAGACCCCCACAAGTCACCCCATCGTGGATTCCCCTAGGTCTCTAGTTTTCAAGAATGCACAGGATAGGTAGGTTTCCCTCGGTGCCTGCTGAGCTAGATGCCAAAATCTACAGGTAGGCACTTTGCAAAAAAACACCTCTGTTTTCTTTAAAAAAATGTGATGTGTCCACGTTGTGTTTTGGGGCGTTTCCTGTCACGGACGCTAGGCCTACCACACAAGTGAGGTATCATTTTTAGCGGGAGACTTAGGGGAACGCTGGGTGGAAGGAAATTTGTAGCTCCTCTCAGATTCCAGAACTTTCTATCACCGAAATGTGAGGATATAGTGTTTCTTTAGCCAAATTTTGAGGTTTGCAAAGGATTCTGGGTAACAGAAACTGGTCAGAGCCCCACAAGTCACCCCATCTTGGATTCCCCTAGGTCTCTAGTTTTCAAAAATGCACAGGTGTGGTAGGTTTCCCTAGGTGCCGTCTGAGCTAGAGGCCAAAATCTACAGGTAGGCACTTTGCAAAAAACACCTCTGTTTTCTTTAAAAAAATGTGATGTATCCACATTGTGTTTTGGGGCGTTTCCTGTCACGGGCGCTAGGCCTACCCACACAAGTGAGGTATCATTTTCATCGGGAGACTTGGGGGAATGCTGGGTGGAAGGAAATTTGAGGCTCCGTTCAGATTCCAGAACTTCCTGTCACCGAAATGTGAGGAAAACGTGTTTTTTTAGAAAAATTATGAGGTTTGCAAAGGATTCTGGGTAACAGAACCTGGTCAGAGCCCCACAAGTCACCCCATCTTGGATTCCCCTAGGTCTCTAGTTTTCAAAAATGCACAGGTTTGGTAGGTTTCCCTAGGTGCCGGCTGAGCTAGAGGACAAAATCTACAGGTAGGCACTTTGCAAAAAACACCTCTGTTTTCTTTAAAAAAATGTGATGTGTCCACGTTGTGTTTTGAGGCGTTTCCTGTCACGGGCGCTAGGCCTACCGACGCAAGGGAGGTATCATTTTTATCGGGAGACTTGGAGGAACGCTGGGTGGAAGGAAATTTGTGCTTCCTCTCAGATTCCAGAACTTTCTGTCACCGAAATATGAGGAAAACTATTTTTTTTAGCCAAATTTTGAGGTTTGCAAACGATTCTGGGTAACAGTACCTGGTCAGAGCCCCACAAGTCACCCCATCTTGGATTCCCCTAGGTCTCTAGTTTTAAAAAATGCTCAGGTGTGGTAGGTTTCCCTAGGTGCCGGCTGAGCTAGAGGCCAAAATCTACAGGTAGGCACTTTGCAAAAAACACCTCTGTTTTCTTTTAAAAAAATGTGATGTGTCCACGTTGTGTTTTGGGGCGTTTCCTGTCACGGGCGCTAGGCCTACCCACACAAGTGAGGTATCATTTTTATCGGGAGACTTAGGGGAACGCTGGGTGGAAGGAAATTTGTGGCTCCTCTCAGATTCCAGAACTTTCTGTCACCGAAATGTGAGGAAAACTTATTTTTTTAGCCAAATTTTGAGGTTTGCAAAGGATTCCGGTAACAGAACCTGGTCAGAGCCCCACAAGTCATGCCATCTTGGATTCCCCTAGGTCTCTAGTTTAAAAAAATGCTCAGGTGTGGTAGGTTTCCCTAGGTGCCGGCTGAGCTAGAGGCCAAAATCTACAGGTAGTCACTTTGCAAAAAACACCTCTGTTTTCTTTAAAAAAATTGTGATGTGTCCACGTTGTGTTTTGGGGCGTTTCCTGTCACGGGTGCTAGGCCTACCCACACAAGTGAGGTATCATTTTTATCGGGAGACTTAGGGGAATGCTGGGTGGAAGGAAATTTGTCCCTCCTCTCTGATTCCAGAACTTTCTGTCACCAAAATATGAGGAAAATTTGTTTTTTTAGCAAAATTTTGAGGTTTGCCAAGGATTCTGGGTAACAGAACCTTGTCAGAGCCCCACAAGTCACCCCATCTTGGATTCCCCTAGGTCTCTAGTTTTAAAAAATGCTCAGGTGTGGTAGGTTTCCCTAGGTGCCGGCTGAGCTAGAGGCCAAAATCTACAGGTAGGCACTTTGCAAAAAACACCTCTGTTTTCTTTTAAAAAAATGTGATGTGTCCACGTTGTGTTTTGGGGCGTTTCCTGTCACGGGCGCTATACCTACCCACACAAGTGAGGTATCATTTTTATCGGGAGACTTAGGGGAACGCTGGGTGGAAGGAAATTTGTGGCTCCTCTCAGATTCCAGAACTTTCTGTCACCGAAATGTGAGGAAAACTTATTTTTTTAGCCAAATTTTGAGGTTTGCAAAGGATTCTGGTAACAGAACCTGGTCAGAGCCCCACAAGTCACCCCATCTTGGATTCCCCTAGGTCTCTAGTTTTCAAAAATGCACAGGTGTGGTAGGTTTCCCTAGGTGCCGGCTGAGCTAGAGGCCAAAATCTACAAGTAGGCACTTTGCAAAAAACACCTCTGTTTTCTTTCAAAAAATGTGATGTGTCCACGTTGTGTTTTGGGGCATTTCCTGTCCCGGGCGCTAGGCCTACCCACACAAGTGAGGTATCATTTTTATCTGGAGACTTAGGGGAACGCTGGGTGGAAGGAAATTTGTGGCTCCTCTCAGATTCCAGAACTTTCTGTCACCGAAATGTGAGGAAATAGTGTTTCTTTAGCCAAATTTTGAGTTTTGCAAAGGATTCTGGGTAACAGAACCTGGTCAGACCCCCACAAGTCACCCCATCGTGGATTCCCCTAGGTCTCTAGTTTTCAAGAATGCACAGGTTAGGTAGGTTTCCCTAGGTGCCTGCTGAGCTAGATGCCAAAATCTACAGGTAGGCACTTTGCAAAAAAACACCTCTGTTTTCTTTAAAAAAATGTGATGTGTCCACGTTGTGTTTTGGGGCGTTTCCTGTCACGGGCGCTAGGCCTACCACACAAGTGAGGTATCATTTTTAGCGGGAGACTTAGGGGAACGCTGGGTGGAAGGAAATTTGTAGCTCCTCTCAGATTCCAGAACTTTCTGTCACCGAAATGTGAGGATATAGTGTTTCTTTAGCCAAATTTTGAGGTTTGCAAAGGATTCTGGGTAACAGAAACTGGTCAGAGCCCCACAAGTCACCCCATCTTGGATTCCCCTAGGTCTCTAGTTTTCAAAAATGCACAGGTGTGGTAGGTTTCCCTAGGGGCCGTCTGAGCTAGAGGCCAAAATCTACAGGTAGGCACTTTGCAAAAAACACCTCTGTTTTCTTTAAAAAAATGTGATGTATCCACATTGTGTTTTGGGGCGTTTCCTGTCACGGGCGCTAGGCGTACCCACACAAGTGAGGTATCATTTTTATCGGGAGACTTGGGGGAATGCTGGGTGGAAGGAAATTTGAGGCTCCTCTCAGATTCCAGAACTTCCTGTCACCGAAATGTGAGGAAAACGTGTTTTGTTTAGCCAAATTATGAGGTTTGCAAAGGATTCTGGGTAACAGAACCTGGTCAGAGCCCCACAAGTCACCCCATCTTGGATTCCCCTAGGTCTCTAGTTTTCAAAAATGCACAGGTTTGGTAGGTTTCCCTAGGTGCCGGCTGAGCTAGAGGACAAAATCTACAGGTAGGCACTTTGCAAAAAACACCTCTGTTTTCTTTAAAAAAATGTGATGTGTCCACGTTGTGTTTTGAGGCGTTTCCTGTCACGGGCGCTAGGCCTACCGACGCAAGGGAGGTATCATTTTTATCGGGAGACTTGGAGGAACGCTGGGTGGAAGGAAATTTGTGCTTCCTCTCAGATTCCAGAACTTTCTATCACCGAAATATGAGGAAAACTATTTTTTTTAGCCAAATTTTGAGGTTTGCAAAGGATTCTGGGTAACAGAACCTGGTCAGAGCCCCACAAGTCACCCCATCTTGGATTCCCCTAGGTCTCTAGTTTTAAAAAATGCTGAGGTGTGGTAGGTTTCCCTAGGTGCCGGCTGAGCTAGAGGCCAAAATCTACAGGTAGGCACTTTGCAAAAAACACCTCTGTTTTCTTTTAAAAAAATGTGATGTGTCCACGTTGTGTTTTGGGGCGTTTCCTGTCACGGGCGCTAGGCCTACCCACACAAGTGAGGTATCATTTTTATCGGGAGACTTAGGGGAACGCTGGGTGGAAGGAAATTTGTGGCTCCTCTCAGATTCCAGAACTTTCTGTCACCGAAATGTGAGGAAAACTTATTTTTTTAGCCAAATTTTGAGGTTTGCAAAAGATTCTGGTAACAGAACCTGGTCAGAGCCCCACAAGTCACCCCATCTTGGATTCCCCTAGGTCTCTAGTTTTCAAAAATGCACAGGTGTGGTAGGTTTCCCTAGGTGCCGGCTGAGCTAGAGGCCAAAATCTACAAGTAGGCACTTTGCAAAAAACACCTCTGTTTTCTTTAAAAAAATGTGATGTGTCCACGTTGTGTTTTGGGGCATTTCCTGTCCCGGGCGCTAGGCCTACCCACACAAGTGAGGTATCATTTTTATCTGGAGACTTAGGGGAACGCTGGGTGGAAGGAAATTTGTGGCTTCTCTCAGATTCCAGAACTTTCTGTCACCGAAATGTGAGGAAATAGTGTTTCTTTAGCCAAATTTTGAGTTTTGCAAAGGATTCTGGGTAACAGAACCTGGTCAGACCCCCACAAGTCACCCCATCGTGGATTCCCCTAGGTCTCTAGTTTTCAAGAATGCACAGGTTAGGTAGGTTTCCCTAGGTGCCTGCTGAGCTAGATGCCAAAATCTACAGGTAGGCACTTTGCAAAAAAACACCTCTGTTTTCTTTAAAAAAATGTGATGTGTCCACGTTGTGTTTTGGGGCGTTTCCTGTCACGGACGCTAGGCCTACCACACAAGTGAGGTATCATTTTTAGCGGGAGACTTAGGGGAACGCTGGGTGGAAGGAAATTTGTAGCTCCTCTCAGATTCCAGAACTTTCTGTCACCGAAATGTGAGGATATAGTGTTTCTTTAGCCAAATTTTGAGGTTTGCAAAGGATTCTGGGTAACAGAAACTGGTCAGAGCCCCACAAGTCACCCCATCTTGGATTCCCCTAGGTCTCTAGTTTTCAAAAATGTACAGGTGTGGTAGGTTTCCCTAGGTGCCGTCTGAGCTAGAGGCCAAAATCTACAGGTAGGCACTTTGCAAAAAACACCTCTGTTTTCTTTAAAAAAATGTGATGTATCCACATTGTGTTTTGGGGCGTTTCCTGTCACGGGCGCTAGGCCTACCCACACAAGTGAGGTATCATTTTTATCGGGAGACTTGGGGGAATGCTGGGTGGAAGGAAATTTGAGGCTCCTCTCAGATTCCAGAACTTCCTGTCACCGAAATGTGAGGAAAACGTGTTTTTTTAGCCAAATTATTAGTTTTGCAAAGGATTCTGGGTAACAGAACCTGGTCAGAGCCCCACAAGTCACCCCATCTTGGATTCCCCTAGGTCTCTAGTTTTCAAAAATGCACAGGTTTGGTAGGTTTCCCTAGGTGCCGGCTGAGCTAGAGGACAAAATCTACAGGTAGGCACTTTGCAAAAAACACCTCTGTTTTCTTTAAAAAAATGTGATGTGTCCACGTTGTGTTTTGAGGCGTTTCCTGTCACGGGCGCTAGGCCTACCGACGCAAGGGAGGTATCATTTTTATCGGGAGACTTGGAGGAACGCTGGGTGGAAGGAAATTTGTGCTTCCTCTCAGATTCCAGAACTTTCTATCACCGAAATATGAGGAAAACTATTTTTTTTAGCCAAATTTTGAGGTTTGCAAAGGATTCTGGGTAACAGAACCTGGTCAGAGCCCCACAAGTCACCCCATCTTGGATTCCCCTAGGTCTCTAGTTTTAAAAAATGCTGAGGTGTGGTAGGTTTCCCTAGGTGCCGGCTGAGCTAGAGGCCAAAATCTACAGGTAGGCACTTTGCAAAAAACACCTCTGTTTTCTTTTAAAAAAATGTGATGTGTCCACGTTGTGTTTTGGGGCGTTTCCTGTCACGGGCGCTAGGCCTACCCACACAAGTGAGGTATCATTTTTATCAGGAGACTTAGGGGAACGCTGGGTGGAAGGAAATTTGTGGCTCCTCTCAGATTCCAGAACTTTCTGTCACCGAAATGTGAGGAAATAGTGTTTCTTTAGCCAAATTTTGAGGTTTGCAAAGGATTCTGGGTAACAGAACCTGGTCAGAGCCAGACAAGTCACCCCATCTTGGATTCCCCTAGGTCTCTAGTTTTCAAAAATGCACAGGTGTGGTAGGTTTCCCTAGGTGCCGTCTGAGCTAGAGGCCAAAATCTACAGGTAGGCACTTTGCAAAAAACACCTCTGTTTTCTTTAAAAAAATGTGATATATCCACATTGTGTTTTGGGGCGTTTCCTGTCACGGGCGCTAGGCCTACCCACACAAGTGAGGTATCATTTTTATCGGGAGACTTGGGGGAATGCTGGGTGGAAGGAAATTTGAGGCTCCTCTCAGATTCCAGAACTTCCTGTCACCGAAATGTGAGGAAAACGTGTTTTTTTAGTCAAATTATGAGGTTTGCAAAGGATTCTGGGTAACAGAACCTGGTCAGAGCCCCACAAGTCACCCCATCTTGGATTCCCCTAGGTCTCTAGTTTTCAAAAATGCACAGGTTTGGTAGGTTTCCCTAGGTGCCGGCTGATCTTTAGGCCAAAATCTACAGGTAGGCAGTTTGCAAATAACACCTCTGTTTTCTTTCAAAAAATTTGATGTGTCCATGTTGCGTTTTGGGGCATTTCCTGTTCCGGGCGCTAGGTCTACCCACACAAGTGAGGTATCATTTTTATCAGGAGACTTGGGGGAACGCTGGGTGGAAGAAAATGTGTGGCTCCCCTCTGATTCCAGAACTTTCTGTCACCAAAATATGAGGAAAAGTTGGTTTTTTTAGCAAAAATTTGAGGTTTGCCAAGGATTCTGGGTAACACAACCTTGTCAGAGCCCCACAAGTCACCCCATCTTGGATTCCCCTAGGTCTCTAGTTTTAAAAAATGCACAGGTTTGGTAGGTTTCCCTAGGTGCCGGCTGAGCTAGAGGACAAAATCTACAGGTAGGCACTTTGCAAAAAACACCTCTGTTTTCTTTCAAAAAATGTGATGTGTCCACGTTGTGTTTTGAGGCGTTTCCTGTCACGGGCGCTAGGCCTACCGACGCAAGGGAGGTATCATTTTTATCGGGAGACTTGGAGGAACGCTTGGTGGAAGGAAATTTGTGCTTCCTCTCAGATTCCAGAACTTTCTATCACCGAAATATGAGGAAAACTATTTTTTTTAGCCAAATTTTGAGGTTTGCAAAGGATTCTGGGTAACAGAACCTGGTCAGAGCCCCACAAGTCACCCCATCTTGGATTCCCTTAGGTCTCTAGTTTTAAAAAATGCAGAGGTGTGGTAGGTTTCCCTAGGTGCCGGCTGAGCTAGAGGCCAAAATCTACAGGTAGGCACTTTGCAAAAAACACCTCTGTTTTCTTTAAAAAAATGTGATGTATCCACATTGTGTTTTGGGGCGTTTCCTGTCACGGGCGCTAGGCCTACCCACACAAGTGAGGTATCATTTTTATCGGGAGACTTGGGGGAATGCTGGGTGGAAGGAAATTTGAGGCTCCTCTCAGATTCCAGAACTTCCTGTCACCGAAATGTGAGGAAAACGTGTTTTTTTAGCCAAATTATGAGGTTTGCAAAGGATTCTGGGTAACAGAACCTGGTCAGAGCCCCACAAGTCACCCCGTCTTGGATTCCCCTATGTCTCTAGTTTTCAACAATGCACAGGTTTGGTAGGTTTCCCTAGGTGCCGGCTGAGCTAGAGGACAAAATCTACAGGTAGGTACTTTGCAAAAAACACCTCTGTTTTCTTTCAAAAAATGTGATGTGTCCACGTTGTGTTTTGAGGCGTTTCCTGTCACGGGCGCTAGGCCTACCGACGCAAGGGAGGTATCATTTTTATCGGGAGACTTGGAGGAACGCTGGGTGGAAGGAAATTTGTGCTTCCTCTCAGATTCCAGAACTTTCTATCACCGAAATATGAGGAAAACTATTTTATTTAGCCAAATTTTGAGGTTTGCAAAGGATTCTGGGTAACAGAACCTGGTCAGAGCCCCACAAGTCACCCCATCTTGGATTCCCCTAGGTCTCTAGTTTTAAAAAATGCTGAGGTGTGGTAGGTTTCCCTAGGTGCCGGCTGAGCTAGAGGCCAAAATCTACAGGTAGGCACTTTGCAAAAAACACCTCTGTTTTCTTTTAAAAAAATGTGATGTGTCCACGTTGTGTTTTGGGGCGTTTCCTGTCACGGGCGCTAGGCCTACCCACACAAGTGAGGTATCATTTTTAGCGGGAGACTTAGGGGAACGCTGGGTGGAAGGAAATTTGTAGCTCCTCTCAGATTCCAGAACTTTCTGTCACCGAAATGTGAGGATATAGTGTTTCTTTAGCCAAATTTTGAGGTTTGCAAAGGATTCTGGGTAACAGAAACTGGTCAGAGCCCCACAAGTCACCCCATCTTGGATTCCCCTAGGTCTCTAGTTTTCAAAAATGCACAGGTGTGGTAGGTTTCCCTAGGTGCCGTCTGAGCTAGAGGCCAAAATCTACAGGTAGGCACTTTGCAAAAAACACCTCTGTTTTCTTTAAAAAAATGTGATGTATCCACATTGTGTTTTGGGGCGTTTCCTGTCACGGGCCCTAGGCCTACCCACACAAGTGAGGTATCATTTTTATCGGGAGACTTGGGGGAATGCTGGGTGGAAGGAAATTTGAGGCTCCTCTCAGATTCCAGAACTTCCTGTCACCGAAATGTGAGGAAAACGTGTTTTTTTAGCCAAATTATGAGGTTTGCAAAGGATTCTGGGTAACAGAACCTGGTCAGAGCCCCACAAGTCACCCCATCTTGGATTCCCCTAGGTCTCTAGTTTTCAAAAATGCACAGGTTTGGTAGGTTTCCCTAGGTGCCGGCTGAGCTAGAGGACAAAATCTACAGGTAGGCACTTTGCAAAAAACACCTCTGTTTTCTTTAAAAAAATGTGATGTGTCCACGTTGTGTTTTGAGGCGTTTCCTGTCACGGGCGCTAGGCCTACCGACGCAAGGGAGGTATCATTTTTATCGGGAGACTTGGAGGAACGCTGGGTGGAAGGAAATTTGAGCTTCCTCTCAGATTCCAGAACTTTCTATCACCGAAATATGAGGAAAACTATTTTTTTTAGCCAAATTTTGAGGTTTGCAAAGGATTCTGGGTAACAGAACCTGGTCAGAGCCCCACAAGTCACCCCATCTTGGATTCCCCTAGGTCTCTAGTTTAAAAAAATGCTGAGGTGTGGTAGGTTTCCCTAGGTGCCGGCTGAGCTAGAGGCCAAAATCTACAGATAGGCACTTTGCAAAAAACACCTCTGTTTTCTTTTAAAAAAATGTGATGTGTCCACGTTGTGTTTTGGGGCATTTCCTGTCCCGGGCGCTAGGCCTACCCACACAAGTGAGGTATCATTTTTATCTGGAGACTTAGGGGAACGCTGGGTGGAAGGAAATTTGTGGCTCCTCTCAGATTCCAGAACTTTCTGTCACCGAAATGTGAGGAAATAGTGTTTCTTTAGCAAAATTTTGAGTTTTGCAAAGGATTCTGGGTAACAGAACCTGGTCAGACCCCCACAAGTCACCCCATCGTGGATTCCCCTAGGTCTCTAGTTTTCAAGAATGCACAGGATAGGTAGGTTTCCCTAGGTGCCTGCTGAGCTAGATGCCAAAATCTACAGGTAGGCACTTTGCAAAAAAACACCTCTGTTTTCTTTAAAAAAATGTGATGTGTCCACGTTGTGTTTTGGGGCGTTTCCTGTCACGGACGCTAGGCCTACCACACAAGTGAGGTATCATTTTTAGCGGGAGACTTAGGGGAACGCTGGGTGGAAGGAAATTTGTAGCTCCTCTCAGATTCCAGAACTTTCTATCACCGAAATGTGAGGATATAGTGTTTCTTTAGCCAAATTTTGAGGTTTGCAAAGGATTCTGGGTAACAGAAACTGGTCAGAGCCCCACAAGTCACCCCATCTTGGATTCCCCTAGGTCTCTAGTTTTCAAAAATGCACAGGTGTGGTAGGTTTCCCTAGGTGCCGTCTGAGCTAGAGGCCAAAATCTACAGGTAGGCACTTTGCAAAAAACACCTCTGTTTTCTTTAAAAAAATGTGATGTATCCACATTGTGTTTTGGGGCGTTTCCTGTCACGGGCGCTAGGCCTACCCACACAAGTGAGGTATCATTTTTATCGGGAGACTTGGGGGAATGCTGGGTGGAAGGAAATTTGAGGCTCCTCTCAGATTCCAGAACTTCCTGTCACCGAAATGTGAGGAAAACGTGTTTTTTTAGCCAAATTATGAGGTTTGCAAAGGATTCTGGGTAACAGAACCTGGTCAGAGCCCCACAAGTCACCCCATCTTGGATTCCCCTAGGTCTCTAGTTTTCAAAAATGCACAGGTTTGGTAGGTTTCCCTAGGTGCCGGCTGAGCTAGAGGACAAAATCTACAGGTAGGCACTTTGCAAAAAACACCTCTGTTTTCTTTAAAAAAATGTGATGTGTCCACGTTGTGTTTTGAGGCGTTTCCTGTCACGGGCGCTAGGCCTACCGACGCAAGGGAGGTATCATTTTTATCGGGAGACTTGGAGGAACGCTGGGTGGAAGGAAATTTGTGCTTCCTCTCAGATTCCAGAACTTTCTGTCACCGAAATATGAGGAAAACTATTTTTTTTAGCCAAATTTTGAGGTTTGCAAACGATTCTGGGTAACAGAACCTGGTCAGAGCCCCACAAGTCACCCCATCTTGGATTCCCCTAGGTCTCTAGTTTTAAAAAATGCTCAGGTGTGGTAGGTTTCCCTAGGTGCCGGCTGAGCTAGAGGCCAAAATCTACAGGTAGGCACTTTGCAAAAAACACCTCTGTTTTCTTTTAAAAAAATGTGATGTGTCCACGTTGTGTTTTGGGGCGTTTCCTGTCACGGGCGCTAGGCCTACCCACACAAGTGAGGTATCATTTTTATCGGGAGACTTAGGGGAACGCTGGGTGGAAGGAAATTTGTGGCTCCTCTCAGATTCCAGAACTTTCTGTCACCGAAATGTGAGGAAAACTTATTTTTTTAGCCAAATTTTGAGGTTTGCAAAGGATTCTGGTAACAGAACCTGGTCAGAGCCCCACAAGTCATGCCATCTTGGATTCCCCTAGGTCTCTAGTTTAAAAAAATGCTCAGGTGTGGTAGGTTTCCCTAGGTGCCGGCTGAGCTAGAGGCCAAAATCTACAGGTAGTCACTTTGCAAAAAACACCTCTGTTTTCTTTAAAAAAATTGTGATGTGTCCACGTTGTGTTTTGGGGCGTTTCCTGTCACGGGTGCTAGGCCTACCCACACAAGTGAGGTATCATTTTTATCGGGAGACTTAGGGGAATGCTGGGTGGAAGGAAATTTGTCCCTCCTCTCTGATTCCAGAACTTTCTGTCACCAAAATATGAGGAAAATTTGTTTTTTTTAGCAAAATTTTGAGGTTTGCCAAGGATTCTGGGTAACAGAACCTTGTCAGAGCCCCACAAGTCACCCCATCTTGGATTCCCCTAGGTCTCTAGTTTTAAAAAATGCTCAGGTGTGGTAGGTTTCCCTAGGTGCCGGCTGAGCTAGAGGCCAAAATCTACAGGTAGGCACTTTGCAAAAAACACCTCTGTTTTCTTTTAAAAAAATGTGATGTGTCCACGTTGTGTTTTGGGGCGTTTCCTGTCACGGGCGCTAGACCTACCCACACAAGTGAGGTATCATTTTTATCGGGAGACTTAGGGGAACGATGGGTGGAAGGAAATTTGTGGCTCCTCTCAGATTCCAGAACTTTCTGTCACCGAAATGTGAGGAAAACTTATTTTTTTAGCCAAATTTTGAGGTTTGCAAAGGATTCTGGTAACAGAACCTGGTCAGAGCCCCACAAGTCACCCCATCTTGGATTCCCCTAGGTCTCTAGTTTTCAAAAATGCACAGGTGTGGTAGGTTTCCCTAGGTGCCGGCTGAGCTAGAGGCCAAAATCTACAAGTAGGCACTTTGCAAAAAACACCTCTGTTTTCTTTCAAAAAATGTGATGTGTCCACGTTGTGTTTTGGGGCATTTCCTGTCCCGGGCGCTAGGCCTACCCACACAAGTGAGGTATCATTTTTATCTGGAGACTTAGGGGAACGCTGGGTGGAAGGAAATTTGTGGCTCCTCTCAGATTCCAGAACTTTCTGTCACCGAAATGTGAGGAAATAGTGTTTCTTTAGCCAAATTTTGAGTTTTGCAAAGGATTCTGGGTAACAGAACCTGGTCAGACCCCCACAAGTCACCCCATCGTGGATTCCCCTAGGTCTCTAGTTTTCAAGAATGCACAGGTTAGGTAGGTTTCCCTAGGTGCCTGCTGAGCTAGATGCCAAAATCTACAGGTAGGCACTTTGCAAAAAAACACCTCTGTTTTCTTTAAAAAAATGTGATGTGTCCACGTTGTGTTTTGGGGCGTTTCCTGTCACGGGCGCTAGGCCTACCACACAAGTGAGGTATCATTTTTAGCGGGAGACTTAGGGGAACGCTGGGTGGAAGGAAATTTGTAGCTCCTCTCAGATTCCAGAACTTTCTGTCACCGAAATGTGAGGATATAGTGTTTCTTTAGCCAAATTTTGAGGTTTGCAAAGGATTCTGGGTAACAGAACCTGGTCAGAGCCCCACAAGTCACCCCATCTTGGATTCCCCTAGGTCTCTAGTTTTCAAAAATACACAGGTTTGGTAGGTTTCCCTAGGTGCCGGCTGATCTTTAGGCCAAAATCTACAGGTAGGCAGTTTGCAAATAACACCTCTGTTTTCTTTCAAAAAATTTGATGTGTCCATGTTGCGTTTTGGGGCATTTCCTGTTCCGGGCGCTAGGTCTACCCACACAAGTGAGGTATCATTTTTATCAGGAGACTTGGGGGAACGCTGGGTGGAAGAAAATGTGTGGCTCCCTTCTGATTCCAGAACTTTCTGTCACCAAAATATGAGGAAAAGTTGGTTTTTTTAGCAAAAATTTGAGGTTTGCCAAGGATTCTGGGTAACACAACCTTGTCAGAGCCCCACAAGTCACCCCATCTTGGATTCCCCTAGGTCTCTAGTTTTAAAAAATGCACAGGTTTGGTAGGTTTCCCTAGGTGCCGGCTGAGCTAGAGGACAAAATCTACAGGTAGGCACTTTGCAAAAAACACCTCTGTTTTCTTTCAAAAAATGTGATGTGTCCACGTTGTGTTTTGAGGCGTTTCCTGTCACGGGCGCTAGGCCTACCGACGCAAGGGAGGTATCATTTTTATCGGGAGACTTGGAGGAACGCTGGGTGGAAGGAAATTTGTGCTTCCTCTCAGATTCCAGAACTTTCTATCACCGAAATATGAGGAAAACTATTTTTTTTAGCCAAATTTTGAGGTTTGCAAAGGATTCTGGGTAACAGAACCTGGTCAGAGCCCCACAAGTCACCCCATCTTGGATTCCCTTAGGTCTCTAGTTTTAAAAAATGCTGAGGTGTGGTAGGTTTCCCTAGGTGCCGGCTGAGCTAGAGGCCAAAATCTACAGGTAGGCACTTTGCAAAAAACACCTCTGTTTTCTTTAAAAAAATGTGATGTATCCACATTGTGTTTTGGGGCGTTTCCTGTCACGGGCGCTAGGCCTACCCACACAAGTGAGGTATCATTTTTATCGGGAGACTTGGGGGAATGCTGGGTGGAAGGAAATTTGAGGCTCCTCTCAGATTCCAGAACTTCCTGTCACCGAAATGTGAGGAAAACGTGTTTTTTTAGCCAAATTATGAGGTTTGCAAAGGATTCTGGGTAACAGAACCTGGTCAGAGCCCCACAAGTCACCCCGTCTTGGATTCCCCTATGTCTCTAGTTTTCAACAATGCACAGGTTTGGTAGGTTTCCCTAGGTGCCGGCTGAGCTAGAGGACAAAATCTACAGGTAGGCACTTTGCAAAAAACACCTCTGTTTTCTTTCAAAAAATGTGATGTGTCCACGTTGTGTTTTGAGGCGTTTCCTGTCACGGGCGCTAGGCCTACCGACGCAAGGGAGGTATCATTTTTATCGGGAGACTTGGAGGAACGCTGGGTGGAAGGAAATTTGTGCTTCCTCTCAGATTCCAGAACTTTCTATCACCGAAATATGAGGAAAACTATTTTATTTAGCCAAATTTTGAGGTTTGCAAAGGATTCTGGGTAACAGAACCTGGTCAGAGCCCCACAAGTCACCCCATCTTGGATTCCCCTAGGTCTCTAGTTTTAAAAAATGCTGAGGTGTGGTAGGTTTCCCTAGGTGCCGGCTGAGCTAGAGGCCAAAATCTACAGGTAGGCACTTTGCAAAAAACACCTCTGTTTTCTTTTAAAAAAATGTGATGTGTCCACGTTGTGTTTTGGGGCGTTTCCTGTCACGGGCGCTAGGCCTACCCACACAAGTGAGGTATCATTTTTATCGGGAGACTTAGGGGAACGCTGGGTGGAAGGAAATTTGTGGCTCCTCTCAGATTCCAGAACTTTCTGTCACCGAAATGTGAGGAAATAGTGTTTCTTTAGCCAAATTTTGAGGTTTGCAAAGGATTCTGGGTAACAGAACCTGGTCAGAGCCAGACAAGTCACCCCATCTTGGATTCCCCTAGGTCTCAAGTTTTCAAAAATGCACAGGTGTGGTAGGTTTCCCTAGGTGCCGTCTGAGCTAGAGGCCAAAATCTACAGGTAGGCACTTTGCAAAAAACACCTCTGTTTTCTTTAAAAAAATGTGATATATCCACATTGTGTTTTGGGGCGTTTCCTGTCACGGGCGCTAGGCCTACCCACACAAGTGTGGTATCATTTTTATCGGGAGACTTGGGGGAATGCTGGGTGGAAGGAAATTTGAGGCTCCTCTCAGATTCCAGAACTTCCTGTCACCGAAATGTGAGGAAAACGTGTTTTTTTAGCCAAATTATGAGGTTTGCAAAGGATTCTGGGTAACAGAACCTGGTCAGAGCCCCACAAGTCACCCCATCTTGGATTCCCCTAGGTCTCTAGTTTTCAAAAATGCACAGGTTTGGTAGGTTTCCCTAGGTGCCGGCTGAGCTTTAGGCCAAAATCTACAGGTAGGCAGTTTGCAAATAACACCTCTGTTTTCTTTAAAAAAATGTGATGTGTCCATGTTGCGTTTTGGGGCATTTCCTGTCACGGGCGCTAGGCCTACCGACGCAAGGGAGGTATCATTTTTATCGGGAGACTTGGAGGAACGCTGGGTGGAAGGAAATTTGTGCTTCCTCTCAGATTCCAGAACTTTCTATCACCGAAATATGAGGAAAACTATTTTTTTTAGCCAAATTTTGAGGTTTGCAAAGGATTCTGGGTAACAGAACCTGGTCAGAGCCCCACAAGTCACCCCATCTTGGATTCCCTTAGGTCTCTAGTTTTAAAAAATGCTGAGGTGTGGTAGGTTTCCCTAGGTGCCGGCTGAGCTAGAGGCCAAAATCTACAGGTAGGCACTTTGCAAAAAACACCTCTGTTTTCTTTTAAAAAAATGTGATGTGTCCACGTTGTGTTTTGGGGCGTTTCATGTCACGGGCGCTAGGCCTACCCACACAAGTGAGGTATCATTTTTATCGGGAGACTTAGGGGAACGCTGGGTGGAAGGAAATTTGTGGCTCCTCTCAGATTCCAGAACTTTCTGTCACCAAAATGTGAGGATATAGTGTTTCTTTAGCCAAATTTTGAGGTTTGCAAAGGATTCTGGGTAACAGAAACTGGTCAGAGCCCCGCAAGTCACCCCATCTTGGATTCCCCTAGGTCTCTAGTTTTCAAAAATGCACAGGTGTGGTAGGTTTCCCTAGGTGCCGTCTGAGCTAGAGGCCAAAATCTACAGGTAGGCACTTTGCAAAAAACACCTCTGTTTTCTTTAAAAAAATGTGATGTATCCACATTGTGTTTTGGGGCGTTTCCTGTCACGGGCGCTAGGCCTACCCACACAAGTGAGGTATCATTTTTATCGGGAGACTTGGGGGAATGCTGGGTGGAAGGAAATTTGAGGCTCCTCTCAGATTCCAGAACTTCCCGTCACCGAAATGTGAGGAAAACGTGTTTTTTTAGCCAAATTATGAGGTTTGCAAAGGATTCTGGGTAACAGAACCTGGTCAGAGCCCCACAAGTCACCCCATCTTGGATTCCCCTAGGTCTCTAGTTTTCAACAATGCACAGGTTTGGTAGGTTTCCCTAGGTGCCGGCTGAGCTAGAGGACAAAATCTACAGGTAGGCACTTTGCAAAAAACACCTCTGTTTTCTTTCAAAAAATGTGATGTGTCCACGTTGTGTTTTGAGGCGTTTCCTGTCACGGGCGCTAGACCTACCGACGCAAGGGAGGTATCATTTTTATCGGGAGACTTGGAGGAACGCTGGGTGGAAGGAAATTTGTGCTTCCTCTCAGATTCCAGAACTTTCTATCACCGAAATATGAGGAAAACTATTTTATTCAGCCAAATTTTGAGGTTTGCAAAGGATTCTGGGTAACAGAACCTGGTCAGAGCCCCACAAGTCACCCCATCTTGGATTCCCCTAGGTCTCTAGTTTTAAAAAATGCTGAGGTGTGGTAGGTTTCCCTAGGTGCCGGCTGAGCTAGAGGCCAAAATCTACAGGTAGGCACTTTGCAAAAAACACCTCTGTTTTCTTTTAAAAAAATGTGATGTGTCCACGTTGTGTTTTGGGGCGTTTCCTGTCACGGGCGCTAGGCCTACCCACACAAGTGAGGTATCATTTTTATCGGGAGACTTAGGGGAACGCTGGGTGGAAGGAAATTTGTGGCTCCTCTCAGATTCCAGAACTTTCTGTCACCGAAATGTGAGGAAATAGTGTTTCTTTAGCCAAATTTTGAGGTTTGCAAAGGATTCTGGGTAACAGAACCTGGTCAGAGCCAGACAAGTCACCCCATCTTGGATTCCCCTAGGTCTCTAGTTTTCAAAAATGCACAGGTGTGGTAGGTTTCCCTAGGTGCCGTCTGAGCTAGAGGCCAAAATCTACAGGTAGGCACTTTGCAAAAAACACCTCTGTTTTCTTTAAAAAAATGTGATGTATCCACATTGTGTTTTGGGGCGTTTCCTGTCACGGGCGCTAGGCCTACCCACACAAGTGAGGTATCATTTTTATCGGGAGACTTGGGGGAATGCTGGGTGGAAAGAAATTTGAGGCTCCTCTCAGATTCCAGAACTTCCTGTCACCGAAATGTGAGGAAAACGTGTTTTTTTGGCCAAATTATGAGGTTTGCAAAGGATTCTGGGTAACAGAACCTGGTCAGAGCCCCACAAGTCACCCCATCTTGGATTCCCCTAGGTCTCTAGTTTTCAAAAATGCACAGGTTTGGTAGGTTTCCCTAGGTGCCGGCTGAGCTTTAGGCCAAAATCTACAGGTAGGCAGTTTGCAAATAACACCTCTGTTTTCTCTCAAAAAATTTGATGTGTCCATGTTGCGTTTTGGGGCATTTCCTGTTCCGGGCGCTAGGTCTACCCACACAAGTGAGTTATCATTTTTATCAGGAGACTTGGGGGAACGCTGGGTGGAAGAAAATGTGTGGCTCCTCTCTGATTCCAGAACTTTCTGTCACCAAAATATGAGGATATAGTGTTTCTTTAGCCAAATTTTGAGGTTTGCAAAGGATTCTGGGTAACAGAAACTGGTCAGAGCCCCACAAGTCACCCCATCTTGGATTCCCCTAGGTCTCTAGTTTTCAAAAATGCACAGGTGTGGTAGGTTTCCCTAGGTGCCGTCTGAGCTAGAGGCCAAAATCTACAGGTAGGCACTTTGCAAAAAACACCTCTGTTTTCTTTAAAAAAATGTGATGTATCCACATTGTGTTTTGGGGCGTTTCCTGTCACGGGCGCTAGGCCTACCCACACAAGTGAGGTATCATTTTTATCGGGAGACTTGGGGGAATGCTGGGTGGAAGGAAATTTGAGGCTCCTCTCAGATTCCAGAACTTCCTGTCACCGAAATGTGAGGAAAACGTGTTTTTTTAGCCAAATTATGAGGTTTGCAAAGGATTCTGGGTAACAGAACCTGGTCAGAGCCCCACAAGTCACCCCATCTTGGATTCCCCTAGGTCTCTAGTTTTCAACAATGCACAGGTTTGGTAGGTTTCCCTAGGTGCCGGCTGAGCTAGAGGACAAAATCTACAGGTAGGCACTTTGCAAAAAACACCTCTGTTTTCTCTCAAAAAATGTGATGTGTCCACATTGTGTTTTGAGGCGTTTCCTGTCACGGGCGCTAGGCCTACCGACGCAAGGGAGGTATCATTTTTATCGGGAGACTTGGAGGAACGCTGGGTGGAAGGAAATTTGTGCTTCCTCTCAGATTCCAGAACTTTCTATCACCGAAATATGAGGAAAACTATTTTATTTAGCCAAATTTTGAGGTTTGCAAAGGATTCTGGGTAACAGAACCTGGTCAGAGCCCCACAAGTCACCCCATCTTGGATTCCCCTAGGTCTCTAGTTTTAAAAAATGCTGAGGTGTGGTAGGTTTCCCTAGGTGCCGGCTGAGCTAGAGGCCAAAATCTACAGGTAGGCACTTTGCAAAAAACACCTCTGTTTTCTTTTAAAAAAATGTGATGTGTCCACGTTGTGTTTTGGGGCGTTTCCTGTTACGGGCGCTAGGCCTACCCACACAAGTGAGGTATCATTTTTATCGGGAGACTTAGGGGAACGCTGGGTGGAAGGAAATTTGTGGCTCCTCTCAGATTCCAGAACTTTCTGTCACCGAAATGTGAGGAAATAGTGTTTCTTTAGCCAAATGTTGAGGTTTGCAAAGGATTCTGGGTAACAGAACCTGGTCAGAGCCAGACAAGTCACCCCATCTTGGATTCCCCTAGGTCTCTAGTTTTCAAAAATGCACAGGTGTGGTAGGTTTCCCTAGGTGCCGTCTGAGCTAGAGGCCAAAATCTACAGGTAGGCACTTTGCAAAAAACACCTCTGTTTTCTTAAAAAAAATGTGATGTATCCACATTGTGTTTTGGGGCGTTTCCTGTCACGGGCGCTAGGCCTACCCACACAAGTGAGGTATCATTTTTATCGGGAGACTTGGGGGAATGCTGGGTGGAAGGAAATTTGAGGCTCCTCTCAGATTCCAGAACTTCCTGTCACCGAAATGTGAGGAAAACTTGTTTTTTTAGCCAAATTATGAGGTTTGCAAAGGATTCTGGGTAACAGAACCTGGTCAGAGCCCCACAAGTCACCCCATCTTGGATTCCCCTAGGTATCTAGTTTTCAAAAATGCACAGGTTTGGTAGGTTTCCCTAGGTGCCGGCTGAGCTTTAGGCCAAAATCTACAGGTAGGCAGTTTGCAAATAACACCTCTGTTTTCTTTCAAAAAATTTGATGTGTCCATGTTGCGTTTTGGGGCATTTCCTGTTCCGGGCGCTAGGTCTACGCACACAAGTGAGTTATCATTTTTATCAGGAGACTTGGGGGAACGCTGGGTGGAAGAAAATGTGTGGCTCCTCTCTGATTCCAGAACTTTCTGTCACCAAAATATGAGGAAAAGTTTTTTTTTTTAGCAAACTTTTGAGGTTTGCCAAGGATTCTGGGTAACAGAACCTTGTCAGAGCCCCACAAGTCACCCCATCTTGGATTCCCCTAGGTCTCTAGTTTTAAAAAATGCACAGGTTTGGTAGGTTTCCCTAGGTGCCGGCTGAGCTAGAGGACAAAATCTACAGGTCTGCACTTTTCAAAAAACACCTCTGTTTTCTTTCAAAAAATGTGATGTGTCCACGTTGTGTTTTGAGGCGTTTCCTGTCACGGGCGCTAGGCCTACCGACGCAAGGGAGGTATCATTTTTATCGGGAGACTTGGAGGAACGCTGGGTGGAAGGAAATTTGTGCTTCCTCTCAGATTCCAGAACTTTCTATCACCGAAATAAAAGGAAAACTATTTTTTTTAGCCAAATTTTGAGGTTTGCAAAGGATTCTGGGTAACAGAACCTGGTCAGAGCCCCACAAGTCACCCCATCTTGGATTCCCCTAGGTCTCTAGTTTTAAAAAATGCTGAGGTGTGGTAGGTTTCCCTAGGTGCCGGCTGAGCTAGAGGCCAAAATCTACAGGTAGGCACTTTGCAAAAAACACCTCTGTTTTCTTTTAAAAAAATGTGATGTGTCCACGTTGTGTTTTGGGGCGTTTCCTGTCACGGGCGCTAGGCCTACCCACACAAGTGAGGTATCATTTTTATCGGGAGACTTAGGGGAACGCTGGGTGGAAGGAAATTTGTGGCTCCTCTCAGATTCCAGAACTTTCTGTCACCGAAATGTGAGGAAATAGTGTTTCTTTAGCCAAATTTTGAGTTTTGCAAAGGATTCTGGGTAACAGAACCTGGACAGAGCCCCACAAGTCACCCCATCTTGGATTCCCCTAGGTCTCTAGTTTTAAAAAATGCTCAGGTGTGGTAGGTTTCCCTAGGTGCCGGCTGAGCTAGAGGCCAAAATCTACAGGTAGGCACTTTGCAAAAAACACCTCTGTTTTCTTTTAAAAAAATGTGATGTGTCCACGTTGTGTTTTTGGGCGTTTCCTGTCACGGGCGCTAGGCCTACCCACAGAAGTGAGGTATCATTTTTATCGGGAGACTTAGGGGAACGCTGGGTGGAAGGAAATTTGTGGCTCCTCTCAGATTCCAGAACTTTCTGTCACCGAAATGTGAGGAAAACTTATTTTTTTAGCCAAATTTTTAGGTTTGCAAAGGATTCTGGTAACAGAACCTGGTCAGAGCCCCACAAGTCATGCCATCTTGGATTCCCCTAGGTCTCTAGTTTAAAAAAATGCTCAGGTGTGGTAGGTTTCCCTAGGTGCCGGCTGAGCTAGAGGCCAAAATCTACAGGTAGTCACTTTGCAAAAAACACCTCTGTTTTCGTTAAAAAAATTGTGATGTGTCCACGTTGTGTTTTGGGGCGTTTCCTGTCACGGGTGCTAGGCCTACCCACACAAGTGAGGTATCATTTTTATCAGGAGACTTAGGGGAACGCTGGGTGGAAGGAAATTTGTGGCTCCTCTCAGATTCCAGAACTTTCTGTCACCGAAATGTGAGGAAATAGTGTTTCTTTAGCCAAATTTTGAGGTTTGCAAAGGATTCTGGGTAACAGAACCTGGTCAGAGCCCCACAAGTCACCCCATCTTGGATTCCCCTAGGTCTCTAGTTTTCAAAAATGCACAGGTGTGGTAGGTTTCCCTAGGTGCCGTCTGAGCTAGAGGCCAAAATCTACAGGTAGGCACTTTGCAAAAAACACCTCTGTTTTCTTTAAAAAAATGTGATGTATCCACATTGTGTTTTGGGGCGTTTCCTGTCACGGGCGCTAGGCCTACCCACACAAGTGAGGTATCATTTTTATCGGGAGACTTGGGGGAATGCTGGGTGGAAGGAAATTTGAGGCTCCTCTCAGATTCCAGAACTTCCTGTCACCGAAATGTGAGGAAAACGTGTTTTTTTAGCCAAATTATGAGGTTTGTAAAGGATTCTGGGTAACAGAACCTGGTCAGAGCCCCACAAGTCACCCCATCTTGGATTCCCCTAGGTCTCTAGTTTTCAAAAATGCACAGGTTTGGTAGGTTTCCCTAGGTGCCGGCTGAGCTTTAGGCCAAAATCTACAGGTAGGCACTTTGCAAATAACACCTCTGTTTTCTTTAAAAAAATTTGATGTGTCCATGTTGCGTTTTGGGGCATTTCCTGTTCCGGGCGCTAGGTCTACCCACACAAGTGAGGTATCATTTTTATCAGGAGACTTGGGGGAACGCTGGGTGGAAGAAAATGTGTGTCTCCTCTCTGATTCCAGAACTTTCTGTCACCAAAATATGAGGAAAATTTGTTTTTTTAGCAAAATTTTGAGGTTTGCCAAGGATTCTGGGTAACAGAACCTTGTCAGAGCCCCACAAGTCACCCCATCTTGGATTCCCCTAGGTCTCTAGTTTAAAAAAATGCACAGGTTTATTAGGTTTCCCTGGGTGCCGACTGAGCTAGAGGACAAAATCTACAGATAGGCACTTTGCAAAAAACACCTCTGTTTTCTTTCAAAAAATGTGATGTGTCCACGTTGTGTTTTGAGGCGTTTCCTGTAACGGGCGCTAGGCCTACCGACGCAAGGGAGGTATCATTTTTATCGGGAGACTTGGAGGAACGCTGGGTGGAAGGAAATTTGTGCTTCCTCTCAGATTCCAGAACTTTCTGTCACCGAAATATGAGGAAAACTAATTTTTTTAGCCAAATTTTGAGGTTTGCAAAGGATTCTGGGTAACAGAACCTGGTCAGAGCCCCACAAGTCACCCCATCTTGGATTCCCCTAGGTCTCTAGTTTTAAAAAATGCTGAGGTGTGGTAGGTTTCCCTAGGTGCCGGCTGAGCTAGAGGCCAAAATCTACAGGTAGGCACTTCGCAAAAAACACCTCTGTTTTCTTTTAAAAAAATGTGATGTGTCCACATTGTGTTTTGGGGCGTTTCCTGTCACGGGCGCTAGGCCTACCCACACAAGTGAGGTATCATTTTTATCGGGAGACTTAGGGGAACGCTGGGTGGAAGGAAATTTGTGGCTCCTCTCAGATTCCAGAACTTTCTGTCACCGAAATGTGAGGAAATAGTGTTTCTTTAGCCAAATTTAGAGGTTTGCAAAGGATTCAGGGAAACAGAACCTGGTCAGAGCCAGACAAGTCACTCCATCTTGGATTCCCCTAGGTCTCTAGTTTTCAAAAATGCACAGGTGTGGTAGGTTTCCCTAGGTGCCGTCTGACCTAGAGGCCAAAATCTACAGGTAGGCACTTTGCAAATAACACCTCTGTTTTCTTTAAAAAAATGTGATGTATCCACATTGTGTTTTGGGGCGTTTCCTGTCACGGGCGCTAGGCCTACCCACACAAGTGAGGTATCATTTTTATCGGGAGACTTAGGGGAACGCTGGGTGGAAGGAAATTTGTGGCTCCTCTCAGATTCCAGAACTTTCTGTCACCGAAATGTGAGGAAATAGTGTTTCTTTAGCCAAATTTTGAGGTTTGCAAAGGATTCTGGGTAACAGAACCTGGTCAGAGCCAGACAAGTCACCCCATCTTGGATTCCCCTAGGTCTCTAGTTTTCAGAAATGCACAGATGTGGTAGGTTTCCCTAGGTGCCGTCTGAGCTAGAGGCCAAAATCTACAGGTAGGCACTTTGCAAAAAACAGCTCTGTTTTCTTTTAAAAAAATGTGATGTGTCCACGTTGTGTTTTTGGGCGTTTCCTGTCACGGGCGCTAGGCCTACCCACACAAGTGAGGTATCATTTTTATCGGGAGACTTAGGGGAACGCTGGGTGGAAGGAAATTTGTGGCTCCTCTCAGATTCCAGAACTTTCTGTCACCAAAATGTGAGGAAAACTTATTTTTTTAGCCAAATTTTGAGGTTTGCAAAGGATTCTGGTAACAGAACCTGGTCAGAGCCCCACAAGTCATGCCATCTTGGATTCCCCTAGGTCTCTAGTTTAAAAAAATGCTCAGGTGTGGTAGGTTTCCCTAGGTGCCGGCTGAGCTAGAGGCCAAAATCTACAGGTAGTCACTTTGCAAAAAACACCTCTGTTTTCTTTAAAAAAATTGTGATGTGTCCACGTTGTGTTTTGGGGCGTTTCCTGTCACGGGTGCTAGGCCTACCCACACAAGTGAGGTATCATTTTTATCGGGAGACTTAGGGGAACGCTGGGTGGAAGGAAATTTGTGGCTCCTCTCAGATTCCAGAACTTTCTGTCACCGAAATGTGAGGAAATAGTGTTTCTTTAGCCAAATTTTGAGGTTTGCAAAGGATTCTGGGTAACAGAACCTGGTCAGAGCCCCACAAGTCACCCCATCTTGGATTCCCCTAGGTCTCTAGTTTTAAAAAATGCACAGGTGTGGTAGGTTTCCCTAGGTGCCGTCTGAGCTAGAGGCCAAAATCTACAGGTAGGCACTTTGCAAAAAACACCTCTGTTTTCTTTAAAAAAATGTGATGTATCCACATTGTGTTTTGGGGCGTTTCCTGTCACGGGCGCTAGGCCTACCCACACAAGTGAGGTATCATTTTTATCAGGAGACTTGGGGGAATGCTGGGTGGAAGGAAATTTGAGGCTCCTCTCAGATTCCAGAACTTCCTGTCACCGAAATGTGAGGAAAACGAGTATTTTTAGCCAAATTATGAGGTTTGCAAAGGATTCTGGGTAACAGAACCTGGTCAGAGCCCCACAAGTCACCCCATCTTGGATTCCCCTAGGTCTCTAGTTTTAAAAAATGCACAGGTTTGGTAGGTTTCCCTAGGTGCCGGCTGAGCTTTAGGCCAAAATCTACAGGTAGGCACTTTGCAAATAACACCTCTGTTTTCTTTCAAAAAATTTGATGAGTCCATGTTGCGTTTTGGGGCATTTCCTGTTCCGGGCGCTAGGTCTACCCACACAAGTGAGGTATCATTTTTATCAGGAGACTTGGGGGAACGCTGGGTGGAAGAAAATGTGTGGCTCCTCTCTGATTCCAGAACTTTCTGTCACCAAAATATGAGGAAATTTTTTTTTTTTAGCAAAATTTTGAGGTTTGCCAAGGATTCTGGGTAACAGAACCTTGTCAGAGCCCCACAAGTCACCCCATCTTGGATTCCCCTAGGTCTCTAGTTTTACAAAATGCACAGGTTTGGTAGGTTTCCCTAGGTGCCGGCTGAGCTAGAGGACAAAATCTACAGGTAGGCACTTTGCAAAAAACACCTCTGTTTTCTTTCAAAAAATGTGATGTGTCCACATTGTGTTTTGAGGCGTTTCCTGTCACGGGCGCTAGGCCTACGGACGCAAGGGAGGTATCATTTTTATCGGGAGACTTGGAGGAACGCTGGGTGGAAGGAAATTTGTGCTTCCTCTCAGATTCCAGAACTTTCTGTCACCGAAATATGAGGAAAACTATTTTTTTTAGCCAAATTTTGAGGTTTGCAAAGGATTCTGGGTAACAGAACCTGGTCAGAGCCCCACAAGTCACCCCATCTTGGATTCCCCTAGGTCTCTAGTTTAAAAAAATGCTGAGGTGTGGTAGGTTTCCCTAGGTGCCGGCTGAGCTAGAGGCCAAAATCTACAGGTAAGCACTTTGCAAAAAACACCTCTGTTTTCTTTAAAAAAAATGTGATGTGTCCACGTTGTGTTTTGGGGCGTTTCCTGTCACGGGCGCTAGGCCTACCCACACAAGTGAGGTATCATTTTTATCGGGAGACTTAGGGGAACGCTGGGTGGAAGGAAATTTGTGGCTCCTCTCAGATTCCAGAACTTTCTGTCACCGAAATATGAGGAAATAGTGTTTCTTTAGCCAAATTTTGAGGTTTGCAAAGGATTCTGGGTAACAGAACCTGGTCAGAGCCAGACAAGTCACCCCATCTTGGATTCCCCTAGGTCTCTAGTTTTCAAAAATGCACAGGTGTGGTAGGTTTCCCTAGGTGCCGTCTGAGCTAGAGGCCAAAATCTACAGGTAGGCACTTTGCAAAAAACACCTCTGTTTTCTTTAAAAAAATGTGATGTGTCCACGTTGTGTTTTGGGGCGTTTCCTGTCACGGGTGCTAGGCCTACCCACACAAGTGAGGTATCATTTTTTATCGGGAGACTTAGGGGAACGCTGGGTGGAAGGAAATTTGTGGCTCCTCTCAGATTCCAGAACTTTCTGTCACCGAAATGTGAGGAAATAGTGTTTCTTTAGCCAAATTTTGAGGTTTGCAAATGATTCTGGGTAACAGAACCTGGTCAGAGCCCCACAAGTCACCCCATCTTGGATTCTCCCAGGTCTCTAGTTTTCAAAAATGCACAGGTGTGGTAGGTTTCCCTAGGTGCCGGCTGAGCTAGAGGCCAAAATCTACAAGTAGGCACTTTGCAAAAAACACCTCTGTTTTCTTTCAAAAAATGTGATGTGTCCACGTTGTGTTTTGGGGCATTTCCTGTCCCGGGCGCTAGGCCTACCCACACAAGTGAGGTATCATTTTTATCTGGAGACTTAGGGGAACGCTGGGTGGAAGGAAATTTGTGGCTCCTCTCAGATTCCAGAACTTCCTGTCACCGAAATGTGAGGAAAACGTGTTTTTTTAGCCAAATTATGAGGTTTGCAAAGGATTCTGGGTAACAGAACCTGGTCAGAGCCCCACAAGTCACCCCATCTTGGATTCCCCTAGGTCTCTAGTTTTCAAAAATGCACAGGTTTGGTAGGTTTCCCTAGGTGCCGGCTGAGCTTTAGGCCAAAATCTACAGGTAGGCACTTTGCAAATAACACCTCTGTTTTCTTTAAAAAAATTTGATGTGTCCATGTTGCGTTTTTGGGCATTTCCTGTTCCGGGCGCTAGGTCTACCCACACAAGTGAGGTATCATTTTTATCAGGAGACTTGGGGGAACGCTGGGTGGAAGAAAATGTGTGGCTCCTCTCTGATTCCAGAACTTTCTGTCACCAAAATATGAGGAAAATTTGTTTTTTTAGCAACATTTTGAGGTTTGCCAAGGGATTCTGGGTAACAGAACCTTGTCAGAGCCCCACAAGTCACCCCATCTTGGATTCCCCTAGGTCTCTAGTTTTAAAAAATGCACAGGTTTGGTAGGTTTCCCTAGGTGCCGACTGAGCTAGAGGACAAAATCTACAGATAGGCACTTTGCAAAAAACACCTCTGTTTTCTTTCAAAAAATGTGATGTGTCCACGTTGTGTTTTGAGGCGTTTCCTGTAACGGGCGCTAGGCCTACCGACGCAAGGGAGGTATCATTTTTATCGGGAGACTTGGAGGAACGCTGGGTGGAAGGAAATTTGTGCTTCCTCTCAGATTCCAGAACTTTCTGTCACCGAAATATGAGGAAAACTAATTTTTTTAGCCAAATTTTGAGGTTTGCAAAGGATTCTGGGTAACAGAACCTGGTCAGAGCCCCACAAGTCACCCCATCTTGGATTCCCCTAGGTCTCTAGTTTTAAAAAATGCTGAGGTGTGGTAGGTTTCCCTAGGTGCCGGCTGAGCTAGAGGCCAAAATCTACAGGTAGGCACTTCGCAAAAAACACCTCTGTTTTCTTTTAAAAAAATGTGATGTGTCCACATTGTGTTTTGGGGCGTTTCCTGTCACGGGCGCTAGGCCTACCCACACAAGTGAGGTATCATTTTTATCGGGAGACTTAGGGGAACGCTGGGTGGAAGGAAATTTGTGGCTCCTCTCAGATTCCAGAACTTTCTGTCACCGAAATGTGAGGAAATAGTGTTTCTTTAGCCAAATTTAGAGGTTTGCAAAGGATTCAGGGAAACAGAACCTGGTCAGAGCCAGACAAGTCACTCCATCTTGGATTCCCCTAGGTCTCTAGTTTTCAAAAATGCACAGGTGTGGTAGGTTTCCCTAGGTGCCGTCTGACCTAGAGGCCAAAATCTACAGGTAGGCACTTTGCAAATAACACCTCTGTTTTCTTTAAAAAAATGTGATGTATCCACATTGTGTTTTGGGGCGTTTCCTGTCACGGGCGCTAGGCCTACCCACACAAGTGAGGTATCATTTTTATCGGGAGACTTAGGGGAACGCTGGGTGGAAGGAAATTTGTGGCTCCTCTCAGATTCCAGAACTTTCTGTCACCGAAATGTGAGGAAATAGTGTTTCTTTAGCCAAATTTTGAGGTTTGCAAAGGATTCTGGGTAACAGAACCTGGTCAGAGCCAGACAAGTCACCCCATCTTGGATTCCCCTAGGTCTCTAGTTTTCAGAAATGCACAGATGTGGTAGGTTTCCCTAGGTGCCGTCTGAGCTAGAGGCCAAAATCTACAGGTAGGCACTTTGCAAAAAACAGCTCTGTTTTCTTTTAAAAAAATGTGATGTGTCCACGTTGTGTTTTTGGGCGTTTCCTGTCACGGGCGCTAGGCCTACCCACACAAGTGAGGTATCATTTTTATCGGGAGACTTAGGGGAACGCTGGGTGGAAGGAAATTTGTGGCTCCTCTCAGATTCCAGAACTTTCTGTCACCAAAATGTGAGGAAAACTTATTTTTTTAGCCAAATTTTGAGGTTTGCAAAGGATTCTGGTAACAGAACCTGGTCAGAGCCCCACAAGTCATGCCATCTTGGATTCCCCTAGGTCTCTAGTTTAAAAAAATGCTCAGGTGTGGTAGGTTTCCCTAGGTGCCGGCTGAGCTAGAGGCCAAAATCTACAGGTAGTCACTTTGCAAAAAACACCTCTGTTTTCTTTAAAAAAATTGTGATGTGTCCACGTTGTGTTTTGGGGCGTTTCCTGTCACGGGTGCTAGGCCTACCCACACAAGTGAGGTATCATTTTTATCGGGAGACTTAGGGGAACGCTGGGTGGAAGGAAATTTGTGGCTCCTCTCAGATTCCAGAACTTTCTGTCACCGAAATGTGAGGAAATAGTGTTTCTTTAGCCAAATTTTGAGGTTTGCAAAGGATTCTGGGTAACAGAACCTGGTCAGAGCCCCACAAGTCACCCCATCTTGGATTCCCCTAGGTCTCTAGTTTTAAAAAATGCACAGGTGTGGTAGGTTTCCCTAGGTGCCGTCTGAGCTAGAGGCCAAAATCTACAGGTAGGCACTTTGCAAAAAACACCTCTGTTTTCTTTAAAAAAATGTGATGTATCCACATTGTGTTTTGGGGCGTTTCCTGTCACGGGCGCTAGGCCTACCCACACAAGTGAGGTATCATTTTTATCAGGAGACTTGGGGGAATGCTGGGTGGAAGGAAATTTGAGGCTCCTCTCAGATTCCAGAACTTCCTGTCACCGAAATGTGAGGAAAACGAGTATTTTTAGCCAAATTATGAGGTTTGCAAAGGATTCTGGGTAACAGAACCTGGTCAGAGCCCCACAAGTCACCCCATCTTGGATTCCCCTAGGTCTCTAGTTTTAAAAAATGCACAGGTTTGGTAGGTTTCCCTAGGTGCCGGCTGAGCTTTAGGCCAAAATCTACAGGTAGGCACTTTGCAAATAACACCTCTGTTTTCTTTCAAAAAATTTGATGAGTCCATGTTGCGTTTTGGGGCATTTCCTGTTCCGGGCGCTAGGTCTACCCACACAAGTGAGGTATCATTTTTATCAGGAGACTTGGGGGAACGCTGGGTGGAAGAAAATGTGTGGCTCCTCTCTGATTCCAGAACTTTCTGTCACCAAAATATGAGGAAATTTTTTTTTTTTAGCAAAATTTTGAGGTTTGCCAAGGATTCTGGGTAACAGAACCTTGTCAGAGCCCCACAAGTCACCCCATCTTGGATTCCCCTAGGTCTCTAGTTTTACAAAATGCACAGGTTTGGTAGGTTTCCCTAGGTGCCGGCTGAGCTAGAGGACAAAATCTACAGGTAGGCACTTTGCAAAAAACACCTCTGTTTTCTTTCAAAAAATGTGATGTGTCCACATTGTGTTTTGAGGCGTTTCCTGTCACGGGCGCTAGGCCTACGGACGCAAGGGAGGTATCATTTTTATCGGGAGACTTGGAGGAACGCTGGGTGGAAGGAAATTTGTGCTTCCTCTCAGATTCCAGAACTTTCTGTCACCGAAATATGAGGAAAACTATTTTTTTTAGCCAAATTTTGAGGTTTGCAAAGGATTCTGGGTAACAGAACCTGGTCAGAGCCCCACAAGTCACCCCATCTTGGATTCCCCTAGGTCTCTAGTTTAAAAAAATGCTGAGGTGTGGTAGGTTTCCCTAGGTGCCGGCTGAGCTAGAGGCCAAAATCTACAGGTAAGCACTTTGCAAAAAACACCTCTGTTTTCTTTAAAAAAAATGTGATGTGTCCACGTTGTGTTTTGGGGCGTTTCCTGTCACGGGCGCTAGGCCTACCCACACAAGTGAGGTATCATTTTTATCGGGAGACTTAGGGGAACGCTGGGTGGAAGGAAATTTGTGGCTCCTCTCAGATTCCAGAACTTTCTGTCACCGAAATATGAGGAAATAGTGTTTCTTTAGCCAAATTTTGAGGTTTGCAAAGGATTCTGGGTAACAGAACCTGGTCAGAGCCAGACAAGTCACCCCATCTTGGATTCCCCTAGGTCTCTAGTTTTCAAAAATGCACAGGTGTGGTAGGTTTCCCTAGGTGCCGTCTGAGCTAGAGGCCAAAATCTACAGGTAGGCACTTTGCAAAAAACACCTCTGTTTTCTTTAAAAAAATGTGATGTGTCCACGTTGTGTTTTGGGGCGTTTCCTGTCACGGGTGCTAGGCCTACCCACACAAGTGAGGTATCATTTTTTATCGGGAGACTTAGGGGAACGCTGGGTGGAAGGAAATTTGTGGCTCCTCTCAGATTCCAGAACTTTCTGTCACCGAAATGTGAGGAAATAGTGTTTCTTTAGCCAAATTTTGAGGTTTGCAAATGATTCTGGGTAACAGAACCTGGTCAGAGCCCCACAAGTCACCCCATCTTGGATTCTCCCAGGTCTCTAGTTTTCAAAAATGCACAGGTGTGGTAGGTTTCCCTAGGTGCCGGCTGAGCTAGAGGCCAAAATCTACAAGTAGGCACTTTGCAAAAAACACCTCTGTTTTCTTTCAAAAAATGTGATGTGTCCACGTTGTGTTTTGGGGCATTTCCTGTCCCGGGCGCTAGGCCTACCCACACAAGTGAGGTATCATTTTTATCTGGAGACTTAGGGGAACGCTGGGTGGAAGGAAATTTGTGGCTCCTCTCAGATTCCAGAACTTCCTGTCACCGAAATGTGAGGAAAACGTGTTTTTTTAGCCAAATTATGAGGTTTGCAAAGGATTCTGGGTAACAGAACCTGGTCAGAGCCCCACAAGTCACCCCATCTTGGATTCCCCTAGGTCTCTAGTTTTCAAAAATGCACAGGTTTGGTAGGTTTCCCTAGGTGCCGGCTGAGCTTTAGGCCAAAATCTACAGGTAGGCACTTTGCAAATAACACCTCTGTTTTCTTTAAAAAAATTTGATGTGTCCATGTTGCGTTTTTGGGCATTTCCTGTTCCGGGCGCTAGGTCTACCCACACAAGTGAGGTATCATTTTTATCAGGAGACTTGGGGGAACGCTGGGTGGAAGAAAATGTGTGGCTCCTCTCTGATTCCAGAACTTTCTGTCACCAAAATATGAGGAAAATTTGTTTTTTTAGCAACATTTTGAGGTTTGCCAAGGGATTCTGGGTAACAGAACCTTGTCAGAGCCCCACAAGTCACCCCATCTTGGATTCCCCTAGGTCTCTAGTTTTAAAAAATGCACAGGTTTGGTAGGTTTCCCTAGGTGCCGACTGAGCTAGAGGACAAAATCTACAGATAGGCACTTTGCAAAAAACACCTCTGTTTTCTTTCAAAAAATGTGATGTGTCCACGTTGTGTTTTGAGGCGTTTCCTGTAACGGGCGCTAGGCCTACCGACGCAAGGGAGGTATCATTTTTATCGGGAGACTTGGAGGAACGCTGGGTGGAAGGAAATTTGTGCTTCCTCTCAGATTCCAGAACTTTCTGTCACCGAAATATGAGGAAAACTATTTTTTTTAGCCAAATTTTGAGGTTTGCAAAGGATTCTGGGTAACAGAACCTGGTCAGAGCCCCACAAGTCACCCCATCTTGGATTCCCCTAGGTCTCTAGTTTAAAAAAATGCTGAGGTGTGGTAGGTTTCCCTAGGTGCCGGCTGAGCTAGAGGCCAAAATCTACAGGTAAGCACTTTGCAAAAAACACCTCTGTTTTCTTTAAAAAAAATGTGATGTGTCCACGTTGTGTTTTTTGGGCGTTTCCTGTCACGGGCGCTAGGCCTACCCACACAAGTGAGGTATCATTTTTATCGGGAGACTTAGGGAAACGCTGGGTGGAAGGAAATTTGTGGCTCCTCTCAGATTCCAGAACTTTCTGTCACCGAAATATGAGGAAATAGTGTTTCTTTAGCCAAATTTTGAGGTTTGCAAAGGATTCTGGGTAACAGAACCTGGTCAGAGCCAGACAAGTCACCCCATCTTGGATTCCCCTAGGTCTCTAGTTTTCAAAAATGCACAGGTGTGGTAGGTTTCCCTAGGTGCCGTCTGAGCTAGAGGCCAAAATCTACAGGTAGGCACTTTGCAAAAAACACCTCTGTTTTCTTTAAAAAAATGTGATGTGTCCACGTTGTGTTTTGGGGCGTTTCCTGTCACGGGTGCTAGGCCTACCCACACAAGTGAGGTATCATTTTTTATCGGGAGACTTAGGGGAACGCTGGGTGGAAGGAAATTTGTGGCTCCTCTCAGATTCCAGAACTTTCTGTCACCGAAATGTGAGGAAATAGTGTTTCTTTAGCCAAATTTTGAGGTTTGCAAATGATTCTGGGTAACAGAACCTGGTCAGAGCCCCACAAGTCACCCCATCTTGGATTCTCCTAGGTCTCTAGTTTTCAAAAATGCACAGGTGTGGTAGGTTTCCCTAGGTGCCGGCTGAGCTAGAGGCCAAAATCTACAAGTAGGCACTTTGCAAAAAACACCTCTGTTTTCTTTCAAAAAATGTGATGTGTCCACGTTGTGTTTTGGGGCATTTCCTGTCCCGGGCGCTAGGCCTACCCACACAAGTGAGGTATCATTTTTATCTGGAGACTTAGGGGAACGCTGGGTGGAAGGAAATTTGTGGCTCCTCTCAGATTCCAGAACTTCCTGTCACCGAAATGTGAGGAAAACGTGTTTTTTTAGCCAAATTATGAGGTTTGCAAAGGATTCTGGGTAACAGAACCTGGTCAGAGCCCCACAAGTCACCCCATCTTGGATTCCCCTAGGTCTCTAGTTTTCAAAAATGCACAGGTTTGGTAGGTTTCCCTAGGTGCCGGCTGAGCTTTAGGCCAAAATCTACAGGTAGGCACTTTGCAAATAACACCTCTGTTTTCTTTAAAAAAATTTGATGTGTCCATGTTGCGTTTTGGGGCATTTCCTGTTCCGGGCGCTAGGTCTACCCACACAAGTGAGGTATCATTTTTATCAGGAGACTTGGGGGAACGCTGGGTGGAAGAAAATGTGTGGCTCCTCTCTGATTCCAGAACTTTCTGTCACCAAAATATGAGGAAAATTTGTTTTTTTAGCAAAATTTTGAGGTTTGCCAAGGGATTCTGGGTAACAGAACCTTGTCAGAGCCCCACAAGTCACCCCATCTTGGATTCCCCTAGGTCTCTAGTTTTAAAAAATGCACAGGTTTGGTAGGTTTCCGTAGGTGCCGACTGAGCTAGAGGACAAAATCTACAGATAGGCACTTTGCAAAAAACACCTTTGTTTTCTTTCAAAAAATGTGATGTGTCCACGTTGTGTTTTGAGGCGTTTCCTGTAACGGGCGCTAGGCCTACCGACGCAAGGGAGGTATCATTTTTATCTGGAGACTTGGAGGAACGCTGGGTGGAAGGAAATTTGTGCTTCCTCTCAGATTCCAGAACTTTCTGTCACCGAAATATGAGGAAAACTATTTTTTTTAGCCAAATTTTGAGGTTTGCAAAGGATTCTGGGTAACAGAACCTGGTCAGAGCCCCACAAGTCACCACATCTTGGATTCCCCTAGGTCTCTAGTTTTAAAAAATGCTGAGGTGTGGTAGGTTTCCCTAGGTGCCGGCTGAGCTAGAGGCCAAAATCTACAGGTAGGCACTTCGCAAAAAACACCTCTGTTTTCTTTTAAAAAAATGTGATGTGTCCACATTGTGTTTTGGGGCGTTTCCTGTCACGGGCGCTAGGCCTACCCACACAAGTGAGGTATCATTTTTATCGGGAGACTTAGGGGAACGCTGGGTGGAAGGAAATTTGTGGCTCCTCTCAGATTCCAGAACTTTCTGTCACCGAAATGTGAGGAAATAGTGTTTCTTTAGCCAAATTTTGAGGTTTGCAAAGGATTCTGGGTAACAGAACCTGGTCAGAGCCAGACAAGTCACTCCATCTTGGATTCCCCTAGGTCTCTAGTTTTCAAAAATGCACAGGTGTGATAGGTTTCCCTAGGTGCCGTCTGAGCTAGAGGCCAAAATCTACAGGTAGGCACATTGCAAATAACACCTCTGTTTTCTTTAAAAAAATGTGATGTATCCACATTGTGTTTTGGGGCGTTTCCTGTCACGGGCGCTAATCCTACCCACACAAGTGAGAAATCATTTTTATCGGGAGACTTGGGGGAATGCTGGGTGGAAGGAAATTTGAGGCTCCTCTCAGATTCCAGAACTTCCTGTCACCGAAATGTGAGGAAAACGTGTTTTTTTAGCCAAATTATGAGGTTTGCAAAGGATTCTGGGTAACAGAACCTGGTCAGAGCCCCACAAGTCACCCCATCTTGGATTCCCCTAGGTCTCTAGTTTTCAAAAATGCACAGGTTTCGTAGGTTTCCCTAGGTGCCGGCTGAGCTTTAGGCCAAAATCTACAGGTAGGCAGTTTGCAAATAACACCTCTGTTTTCTTTCAAAAAATTTGATGTGTCCATGTTGCGTTTTGGGGCATTTCCTGTTCCGGGCGCTAGGTCTACCCACACAAGTGAGGTATCATTTTTATCAGGAGACTTGGGGGAACGCTGGGTGGAAGAAAATGTGTGGCTCCTCTCTAATTCCAGAACTTTCTGTCACCAAAATATGAGGAATTTTTTTTTTTTAGCAAAATTTTGAGGTTTGCCAAGGATTCTGGGTAACAGAACCTTGTCAGAGCCCCACAAGTCACCCCATCTTGGATTCCCCTAGGTCTCTAGTTTTAAAAAATGCACAGGTTTGGTAGGTTTCCCTATGTGCCGGCTGACCTAGAGGACAAAATCTACAGGTAGGCACTTTGCAAAAAACACCTCTGTTTTCTTTAAAAAAATGTGATGTGTCCACGTTGTGTTTTGAGGCGTTTCCTGTCACGGGCGCTAGGCCTACCGACGCAAGGGAGGTATCATTTTTATCGGGAGACTTGGAGGAACGCTGGGTGGAAGGAAATTTGTGCTTCCTCTCAGATTCCAGAACTTTCTATCACCGAAATATGAGGAAAACTATTTTTTTTAGCCAAATTTTGAGGTTTGCAAAGGATTCTGGGTAACAGAACCTGGTCAGAGCCCCACAAGTCAACCCATCTTGGATTCCCCTAGGTCTCTAGTTTTAAAAAATGCTGAGGTGTGGTAGGTTTCCCTAGGTGCCGGCTGAGCTAGAGGCCAAAATCTACAGGTAGGCACTTTGCAAAAAACACCTCTGTTTTCTTTAAAAAAAATGTGATGTGTCCACGTTGTGTTTTGGGGCGTTTCCTGTCACGGGCGCTAGGCCTACCCACACAAGTGAGGTATCATTTTTATCGGGAGACTTAGGGGAACGCTGGGTGGAAGGAAATTTGTGGCTCCTCTCAGATTCCAGAACTTTCTGTCACCGAAATGTGAGGAAATAGTGTTTCTTTAGCCAAATTTTGAGGTTTGCAAAGGATTCTGGGTAACAGAACCTGGTCAGAGCCAGACAAGTCACCCCATCTTGGATTCCCCTAGGTCTCTAGTTTTCAGAAATGCACAGATGTGGTAGGTTTCCCTAGGTGCCGTCTGAGCTAGAGGCCAAAATCTACAGGTAGGCACTTTGCAAAAAACACCTCTGTTTTCTTTTTAAAAAATGTGATGTGTCCACGTTGTGTTTTTGGGCGTTTCCTGTCACGGGCGCTAGGCCTACCCACACAAGTGAGGTATCATTTTTATCGGGAGACTTAGGGGAACGCTGGGTGGAAGGAAATTTGTGGCTCCTCTCAGATTCCAGAACTTTCTGTCACCAAAATGTGAGGAAAACTTATTTTTTTAGCCAAATTTTGAGGTTTGCAAAGGTTTCTGGTAACAGAACCTGGTCAGAGCCCCACAAGTCATGCCATCTTGGATTCCCCTAGGTCTCTAGTTTAAAAAAATGCTCAGGTGTGGTAGGTTTCCCTAGGTGCCGGCTGAGCTAGAGGCCAAAATCTACAGGTAGTCACTTTGCAAAAAACACCTCTGTTTTCTTTAAAAAAATTGTGATGTGTCCACGTTGTGTTTTGGGGCGTTTCCTGTCACGGGTGCTAGGCCTACCCACACAAGTGAGGTATCATTTTTATCGGGAGACTTAGGGGAACGCTGGGTGGAAGGAAATTTGTGGCTCCTCTCAGATTCCAGAACTTTCTGTCACCGAAATGTGAGGAAATAGTGTTTCTTTAGCCAAATTTTGAGGTTTGCAAAGGATTCTGGGTAACAGAACCTGGTCAGAGCCCCACAAGTCACCCCATCTTGGATTCCCCTAGGTCTCTAGTTTTCAAAAATGCACAGGTGTGGTAGGTTTCCCTAGGTGCCGTCTGAGCTAGAGGCCAAAATCTACAGGTAGGCACTTTGCAAAAAACACCTCTGTTTTCTTTAAAAAAATGTGATGTATCCACATTGTGTTTTGGGGCGTTTCCTGTCACGGGCGCTAGGCCTACCCACACAAGTGAGGTATCATTTTTATCGGGAGACTTAGGGGAACGCTGGGTGGAAGGAAATTTGTGGCTCCTCTCAGATTCCAGAACTTTCTGTCACCGAAATGTGAGGAAATAGTGTTTCTTTAGCCAAATTATGAGGTTTGCAAAGGATTCTGGGTAACAGAACCTGGTCAGAGCCCCACAAGTCACCCCATCTTGGATTCCCCTAGGTCTCTAGTTTTCAAAAATGCACAGGTTTGGTAGGTTTCCCTAGGTGCCGGCTGAGCTTTAGGCCAAAATCTACAGGTAGGCACTTTGCAAATAACACCTCTGTTTTCTTTCAAAAAATTTGATGTGTCCATGTTGCGTTTTGGGGCATTTCCTGTTCCGGGCGCTAGGTCTACCCACACAAGTGAGGTATCATTTTTATCAGGAGACTTGGGGGAACGCTGGGTGGAAGAAAATGTGTGGCTCCTCTCTGATTCCAGAACTTTCTGTCACCAAAATATGAGGAAAATTTGTTTTTTTAGCAAAATTTTGAGGTTTGCCAAGGATTCTGGGTAACAGAACCTTGTCAGAACCCCACAAGTCACCCCATCTTGGATTCCCCTAGGTCTCTAGTTTTAAAAAATGCACAGGTTTGGTAGGTTTCCCTAGGTGCCGACTGAGCTAGAGGACAAAATCTACAGATAGGCACTTTGCAAAAAACACCTCTGTTTTCTTTCAAAAAATGTGATGTGTCCACGTTGTGTTTTGAGGCGTTTCCTGTCACGGGCGCTAGGCCTACCGACGCAAGGGAGGTATCATTTTTATCGGGAGACTTAGAGGAACGCTGGGTGGAAGGAAATTTGTGCTTCCTCTCAGATTCCAGAACTTTCTGTCACCGAAATATGAGGAAAACTATTTTTTTTAGCCAAATTTTGAGGTTTGCAAAGGATTCTGGGTAACAGAACCTGGTCAGAGCCCCACAAGTCACCCCATCTTGGATTCCCCTAGGTCTCTAGTTTTAAAAAATGCTGAGGTGTGGTAGGTTTCCCTAGGTGCCGGCTGAGCTAGAGGCCAAAATCTACAGGTAGGCACTTCGCAAAAAACACCTCTGTTTTCTTTTAAAAAAATGTGATGTGTCCACATTGTGTTTTGGGGCGTTTTCTGTCACGGGCGCTAGGCCTACCCACACAAGTGAGGTATCATTTTTATCGGGAGACTTAGGGGAACGCTGGGTGGAAGGAAATTTGTGGCTCCTCTCAGATTCCAGAACTTTCTGTCACCGAAATGTGATTAAATAGTGTTTCTTTAGCCAAATTTTGAGGTTTGCAAAGGATTCTGGGTAACAGAACCTGGTCAGAGCCAGACAAGTCACTCCATCTTGGATTCCCCTAGGTCTCTAGTTTTCAAAAATGCACAGGTGTGGTAGGTTTCCCTAGGTGCCGTCTGAGCTAGAGGCCAAAATCTACAGGTAGGCACTTTGCAAATAACACCTCTGTTTTCTTTAAAAAAATGTGATGTATCCACATTGTGTTTTGGGGCGTTTCCTGTCACGGGCGCTAGGCCTACCCACACAAGTGAGGTATCATTTTTATCGGGAGACTTGGGGGAATGCTGGGTGGAAGGAAATTTGAGGCTCCTCTCAGATTCCAGAACTTCCTGTCACCGAAATGTGAGGAAAACGTGTTTTTTTAGCCAAATTATGAGGTTTGCAAAGGATTCTGGGTAACAGAACCTGGTCAGAGCCCCACAAGTCACCCCATCTTGGATTCCCCTAGGTCTCTAGTTTTCAAAAATGCACAGGTTTGGTAGGTTTCCCTAGGTGCCGGCTGAGCTTTAGGCCAAAATCTACAGGTAGGCAGTTTGCAAATAACACCTCTGTTTTCTTTCAAAAAATTTGATGTGTCCATGTTGCGTTTTGGGGCATTTCCTGTTCCGGGCGCTAGGTCTACCCACACAAGTGAGGTATCATTTTTATCAGGAGACTTGGGGGAACGCTGGGTGGAAGAAAATGTGTGGCTCCTCTCTGATTCCAGAACTTTCTGTCACCAAAATATGAGGAATTTTTTTTTTTTTAGCAAAATTTTGAGGTTTGCCAAGGATTCTGGGTAACAGAACCTTGTCAGAGCCCCACAAGTCACCGCATCTTGGATTCCCCTAGGTCTCTAGTTTTAAAAAATGCACAGGTTTGGTAGGTTTCCCTAGGTGCCGGCTGAGCTAGAGGCCAAAATCTACAGGTAGGCACTTTGCAAAAAACACCTCTGTTTTCTTTCAAAAAATGTGATGTGTCCACGTTGTGTTTTGAGGCGTTTCCTGTCACGGGCGCTAGGCCTACCGACGCAAGGGAGGTATCATTTTTATCGGGAGACTTGGAGGAACGCTGGGTGGAAGGAAATTTGTGCTTCCTCTCAGATTCCAGAACTTTCTATCACCGAAATATGAGGAAATAGTGTTTCTTTAGCCAAATTTTGAGGTTTGCAAAGGATTCTGGGTAACAGAACCTGGTCAGAGCCCCACAAGTCACCCCATCTTGGATTCCCCTAGGTCTCTAGTTTTAAAAAATGCACAGGTGTGGTAGGTTTCCCTAGGTGCCGCCTGAGCTAGAGGCCAAAATCTACAGGTAGGCACTTTGCAAAAAACACCTCTGTTTTCTTTAAAAAAATGTGATGTGTCCACGTTGTGTTTTGGGGCGTTTCCTGTCACGGGTGCTAGGCCTACCCACACAAGTGAGGTATCATTTTTATCGGGAGACTTAGGGGAACGCTGGGTGGAAGGAAATTTGTGGCTCCTCTCAGATTCCAGAACTTTCTGTCACCGAAATGTGAGGAAATAGTGTTTCTTTAGCCAAATTTTGAGGTTTGCAAAGGATTCTGGGTAACAGAACCTGGTCAGAGCCCCACAAGTCACCCCATCTTGGATTCCCCTAGGTCTCTAGTTTTAAAAAATGCACAGGTGTGGTAGGTTTCCCTAGGTGCCGTCTGAGCTAGAGGCCAAAATCTACAGGTAGGCACTTTGCAAAAAACACCTCTGTTTTCTTTAAAAAAATGTGATGTATCCACATTGTGTTTTGGGGCGTTTCCTGTCACGGGCGCTAGGCCTACCCACACAAGTGAGGTATCATTTTTATCAGGAGACTTGGGGGAATGCTGGGTGGAAGGAAATTTGAGGCTCCTCTCAGATTCCAGAACTTCCTGTCACCGAAATGTGAGGAAAACGTGTTTTTTTAGCCAAATTATGAGGTTTGCAAAGGATTCTGGGTAACAGAACCTGGTCAGAGCCCCACAAGTCACCCCATCTTGGATTCCCCTAGGTCTCTAGTTTTCAAAAATGCACAGGTTTGGTAGGTTTCCCTAGGTGCCGGCTGAGCTTTAGGCCAAAATCTACAGGTAGGCACTTTGCAAATAACACCTCTGTTTTCTTTCAAAAAATTTGATGTGTCCATGTTGCGTTTTGGGGCATTTCCTGTTCCGGGCGCTAGGTCTACCCACACAAGTGAGGTATCATTTTTATCAGGAGACTTGGGGGAATGCTGGGTGGAAGAAAATGTGTGGCTCCTCTCTGATTCCAGAACTTTCTGTCACCAAAATATGAGGACATTTTTTTTTTTTAGCAAAATTTTGAGGTTTGCCAAGGATTCTGGGTAACAGAACCTTGTCAGAGCCCCACAAGTCACCCCATCTTGGATTCCCCTAGGTCTCTAGTTTTAAAAAATGCACAGGTTTGGTAGGTTTCCCTAGGTGCCGGCTGAGCTAGAGGACAAAATCTACAGGTAGGCACTTTGCAAAAAACACCTCTGTATTCTTTAAAAAAATGTGATGTGTCCATGTTGTGTTTTGAGGCGTTTCCTGTCACGGGCGCTAGGCCTACGGACGCAAGGGAGGTATCATTTTTATCGGGAGACTTGAAGGAACGCTGGGTGGAAGGAAATGTGTGCTTCCTCTCAGATTCCAGAACTTTCTGTCACCGAAATATGAGGAAAACTATTTTTTTTAGCCAAATTTTGAGGTTTGCAAAGGATTCTGGGTAACAGAACCTGGTCAGAGCCCCACAAGTCACCCCATCTTGGATTCCCCTAGGTCTCTAGTTTAAAAAAATGCTGAGGTGTGGTAGGTTTCCCTAGGTGCCGGCTGAGCTAGAGGCCAAAATCTACAGGTAAGCACTTTGCAAAAAACACCTCTGTTTTCTTTAAAAAAAATGTGATGTGTCCACGTTGTGTTTTGGGGCGTTTCCTGTCACGGGCGCTAGGCCTACCCACACAAGTGAGGTATCATTTTTATCGGGAGACTTAGGGGAACGCTGGGTGGAAGGAAATTTGTGGCTCCTCTCAGATTCCAGAACTTTCTGTCACCGAAATATGAGGAAATAGTGTTTCTTTAGCCAAATTTTGAGGTTTGCAAAGGATTCTGGGTAACAGAACCTGGTCAGAGCCAGACAAGTCACCCCATCTTGGATTCCCCTAGGTCTCTAGTTTTCAAAAATGCACAGGTGTGGTAGGTTTCCCTAGGTGCCGTCTGAGCTAGAGGCCAAAATCTACAGGTAGGCACTTTGCAAAAAACACCTCTGTTTTCTTTAAAAAAATGTGATGTGTCCACGTTGTGTTTTGGGGCGTTTCCTGTCACGGGTGCTAGGCCTACCCACACAAGTGAGGTATCATTTTTTATCGGGAGACTTAGGGGAACGCTGGGTGGAAGGAAATTTGTGGCTCCTCTCAGATTCCAGAACTTTCTGTCACCGAAATGTGAGGAAATAGTGTTTCTTTAGCCAAATTTTGAGGTTTGCAAATGATTCTGGGTAACAGAACCTGGTCAGAGCCCCACAAGTCACCCCATCTTGGATTCTCCTAGGTCTCTAGTTTTCAAAAATGCACAGGTGTGGTAGGTTTCCCTAGGTGCCGGCTGAGCTAGAGGCCAAAATCTACAAGTAGGCACTTTGCAAAAAACACCTCTGTTTTCTTTAAAAAAATGTGATGTGTCCACGTTGTGTTTTGGGGCATTTCCTGTCCCGGGCGCTAGGCCTACCCACACAAGTGAGGTATCATTTTTATCTGGAGACTTAGGGGAACGCTGGGTGGAAGGAAATTTGTGGCTCCTCTCAGATTCCAGAACTTCCTGTCACCGAAATGTGAGGAAAACGTGTTTTTTTAGCCAAATTATGAGGTTTGCAAAGGATTCTGGGTAACAGAACCTGGTCAGAGCCCCACAAGTCACCCCATCTTGGATTCCCCTAGGTCTCTAGTTTTCAAAAATGCACAGGTTTGGTAGGTTTCCCTAGGTGCCGGCTGAGCTTTAGGCCAAAATCTACAGGTAGGCACTTTGCAAATAACACCTCTGTTTTCTTTCAAAAAATTTGATGTGTCCATGTTGCGTTTTGGGGCATTTCCTGTTCCGGGCGCTAGGTCTACCCACACAAGTGAGGTATCATTTTTATCAGGAGACTTGGGGGAACGCTGGGTGGAAGAAAATGTGTGGCTCCTCTCTGATTCCAGAACTTTCTGTCACCAAAATATGAGGAAAATTTGTTTTTTTAGCAAAATTTTGAGGTTTGCCAAGGATTCTGGGTAACAGAACCTTGTCAGAGCCCCACAAGTCACCCCATCTTGGATTCCCCTAGGTCTCTAGTTTTAAAAAATGCACAGGTTTGGTAGGTTTCCCTAGGTGCCGACTGAGCTAGAGGACAAAATCTACAGATAGGCACTTTGCAAAAAACACCTCTGTTTTCTTTCAAAAAATGTGATGTGTCCACGTTGTGTTTTGAGGCGTTTCCTGTAACGGGCGCTAGGCCTACCGACGCAAGGGAGGTATCATTTTTATCGGGAGACTTGGAGGAACGCTGGGTGGAAGGAAATTTGTGCTTCCTCTCAGATTCCAGAACTTTCTGTCACCGAAATATGAGGAAAACTATTTTTTTTAGCCAAATTTTGAGGTTTGCAAAGGATTCTGGGTAACAGAACCTGGTCAGAGCCCCACAAGTCACCCCATCTTGGATTCCCCTAGGTCTCTAGTTTTAAAAAATGCTGAGGTGTGGTAGGTTTCCCTAGGTGCCGGCTGAGCTAGAGGCCAAAATCTACAGGTAGGCACTTCGCAAAAAACACCTCTGTTTTCTTTTAAAAAAATGTGATGTGTCCACATTGTGTTTTGGGGCGTTTCCTGTCACGGGCGCTAGGCCTACCCACACAAGTGAGGTATCATTTTTATCGGGAGACTTAGGGGAACGCTGGGTGGAAGGAAATTTGTGGCTCCTCTCAGATTCCAGAACTTTCTGTCACCGAAATGTGAGGAAATAGTGTTTCTTTAGCCAAATTTTGAGGTTTGCAAAGGATTCTGGGTAACAGAACCTGGTCAGAGCCAGACAAGTCACTCCATCTTGGATTCCCCTAGGTCTCTAGTTTTCAAAAATGCACAGGTGTGGTAGGTTTCCCTAGGTGCCGTCTGAGCTAGAGGCCAAAATCTACAGGTAGGCACTTTGCAAATAACACCTCTGTTTTCTTTAAAAAAATGTGATGTATCCACATTGTGTTTTGGGGCGTTTCCTGTCACGGGCGCTAATCCTACCCACACAAGTGAGGTATCATTTTTATCGGGAGACTTGGGGGAATGCTGGGTGGAAGGAAATTTGAGGCTCCTCTCAGATTCCAGAACTTCCTGTCACCGAAATGTGAGGAAAACGTGTTTTTTTAGCCAAATTATGAGGTTTGCAAAGGATTCTGGGTAACAGAACCTGGTCAGAGCCCCACAAGTCACCCCATCTTGGATTCCCCTAGGTCTCTAGTTTTAAAAAATGCACAGGTTTTGTAGGTTTCCCTAGGTGCCGGCTGAGCTTTAGGCCAAAATCTACAGGTAGGCAGTTTGCAAATAACACCTCTGTTTTCTTTCAAAAAATTTGAGGTGTCCATGTTGCGTTTTGGGGCATTTCCTGTTCCGGGCGCTAGGTCTACCCACACAAGTGAGGTATCATTTTTATCAGGAGACTTGGGGGAACGCTGGGTGGAAGAAAATGTGTGGCTCCTCTCTGATTCCAGAACTTTCTGTCACCAAAATATGAGGAATTTTTTTTTTTTTAGCAAAATTTTGAGGTTTGCCAAGGATTCTGGGTAACAGAACCTTGTCAGAGCCCCACAAGTCACCCCATCTTGGATTCCCCTAGGTCTCTAGTTTTAAAAAATGCACAGGTTTGGTAGGTTTCCCTAGGTGCCGGCTGAGCTAGAGGACAAAATCTACAGGTAGGCACTTTGCAAAAAACACCTCTGTTTTCTTTAAAAAAATGTGATGTGTCCACGTTGTGTTTTGAGGCGTTTCCTGTCACGGGCGCTAGGCCTACCGACGCAAGGGAGGTATCATTTTTATCGGGAGACTTGGAGGAACGCTGGGTGGAAGGAAATTTGTGCTTCCTCTCAGATTCCAGAACTTTCTATCACCGAAATATGAGGAAAACTATTTTTTTTAGCCAAATTTTGAGGTTTGCAAAGGATTCTGGGTAACAGAACCTGGTCAGAGCCCCACAAGTCACCCCATCTTGGATTCCCCTAGGTCTCTAGTTTTAAAAAATGCTGAGGTGTGGTAGGTTTCCCTAGGTGCCGGCTGAGCTAGAGGCCAAAATCTACAGGTAGGCACTTTGCAAAAAACACCTCTGTTTTCTTTAAAAAAAATGTGATGTGTCCACGTTGTGTTTTGGGGCGTTTCCTGTCACGGGCGCTAGGCCTACCCACACAAGTGAGGTATCATTTTTATCGGGAGACTTAGGGGAACGCTGGGTGGAAGGAAATTTGTGGCTCCTCTCAGATTCCAGAACTTTCTGTCACCGAAATGTGAGGAAATAGTGTTTCTTTAGCCAAATTTTGAGGTTTGCAAAGGATTCTGGGTAACAGAACCTGGTCAGAGCCAGACAAGTCACCCCATCTTGGATTCCCCTAGGTCTCTAGTTTTCAGAAATGCACAGATGTGGTAGGTTTCCCTAGGTGCCGTCTGAGCTAGAGGCCAAAATCTACAGGTAGGCACTTTGCAAAAAACACCTCTGTTTTCTTTAAAAAAAATGTGATGTGTCCACGTTGTGTTTTTGGGCGTTTCCTGTCACGGGCGCTAGGCCTACCCACACAAGTGAGATATCATTTTTATCGGGAGACTTAGGGGAACGCTGGGTGGAAGGAAATTTGTGGCTCCTCTCAGATTCCAGAACTTTCTGTCACCGAAATGTGAGGAAAACTTATTTTTTTAGCCAAATTTTGAGGTTTGCAAAGGATTCTGGTAACAGAACCTGGTCAGAGCCCCACAAGTCATGCCATCTTGGATTCCCCTAGGTCTCTAGTTTAAAAAAATGCTCAGGTGTGGTAGGTTTCCCTAGGTGCCGGCTGAGCTAGAGGCCAAAATCTACAGGTAGTCACTTTGCAAAAAACACCTCTGTTTTCTTTAAAAAAATTGTGATGTGTCCACGTTGTGTTTTGGGGCGTTTCCTGTCGCGGGTGCTAGGCCTACCCACACAAGTGAGGTATCATTTTTATCGGGAGACTTAGGGGAACGCTGGGTGGAAGGAAATTTGTGGCTCCTCTCAGATTCCAGAACTTTCTGTCACCGAAATGTGAGGAAATAGTGTTTCTTTAGCCAAATTTTGAGGTTTGCAAAGGATTCTGGGTAACAGAACCTGGTCAGAGCCCCACAAGTCACCCCATCTTGGATTCCCCTAGGTCTCTAGTTTTCAAAAATGCACAGGTGTGGTAGGTTTCCCTAGGTGCCGTCTGAGCTAGAGGCCAAAATCTACAGGTAGGCACTTTGCAAAAAACACCTCTGTTTTCTTTCAAAAAATTTGATGTGTCCATGTTGCGTTTTGGGGCATTTCCTGTTCCGGGCGCTAGGTCTACCCACACAAGTGAGGTATCATTTTTATCAGGAGACTTGGGGGAACGCTGGGTGGAAGAAAATGTGTGGCTCCTCTCTGATTCCAGAACTTTCTGTCACCAAAATATGAGGAAAATTTGTTTTTTTAGCAAAATTTTGAGGTTTGCCAAGGATTCTGGGTATCAGAACCTTGTCAGAGCCCCACAAGTCACCCCATCTTGGATTCCCCTAGGTCTCTAGTTTTAAAAAATGCACAGGTTTGGTAGGTTTCCCTAGGTGCCGACTGAGCTAGAGGACAAAATCTACAGATAGGCACTTTGCAAAAAACACCTCTGTTTTCTTTAAAAAAATGTGATGTGTCCACGTTGTGTTTTGAGGCGTTTCCTGTCACGGGCGCTAGGCCTACCGACGCAAGGGAGGTATCATTTTTATCGGGAGACTTGGAGGAACGCTGGGTGGAAGGAAATTTGTGCTTCCTCTCAGATTCCAGAACTTTCTGTCACCGAAATATGAGGAAAACTATTTTTTTTAGCCAAATTTTGAGGTTTGCAAAGGATTCTGGGTAACAGAACCTGGTCAGAGCCCCACAAGTCACCCCATCTTGGATTCCCCTAGGTCTCTAGTTTTAAAAAATGCTGAGGTGTGGTAGGTTTCCCTAGGTGCCGGCTGAGCTAGAGGCCAAAATCTACAGGTAGGCACTTCGCAAAAAACACCTCTGTTTTCTTTTAAAAAAATGTGATGTGTCCACATTGTGTTTTGGGGCGTTTCCTGTCACGGGCGCTAGGCCTACCCACACAAGTGAGGTATCATTTTTATCGGGAGACTTGGGGGAATGCTGGGTGGAAGGAAATTTGAGGCTCCTCTCAGATTCCAGAACTTCCTTTCACCGAAATGTGAGGAAAACGTGTTTTTTTAGCCAAATTATGAGGTTTGCAAAGGATTCTGGGTAACAGAACCTGGTCAGAGCCCCACAAGTCACCCCATCTTGGATTACCCTAGGTCTCTAGTTTTAAAAAATGCACAGGTTTGGTAGGTTTCCCTAGGTGCCGGCTGAGCTTTAGGCCAAAATCTACAGGTAGGCAGTTTGCAAATAACACCTCTGTTTTCTTTCAAAAAATTTGATGTGTCCATGTTGCGTTTTGGGTCATTTCCTGTTCCGGGCGCTAGGTCTAACCACACAAGTGAGGTATCATTTTTATGAGGAGACTTGGGGGAACGCTGGGTGGAAGAAAATGTGTGGCTCCTCTCTGATTCCAGAACTTTCTGTCACCAAAATATGAGGACATTTTTTTTTTTTAGCAAAATTTTGAGGTTTGCCAAGGATTCTGGGTAACAGAACCTTGTCAGAGCCCCACAAGTCACCCCATCTTGGATTCCCCTAGGTCTCTAGTTTTAAAAAATGCACAGGTTTGGTAGGTTTCCCTAGGTGCCGGCTGAGCTAGAGGACAAAATCTACAGGTAGGCACTTTGCAAAAAACACCTCTGTTTTCTTTAAAAAAATGTGATGTGTCCACGTTGTGTTTTGAGGCGTTTCCTGTCACGGGCGCTAGGCCTACCGACGCAAGGGAGGTATCATTTTTATCGGGAGACTTGGAGGAACGCTGGGTGGAAGGAAATTTGTGCTTCCTCTCAGATTCCAGAACTTTCTGTCACCGAAATGTGAGGAAATAGTGTTTCTTTAGCCAAATTTTGAGGTTTGCAAAGGATTCTGGGTAACAGAACCTGGTCAGAGCCAGACAAGTCACCCCATCTTGGATTCCCCTAGGTCTCTAGTTTAAAAAAATGCTGATTTGTGGTAGGTTTCCCTAGGTGCCGGCTGAGCTAGAGGCCAAAATCTACAGGTAGGCACTTTGCAAAAAACACCTCTGTTTTCTTTAAAAAAAATGTGATGTGTCCACGTTGTGTTTTGGGGCGTTTCCTGTCACGGGCGCTAGGCCTACCCACACAAGTGAGGTATCATTTTTATCGGGAGACTTAGGGGAACGCTGGGTGGAAGGAAATTTGTGGCTCCTCTCAGATTCCAGAACTTTCTGTCACCGAAATGTGAGGAAATAGTGTTTCTTTAGCCAAATTTTGAGGTTTGCAAAGGATTCTGGGTAACAGAACCTGGTCAGAGCCAGACAAGTCACCCCATCTTGGATTCCCCTAGGTCTCTAGTTTTCAGAAATGCACAGATGTGGTAGGTTTCCCTAGGTGCCGCCTGAGCTAGAGGCCAAAATCTACAGGTAGGCACTTTGCAAAAAACACCTCTGTTTTCTTTAAAAAAATGTGATGCGTCCACGTTGTGTTTTGGGGCGTTTCCTGTCACGGGTGCTAGGCCTACCCACACAAGTGAGGTATCATTTTTATCGGGAGACTTAGGGGAACGCTGGGTGGAAGGAAATTTGTGGCTCCTCTCAGATTCCAGAACTTTCTGTCACCGAAATGTGAGGAAATAGTGTTTCTTTAGCCAAATTTTGAGGTTTGCAAAGGATTCTGGGTAACAGAACCTGGTCAGAGCCCCACAAGTCACCCCATCTTGGATTCCCCTAGGTCTCTAGTTTTAAAAAATGCACAGGTGTGGTAGGTTTCCCTAGGTGCCGTCTGAGCTAGAGGCCAAAATCTACAGGTAGGCACTTTGCAAAAAACACCTCTGTTTTCTTTAAAAAAATGTGATGTATCCACATTGTGTTTTGGGGCGTTTCCTGTCACGGGCGCTAGGCCTACCCACACAAGTGAGGTATCATTTTTATCAGGAGACTTGGGGGAATGCTGGGTGGAAGGAAATTTGAGGCTCCTCTCAGATTCCAGAACTTCCTGTCACCGAAATGTGAGGAAAACGTGTTTTTTTAGCCAAATTATGAGGTTTGCAAAGGATTCTGGGTAACAGAACCTGGTCAGAGCCCCACAAGTCACCCCATCTTGGATTCCCCTAGGTCTCTAGTTTTCAAAAATGCACAGGTTTGGTAGGTTTCCCTAGGTGCCGGCTGAGCTTTAGGCCAAAATCTACAGGTAGGCACTTTGCAAATAACACCTCTGTTTTCTTTCAAAAAATTTGATGTGTCCATGTTGCGTTTTGGGGCATTTCCTGTTCCGGGCGCTAGGTCTACCCACACAAGTGAGGTATCATTTTTATCAGGAGACTTGGGGGAACGCTGGGTGGAAGAAAATGTGTGGCTCCTCTCTGATTCCAGAACTTTCTGTCACCAAAATATGAGGAATTTTTTTTTTTTTAGCAAAATTTTGAGGTTTGCCAAGGATTCTGGGTAACAGAACCTTGTCAGAGCCCCACAAGTCACCCCATCTTGGATTCCCCTAGGTCTCTAGTTTTCAAAAATGCACAGGTTTGGTAGGTTTCCCTTGATGCCGGCTGAGCTAGAGGACAAAATCTACAGGTAGGCACTTTGCAAAAAACACCTCTGTTTTCTTTCAAAAAATGTGATGTGTCCACGTTGTGTTTTGAGGCGTTTCCTGTCACGGGCGCTAGGCCTACGTACGCAAGGGAGGTATCATTTTTATCGGGAGACTTGGAGGAACGCTGGGTGGAAGGAAATTTGTGCTTCCTCTCAGATTCCAGAACTTTCTGTCACCAAAATATGAGGAAAACTATTTTTTTTAGCCAAATTTTGAGGTTTGCAAAGGATTCTGGGTAACAGAACCTGGTCAGAGCCCCACAAGTCACCCCATCTTGGATTCCCCTAGGTCTCTAGTTTAAAAAAATGCTAAGGTGTGGTAGGTTTCCCTAGGTGCCGGCTGAGCTAGAGGCCAAAATCTACAGGTAAGCACTTTGCAAAAAACACCTCTGTTTTCTTTAAAAAAAATGTGATGTGTCCACGTTGTGTTTTGGGGCATTTCCTGTCACGGGCGCTAGGCCTACCCACACAAGTGAGGTATCATTTTTATCGGGAGACTTAGGGGAACGCTGGGTGGAAGGAAATTTGTGGCTCCTCTCAGATTCCAGAACTTTCTGTCACCGAAATATGAGGAAATAGTGTTTCTTTAGCCAAATTTTGAGGTTTGCAAAGGATTCTGGGTAACAGAACCTGGTCAGAGCCAGACAAGTCACCCCATCTTGGATTCCCCTAGGTCTCTAGTTTTCAAAAATGCACAGGTGTGGTAGGTTTCCCTAGGTGCCGTCTGAGCTAGAGGCCAAAATCTACAGGTAGGCACTTTGCAAAAAACACCTCTGTTTTCTTTAAAAAAATGTGATGGGTCCACGTTGTGTTTTGGGGCGTTTCCTGTCACGGGTGCTAGGCCTACCCACACAAGTGAGGTATCATTTTTTATCGGGAGACTTAGGGGAACGCTGGGTGGAAGGAAATTTGTGGCTCCTCTCAGATTCCAGAACTTTCTGTCACCGAAATGTGAGGAAATAGTGTTTCTTTAGCCAAATTTTGAGGTTTGCAAATGATTCTGGGTAACAGAACCTGGTCAGAGCCCCACAAGTCACCCCATCTTGGATTCTCCTAGGTCTCTAGTTTTCAAAAATGCACAGGTGTGGTAGTTTTCCCTAGGTGCCGGCTGAGCTAGAGGCCAAAATCTACAAGTAGGCACTTTGCAAAAAACACCTCTGTTTTCTTTCAAAAAATGTGATGTGTCCACGTTGTGTTTTGGGGCATTTCCTGTCCCGGGCGCTAGGCCTACCCACACAAGTGAGGTATCATTTTTATCTGGAGACTTAGGGGAACGCTGGGTGGAAGGAAATTTGTGGCTCCTCTCAGATTCCAGAACTTTCTGTCACCGAAATGTGAGGAAATAGTGTTTCTTTAGCCAAATTTTGAGTTTTGCAAAGGATTCTTTGTAACAGAACCTGGTCAGACCCCCACAAGTCACCCCATCGTGGATTCCGCTAGGTCTCTAGTTTTCAAGAATGCACAGGTTAGGTAGGTTTCCCTAGGTGCCTGCTGAGCTAGATGCCCAAATCTACAGGTAGGCACTTTGCAAAAAAACACCTCTGTTTTCTTTAAAAAAATGTGAAGTGTCCACGTTGTGTTTTGGGGCGTTTCCTGTCACGGGCGCTAGGCCTACCACACAAGTGAGGTATCATTTTTATCGGGAGACTTGGGGGAATGCTGGGTGGAAGGAAATTTGTGCTTCCTCTCAGATTCCAGAACTTTCTGTTACCGAAATGTGAGGAAAACGTGTTTTTTTAGCCAAATTTTGAGGTTTGCAAAGGATTCTGGGTAACAGAACCTGGTCAGAGCCCCAAAAGTCCCCCCATCTTGGATTCCCCTAGGTCTCTAGTTTTCAAAAATGTAAAGGTTTGGTAGGTTTCCCTCGGTGCCGGCTGAGCTAGAGGCCAAAATCTACAGGTAGGCACTTTGCAAAAAACACCTCTGTTTTCTTTAAAAAAATGTGATGTATCCACGTTGCGTTTTGGGGCGTTTCCTGTCACGGGAGCTAGGCCTACCCACACAAGTGAGGTATCATTTTTATCGGGAGACTTGGGGGAACGCTGGGTGGAAGGAAATTTGTGGCTCCTCTCAGATTCCAGAACTTTCTGTCACCGAAATGTGAGGAAAACGTGTTTGTTTAGCCAAGTTTTGAGGTTTGCAAAGGATTCTGGGTAACAGAACCTGGTCAGAGCCCCACAAGTCACCCATCTTGGATTCCCCTAGGTCTCTAGTTTTCAAAAATGCACAGGTTTGGTAGGTTTCCCTAGGTGGCGGCTGAGCTAGAGGCTAAAATCTACAGGTAGGCACTTTGCAAAAAACACCTCTGTTTTCTTTAAAAAAATGTGATGTGTCCACGTTGTGTTTTGGGGCGTTTCCTGTCACGGGCCCTAGGTATCATGTTTATCAGGAGACTTGGGGGGACTGCTGGGTGGAAGGAAATTTGTGGCTCCTCTCAGATTCCAGAACTTTCTGTCACCGAAATGTGAGGAAAACGTGTTTTTTTAGCCAAATGTTGAGGTTTGCAAAGGATTCTGGATAACAGAACCTGGTCAGAGCCCCACAAGTCACCCCATCTTGGATTCCCCTAGGTCTCTAGTTTTCAAAGATGCACAGGATTGGTAGGTTTCCTAGGTGCCGGCTGAGCTAGAGGCCAAAATCTACAGGTAGGCACTTTGCAAAAAACACCTCTGTTTTCTTAAAAAAAATGTGATGTGTCCACGTTGTGTTTTGGGGCGTTTCCTGTCACGGGTGCTAGGCCTACCCACACAAGTGAGGTATAATTTTATCGGGAGACTTAGGGGAACGCTGGGTGGAAGGAAATTTGTGGCTCCTCTCAGATTCCAGAACTTTCTGTCACCGAAATGTCTGGAAAAAGTGTTTCTTTAGCCAAATTTTGATGTTTCAAAGGATTCTGGGTAACAGAACCTTGTCAGAGCCCCACAAGTCACCCCATCTTGGATTCCCCCAGGTCTCTAGTTTTCAAAAATAAACGGTTTGGTAGGTTGCCCTAGGTACCGGCTGAGCTAGAGGCCAAAATCTACAGGTAGGCACTTTGCAAAAAACACCTCTGTTTTCTTTCAAAAAAATGTGATGTGTCCACGTTGTGTTTTGGGGGCGTTTCCTGTCGCGGGCCCTAGGCCTACCCACACAAGTGAGGTATCATGTTTATCAGGAGACTTGGGGGGACTGCTGGGTGGAAGGAAATTTTGTGGCTCCTCTCAGATTCCAGAACTTTCTGTCACCGAAATGTGAGGAAAAAGTGTTTCTTTAGCCAAATTTTGATTGTTTCAAAGGATTCTGGTAACAGAACCTGGTCAGAGCCCCACAAGTCACCCCATCTTGGATTCCCCTAGGTCTCTAGTTTTCAAAAATGCACAGGATGGTAGGTTTCCCTAGGTGCCGGCTGAGCTAGAGGCCAAAATCTACAGGTAGGCACTTTGCAAAAAACACCTCTGTTTTCTTTAAAAAAATGTGATGTGTCCACGTTGTGTTTTGGGGCGTTCCCTGTCACGGGCGCTAGGCCTACCCACTCAAGTGAGGTATCATTTTTATCGGGAGACTTGGGGGGAACGCTGGGTGGAAGGAAATTTGTGCTTCCTCTCAGATTCTAGAACTTTCTGTCACCGAAATGTGAGGAAAACAAGTTTTTTTAGCCAAATTTTGAGGTTTGCAAAGGATTCTGGGTAAGAGAACCTGGTCAGAGCCCCACAAGTCACCCATCTTGGATTCCCCTAGGTCTCTAGTTTTCAAAAATGCACAGGTTTGGTAGGTTTCCATAAGAGCCGGCTGAGCTATGAGCCGAAATCTACAGGTAGGCACTTTGCAGAAAACACCTCTGTTTTCTTTAAAAAAAAGTGATGTGTCCACGTTGTGTTTTGGGGGCGTTTCCTGTCACGGGCGCTAGGCCTACCCACACAAGTGAGGTATAATTTTTATCGGGAGACTTAGGGGAACGCTGGGGTGGAAGGAAATTTGTGGCTCCTCTCAGATTCCAGAACTTTCTGTCACCGAAATGTGAAGGAAAATGTGTTTTTTTTAGCCAAATTTTGAGGTTTGCAAAGGATTCTGGGTAATAGAACCTGGTCAGAGCCCCACAAGTCACCCCATCGTGGATTCCCCCTAGGTCTCTAGTTTAAAAATGCACCAGGTTAGGTAGGTTTCCCTAGGTGCCGTCTGAGCTAGAGGCCAAAAATCTACAGGTAGGCACTTTGCAAAAAACACCTCTGTTTTCTTTAAAAAATGTGATGTGTCCACGTTGTGTTTTGGGGCGTTTCTGTCACGGGCGCTAGGCCTACCCACACAAGTGAGGTATAATTTTTATCGGGAGACTTAGGGGAACGCTGGGTGGAAGGAAATTTGTGACTCCTCTCAGATTCTAGAACTTTCTATCACCGAAATTGTGATGGAAAAAGTGTTTCTTCAGCGAAATGTTGATGTTTGCAAGGATTCTGGGTAACAGAACCTGGTCAGAGCCCCACAAGTCACCCCATCTTAGATTCCCCTAGGTCTCTAGTTTTCAAAAATAACAGGTTTGGTAGGTTGCCATAGGTGCCGGCTGAGCTAGAGGCCAAAATCTACAGGTAGGCACTTTGCAAAAAACACCTCTGTTTTTTTTTTTAAAATGTGATGTGTCCACGTTGTGTTTTGGGGCGTTTCCTGTCGCGGGGCCCTAGGCCTACCCCCACAAGTGAGGTATAATTTTTATCGGCAGACGTGGGGGAACGCTGGTGGGAAGGAAATTTGTGCTTTCTCTCAGATTCTAGAACTTTCTGTCCACCGAAATGTGAGGAAAACGTGTTTTTGTATCCAAATTTTGAGGTTTGCAAAGGATTCTGGGTAACAGAACCTGGTCAGAGCCCCACAAGTCACCCCATCTTGGATTTCCCTAGGTCTCTAGTTTTCAAAAATTCACAGGTTTGGTAGGTTTCCCTAGGTGCCGGCTGAGCTAGAGGCCAAAATCTACAGGGTAGGCACTTTGCAAAAAAACACCTCTGTTTTCTTTAAAAAAAAATGTGATGTGTCCACGTTGTGTTTTGGGGCGTTTCCTGTCGCGGGCCCTAGGCCTACCCACACAAGTGAGGTATCATGTTTATCAGGAGACTTGGGGGACTGCTGGGTGGAAGGAAATTTGTGGCTCCTCTCAGATTCCAGAACTTTCTGTCACCGAAATGTGAGGAAAACGTGTTTTTTTAGCCAAATTTTGAGGTTTGCAAAGGAGTCTGGATAACAGAACCTGGTCAGAGCCCCACAAGTCACCCCATCTTGGATTCCCCTAGGTCTCTAGTTTTCAAAAATGCACAGGATTGGTAGGTTTCCCTAGGTGCCGGCTGAGCTAGAGGCCAAAATCTACAGGTAGGCACTTTGCAAAAAGCACCTCTGTTTTCTTTAAAAAAATGTGATGTGTCCACGTTGTGTTTTGGGGCGTTTCCTGTCACGGGCGCTAGGCCTACCCACACAAGTGAGGTATAATTTTTATCGGGAGACTTAGGGGAACGCTGGGTGGAAGGAAATTTGTGGCTCCTCTCAGATTCCAGAACTTTCTATCACCGAAATGTGAGGAAAAAGTGTTTCTTTAGCCAAATTTTGATGTTTGCAAAGGATTCTGGGTAACAGAACCTGGTCAGAGCCCCACAAGTCACCCCATCTTGGATTCCCCTAGGTCTCTAGTTTAAAAAAATAAACAGGTTTGGTAGGTTGCCCTAGGTACCGGCTGAACTAGAGGCCAAAATCTACAGGTAGGCACTTTGCAAAAAACACCTCTGTTTTCTTTCAAAAAATGTGATGTGTCCACGTTGTGTTTTGGGGCGTTTCCTGTCGCGGGCCCTAGGCCTACCCACACAAGTGAGGTATCATGTTTATCAGGAGACTTGGGGGACTGCTGGGTGGAAGGAAATTTGTGGCTCCTCTCAGATTCCAGAACTTTCTGTCACCGAAATGTGAGGAAAACGTGTTTTTTTAGCCAAATTTTGAGGTTTGCAAAGGATTCTGGATAACAGAACCTGGTCAGAGCCCCACAAGTCACCCCATCTTGGATTCCCCTAGGTCTCTAGTTTTAAAAAATGCACAGGATTGGTTGGTTTCCCTAGGTGCTGGATGAGCTAGAGGCCAAAATCTACAGGTAGGCACTTTGCAAAAAACACCTCTGTTTTCTTTAAAAAAATGTGATGTGTCCACGTTGTGTTTTGGGGCGTTCCCTGTCACGGGTGCTAGGCCTACCCACTCAAGTGAGGTATCATTTTTATCGGGAGACTTGGGGGAACGCTGGGTGGAAGGAAATTTGTGCTTCCTCTCAGATTCTAGAACTTTCTGTCACCGAAATGTGAGGAAAACAAGTTTTTTTAGCCAAATTTTGAGGTTTGCAAAGGATTCTGGGTAAGAGAACCTGGTCAGAGCCCCACAAGTCACCCCATCTTGGATTCCCCTAGGTCTCTAGTTTTCAAAAATGCACAGGTTTGGTAGGTTTCCCTAAGAGCCGGCTGAGCAAGAGGCCGAAATCTACAGGTAGGCACTTTGCAAAAAACACCTCTGTTTTCTTTAAAAAAATGTGATGTGTCCATGTTGTATTTTGGGGCGTTTCCTGTCACGGGCGCTAGGCCTACCCACACAAGTGAGGTATAATTTTTATCGGGAGACTTAGGGGAACGCTGGGTGGAAGGAAATTTGTGGCTCCTCTCAGATTCCAGAACTTTCTGTCACCGAAATGTGAAGAAAATGTGTTTTTTTAGCCAAATTTTGAGGTTTGCAAAGGATTCTGGGTAACAGAACCTGGTCAGAGCCCCACAAGTCACCCCATCGTGGATTCCCCTAGGTCTCTAGTTTTAAAAAATGCACAGGTTAGGTAGGTTTCCCTAGGTGCCTGCTGAGCTAGATGCCAAAATCTACAGGTAGGCACTTTGCAAAAAAACACCTCTGTTTTCTTTAAAAAAATGTGATGTGTCCACGTTGTGTTTTGGGGCGTTTCCTGTCACGGGCGCTAGGCCTACCACACAAGTGAGGTATAATTTTTATCGGGAGACTTAGGGGAACGCTGGGTGGAAGGAAATTTGTGCCTCCTCTCAGATTCCAGATCTTTCTGTTACCGAAATGTGAGGAAAACGTGTTTGTTTAGCCAAGTTTTGAGGTATGCAAAGGATTCTGGGTAACATAGCCTGGTCAGAGCCCCACAAGTCACCCATCTTGGATTCCCCTAGGTCTCTAGTTTTCAAAAATGCACAGGTTTGGTAGGTTTCCCTAGGTGCCGTCTGAGCTAGAGGCCAAAATCTACAGGTAGGCACTTTGCAAAAAACACCTCTGTTTTCTTTAAAGAAATTTGATGTGTCCACGTTGTGTTTTGGGGCGTTTCCTGTCACGGGCGCTAGGCCTACCCACAGAAGTGAGGTATAATTTTTATCAGGAGACTTAGGGGAACGCTGGGTGGAAGGAAATTTGTGGCTCCTCTCAGATTCTAGAACTTTCTTTCACCGAAATGTGAGGAAAAAGTGTTTCTTCAGCGAAATTTTGATGTTTGCAAAGGATTCTGGGTAACAGAACCTGGTCAGAGCCCCACAAGCCACCCCATCTTAGATTCCCCTAGGTCTCTAGTTTTAAAAAATAAACAGGTTTGGTAGGTTGCCCTAGGTGCCGGCTGAGCTAGAGGCCAAAATCTACAGGTAGGCCCTTTGCAAAAAACACCTCTGTTTTTTTTCAAAAAATGTGATGTGTCCACGTTGTGTTTTGGGGCGTTGTCTGTCGCGGGCCCTAGGCCTACCCACACAAGTGAGGTATCATGTTTATCAGGAGACTTGGGGGACTGCTGGGTGGAAGGAAATTTGTGTCTCCTCTGAGATTCCAGAACTTTCTGTCACCGAAATGTGAGGAAAACGTGTTTTTTTATCCAAATTTTGAGGTTTGCAAAGGATTCTGGGTAACAGAACCTGGTCAGAGCCCCACAAGTCACCCCATCTTGGATTTCCCTAGGTCTCTAGTTTTCAAAAATGCACAGGTTTGGTAGGTTTCCCTAGGTGCCGGCTGAGCTAGAGGCCAGAATCTACAGGTAGGCACTTTGCAAAAAAACACCTCTGTTTTCTTTAAAAAAATGTGATGTGTCCACGTTGTGTTTTGGGGCGTTTCCTGTCACGGGCGCTAGGCCTACCCACTCAAGTGAGGTATCATTTTTATCGGGAGAGTTGGGGGAACGCTGGGTGGAAGGAAATTTGTGGCTCCTCTCAGATTCCAGAACTTTCTATCACCGAAATGTGAGGAAAATGTGTTTTTTTAGCCAAATTTTGAGGTTTGCAAAGGATTCTGGGTAACAGAACCTGGTCAGAGCCCCACAAGTCACCCCATCGTGGATTCCCCTAGGTCTCTAGTTTTCAAAAATGCACAGGTTAGGTAGGTTTCCCTAGGTGCCTGCTGAGCTAGATGACAAAATCTACAGGTAGGCACTTTGCAAAAAAACACCTCTGATTTCTTTAAAAAAATGTGATGTGTCCACGTTGTGTTTTGGGGCGTTTCCTGCCACGGGCGCTAGGCCTACCACACAAGTGAGGTATCATTTTTATCGGGAGACTTAGGGGAACGCTGGGTGGAAGGAAATTTGTGGCTCCTCTCAGATTCCAGAACTTTCTGTCACCAAAATGTGAGGAAAACTTATTTTTTTAGCCAAATTTTGAGGTTTGCAAAGGATTCTGGTAACAGAACCTGGTCAGAGCCCCACAAGTCATGCCATCTTGGATTCCCCTAGGTCTCTAGTTTAAAAAAATGCTCAGGTGTGGTAGGTTTCCCTAGGTGCCGGCTGAGCTAGAGGCCAAAATCTACAGGTAGTCACTTTGCAAAAAACACCTCTGTTTTCTTTAAAAAAATTGTGATGTGTCCACGTTGTGTTTTGGGGCGTTTCCTGTCACGGGTGCTAGGCCTACCCACACAAGTGAGGTATCATTTTTATCGGGAGACTTAGGGGAACGCTGGGTGGAAGGAAATTTGTGGCTCCTCTCAGATTCCAGAACTTTCTGTCACCGAAATGTGAAGAAAATGTGTTTTTTTAGCCAAATTTTGAGGTTTGCAAAGGATTCTGGGTAATAGAACCTGGTCAGAGCCCCACAAGTCACCCCATCGTGGATTCCCCTAGGTCTCTAGTTTTAAAAAATGCACAGGTTAGGTAGGTTTCCCTAGGTGCCGTCTGAGCTAGAGGCCAAAATCTACAGGTAGGCACTTTGCAAAAAACACCTCTGTTTTCTTTAAAAAAATGTGATGTGTCCACGTTGTGTTTTGGGGCGTTTCCTGTCACGGGCGCTAGGCCTACCCACACAAGTGAGGTATAATTTTTATCGGGAGACTTAGGGGAACGCTGGGTGGAAGGAAATTTGTGACTCCTCTCAGATTCTAGAACTTTCTATCACCGAAATGTGTGGAAAAAGTGTTTCTTCAGCGAAATGTTGATGTTTGCAAAGGATTCTGGGTAACAGAACCTGGTCAGAGCCCCACAAGTCACCCCATCTTAGATTCCCCTAGGTCTCTAGTTTTAAAAAATAAACAGGTTTGGTAGGTTGCCATAGGTGCCGGCTGAGCTAGAGGCCAAAATCTACAGGTAGGCACTTTGCAAAAAACACCTCTGTTTTTTTTTAAAAAATGTGATGTGTCCACGTTGTGTTTTGGGGCGTTTCCTGTCGCGGGCCCTAGGCCTACCCCCACAAGTGAGGTATAATTTTTATCGGAAGACTTGGGGGAACGCTGGGTGGAAGGAAATTTGTGCTTTCTCTCAGATTCTAGAACTTTCTGTCACCGAAATGTGAGGAAAACGTGTTTTTGTATCCAAATTTTGAGGTTTGCAAAGGATTCTGGGTAACAGAACCTGGTCAGAGCCCCACAAGTCACCCCATCTTGGATTTCCCTAGGTCTCTAGTTTTCAAAAATTCACAGGTTTGGTAGGTTTCCCTAGGTGCCGGCTGAGCTAGAGGCCAAAATCTACAGGTAGGCACTTTGCAAAAAACACCTCTGTTTTCTTTAAAAAAAAATGTGATGTGTCCACGTTGTGTTTTGGGGCGTTTCCTGTCACGGGCTCTAGGCCTACCCACTCAAGTGAGGTATCATTTTTATCGGGAGAGTTGGGGGAACGCTGGGTGGAAGGAAATTTGTGGCTCCTCTCAGATTCCAGAACTTTCTATCACCGAAATGTGAGGAAAATGTGTTTTTTTAGCCAAATTTTGAGGTTTGCAAAGGATTCTGGGTAACAGAACCTGGTCAGAGCCCCACAAGTCACCCATCTTGGATTCCCCTAGGTCTCTAGTTTTCAAAAATGCACAGGTTTGGTAGGTTTCCCTAAGTGCCGGCTGAGCTAGAGGCGAAAATCTACAGGTAGGCACTTTGCAAAAAACACCTCTGTTTTCTTTAAAAAAATGTGATGTGTCCACGTTGTGTTTTGGGGCGTTTCCTGTCACGGGTGCTAGGCCTACCCACTCAAGTGAGGTATCATTTTTATCGGGAGACTTGGGGGAACGCTGGGTGGAAGGAAATTTGTGCTTCCTCTCAGATTCCAGAACTTTCTGTCACCGAAATGTGAGGAAAACTAGTTTTTTTAGCCAAATTTTGAGGTTTGCAAAGGATTCTGGGTAACAGAACCTGGTCAGAGCCCCACATGTCACCCCATCTTGGATTCCCCTAGGTCTCTAGTTTTCAAAAATGCACAGGTGTGGTAGGTTTCCCTGGGTGCCGGAGCTATAGGCCAAAATCTACAGGTAGGCACTTTGCAAAAAACACCTCTGTTTTCTTTCAAAAAATGTGATGTGTCCACGTTGTGTTTTGGGGCGTTTCCTGTCGCGGGCCCTAGGCCTACCCACACAAGTGAGGTATCATGTTTATCAGGAGACTTGGGGGACTGCTGGGTGGAAGGAAATTTGTGGCTCCTCTCAGATTCCAGAACTTTCTGTCACCGAAATGTGAGGAAAACGTGTTTTTTTAGCCAAATTTTGAGGTTTGCAAAGGAGTCTGGATAACAGAACCTGGTCAGAGCCCCACAAGTCACCCCATCTTGGATTCCCCTAGGTCTCTAGTTTTCAAAAATGCACAGGATTGGTAGGTTTCCCTAGGTGCCGGCTGAGCTAGAGGCCAAAATCTACAGGTAGGCACTTTGCAAAAAACACCTCTGTTTTCTTTAAAAAAATGTGATGTGTCCACGTTGTGTTTTGGGGCGTTTCCTGTCACGGGCGCTAGGCCTACCCACACAAGTGAGGTATAATTTTTATCGGGAGACTTAGGGGAACGCTGGGTGGAAGGAAATTTGTGGCTCCTCTCAGATTCCAGAACTTTCTATCACCGAAATGTGAGGAAAAAGTGTTTCTTTAGCCAAATTTTGATGTTTGCAAAGGATTCTGGGTAACAGAACCTGGTCAGAGCCCCACAAGTCACCCCATCTTGGATTCCCCTAGGTCTCTAGTTTAAAAAAATAAACAGGTTTGGTAGGTTGCCCTAGGTACCGGCTGAACTAGAGGCCAAAATCTACAGGTAGGCACTTTGCAAAAAACACCTCTGTTTTCTTTCAAAAAATGTGATGTGTCCACGTTGTGTTTTGGGGCGTTTCCTGTCGCGGGCCCTAGGCCTACCCACACAAGTGAGGTATCATGTTTATCAGGAGACTTGGGGGACTGCTGGGTGGAAGGAAATTTGTGGCTCCTCTCAGATTCCAGAACTTTCTGTCACCGAAATGTGAGGAAAACGTGTTTTTTTAGCCAAATTTTGAGGTTTGCAAAGGATTCTGGATAACAGAACCTGGTCAGAGCCCCACAAGTCACCCCATCTTGGATTCCCCTAGGTCTCTAGTTTTAAAAAATGCACAGGATTGGTTGGTTTCCCTAGGTGCTGGCTGAGCTAGAGGCCAAAATCTACAGGTAGGCACTTTGCAAAAAACACCTCTGTTTTCTTTAAAAAAATGTGATGTGTCCACGTTGTGTTTTGGGGCGTTCCCTGTCACGGGTGCTAGGCCTACCCACTCAAGTGAGGTATCATTTTTATCGGGAGACTTGGGGGAACGCTGGGTGGAAGGAAATTTGTGCTTCCTCTCAGATTCTAGAACTTTCTGTCACCGAAATGTGAGGAAAACAAGTTTTTTTAGCCAAATTTTGAGGTTTGCAAAGGATTCTGGGTAAGAGAACCTGGTCAGAGCCCCACAAGTCACCCCATCTTGGATTCCCCTAGGTCTCTAGTTTTCAAAAATGCACAGGTTTGGTAGGTTTCCCTAAGAGCCGGCTGAGCAAGAGGCCGAAATCTACAGGTAGGCACTTTGCAAAAAACACCTCTGTTTTCTTTAAAAAAATGTGATGTGTCCATGTTGTATTTTGGGGCGTTTCCTGTCACGGGCGCTAGGCCTACCCACACAAGTGAGGTATAATTTTTATCGGGAGACTTAGGGGAACGCTGGGTGGAAGGAAATTTGTGGCTCCTCTCAGATTCCAGAACTTTCTGTCACCGAAATGTGAAGAAAATGTGTTTTTTTAGCCAAATTTTGAGGTTTGCAAAGGATTCTGGGTAACAGAACCTGGTCAGAGCCCCACAAGTCACCCCATCGTGGATTCCCCTAGGTCTCTAGTTTTAAAAAATGCACAGGTTAGGTAGGTTTCCCTAGGTGCCTGCTGAGCTAGATGCCAAAATCTACAGGTAGGCACTTTGCAAAAAAACACCTCTGTTTTCTTTAAAAAAATGTGATGTGTCCACGTTGTGTTTTGGGGCGTTTCCTGTCACGGGCGCTAGGCCTACCACACAAGTGAGGTATAATTTTTATCGGGAGACTTAGGGGAACGCTGGGTGGAAGGAAATTTGTGGCTCCTCTCAGATTCCAGATCTTTCTGTTACCGAAATGTGAGGAAAACGTGTTTGTTTAGCCAAGTTTTGAGGTATGCAAAGGATTCTGGGTAACATAGCCTGGTCAGAGCCCCACAAGTCACCCATCTTGGATTCCCCTAGGTCTCTAGTTTTCAAAAATGCACAGGTTTGGTAGGTTTCCCTAGGTGCCGTCTGAGCTAGAGGCCAAAATCTACAGGTAGGCACTTTGCAAAAAACACCTCTGTTTTCTTTAAAGAAATTTGATGTGTCCACGTTGTGTTTTGGGGCGTTTCCTGTCACGGGCGCTAGGCCTACCCACAGAAGTGAGGTATAATTTTTATCAGGAGACTTAGGGGAACGCTGGGTGGAAGGAAATTTGTGGCTCCTCTCAGATTCTAGAACTTTCTTTCACCGAAATGTGAGGAAAAAGTGTTTCTTCAGCGAAATTTTGATGTTTGCAAAGGATTCTGGGTAACAGAACCTGGTCAGAGCCCCACAAGCCACCCCATCTTAGATTCCCCTAGGTCTCTAGTTTTAAAAAATAAACAGGTTTGGTAGGTTGCCCTAGGTGCCGGCTGAGCTAGAGGCCAAAATCTACAGGTAGGCCCTTTGCAAAAAACACCTCTGTTTTTTTTCAAAAAATGTGATGTGTCCACGTTGTGTTTTGGGGCGTTGTCTGTCGCGGGCCCTAGGCCTACCCACACAAGTGAGGTATCATGTTTATCAGGAGACTTGGGGGACTGCTGGGTGGAAGGAAATTTGTGTCTCCTCTGAGATTCCAGAACTTTCTGTCACCGAAATGTGAGGAAAACGTGTTTTTTTATCCAAATTTTGAGGTTTGCAAAGGATTCTGGGTAACAGAACCTGGTCAGAGCCCCACAAGTCACCCCATCTTGGATTTCCCTAGGTCTCTAGTTTTCAAAAATGCACAGGTTTGGTAGGTTTCCCTAGGTGCCGGCTGAGCTAGAGGCCAGAATCTACAGGTAGGCACTTTGCAAAAAACACCTCTGTTTTCTTTAAAAAAATGTGATGTGTCCACGTTGTGTTTTGGGGAGTTTCCTGTCACGGGCGCTAGGCCTACCCACTCAAGTGAGGTATCATTTTTATCGGGAGAGTTGGGGGAACGCTGGGTGGAAGGAAATTTGTGGCTCCTCTCAGATTCCAGAACTTTCTATCACCGAAATGTGAGGAAAATGTGTTTTTTTAGCCAAATTTTGAGGTTTGCAAAGGATTCTGGGTAACAGAACCTGGTCAGAGCCCCACAAGTCACCCCATCGTGGATTCCCCTAGGTCTCTAGTTTTCAAAAATGCACAGGTTAGGTAGGTTTCCCTAGGTGCCTGCTGAGCTAGATGACAAAATCTACAGGTAGGCACTTTGCAAAAAAACACCTCTGTTTTCTTTAAAAAAATGTGATGTGTCCACGTTGTGTTTTGGGGCGTTTCCTGCCACGGGCGCTAGGCCTACCACACAAGTGAGGTATCATTTTTATCGGGAGACTTGGGGGAATGCTGGGTGGAAGGAAATTTGTGGCTCCTCTCAGATCCCAGAACTTTCTGTTACCGAAATGTGAGGAAAACTTGTTTTTTAGCCATATTTTGAGGTTTGCAAAGGATTCTGGGTAACAGAACCTGGTCAGAGCCCCAAAAGTCCCCCCATCTTGGATTCCCCTAGGTCTCTATTTTTCAAAAATGCAAAGGTTTGGTAGGTTTCCCTAGGTGCCGGCTGAGCTAGAGGCCAAAATCTACAGGTAGGCACTTTGCAAATAACACCTCTGTTTTCTTTAAAAAAATGTGATGTGTCCACGTTGTGTTTTGGGGCGTTTCCTGTCACGGGCGCTAGGCCTACCCACACAAGTGAGGTATCATTTTTATCAGGAGACTTAGGGGAACGCTGGGTGGAAGGAAATTTGTGGCTCCTCTCAGATTCCAGAACTTTCTGTCACCGAAATGTGAGGAAAAAGTGTTTCTTTAGCCCCATTTTGATGTTTGCAAAGGATTCTGGGTAACAGAACATGGTCAGAGCCCCACAAGTCACCCCATCTTGGATTCCCCTAGGTCTCTAGTTTTCAAAAATAAACAGGTTTGGTAGGTTGCCCTAGGTGCCAGCTGAGCTAGGGGCCAAAATCTACAGGTAGGCACTTTGCAAAAAACACCTCTGTTTTCTTTCAAAAAATGTGATGTGTCCACGTTGTGTTTTGGGGCGTTTCCTGTCGCGGGCCCTAGGCCTACCCACACAAGTGAGGTATCATGTTTATCAGGAGACTTGGGGGACTGCTGGGTGGAAGGAAATTTGTGGCTCCTCTCAGATTCCAGAACTTTCTGTCACCGAAATGTGAGGAAAACGTGTTTTTTTAGCCAAATTTTGAGGTTTGCAAAGGATTCTGGGTAACAGAACCTGGTCAGAGCCCCACAAGTCACCCCATCTTGGATTCCCCTAGGTCTCTAGTTTTCAAAAATGCACAGGTTTGGTAGGTTTCCCTAGGTGCCGGCTGAGCTAGAGGCCAAAATCTACAGGTAGGCACTTTGCAAAAAACACCTCTGTTTTCTTTAAAAAAATGTGATGTGTCCACATTGTGTTTTGGGGCGTTTCCTGTCACGGGCGCTAGGCCTACCCACTCAAGTGAGGTATAATTTTTATCGGAAGACTTGGGGGAACGCTGGGTGGAAGGAAATTTGTGCTTTCTCTCAGATTCTAGAACTTTCTATCACCGAAATGTGAGGAAAAAGTGTTTTTTTAGCCAAATTTTGAGGTTTACAAAGGATTCTGGGTAACAGAACCTGGTCAGAGCCCCACAAGTCACCCCATCTTGGATTCCCCTAGGTCTCTAGTTTTCAAAAATGCACAGGTTTGGTAGGTTTCCCTAGGTGCCGGCTGAGCTAGAGGCCAAAATCTACAGGTAGTCACTTTGCAAAAAACACCTCTGTTTTCTTTAAAAAAATGTGATGTGTCCACGTTGTGTTTTGGGGCGTTTCCTGTCGAGGGCCCTAGGCCTACCCACACAAGTGAGGTATCATGTTTATCAGGAGACTTGGGGGACTCCTGGGTGGAAGGAAATGTGTGGCTCCTCTCAGATTCCAGAACTTTCGGTCACCGAAATGTGAGGAAAACTTGTTTTTTAATCCAAATTTTGAAGTTAGCAAAGGATTCTGGGTAACAGAACCTAGTCAGAGCCCCTCAAGTCACCCCATCTTGGATTCCCCTAGGTCTCTAGTTTTAAAAAATGCACAGGTTTGGTAGGTTTCCCTAGGTGCCGGCTGAGCTAGAGGCCAAAATCTACAGGTAGGCACTTTGCAAAAAACACCTCTGTTTTCTTTAAAAAAATGTGATGTGTCCACGTTGTGTTTTGGGGCGTTTCCTGTCACGGGCGCTAGGCCTACCCACTCAAGTGAGGTATAATTTTTATCGGAAGACTTGGGGGAACGCTGGGTGGAAGGAAATTTGTGCTTCCTCTCAGATTCTAGAACTTTCTATCACCGAAATGTGAGGAAAAAGTGTTTTTTTAGCCAAATTTTGAGGTTTACAAAGGATTCTGGGTAACAGAACCTGGTCAGAGCCCCACAAGTCACCCCATCTTGGATTCCCCTAGGTCTCTAGTTTTCAAAAATAAACAGGTTTGGTAGGTTGCCCTAGGTGCCGGCTGAGCTAGAGGCCAAAATCTACAGGTAGGCACTTTGCAAATAACACCTCTGTTTTCTTTCAAAAAATGTGATGTGTCCATGTTGCGTTTTGGGGCATTTCCTGTTGCGGGCGCTAGGTCTACCCACACATGTGAGGTATCTTTTTTATCAGGAGACTTGGGGGAACGCTGGGTGGAAGGAAATGTGTGTCTTCTCTCTGATTCCAGAACTTTCTGTCACCAAAATATGAGGAAATCTTGTTTCTTTAGCCAAATTTTGAGGTTTGCCAAGGATTCTGGGTAACAGACCCTGGTCAGAGCCCCACAAGTCACCCCATCTTGGATTCCCCTAGGTCTCTAGTTTTAAAAAATGCACAGGTTTAGTAGGTTTCCCTAGGTGCCGGCTGAGCTAGAGGCCAACATCTACAGGTAGGCACTTTGCAAATAACACCTCTGTTTTCTTTAAAAAAATGTAATGTGTCCATGTTGCGTTTTGGGGCATTTTCTGTTGCGGGCGCTAAGTCTACCCACACAAGTGAGGTATCATTTTTATCAGGAGACTTGGGGGAACGCTGTGTGGAAGAAAATGTGTGTCTCCTCTGTGATTCCTGAACTTTCTGTCACCAAAATATGAGGAAAACTTGTTTTTTTAGCCAAATTTTGAGGTTTGCCAAGGATTCTGGGTAACAGACCCTGGACAGAGCCCCACAAGTCACCCCATCTTGGATTCCCCTAGGTCTCTAGTTTTCAAAAATGCACAGGTTTGGTAGGTTTCCCTAGGTGCCGGCTGAGCTAGAGGCCAAAATCTACAGGTAGGCACTTTGCAAAAAACACCTCTGTTTTCTTTAAAAAAATGTGATGTGTCCACGTTGTGTTTTGGGGCGTTTCCTGTCGCGGGCCCTAGGCCTACCCACACAAGTGAGGTATCATTTTTATCAGGAGACTTGGGGGAATGCTGGGTGGAAGGAAATTTGTGGCTCCTCTCAGATTCCAGAACTTTCGGTCACCGAAATGTGATCAAAACGTGTTGTTTTAGCCAAATTATGAGGTTTGCAAAGGATTCTGGGTAACAGAACCTGGTCAGAGCCTCACAAGTCACCCCATCTTGGATTCCCCTAGGTCTCTAGTTTAAAAAAATGCTCAGGTGTGGTAGGTTTCCCTAGGTGCCGGCTGAGCTAGAGACCAAAATCTACAGGTAGGCACTTTGCAAAAAACACCTCTGTTTTCTTTTAAAAAAATGTGATGTGTCCACGTTGTGTTTTGGGGCGTTTCCTGTCACGGGCGCTAGGCCCACCCACACAAGTGAGGTATAATTTTTTTCGGGAGACTTAGGTGAACGCTTTGTGGAAGGAAATTTGTGGCTCCTCTCAGATTCCAGAACTTTCTGTCACCGAAATGTGAGGAAAAAGTGTTTCTTTAGCCACATTTTGATGTTTGCAAAGGATTCTGGGTAACAGAACCTGGTCAGAGCCCCACAAGTCACCCCATCTTGGATTCCCCTAGGTCTCTAGTTTAAAAAAATGCACAGGATTGGTAGGTTTCCCTAGGTGCCGGCTGAGCTAGGGGCCAAAATCTACAGGTAGGCACTTTGCAAAAAACACCTCTGTTTTCTTTCAAAAAATGTGATGTGTCCACGTTGTGTTTTGGGGCGTTTCCTGTCGCGGGCCCTAGGCCTACCCACACAAGTGAGGTATCATGTTTATCAGGAGACTTGGGGGACTGCTGGGTGGAAGGAAATTTGTGGCTCCTCTCAGATTCCAGAACTTTCTGTCACCGAAATGTGAGGAAAACATGTTTTTTTAGCCAAATTTTGAGGTTTGCAAAGGATTCTGGGTAACAGAACCTGGTCAGAGCCCCACAAGTCACCCCATCTTGGATTCCCCTAGGTCTCTAGTTTTCAAAAATGCAAAGGTTTGGTAGGTTTCCCTAGGTGCCGGCTGAGCTAGAGGCCAAAATCTACAGGTAGGCACTTTGCAAAAAACACCTCTGTTTTCTTTAAAAAAATGTGATGTGTCCACGTTGTGTTTTGGGGCGTTTCCTGTCACGGGCCCTAGGCCTACCCACACAAGTGAGGTATCATTTTTATCAGGAGACTTGGGGGAACGCTGGGTGGAAGGAAATTTGTGGCTCCTCTCAGATTCCAGAACTTTCGGTCACCGAAATGTGAGGAAAACTTGTTTTTTAATCCAAATTTTGAAGTTAGCAAAGGATTCTGGGTAACATAACCTGGTCAGAGACCCTCAAGTCACCCCATCTTGGATTCCCCTAGGTCTCTAGTTTTCAAAAATGCACAGGTTTGGTAGGTTTCCCTAGGTGCCGTCTGAGCTAGAGGCCAAAATCTACAGGTAGGCACTTTGCAAAAAACACCTCTGTTTTCTTTAAAAAAATGTGATGTATCCACATTGTGTTTTGGGGCGTTTCCTGTCACGGGCGCTAGGCCTACCCACACAAGTGAGGTATCATTTTTACCGGGAGACTTGGGGAAATGCTGGGTGGAAGGAAATTTGTGGCTCCTCTCAGATTCCAGAACTTTCTGTCACCGAAATGTGAGGAAAAAGTGTTTTTTTAGCCAAATTTTGAGGTTTACAAAGGATTCTGGGTAACAGAACCTGGTCAGAGCCCCACAAGTCACCCCATCTTGGATTCCCCTAGGTCTCTAGTTTAAAAAAATGCTCAGGTGTGGTAGGTTTCCCTAGGTGCCGGCTGAGCTAGAGACCAAAATCTACAGGTAGGCACTTTGCAAAAAACACCTCTGTTTTCTTTTAAAAAAATGTGATGTGTCCACGTTGTGTTTTGGGGCGTTTCCTGTCACGGGCGCTAGGCCCACCCACACAAGTGAGGTATAATTTTTTTCGGGAGACTTAGGTGAACGCTTTGTGGAAGGAAATTTGTGGCTCCTCTCAGATTCCAGAACTTTCTGTCACCGAAATGTGAGGAAAAAGTGTTTCTTTAGCCACATTTTGATGTTTGCAAAGGATTCTGGGTAACAGAACCTGGTCAGAGCCCCACAAGTCACCCCATCTTGGATTCCCCTAGGTCTCTAGTTTAAAAAAATGCACAGGATTGGTAGGTTTCCCTAGGTGCCGGCTGAGCTAGGGGCCAAAATCTACAGGTAGGCACTTTGCAAAAAACACCTCTGTTTTCTTTCAAAAAATGTGATGTGTCCACGTTGTGTTTTGGGGCGTTTCCTGTCGCGGGCCCTAGGCCTACCCACACAAGTGAGGTATCATGTTTATCAGGAGACTTGGGGGACTGCTGGGTGGAAGGAAATTTGTGGCTCCTCTCAGATTCCAGAACTTTCTGTCACCGAAATGTGAGGAAAACATGTTTTTTTAGCCAAATTTTGAGGTTTGCAAAGGATTCTGGGTAACAGAACCTGGTCAGAGCCCCACAAGTCACCCCATCTTGGATTCCCCTAGGTCTCTAGTTTTCAAAAATGCAAAGGTTTGGTAGGTTTCCCTAGGTGCCGGCTGAGCTAGAGGCCAAAATCTACAGGTAGGCACTTTGCAAAAAACACCTCTGTTTTCTTTAAAAAAATGTGATGTGTCCACGTTGTGTTTTGGGGCGTTTCCTGTCACGGGCCCTAGGCCTACCCACACAAGTGAGGTATCATTTTTATCAGGAGACTTGGGGGAACGCTGGGTGGAAGGAAATTTGTGGCTCCTCTCAGATTCCAGAACTTTCGGTCACCGAAATGTGAGGAAAACTTGTTTTTTAATCCAAATTTTGAAGTTAGCAAAGGATTCTGGGTAACATAACCTGGTCAGAGACCCTCAAGTCACCCCATCTTGGATTCCCCTAGGTCTCTAGTTTTCAAAAATGCACAGGTTTGGTAGGTTTCCCTAGGTGCCGTCTGAGCTAGAGGCCAAAATCTACAGGTAGGCACTTTGCAAAAAACACCTCTGTTTTCTTTAAAAAAATGTGATGTATCCACATTGTGTTTTGGGGCGTTTCCTGTCACGGGCGCTAGGCCTACCCACACAAGTGAGGTATCATTTTTACCGGGAGACTTGGGGAAATGCTGGGTGGAAGGAAATTTGTGGCTCCTCTCAGATTCCAGAACTTTCTGTCACCGAAATGTGAGGAAAAAGTGTTTTTTTAGCCAAATTTTGAGGTTTACAAAGGATTCTGGGTAACAGAACCTGGTCAGAGCCCCACAAGTCACCCCATCTTGGATTCCCCTAGATCTCTAGTTTTCAAAAATGCACAGGTTTGGTAGGTTTCCCTAGGTGCCGGCTGAGCTAGAGGCCAAAATCTACAGGTAGGCACTTTGCAAAAAACACCTCTGTTTTCTTTCAAAAAATGTGATGTGTCCATGTTGCGTTTTGGGGCATTTTCTGTTGCGGGCGCTAATTCTACCCACACAAGTGAGGTATCATTTTTATCAGGAGACTTGGGGGAACGCTGTGTGGAAGAAAATGTGTGGCTCCTCTCTGATTCCAGAACTTTCTGTCACCAAAATATTAGGAAAATTTGTTTTTGTAGCCAGATTTTGAGGTTTGCCAAGGATTCTGGGTAACAGAACCTTGTCAGAGCCCCACAAGTCACCCCACCTTCGATTCCCCTAGGTCTCTAGTTTTCAAGAATGCACAGGTTTGGTAGGTTTCCCTAGGTGCCGGCTGAGCTAGAGGACAAAATCTACAGGTAGGCACTTTGCAAAAAACACCTCTGTTTTCTTTCAAAAAATGTGATGTGTCCACGTTGTGTTTTGGGGCATTTCCAGTTGCAAGCGCTAGGTCTACCCACACAAGTGAGGGATCATTTTTATCAGGAGACTTGGGGGAACGCTGGGTGGAAGAAAATGTGTGTCTCCTCTGTGATTCCTGAACTTTCTGTCACCAAAATATGAGGAAAACTTGTTTTTTTAGCCAAATTTTGAGGTTTGCCAAGGATTCTGGGTAACAGACCCTGGTCAGAGCCCCACAAGTCACCCCATCTTGGATTCCCCTAGGTCTCTAGTTTTCAAAAATGCACAGGTTTGGTAGGTTTCCCTAGGTGCCGGCTGAGCTAGAGGCCAAAATCTACAGGTAGGCACTTTGCAAAAAACACCTCTGTTTTCTTTAAAAAAATGTGATGTGTCCACATTGTGTTTTGGGGCGTTTCCTGTCGCGGGCCCTAGGCCTACCCACACAAGTGAGGTATCATTTTTATCAGGAGACTTGGGGGAATGCTGGGTGGAAGGAAATTTGTGGCTCCTCTCAGATTCCAGAACTTTCGGTCACCGAAATGTGAGTAAAACGTGTTTTTTTAGCCAAATTATGAGGTTTGCAAAGGATTCTGGGTAACAGAACCTTGTCAGAGCCCCACAAGTCACCCCATCTTGGATTCCCCTAGGTCTCTAGTTTAAAAAAATGCTCAGGTGTGGTAGGTTTCCCTAGGTGCCGGCTGAGCTAGAGACCAAAATCTACAGGTAGGCACTTTGCAAAAAACACCTCTGTTTTCTTTTTAAAAAATGTGATGTGTCCACGTTGTGTTTTGGGGCGTTTCCTGTCACGGGCGCTAGGCCCACCCACACAAGTGAGGTATAATTTTTTTCGGGAGACTTAGGTGAACGCTTTGTGGAAGGAAATTTGTGGCTCCTCTCAGATTCCAGAACTTTCTGTCACCGAAATGTGAGGAAAAAGTGTTTCTTTAGCCACATTTTGATGTTTGCAAAGGATTCTGGGTAACAGAACCTGGTCAGAGCCCCACAAGTCACCCCATCTTGGATTCCCCTAGGTCTCTAGTTTTAAAAAATGCACAGGATTAGTAGGTTTCCCTAGGTGCCGGCTGAGCTAGAGGCCAAAATCTACAGGAAGGCACTTTGCAAAAAACACCTCTGTTTTCTTTAAAAAAATGTGATGTGTCCTTGTTGTGTTTTGGGGCGTTCCCTGTCACGGGCGCTAGGCCTACCCACTCAAGTGAGGTATCATTTTTATCGGGAGACTTGGGGGAACGCTGGGTGGAAGGAAATTTGTGCTTCCTCTCAGATTCTAGAACTTTCTGTCACCGAAATGTGAGGAAAATGAGTTTTTTTAGCCAAATTTTGAGGTTTGCAAAGGATTCTGGGTAAGAGAACCTGGTCAGAGCCCCACAAGTCACCCCATCTTGGATTCCCCTAGGTCTCTAGTTTCCAAAAATGCACAGGTTTGGTAGGTTTCCCTAAGAGCCGGCTGAGCTAGAGGCCGAAATCTACAGGTAGGCACTTTGCAAAAAACACCTCTGTTTTCTTTAAAAAAATGTGATGTGTCCACGTTGTGTTTTGGGGCGTTTCCTGTCACGGGCTCTAGGCCTACCCACACAAGTGAGGTATAATTTTTATCGGGAGACTTAGGGGAACGCTGGGTGGAAGGAAATTTGTGTCTCCTCTCAGATTCCAGAACTTTCTGTCACCGAAATGTGAAGAAAATGTGTTTTTTTAGCCAAATTTTGAGGTTTGCAAAGGATTCTGGGTAACAGAACCTGGTCAGAGCCCCACAAGTCACCCCATCGTGGATTCCCCTAGGTCTCTAGTTTTCAAAAATGCACAGGTTAGGTAGGTTTCCCTAGGTGCCTGCTGAGCTAGATGCCAAAATCTACAGGTAGGCACTTTGCAAAAAAACACCTCTGTTTTCTTTCAAAAAATGTGATGTGTCCACGTTGTGTTTTGGGGCGTTTCCTGTCACGGGCGCTAGGCCTACCACACAAGTGAGGTATAATTTTTATCGGGAGACTTAGGGGAACGCTGGGTGGAAGGAAATTTGTGGCTCCTCTCAGATTCCAGAACTTTCTGTTACCGAAATGTGAGGAAAACGTGTTTGTTTAGCCAAGTTTTGAGGTATGCAAAGGATTCTGGGTAACATAACCTGGTCAGAGCCCCACAAGTCACCCATCTTGGATTCCCCTAGGTCTCTAGTTTTCAAAAATGCACAGGTTTGGTAGGATTCCCTAGGTGCCGTCTGAGCTAGAGGCCAAAATCTACAGGTAGGCACTTTGCAAAAAACACCTCTGTTTTCTTTAAAAAAATGTGATGTGTCCACGTTGTGTTTTGGGGCGTTTCCTGTCACGGGCGCTAGGCCTACCCACACAAGTGAGGTATAATTTTTATCGGGAGACTTAGGGGAACGCTGGGTGGAAGGATATTTGTGGCTCCTCTCAGATTCTAGAACTTTCTATCACCGAAATGTGAGGAAAAAGTGTTTCTTCAGCGAAATTTTGATGTTTGCAAAGGATTCTGGGTAACAGAACCTGGTCAGAGCCCCACAAGTCACCCCATCTTAGATTCACCTAGGTCTCTAGTTTTCAAAAATAAACAGGTTTGGTAGGTTGCCCTAGGTGCCGGCTGAGCTAGAGGCCAAAATCTACAGGTAGGCACTTTGCAAAAAACACCTCTGTTTTTTTTCAAAAAATGCGATGTGTCCACGTTGTGTTTTGGGGCGTTTCCTGTCGCGGGCCCTAGGCCTACCCACACAAGTGAGGTATCATGTTTATCAGGAGACTTGGGGGACGGCTGGGTGGAAGGAAATTTGTGTCTCCTCTGAGATTCCAGAACTTTCTGTCACCGAAATGTGAGGAAAACGTGTTTTTTTATCCAAATTTTGAGGTTTGCAAAGGATTCTGGGTAACAGAACCTGGTCAGAGCCCCACAAGTCACCCCATCTTGGATTTCCCTAGGTCACTAGTTTTCCAAAATGCACAGGTTTGGTAGGTTTCCCTAGGTGCCGGCTGAGCTAGAGGCCAAAATCTACAGGTAGGCACTTTGCAAAAAACACCTCTGTTTTCTTTAAAAAAATGTGATGTGTCCACGTTGTGTTTTGGGGCGTTTCCTGTCACGGGCGCTAGGCCTACCCACTCAAGTGAGGTATCATTTTTATCGGGAGAGTTGGGGGAACGCTGGGTGGAAGGAAATTTGTGGCTCCTCTCAGATTCCAGAACTTTCTATCACCGAAATGTGAGGAAAATGTGTTTTTTTAGCCAAATTTTGAGGTTTCCAAAGGATTCTGGGTAACAGAACCTGGTCAGAGCCCCACAAGTCACCCATCTTGGATTCCCCTAGGCCTCTAGTTTTCAAAAATGCACAGGTTTGGTAGGTTTCCCTAGGTGCTGGCTGAGCTAGAGGCTAAAATCTACAGGTAGGCACTTTGCAAAAAACACCTCTGTTTTCTTTAAAAAAATGTGATGTGTCCACATTGTGTTTTGGGGCGTTTCCTGTCACGGGCGCTAGGCCTACCCACTCAAGTGAGGTATCATTTTTATCGGGAGACTTGGGGGAACGCTGGGTGGAAGGAAATTTGTGCTTCCTCTCAGATTCCAGAACTTTCTGTCACCGAAATGTGAGGAAAACTAGTTTTTTTAGCCAAATTTTGAGGTTTGCAAAGGATTCTGGGTAACAGAACCTGGTCAGAGCCCCACAAGTCACCCCATCTTGGATTCCCCTAGGTCTCTAGTTTTCAAAAATGCACAGGTGTGGTAGGTTTCCCTAGGTGCCGGAGCTATAGGCCAAAATCTACAGGTAGGCACTTTGCAAAAAACACCTCTGTTTTCTTTAAAAAAATGTGATGTGTCCACGTTGTGTTTTGGGGCGTTTCCTGTCGCGGGCCCTAGGCCTACCCACACAAGTGAGGTATCATGTTTATCAGGAGACTTGGGGGACTGCTGGGTGGAAGGAAATTTGTGGCTCCTCTCAGATTCCAGAACCTTCTGTCACCGAAATGTGAGGAAAACGTGTTTTTTTAGCCAAATTTTGAGGTTTGCAAAGGATTCTGGATAACAGAACCTGGTCAGAGCCCCACAAGTCACCCCATCATGGATTCCCCTAGGTCTCTAGTTTTAAAAAATGCACAGGATTAGTAGGTTTCCCTAGGTGCCGGCTGAGCTAGAGGCCAAAATCTACAGGTAGGCACTTTGCAAAAAACACCTCTGTTTTCTTTAAAAAAATGTGATGTGTCCACGTTGTGTTTTGGGGCGTTTCCTGTCACGGGCGCTAGGCCTACCCACACAAGTGAGGTATAATTTTTATCGGGAGACTTAGGGGAACGCTGGGTGGAAGGAAATTTGTGGCTCCTCTCAGATTCCAGAACTTTCTGTCACCGAAATGTGAGGAAAAAGTGTTTCTTTAGCCAAATTTTGATGTTTGCAAAGGATTCTGGGTAACAGAACCTGGTCAGAGCCCCACAAGTCACCCCATCTTGGATTCCCCTAGGTCTCTAGTTTTAAAAAATAAACAGGTTTGGTAGGTTGCCCTAGGTACCGGCTGAGCTAGAGGCCAAAATCTACAGGTAGGCACTTTGCAAAAAACACCTCTGTTTTCTTTAAAAAAATGTGATGTGTCCACGTTGTGTTTTGGGGCGTTTCCTGTCGCGGGCCCTAGGCCTACCCACACAAGTGAGGTATCATGTTTATCAGGAGACTTGGGGGACTGCTGGGTGGAAGGAAATTTGTGGCTCCTCTCAGATTCCAGAACTTTCTGTCACCGAAATGTGAGGAAAACGTGTTTTTTTAGCCAAATTTTGAGGTTTGCAAAGGATTCTGGATAACAGAACCTGGTCAGAGCCCCACAAGTCACCCCATCTTGGATTCCCCTAGGTCTCTAGTTTTAAAAAATGCACAGGATTGGTAGGTTTCCCTAGGTGCCGTCTGAGCTAGAGGCCAAAATCTACAGGTAGGCACTTTGCAAAAAACACCTCTGTTTTCTTTAAAAAAATGTGATGTGTCCACGTTGTGTTTTGGGGCGTTTCCTGTCGCGGGCCCTAGGCCTACCCACACAAGTGAGGTATCATGTTTATCAGGAGACTTGGGGGACTGCTGGGTGGAAGGAAATTTGTGGCTCCTCTCAGATTCCAGAACCTTCTGTCACCGAAATGTGAGGAAAACGTGTTTTTTTAGCCAAATTTTGAGGTTTGCAAAGGATTCTGGATAACAGAACCTGGTCAGAGCCCCACAAGTCACCCCATCATGGATTCCCCTAGGTCTCTAGTTTTCAAAAATGCACAGGATTGGTAGGTTTCCCTAGGTGCCGGCTGAGCTAGAGGCCAAAATCTACAGGTAGGCACTTTGCAAAAAACACCTCTGTTTTCTTTAAAAAAATGTGATGTGTCCACGTTGTGTTTTGGGGCGTTTCCTGTCACGGGCGCTAGGCCTACCCACACAAGTGAGGTATAATTTTTATCGGGAGACTTAGGGGAACGCTGGGTGGAAGGAAATTTGTGGCTCCTCTCAGATTCTAGAACTTTCTGTCACCGAAATGTGAGGAAAAAGTGTTTTTTAGCCAAATTTTGATGTTTGCAAAGGATTCTGGGTAACAGAACCTGGTCAGAGCCCCACAAGTCACCCCATCTTGGATTCCCCTAGGTCTCTAGTATTAAAAAATAAACAGGTTTGGTAGGTTGCCCTAGGTACCGGCTGAGCTAGAGGCCAAAATCTACAGGTAGGCACTTTGCAAAAAACACCTCTGTTTTCTTTAAAAAAATGTGATGTGTCCACGTTGTGTTTTGGGGCGTTTCCCGTCGCGGGCCCTAGGCCTACCCACACAAGTGAGGTATCATGTTTATCAGGAGACTTGGGGGACTGCTGGGTGGAAGGAAATTTGTGGCTCCTCTCAGATTCCAGAACTTTCTGTCACCGAAATGTGAGGAAAACGTGTTTTTTTAGCCAAATTTTGAGGTTTGCAAAGGATTCTGGATAACAGAACCTGGTCAGAGCCCCACAAGTCACCCCATCTTGGATTCCCCTAGGTCTCTAGTTTTAAAAAATGCACAGGATTGGTAGGTTTCCCTAGGTGCCGGCTGAGCTAGAGGCCAAAATCTACAGGTAGGCACTTTGCAAAAAACACCTCTGTTTTCTTTAAAAAAATGTGATGTGTCCACGTTGTGTTTTGGGGCGTTCCCTGTCACGGGCGCTAGGCCTACCCACTCAAGTGAGGTATCATTTTTATCGGGAGACTTGGGGGAACGCTGGGTGGAAGGAAATTTGTGCTTCCTCTCAGATTCTAGAACTTTCTGTCACCGAAATGTGAGGAAAACGAGTTTTTTTAGCCAAATTTTGAGGTTTGCAAAGGATTCTGGGTAAGAGAACCTGGTCAGAGCCCCACAAGTCACCCCATCTTGGATTCCCCTAGGTCTCTAGTTTTCAAAAATGCACAGGTTTGGTAGGTTTCCCTAGGTGCCGGCTGAGCTAGAGGCTAAAATCTACAGGTAGGCACTTTGCAAAAAACACCTCTGTTTTCTTTAAAAAAATGTGATGTGTCCACGTTGTGTTTTGGGGCGTTTCCTGTCACGGGCGCTAGGCCTACCCACTCAAGTGAGGTATCATTTTTATTGGGAGACTTGGGGGAACGCTGGGTGGAAGGAAATTTGTGCTTCCTCTCAGATTCCAGAACCTTCTGTCACCGAAATGTGAGGAAAACTAGTTTTTTTAGCCAAATTTTGAGGTTTGCAAAGGATTCTGGGTAACGGAACCTGGTCAGAGCCCCACAAGTCACCCCATCTTGGATTCCCCTAGGTCTCTTGTTTTAAAAAATGCACAGGTGTGGTAGGTTTCCCTAGGTGCCGGAGCTATAGGCCAAAATCTACAGGTAGGCACTTTGCAAAAAACACCTCTGTTTTCTTTAAAAAAATGTGATGTGTCCACGTTGTGTTTTGGGGCGTTTCCTGTCGCGGGCCCTAGGCCTACCCACACAAGTGAGGTATCATGTTTATCAGGAGACTTGGGGGACTGCTGGGTGGAAGGAAATTTGTGGCTCCTCTCAGATTCCAGAACTTTCTGTCACCGAAATGTGAGGAAAACGTGTTTTTTTAGCCAAATTTTGAGGTTTGCAAAGGATTCTGGATAACAGAACCTGGTCAGAGCCCACAAGTCACCCCATCTTGGATTCCCCTATGTCTCTAGTTTTAAAAAATGCACAGGATTGGTATGTTTCCCTAGGTGCCGGCTGAGCTAGAGGCCAAAATCTACAGGTAGGCACTTTGCAAAAAACACCTCTGTTTTCTTTAAAAAAATGTGATGTGTCCACGTTGTGTTTTGGGGCGTTTCCTGTCGCGGTCCCTAGGCCTACCCACACAAGTGAGGTATCATGTTTATCAGGAGACTTGGGGGACTGTTGGGTGGAAGGAAATTTGTGGCTCCTCTCAGATTCCAGAACTTTCTGTCACCGAAATGTGAGTAAAACGTGTTTTTTTAGCCAAATTTTGAGGTTTGCAAAGGATTCTGGATAAAAGAACCTGGTCAGAGCCCCACAAGTCACCCCATCTTGGATTCCCCTAGGTCTCTAGTTTTAAAAAATGCACAGGATTGGTAGGTTTCCCTAGGTGCCGGCTGAGCTAGAGGCCAAAATCTACAGGTAGGCACTTTGCAAAAAACACCTCTGGTTTTTTTTAAAAAATGTGATGTGTCCACGTTGTGTTTTGGGGCGTTTCCTGTCGCGGGCCCTAGGCCTACCCACACAAGTGAGGTATCATGTTTATCAGGAGACTTGGGGGACTGCTGGGTGGAAGGAAATTTGTGTCTCCTCTGAGATTCCAGAACTTTCTGTCACCGAAATGTGAGGAAAACGTGTTTTTTTATCCAAATTTTGAGGTTTGCAAAGGATTCTGGGTAACAGAACCTGGTCAGAGCCCCACAAGTCACCCCATCTTGGATTTCCCTAGGTCACTAGTTTTCCAAAATGCACAGGTTTGGTAGGTTTCCCTAGGTGCCGGCTGAGCTAGAGGCCAAAATCTACAGGTAGGCACTTTGCAAAAAACACCTCTGTTTTCTTTAAAAAAATGTGATGTGTCCACGTTGTGTTTTGGGGCGTTTCCTGTCACGGGCGCTAGGCCTACCCACTCAAGTGAGGTATCATTTTTATCGGGAGAGTTGGGGGAACGCTGGGTGGAAGGAAATTTGTGGCTCCTCTCAGATTCCAGAACTTTCTATCACCGAAATGTGAGTAAAATGTGTTTTTTTAGCCAAATTTTGAGGTTTCCAAAGGATTCTGGGTAACAGAACCTGGTCAGAGCCCCACAAGTCACCCATCTTGGATTCCCCTAGGTCTCTAGTTTTCAAAAATGCACAGGTTTGGTAGGTTTCCCTAGGTGCCGGCTGAGCTAGAGGCTAAAATCTACAGGTAGGCACTTTGCAAAAAACACCTCTGTTTTCTTTAAAAAAATGTGATGTGTCCACGTTGTGTTTTGGGGCGTTTCCTGTCACGGGCGCTAGGCCTACCCACTCAAGTGAGGTATCATTTTTATCGGGAGACTTGGGGGAACGCTGGGTGGAAGGGAATTTGTGCTTCCTCTCAGATTCCAGAACTTTCTGTCACCGAAATGTGAGGAAAACTAGTTTTTTTAGCCAAATTTTGAGGTTTGCAAAGGATTCTGGGTAACAGAACCTGGTCAGAGCCCCACAAGTCACCCCATCTTGGATTCCCCTAGGTCTCTAGTTTTCAAAAATGCACAGGTGTGGTAGGTTTCCCTAGGTGCCGGAGCTATAGGCCAAAATCTACAGGTAGGCACTTTGCAAAAAACACCTCTGTTTTCTTTAAAAAAATGTGATGTGTCCACGTTGTGTTTTGGGGCGTTTCCTGTCACGGGCCCTAGGCCTACCCACACAAGTGAGGTATCATGTTTATCAGGAGACTTGGGGGACTGCTGGGTGGAAGGAAATTTGTTGCTCCTCTCAGATTCCAGAATCTTCTGTCACCGAAATGTGAGGAAAACGTGTTTTTTTAGCCAAATTTTGAGGTTTGCAAAGGATTCTGGATAACAGAACCTGGTCAGAGCCCCACAAGTCACCCCATCATGGATTCCCCTAGGTCTCTAGTTTTCAAACATGCACAGGATTGGTAGGTTTCCCTAGGTGCCGGCTGAGCTAGAGGCCAAAATCTACAGGTAGGCACTTTGCAAAAAACACCTCTGTTTTCTTTAAAAAAATGTGATGTGTCCACGTTGTGTTTTGGGGCGTTTCCTGTCACGGGCGCTAGGCCTACCCACACAAGTGAGGTATAATTTTTATCGGGAGACTTAGGGGAACGCTGGGTGGAAGGAAATTTGTGGCTCCTCTCAGATTCCAGAACTTTCTGTCACCGAAATGTGAGGAAAAAGTGTTTCTTTAGCCAAATTTTGATGTTTGCAAAGGATTCTGGGTAACAGAACCTGGTCAGAGCCCCACAAGTCACCCCATCTTGGATTCCCCTAGGTCTCTAGTTTTAAAAAATAAACAGGTTTGGTAGGTTGCCCTAGGTACCGGCTGAGCTAGAGGCCAAAATCTACAGGTAGGCACTTTGCAAAAAACACCTCTGTTTTCTTTAAAAAAATGTGATGTGTCCACGTTGTGTTTTGGGGCGTTTCCTGTCGCGGGCCCTAGGCCTACCCACACAAGTGAGGTATCATGTTTATCAGGAGACTTGGGGGACTGCTGGGTGGAATGAAATTTGTGGCTCCTCTCAGATTCCAGAACTTTCTGTCACCGAAATGTGAGGAAAACGTGTTTTTTTAGCCAAATTTTGAGGTTTGCAAAGGATTCTGGATAACAGAACCTGGTCAGAGCCCCACAAGTCACCCCATCTTGGATTCCCCTAGGTCTCTAGTTTTAAAAAATGCACAGGATTGGTAGGTTTCCCTAAGAGCCGGCTGAGCTAGAGGCCGAAATCTACAGGTAGGCACTTTGCAAAAAACACCTCTGTTTTCTTTAAAAAAATGTGATGTGTCCACGTTGTGTTTTGGGGCGTTTCCTGTCACGGGCGCTAGGCCTACCCACTCAAGTGAGGTATCATTTTTATCGGGAGAGTTGGGGGAACGCTGGGTGGAAGGAAATTTGTGGCTCCTCTCAGATTCCAGAACTTTCTATCACCGAAATGTGAGGAAAATGTGTTTTTTTAGCCAAATTTTGAGGTTTGCAAAGGATTCTGGGTAACAGAACCTGGTCAGAGCCCCACAAGTCACCCATCTTGGATTCCCCTAGGTCTCTAGTTTTCAAAAATGCACAGGTTTGGTAGGTTTCCCTAGGTGCCGGCTGAGCTAGAGGCTAAAATCTACAGGTAGGCACTTTGCAAAAAACACCTCTGTTTTCTTTAAAAAAATGTGATGTGTCCACGTTGTGTTTTGGGGCGTTTCCTGTCACGGGCGCTAGGCCTACCCACTCAAGTGAGGTATAATTTTTATCGGTAGACTTGGGAGAATGCTGGGTGGAAGGAAATTTGTGCTTCCTCTCAGATTCCAGAACTTTCTGTCACCGAAATGTGAGGAAAACTAGTTTTTTTAGCCAAATTTTGAGGTTTGCAAAGGATTCTGGGTAACGGAACCTGGTCAGAGCCCCACAAGTCACCCCATCTTGGATTCCCCTAGGTCTCTAGTTTTCAAAAATGCACAGGTGTGGTAGGTTTCCCTACGTGCCGGAGCTATAGGCCAAAATCTACAGTTAGGCACTTTGCAAAAAACACCTCTGTTTTCTTTAAAAAAATGTGATGTGTCCACGTTGTGTTTTGGGGCGTTTCCTGTTGCGGGCCCTAGGCCTACCCACACAAGTGAGGTATCATGTTTATCAGGAGACTTGGGGGACTGCTGGGTGGAAGGAAATTTGTGGCTCCTCTCAGATTCCAGAACTTTCTGTCACCGAAATGTGAGGAAATAGTGTTTCTTTAGCAAAATTTTGAGTTTTGCAAAGGATTCTGGGTAACAGAACCTGGTCAGACCCCCACAAGTCACCCCATCGTGGATTCCCCTAGGTCTCTAGTTTTCAAGAATGCACAGGATAGGTAGGTTTCCCCAGGTGCCTGCTGAGCTAGATGCCAAAATCTACAGGTAGGCACTTTGCAAAAAACACCTCTGTTTTCTTTAAAAAAATGTGATGTGTCCACGTTGTGTTTTGGGGCGTTTCCTGTCACGGGCGCTAGGCCTACCCACACAAGTGAGGTATAATTTGCATCGGGAGACTAAGGGGAACGCTGGGTGGAAGGAAATTTGTGGCTCCTCTCAGATTCCAGAACTTTCTGTCACCGAAATGTGAAGAAAATGTGTTTTTTTAGCCAAATTTTGAGGTTTGCAAAGGATTCTGGGTAACAGAACCTGGTCAGAGCCCCACAAGTCACCCCATCGTGGATTCCCCTAGGTCTCTAATTTTCAAAAATGCACAGGTTAGGTTGGTTTCCCTAGGGGCCTGCTGAGCTAGATGCCAAAATCTACAGGTAGGCACTTTGCAAAAAAACACCTCTGTTTTCTTTAAAAAAATGTGATGTGTCCACGTTGTGTTTTGGGGCGTTTCCTGTCACGGGCGCTAGGCCTACCACACAAGTGAGGTATATTTTTTATCGGGAGACTTAGGGGAACGCTGGGTGGAAGGAAATTTGTGGCTCCTCTCTGATTCCAGAACTTTCTGTTACCGAAATGTGAGGAAAACGTGTTTGTTTAGCCACGTTTTGAGGTATGCAAAGGATTCTGGGTAACATAACCTGGTCAGAGCCCCACAAGTCACCCATCTTGGATTCCCCTAGGTCTCTAGTTTTCAAAAATGCACAGGTTTGGTAGGTTTCCCTAGGTGCCGGCTGAGCTAGAGGCCAAAATCTACAGGTAGGCACTTTGCAAAAAACACCTCTGTTTTCTTTAAAAAAATGTAATGTGTCCATGTTGCGTTTTGGGGCATTTTCTGTTGCGGGCACTAAGTCTACCCACACAAGTGAGGTATCATTTTTATCAGGAGACTTGGGGGAACGCTGTGTGGAAGAAAATGTGTGGCTCCTCTCTGATTCCAGAACTATCTGTCACCAAAATATTAGGAAAATTTGTTTTTGTAGCCAGATTTTGAGGTTTGCCAAGTATTCTGGGTAACAGAACCTTGTCAGAGCCCCACAAGTCACCCCATCTTCGATTCCCCTAGGTCTCTAGTTTTCAAGAATGCACAGGTTTGGTAGGTTTCCCTAGGTGCCGGCTGAGCTAGAGGCCAAAATCTACAGGTAGGCACTTTGCAAAAAACACCTCTGTTTTCTTTAAAAAAATGTGATGTGTCCACGTTGTGTTTTGGGGCGTTTCCTGTCGCGGGCCCTAGGCCTACCCACACAAGTGAGGTATCATTTTTATCAGGAGACTTGGGGGAATGCTGGGTGGAAGGAAATTTGTGGCTCCTCTCAGATTCCAGAACTTTCTGTCACCAAAATATGAGGAAAACTTGTTTTTTTAGCCAAATTTTGAGGTTTGCCAAGGATTCTGGGTAACAGACCCTGGTCAGAGCCCCACAAGTCACCCCATCTTGGATTCCCCTAGGTCTCTAGTTTTCAACAATGCACAGGTTTGGTAGGTTTCCCTAGGTGCCGGCTGAGCTAGAGGCCAAAATCTACAGGTAGGCACTTTGCAAAAAACACCTCTGTTTTCTTTAAAAAAATGTGATGTGTCCACGTTGTGTTTTGGGGCGTTTCCTGTCGCGGGCCCTAGGCCTACCCACACAAGTGAGGTATCATTTTTATCAGGAGACTTGGGGGAATGCTGGGTGGAAGGAAATTTGTGGCTCCTCTCAGATTCCAGAACTTTCGGTCACCGAAATGTGAGGAAAACGTGTTTTTTTAGCCAAATTATGAGGTTTGCAAAGGATTCTGGGTAACAGAACCTGGTCAGAGCCCCACAAGTCACCCCATCTTGGATTCCCCTAGGTCTCTAGTTTTAAAAAATGCTCAGGTGTGGTAGGTTTCCCTAGGTGCCGGCTGAGCTAGAGGCCAAAATCTACAGGTAGGCACTTTGCAAAAAACACCTCTGTTTTCTTTTAAAAAAATGTGATGTGTCCACGTTGTGTTTTGGGGCGTTTCCTGTCACGGGCGCTAGGCCTACCCACACAAGTGAGGTATAATTTTTTTCGGGAGACTTAGGGGAACGCTGGGTGGAAGGAAATTTGTGGCTCATCTCAGATTCCAGAACTTTCTGTCACCGAAATGTGAGGAAAAAGTGTTTCTTTAGCCACATTTTGATGTTTGCAAAGGATTCTGGGTAACAGAACCTGGTCAGAGGCCCACAAGTCACCCCATCTTGGATTCCCCTATGTCTCTAGTTTTCAAAAATAAACAGGTTTGGTAGGTTGCCCTAGGTGTCGGCTGAGCTAGGGGCCAAAATCTACAGGTAGGCACTTTGCAAAAAACACCTCTGTTTTCTTTAAAAAAATGTGATGTGTCCACGTTGTGTTTTGGGGCGTTTCCTGTCGCGGGCCCTACGCCTACCCACAGAAGTGAGGTATCATGTTTATCAGGAGACTTGGGGGACTGCTGGGTGGAAGGAAATTTGTGGCTCCTCTCAGATTCCAGAACTTTCAGTCACCGAAATGTGAGGAAAACGTGTTTTTTTAGCCAAATTATGAGGTTTGCAAAGGATTCTGGGTAACAGAACCTGGTCAGAGCCCCACAAGTCACCCCATCTTGGATTCCCCTAGGTCTCTAGTTTTCAAAAATAAACAGGTTTGGTAGGTTGCCCTAGGTGCCGGCTGAGCTAGGGGCCAAATTCTACAGGTAGGCACTTTGCAAAAAACACCTCTGTTTTCTTTCAAAAAATGTGATGTGTCCACGTTGTGTTTTGGGGCGTTTCCTGTCGCGGGCCCTAGGCCTACCCACACAAGTGAGGTATCATGTTTATCAGGAGACTGGGGGGACTGCTGGGTGGAAGGAAATTTGTGGCTCCTCTCAGATTCCAGAACTTTCTGTCACCGAAATGTGAGGAAAACGTGTTTTTTTAGCCAAATTTTGAGGTTTGCAAAGGATTCTGGGTAACAGAACTTGGTCAGAGCCCCACAAGTCACCCCATCTTGGATTCCCCTAGGTCTCTAGTTTTCAAAAATGCACAGGTTTGGTAGGTTTCCCTAGGTGCCGGCAGAGCTAGAGGCCAAAATCTACAGGTATGCACTTTGCAAAAAACACCTCTGTTTTCTTTAAAAAAATGTGATGTGTCCACGTTGTGTTTTGGGGCGTTTCCTGTCACGGGCGCTAGGCCTACCCACTCAAGTGAGGTATCATTTTTATCGGGAGACTTGGGGGAACGCTGGGTGGAAGGAAATTCGTGCTTCCTCTCAGATTCTAGAACTTTCTGTCACCAAAATATGAGGAAAATTTGTTTTTTTAGCAACATTTTGAGGTTTGCCAAGGATTCTGGGTAACAGAACCTTGTTAGAGCCCCACAAGTCACCCCATCTTGGATTCCCCTAGGTCTCTAGTTTTCAAAAATGCACAGGTTTGGTAGGTTTCCCTAGGTGCCGGCTGAGCTAGAGGCCAAAATCTACAGGTAGGCACTTTGCAAAAAACACCTCTGTTTTCTTTAAAAAAATTGATGTGTCCACGTTGTGTTTTGGGGCGTTTCCTGTCGAGGGCCCTAGGCCTACCCACTCAAGTGAGGTATAATTTTTATCAGGAGACTTGGGGGAACGCTGGGTGGAAGGAAATTTGTGGCTCCTCTCAGATTCCAGAACTTTCGGTCACCGAAATGTGAGGAAAACTTGTTTTTTAATCCAAATTTTGAAGTTAGCAAAGGATTCTGGGTAACAGAACCTGGTCAGAGTCCCTCAAGTCACCCCATCTTGGATTCCCCTAGGTCTCTAGTTTTCAAAAATGCACAGGTTTGGTAGGTTTCCCTAGGTGCCGTCTGAGCTAGAGGCCAAAATCTACAGGTAGGCACTTTGCAAAAAACACCTCTGTTTTCTTTTAAAAAATGTGATGTATCCACGTTGTGTTTTGGGGCGTTTCCTGTCACGGGCGCTAGGCCTACCCACACAAGTGAGGTATCATTTTTATCTGGAGACTTGGGGGAATGCTGGGTGGAAGGAAATTTGTGGCTCCTCTCAGATTCCAGAACTTTCTGTCACCGAAATGTGAGGGAAAAGTGTTTTTTTAGCCAAATTTTGAGGTTTACAGAGGATTCTGGGTAACAGAACCTGGTCAGAGCCCCACAAGTCACCCCATCTTGGATTCCCCTAGATCTCTAGTTTTAAAAAATGCACAGGTTTGGTAGGTTTCCCTAGGTGCCGGCTGAGCTAGAGGCCAAAATCTACAGGTAGGCACTTTGCAAAAAACACCTCTGTTTTCTTTAAAAAAATGTGATGTGTCCATGTTGCGTTTTGGGGCATTTCCTGTTGCGGGCGCTAGGTCTACCCACACATGTGAGGTATCTTTTTTATCAGGAGACTTGGGGGAACGCTGGGTGGAAGGAAATGTGTGTCTTCTCTCTGATTCCAGAACTTTCTGTCACCAAAATATGAGGAAATCTTGTTTTTTTAGCCAAATTTTGAGGTTTGCCAAGGATTCTGGGTAACAGACCGTGGTCAGAGCCCCACAAGTCACCCCATCTTGGATTCCCCTAGGTCTCTAGTTTTCAAAAATGCACAGGTTTAGTAGGTTTCCCTAGGTGCCGGCTGAGCTAGAGGCCAAAATCTACAGGTATGCACTTTGCAAACAACACCTCTGTTTTCTTTAAAAAAATGTGATGTGTCCACGTTGTGTTTTGGGGCGTTTCCTTTCACGGGCGCTAGGTCTACCCACTCAAGTGAGGTATTATTTTTATCGGGAGACTTGGGGGAACGCTGGGTGGAAGGAAATTTGTGCTACCTCTCAGATTCTAGAACTTTCTGTCACCAAAATATGAGGAAAATTTGTTTTTTTAGCAACATTTTGAGGTTTGCCAAGGATTCTGGGTAACAGAACCTTGTCAGAGCCCCACAAGTCACCCCATCTTGGATTCCCCTAGGTCTCTAGTTTTAAAAAATGCACAGGTTTGGTAGGTTTACCTAGGTGCCGGCTGAGCTAGAGGACAAAATCTACAGGTAGGCACTTTGCAAAAAACACCTCTGTTTTCTTTTAAAAAATGTGATGTATCCACGTTGTGTTTTGGGGCGTTTCCTGTCACGGGCGCTAGGCCTACCCACACAAGTGAGGTATCATTTTTATCTGGAGACTTGGGGGAATGCTGGGTGGAAGGAAATTTGTGGCTCCTCTCAGATTCCAGAACTTTCTGTCACCGAAATGTGAGGGAAAAGTGTTTTTTTAGCCAAATTTTGAGGTTTACAAAGGATTCTGGGTAACAGAACCTGGTCAGAGCCCCACAAGTCACCCCATCTTGGATTCCCCTAGATCTCTAGTTTTAAAAAATGCACAGGTTTGGTAGGTTTCCCTAGGTGCCGGCTGAGCTAGAGGCCAAAATCTACAGGTAGGCACTTTGCAAATAACACCTCTGTTTTCTTTAAAAAAATGTGATGAGTCCATGTTGCGTTTTGGGGCATTTCCTGTTGCGGGCGCTAGGTCTACCCACACATGTGAGGTATCTTTTTTATCAGGAGACTTGGGGGAACGCTGGGTGGAAGGAAATGTGTGTCTTCTCTCTGATTCCAGAACTTTCTGTCACCAAAATATGAGGAAATCTTGTTTTTTTAGCCAAATTTTGAGGTTTGCCAAGGATTCTGGGTAACAGACCCTGGTCAGAGCCCCACAAGTCACCCCATCTTGGATTCCCCTAGGTCTCTAGTTTTCAAAAATGCACAGGTTTAGTAGGTTTCCCTAGGTGCCGGCTGAGCTAGAGGCCAAAATCTACAGGTATGCACTTTGCAAACAACACCTCTGTTTTCTTTAAAAAAATGTGATGTGTCCACGTTGTGTTTTGGGGCGTTTCCTTTCACGGGCGCTAGGTCTACCCACTCAAGTGAGGTATTATTTTTATCGGGAGACTTGGGGGAACGCTGGGTGGAAGGAAATTTGTGCTTCCTCTCAGATTCTAGAACTTTCTGTCACCAAAATATGAGGAAAATTTGTTTTTTTAGCAACATTTTGAGGTTTGCCAAGGATTCTGGGTAACAGAACCTTGTCAGAGCCCCACAAGTCACCCCATCTTGGATTCCCCTAGGTCTCTAGTTTTAAAAAATGCACAGGTTTGGTAGGTTTACCTAGGTGCCGGCTGAGCTAGAGGACAAAATCTACAGGTAGGCACTTTGCAAAAAACACCTCTGTTTTCTTTCAAAAAATGTGATGTGTCAACGTTGTGTTTTGGGGCGTTTCCTGTCACGGGCGCTAGGCCTACCCACGCAAGTGAGGTATCATTTTTATCGGGAGACTTGGAGGAACGCTGGGTGGAAGGAAATTTGTGCTTCCTCTCAGATTCCAGAACTTTCTGTCACCGAAACATGAGGAAAACTATTTTTTTTAGCCAAATTTTGAGGTTTGCAAAGGATTCTGGGTAACAGAACCTGGTCAGAGTCCCACAAGTCACCCCATCTTGGATTCCCCTAGGTCTCTAGTTTTAAAAAATGCTCAGGTGTGGTAGGTTTCCCTAGGTGCCGGCTTAGCTAGAGGCCAAAATCTACAGGTAGGCACTTTGCAAAAAACACCTCTGTTTTCTTTAAAAAAAATGTGATGTGTCCATGTTGTGTTTTGGGGCGTTTCCTGTCACGGGCGCTAGGCCTACCCACACAAGTGAGGTATAATTTTTTTCGGGAGACTTAGGGGAACGCTGGGTGGAATGAAATTTGTGGCTCCTCTCAGATTCCAGAACTTTCTGTCACCGAAATGTGAGGAAAAAGTGTTTCTTTAGCCACATTTTGATGTTTGCAAAGGATTCTGGGTAACAGAACCTGGTCAGAGCCCCACAAGTCACCCCATCTTGGATTCCCCTAGGTCTCTAGTTTTCAAAAATAAACAGGTTTGGTAGGTTGCCCTAGGTGCCGGCTGAGCTAGGGGCCAAAATCTACAGGTAGGCACTTTGCAAAAAACACCTCTGTTTTCTTTAAAAAAATGTGATGTGTCCACGTTGTGTTTTGGGGCGTTTCCTGTCGCGGGCCCTACGCCTACCCACACAAGTGAGGTATCATGTTTATCAGGAGACTGGGGGGACTGCTGGATGGAAGGAAATGTGTGGCTCCTCTCAGATTCCAGAACTTTCTGTCACCGAAATGTGAGGAAAACGTGTTTTTTTAGCCAAATTTTGAGGTTTGCAAAGGATTCTGGGTAACAGAAACTGGTCAGAGCCCCACAAGTCACCCCATCTTGGATTCCCCTAGGTCTCTAGTTTTAAAAAATGCACAGGTTTGGTAGGTTTCCCTAGGTGCCGGCTGAGCTAGAGGCCAAAATCTACAGGTATGCATTTTGCAAAAAACATCTCTGTTTTCTTTAAAAAAATGTGATGTGTCCACGTTGTGTTTTGGGGCGTTTCCTGTCACGAACGCTAGGCCTACCCACTCAAGTGAGGTATCATTTTTATCGGGAGACTTGGGGGAACGCTGGGTGGAAGGAAATTTGTGCTTCCTCTCAGATTCTAGAACTTTCTGTCACCAAAATATGAGGAAAATTTGTTTTTTTAGCAAAATTTTGAGGTTCGCCAAGGATTCTGGGTAACAGAACCTTGTCAGAGCCCCACAAGTCACCCCATCTTGGATTCCCCTAGGTCTCTAGTTTTAAAAAATGCACAGGTTTGGTAGGTTTCCCTAGGTGCCGGCTGAGCTAGAGGCCAAAATCTACAGGCAGGCACTTTGCAAAAAACACCTCTGTTTTCTTTCAAAAAATGTGATGTGTCCACGTTGTGTTTTGGGGCGTTTCCTGTCACGGGCGCTAGGCCTACCCACGCAAGTGAGGTATCATTTTTATCGGGAGACTTGGAGGAACGCTGGGTGGAAGGAAAATTGTGCTTCCTCTCAGATTCCAGAACTTTCTGTCACCGAAATATGAGGAAAACTATTTTTTTTAGCCAAATTTTGAGGTTTGCAAAGGATTCTGGGTAACAGAACCTGGTCAGAGTCCCACAAGTCACCCCATCTTGGATTCCCCTAGGTCTCTAGTTTTAAAAAATGCTCAGGTGTGGTAGGTTTCCCTAGGTGCCGGCTGAGCTAGAGGCCAAAATCTACAGGTGGGCACTTTGCAAAAAACACCTCTGTTTTCTTTTTAAAAAATGTGATGTGTCCACGTTGTGTTTTGGGGCGTTTCCTGTCACGGGTGCTAGGCCTACCCACACCAGTGAGGTATCATTTTTATCGGGAGACTTAGGGGAACGCTGGGTGGAAGGAAATTTGTGGCTCCTCTCAGATTCCAGAACTTTCTGTCACCAAAATGTGAGGAAATAGTGTTTCTTTAGCCAAATTTTGAGGTTTGCAAAGGATTCTGGGTAACAGAACCTGGTCAGAGCCCCACAAGTCACCCCATCTTGGATTACCCTAGGTCTCTAGTTTAAAAAAATGCACAGGTTTGGTAGGTTTCCCTAGGTGCCGGCTGAGCTAGAGGACAAAATCTACAGGTAGGCACTTTGCAAAAAACACCTCTGTTTTCTTTCAAAAAATGTGATGTGTCCACGTTGTGTTTTGGGGCGTTTCCTGTCACGGGCGCTAGGCCTACCCACGCAAGTGAGGTATCATTTTTATCGGAAGACTTGGAGGAACGCTGGGTGGAAGGAAATTTGTGCTTCCTCTCAGATTCCAGAACTTTCTGTCACCGAAATATGAGGAAAACTATTTTTTTTAGCCAAATTTTGAGGTTTGCAAAGGATTCTGGGTAACAGAACCTGGTCAGAGTCCCACAAGTCACCCCATCTTGGATTCCCCTAGGTTCTCTAGTTTTAAAAAATGCTCAGGTGTGGTAGGTTTCCCTAGGTGCCGGCTGAGCTAGAGGCCAAAATCTACAGGTAGGCACTTTGCAAAAAACACCTCTGTTTTCTTTTAAAAAAATGTGATGTGTCCACGTTGTGTTTTGGGGCGTTTCCTGTCACGGGCGCTAGGCCTACCCACACAAGTGAGGTATAATTTTTTTCAGGAGACTTAGGGGAACGCTGGGTGGAAGGAAATTTGTGGCTCCTCTCAGATTCCAGAACTTTCTGTCACCGAAATGTGAGGAAAAAGTGTTTCTTTAGCCACATTTTGATGTTTGCAAAGGATTCTGGGTAACAGAACCTGGTCAGAGCCCCACAAGTCACCCCATCTTGTATTCCCCTAGGTCTCCAGTTTTCAAAAATAAACAGGTTTGGTAGGTTGCCCTAGGTACCGGCTGAGCTAGGGGCCAAAATCTACAGGTAGGCACTTTGCAAAAAACACCTCTGTTTTCTTTCAAAAAATGTGATGTGTCCACGTTGTGTTTTGGGGCGTTTCCTGTCGCGGGCCCTACGCCTACCCACACAAGTGAGGTATCATGTTTATCAGGAGACTTGGGGGACTGCTGGGTGGAAGGAAATTTGTGGCTCCTCTCAGATTCCAGAACTTTCTGTCACCGAAATATGAGGAAAACTATTTTTTTTAGCCAAATTTTGAGGTTTGCAAAGGATTCTGGGTAACAGAACCTGGTCAGAGTCCCACAAGTCACCCCATCTTGGATTCCCCTAGGTCTCTAGTTTTAAAAAATGCTCAGGTGTGGTAGGTTTCCCTAGGTGCCGGCTGAGCTAGAGGCCAAAATCTACAGGTAGGCACTTTGCAAAAAACACCTCTGTTTTCTTTTTAAAAAATGTGATGTGTCCACGTTGTGTTTTGGGGCGTTTCCTGTCACGGGTGCTAGGCCTACCCACACAAGTGAGGTATCATTTTTATCGGGAGACTTAGGGGAACGCTGGGTGGAAGGAAATTTGTGGCTCCTCTCAGATTCCAGAACTTTCTGTCACCGAAATGTGAGGAAATAGTGTTTCTTTAGCCAAATTTTGAGGTTTGCAAAGGATTCTGGGTAACATGACCTGGTCAGAGCCCCACAAGTCACCCCATCTTGGATTCCACTAGGTCTTTAGTTTTCAAAAATGCACAGGTGTGGTAGGTTTCCCTAAGAGCCGGCTGAGCTAGAGGCCAAAATCTACAGGTAGGCACTTTGCAAAAAACACCTGTTTTCTTTCAAAAAATGTGATGTGTCCACGTTGTGTTTTGGGGCATTTCCTGTCGCGGGCGCTAGGCCTACCCACACAAGTGAGGTATCATTTTTATCGGGAGAGTTGGGGGAATGCTGGGTGGAAGGAAATTTGTGGCTCCTCTCAGATTCCAGAACTTTCTGTCACATAAATGTGAGGAAAACATGTTTTTTTAGCCAAATTTTGAGGTTTGCAAAGGATTCTGGGTAACAGAACCTGGTCAGAGCCCCACAAGTCACCCATCTTGGATTACCCTAGGTCTCTAGTTTTCAAAAATGCACAGGTTTGGTAGGTTTCCCTAGGTGCCGGCTGAGCTAGAGGCTAAAATCTACAGGTAGGCACTTTGCAAAAAACACCTCTGTTTTCTTTAAAAAAATGTGATGTGTCCACGTTGTATTTTGGGGCGTTTCCTGTCACGGGCGCTAGGCCTACCCACTCAAGTGAGGTATCATTTTTATCGGGAGACTTGGGGGAACGCTGGGTGGAAGGAAATTTGTGCTTCCTCTCAGATTCCAGAACTTTCTGTCACCGAAATGTGAGGAAAACTAGTTTTTTTTTTGCCAAATTTTGAGGTTTGCAAAGGATTCTGGGTAACAGAACCTGGTCAGAGCCCCACAAGTCACCCCATCTTGGATTCCCCTAGGTCTCTAGTTTTCAAAAATGCACAGGTGTGGTAGGTTTCCCTAGGTGCCGGCTGAGCTATAGGCCAAAATCTACAGGTAGGCACTTTGCAAAAAACACCTGTTTTCTTTAAAAAAAATGTGATGTGTCCACGTTGTGTTTTGGGGCGTTTCCTGTCATGGGCGCTAGGCCTACCCACACAAGTGAGGTATAATTTTTATCGGGAGACTTAGGGGAACGCTGGGTGGAAGGAAATTTGTGGCTCCTCTCAGATTCCAGAACTTTCTGTCACCGAAATGTGAGGAAAAAGTGTTTCTTTAGCCAAATTTTGATGTTTGCAAAGGATTCTGGGTAACAGAACCTGGTCAGAGCCCCACAAGTCACCCCATCTTGGATTCCCCTAGGTCTCTAGTTTTCAAAAATAAACAGGTTTGGTAGGTTGCCCTAGGTGCCGGCTGAGCTAGAGGCCAAAATCTACAGGTAGGCACTTTGCAAAAAACACCTCTGTTTTCTTTAAAAAAATGTGATGTGTCCACGTTGTGTTTTGGGGCGTTTCCTGTCACGGGCCCTAGGCCTACCCACACAAGTGAGGTATCATGTTTATCAGGAGACTTTGGGGACTGCTGAGTGGAAGGAAATTTGTGGCTCCTCTCAGATTCCAGAACTTTCTGTCACCGAAATGTGAGGAAAATGTGTTTTTTTAGCCAAATTTTGATGTTTGCAAAGGATTCTGGGTAACAGAACCTGGTCAGACCCCCACAAGTCACCCCATCGTGGATTCCCCTAGGTCTCTAGTTTTCAAAAATGCATAGGTTAGGTAGGTTTCCCTAGGTGTCTGCTGAGCTAGATGCCAAAATCTACAGGTAGGCACTTTGCAAAAAACACCTCTATTTTCTTTAAAAAAATGTGATGCATCCACGTAGCGTTTTGGGGCGTTTCCTGTCACGGGAGCTAGGCCTACCCACACAAGTGAGGTATCATTTTTATCGGGAGACTTGGGGGAACGCTGGGTGGAAGGAAATTCTTGGCTCCTCTCAGATTCCAGAACTTTCTGTCACCGAAATGTGAGGAAAACGTGTTTGTTTAGCCAAGTTTTGAGGTTTGCAAAGGATTCTGGGTAACAGAACCTGGTCAGAGCCCCACAAGTCACCCATCTTGGATTCCCCTAGGTCTCTAGTTTTCAAAAATGCACAGGTGTGGTAGGTTTCCCTAGGTGCCGGCTGAGCTAGAGGCAAAAATCTACAGGTAGGCACTTTGCAAAAAACACCTGTTTTCTTTAAAAAAAATGTGATGTGTCCACGTTGTGTTTTGGGGCGTTTCCTGTCATGGGCGCTAGGCCTACCCACACAAGTGAGGTATAATTTTTATCGGGAGACTTAGGGGAACGCTGGGTGGAAGGAAATTTGTGGCTCCTCTCAGATTCCAGAACTTTCTGTCACCGAAATGTGAGGAAAAAGTGTTTCTTTAGCCAAATTTTGATGTTTGCAAAGGATTCTGGGTAACAGAACCTGGTCAGAGCCCCACAAGTCACCCCATCTTGGATTCCCCTAGGTCTCTAGTTTTCAAAAATAATCAGGTTTGGTAGGTTGCCCTAGGTGCCGGCTGAGCTAGAGGCCAAAATCTACAGGTAGGCACTTTGCAAAAAACACCTCTGTTTTCTTTAAAAAAATGTGATGTGTCCACGTTGTGTTTTGGGGCGTTTCCTGTCACGGGCCCTAGGCCTACCCACACAAGTGAGGTATCATGTTTATCAGGAGACTTGGGGGACTGCTGGGTGGAAGGAAATTTGTGGCTCCTCTCAGATTCCAGAACTTTCTGTCACCGAAATGTGAGGAAAACGTGTTTTTTTAGCCAAATGTTGAGGTTTGCAAAGGATTCTGGGTAACAGAACCTGGTCAGAGCCCCACAAGTCACCCCATCTTGGATTCCCCTAGGTCTCTAGTTTTCAAAAATGCACAGGTTTGGTAGGTTTCCCTAGGTGCCGGCTGAGCTAGAGGCCAAAATCTACAGGTAGGCACTTTGCAAAAAACACCTCTGTTTTCTTTAAAAAAAATGTGATGTGTCCACGTTGTGTTTTGGTGCGTTTCCTGTCACGGGCGCTAGGCCTACTCACTCAAGTGAGGTATCATTTTTATCGGGAGACTTGGGGGAACGCTGGGTGGAAGGAAATTTTGTGCTTCCTCTCAGATTCTAGAACTTTCTGTCACCGAAATGTGAGGAAAACTAGTTTTTTTAGCCAAATTTTGAGGTTTGCAAAGGATTCTGGGTAACAGAACCTGGTCAGAGCCCCACAAGTCACCCCATCTTGGATTCCCCTAGGTCTCTAGTTTTCAAAAATGCACAGGTTTGGTAGGTTTCCCTAAGAGCCGGCTGAGCTAGAGGCCAAAATCTACAGATAGGCACTTTGCAAAAAACACCTCTGTTTTCTTTCAAAAAATGTGATGTGTCCACGTTGTGTTTTGGGGCATTTCCTGTCCCGGGCGCTAGGCCTACCCACACAAGTGAGGTATCATTTTTATCGGGAGAGTTGGGGGAACGCTGGGTGGAAGGAAATTTGTGGCTCCTCTCAGATTCCAGAACTTTCTGTTACCCAAATGTCAGGAAAACGTGTTTTTTAGCTAAATTTTGAGGTTTGCAAAGGATTCTGGGTAACAGAACCTGGTCAGAGCCCCAAAAGTCCCCCCATCTTGGATTCCCCTAGGTCTCTAGTTTTAAAAAATGCAAAGGTTTTGTAGGTTTCCCTAGGTGCCGGCTGAGCTAGAGGCCAAAATCTACAGGTAGTCACTTTGCAAAAAACACCTCTGTTTTCTTTAAAAAAAATGTGATGTATCCACGTTGCGTTTTGGGCGTTTCCTGTCACGGGAGCTAGGCCTACCCACACAAGTGATGTATCATTTTTATCGGGAGACTTGGGGGAACGCTGGGTGGAAGGAAATTTTTGGCTCCTCTCAGATTCCAGAACTTTCTGTCACCGAAATGTGAGGAAAACGTGTTTGTTTAGCCAAGTTTTGAGGTTTGCAAAGGATTCTGGGTAACAGAACCTGGTCAGAGCCCCACAAGTCACCCATCTTGGATTCCCCTAGGTCTCTAGTTTTCAAAAATGCACAGGTTTGGTAGGTTTCCCTAGGTGCCGGCTGAGCTAGAGGCCAAAATCTACAGGTAGTCACTTTGCAAAAAACACCTCTGTTTTCTTTAAAAAAATGTGATGTGTCCACGTTGTGTTTTGGGGCGTTTCCTGTCACGGGCGCTAGGCCAAACCACACAAGTGAGGTATAATTTTTATCGGGAGACTTAGGGGAACGCTGGGTGGAAGGAAATTTGTGGCTCCTCTCAGATTCCAGAACTTTCTGTCACCGAAATGTGAGGAAAATGTGTTTTTTTAGCCAAATTTTGAGGTTTGCAAAGGATTCTGGGTAACAGAACCTGGTCAGACCCCCACAAGTCACCCCATCGTGGATTCCCCTAGGTCTCTAGTTTTCAAAAATGCACAGATTAGGTAGGTTTCCCTAGGTGTCTGCTGAGTTAGATGCCAAAATCTACAGGTAGGCACTTTGCAAAAAAACACCTCTGTTTTCTTTAAAGAATTGTGATGTGTCCACGTTGTGTTTTGGGTCGTTTCCTGTCACGGGCGCTAGGCCTACCACACAAGTGAGGTATCATTTTTATCGGGAAACTTGGGGGAATGCTGGGTGGAAGGAAATTTGTGCTTCCTCTCAGATTCCAGAACTTTCTGTTACCGAAATGTGAGGAAAACATGTTTTTTAGCCAAATTTTGAGGTTTGCAAAGGATTCTGGGTAACAGAACCTGGTCAGAGCCCCAAAAGTCCCCCCATCTTGGATTCCCCTAGGTCTCTAGTTTTCAAAAATGCAAAGGTTTGGTAGGTTTCCCTCGGTGCCGGCTGAGCTAGAGGCCAAATTCTACAGGTAGGCACTTTGTAAAAAACACCTCTGTTTTCTTTAAAAAAATGTGATGCATCCACGTTGCGTTTCGGGGCGTTTCCTGTCACGGGAGCTAGGCCTACCCACACAAGTGAGGTAGCATTTTTATCGGGAGACTTGGGGGAACGCTGGGTGGAAGGAAATTCTTGGCTCCTCTCAGATTCCAGAACTTTCTGTCACCGAAATTTGAGGAAAACGTGTTTGTTTAGCCAAGTTTTGAGGTTTGCAAAGGATTCTGGGTAACAGAACCTGGTCAGAGCCCCACAAGTCACCCATCTTGGATTCCCCTAGGTCTCTAGTTTTCAAAAATGCACAGGTTTGGTAGGTTTCCCTAGGTGCCGGCTGAGCTAGAGGCTAAAATCTACAGGTAGGCACTTTGCAAAAAACACCTCTGTTTTCTTTAAAAAAATGTGATGTGTCCACGTTGTATTTTGGGGCGTTTCCTGTCACGGGCGCTAGGCCTACCCACTCAAGTGAGGTATCATTTTTATCGGGAGACTTGGGGGAATGCTGGGTGGAAGGAAATTTGTGGCTCCTCTCAGATTCCAGAACTTTCTGTCACCGAAATGTGAGGAAAAAGTGTTTCTTTAGCCAAATTTTGATGTTTGCAAAGGATTCTGGGTAACAGAACCTGGTCAGAGCCCCACAAGTCACCCCATCTTGGATTCCCCTAGGTCTCTAGTTTTCAAAAATAAACAGGTTTGGTAGGTTGCCCTAGGTGCCGGCTGAGCTAGAGGCTAAAATCTACAGGTAGGCACTTTGCAAAAAACACCTCTGTTTTCTTTAAAAAAATGTGATGTGTCCACGTTGTGTTTTGGGGCGTTTCCTGTCACGGGCCCTAGGCCTACCACACACAAGTGAGGTATCATGTTTATCAGGAGACTTTGGGGACTGCTGGGTGGAAGGAAATTTGTGGCTCCTCTCAGATTCCAGAACTTTCTGTCACCGAAATGTGAGGAAAATGTGTTTTTTTAGCCAAATTTTGAGGTTTGCAAAGGATTCTGGGTTACAGAACCTGGTCAGACCCCCACAAGTCACCCCATCGTGGATTCCCCTAGGTCTCTAGTTTTCAAAAATGCACAGGTTAGGTAGGTTTCCCTAGGTGTCTGCTGAGCTAGATGCCAAAATCTACAGGTAGGCACTTTGCAAGAAACACCTCTATATTCTTTAAAAAAATGTGATGCATCCACGTAGCGTTTTGGGGCGTTTCCTGTCACGGGAGCTAGGCCTACCCACACAAGTGAGGTATCATTTTTATCGGGAGACTTGGGGGAACGCTGGGTGGAAGGAAATTCTTGGCTCCTCTCAGATTCCAGAACTTTGTGTCACCGAAATGTGAGGAAAACGTGTTTGTTTAGCCAAGTTTTGAGGTTTGCAAAGGATTCTGGGTAACAGAACCTGGTCAGAGCCCCACAAGTCACCCATCTTGGATTCCCCTAGGTCTCTAGTTTTCAAAAATGCACAGGTGTGGTAGGTTTCCCTAGGTGCCGGCTGAGCTAGAGGCCAAAATCTACAGGTAGGCACTTTGCAAAAAACACCTGTTTTCTTTAAAAAAAATGTGATGTGTCCACGTTGTGTTTTGTGGGCGTTTCCTGTCATGGGCGCTAGGCCTACCCACACAAGTGAGGTATAATTTTTATCGGGAGACTTAGGGGAACGCTGGGTGGAAGGAAATTTGTGGCTCCTCTCAGATTCCAGAACTATCTGTCACCGAAATGTGAGGAAAAAGTGTTTCTTTAGCCAAATTTTGATGTTTGCAAAGGATTCTGGGTAACAGAACCTGGTCAGAGCCCCACAAGTCACCCCATCTTGGATTCCCCTAGGTCTCTAGTTTTCAAAAATAATCAGGTTTGGTAGGTTGCCCTAGGTGCCGGCTGAGCTAGAGGCCAAAATCTACAGGTAGGCACTTTGCAAAAAACACCTCTGTTTTCTTTAAAAAAATGTGATGTGTCCACGTTGTGTTTTGGGGCGTTTCCTGTCACGGGCCCTAGGCCTACCCACACAAGTGAGGTATCATGTTTATCAGGAGACTTGGGGGACTGCTGGGTGGAAGGAAATTTGTGGCTCCTCTCAGATTCCAGAACTTTCTGTCACCGAAATGTGAGGAAAACGTGTTTTTTTAGCCAAATGTTGAGGTTTGCAAAGGATTCTGGGTAACTGAACCTGGTCAGAGCCCCAAAAGTCCCCCCATCTTGGATTCCCCTAGGTCTCTAGTTTTCAAAAATGCAAAGGTTTGGTAGGTTTCCCTCGGTGCCGGCTGAGCTAGAGGCCAAATTCTACAGGTAGGCACTTTGTAAAAAACACCTCTGTTTTCTTTAAAAAAATGTGATGCATCCACGTTGCGTTTTGGGGCGTTTCCTGTCACGGGAGCTAGGCCTACCCACACAAGTGAGGTATCATTTTTATCGGGAGACTTGGGGGAACGCTGGGTGGAAGGAAATTCTTGGCTCCTCTCAGATTCCAGAACTTTCTGTCACCGAAATGTGAGGAAAACGTGTTTGTTTAGCCAAGTTTTGAGGTTTGCAAAGGATTCTGGGTAACAGAACCTGGTCAGAGCCCCACAAGTCACCCATCTTGGATTCCCCTAGGTCTCTAGTTTTCAAAAATGCACAGGTTTGGTAGGTTTCCCTAGGTGCCGGCTGAGCTAGAGGCTAAAATCTACAGGTAGGCACTTTGCAAAAAACACCTCTGTTTTCTTTAAAAAAATGTGATGTGTCCACGTTGTATTTTGGGGCGTTTCCTGTCACGGGCGCTAGGCCTACCCTCTCAAGTGAGGTATCATTTTTATCGGGAGACTTGGGGGAATGCTGGGTGGAAGGAAATTTGTGGCTCCTCTCAGATTCCAGAACTTTCTGTCACCGAAATGTGAGGAAAAAGTGTTTCTTTAGCCAAATTTTGATGTTTGCAAAGGATTCTGGGTAACAGAACCTGGTCAGAGCCCCACAAGTCACCCCATCTTGGATTCCCCTAGGTCTCTAGTTTTCAAAAATAAACAGGTTTGGTAGGTTGCCCTAGGTGCCGGCTGAGCTAGAGGCCAAAATCTACAGGTAGGCACTTTGCAAAAAACACCTCTATTTTCTTTAAAAAAATGTGATGCATCCACGTAGCGTTTTGGGGCGTTTCCTGTCACGGGAGCTAGGCCTACCCACACAAGTGAGGTATCATTTTTATAGGGAGACTTGGGGGAACGCTGGGTGGAAGGAAATTCTTGGCTCCTCTCAGATTCCAGAACTTTCTGTCACCGAAATGTGAGGAAAACGTGTTTGTTTAGCCAAGTTTTGAGGTTTGCAAAGGATTCTGGGTAACAGAACCTGGTCAGAGCCCCACAAGTCACCCATCTTGGATTCCCCTAGGTCTCTAGTTTTCAAAAATGCAAAGGTGTGGTATGTTTCCCTAGGTGCCGGCTGAGCTAGAGGCCAAAATCTACAGGTAGGCACTTTGCAAAAAACACCTGTTTTCTTTAAAAAAAATGTGATGTGTCCACGTTGTGTTTTGGGGCGTTTCCTGTCATGGGCGCTAGGCCTACCCACACAAGTGAGGTATAATTTTTATCGGGAGACTTAGGGGAACGCTGGGTGGAAGGAAATTTGTGGCTCCTCTCAGATTCCAGAACTTTCTGTCACCGAAATGTGAGGAAAAAGTGTTTCTTTAGCCAAATTTTGATGTTTGCAAAGGATTCTGGGTAACAGAACCTGGTCAGAGCTCCACAAGTCACCCCATCTTGGATTCCCCTAGGTCTCTAGTTTTCAAAAATAATCAGGTTTGGTAGGTTGCCCTAGGTGCCGGCTGAGCTAGAGGCCAAAATCTACAGGTAGGCTCTTTGCAAAAAACACCTCTGTTTTCTTTAAAAAAATGTGATGTGTCCACGTTGTGTTTTGGGGCGTTTCCTGTCACGGGCCCTAGGCCTACCCACACAAGTGAGGTATCATGTTTATCAGGAGACTTGGGGGACTGCTGGGTGGAAGGAAATGTGTGGCTCCTCTCAGATTCCAGAACTTTCTGTCACCGAAATGTGAGGAAAACGTGTTTTTTTAGCCAAATGTTGAGGTTTGCAAAGGATTCTGGGTAACAGAACCTGGTCAGAGCCCCAAAAGTCCCCCCATCTTGGATTCCCCTAGGTCTCTAGTTTTCAAAAATGCAAAGGTTTGGTAGGTTTCCCTCGGTGCCGGCTGAGCTAGAGGCCAAATTCTACAGGTAGGCACTTTGTAAAAAACACCTCTGTTTTCTTTAAAAAAATGTGATGCATCCACTTTGCGTTTTGGGGCGTTTCCTGTCACGGGAGCTAGGCCTACCCACACAAGTGAGGTATCATTTTTATCGGGAGACTTGGGGGAACGCTGGGTGGAATGAAATTCTTGGCTCCTCTCAGATTCCAGAACTTTCTGTCACCGAAATGTGAGGAAAACGTGTTTCTTTAGCCAAGTTTTGAGGTTTGCAAAGGATTCTGGGTAACAGAACCTGGTCAGAGCCCCACAAGTCACCCATCTTGGATTCCCCTAGGTCTCTAGTTTTAAAAAATGCACAGGTTTGGTAGGTTTCCCTAGGTGCCGGCTGAGCTAGAGGCTAAAATCTACAGGTAGGCACTTTGCAAAAAACACCTCTGTTTTCTTTAAAAAAATGTGATGTGTCCACGTTGTGTTTTGGGGCATTTTCTGTCGCGGGCGCTAGGCCTACCCACACAAGTGAGGTATCATTTTTATCGGGAGAGTTGGGGGAATGCTGGGTGGAAGGAAATTTGTGGCTCCTCTCAGATTCCAGAACTTTCTGTCACCGAAATGTGAGGAAAACGTGTTTTTTTAGCCAAATGTTGAGGTTTGCAAAGGATTCTGGGTAACAGAACCTGGTCAGAGCCCCACAAGTCACCCCATCTTGGATTCCCCTAGGTCTCTAGTTTCCAAAAATGCACAGGTTTGGTAGGTTTCCCTAAGAGCCGGCTGAGCTAGAGGCCAAAATCTACAGGTAGGCACTTTGCAAAAAACACCTCTGTTTTCTTTCAAAAAATGTGATGTGTCCACGTTGTGTTTTGGGGCATTTCCTGTCGCGGGCGCTAGGCCTACCCACACAAGTGAGGTATCATTTTTATCGGGAGAGTTGGGGGAATGCTGGGTGGAAGGAAATTTGTGGCTCCTCTCAGATTCCAGAACTTTCTGTCACCGAAATGTGAGGAAAAAGTGTTTCTTTAGCCAAATTTTGATGTTTGCAAAGGATTCTGGGTAACAGAACCTGGTCAGAGCCCCACAAGTCACCCCATCTTGGATTCCCCTAGGTCTCTAGTTTTCAAAAATAATCAGGTTTGGTAGGTTGCCCTAGGTGCCGGCTGAGCTAGAGGCCAAAATCTACAGGTAGGCACTTTGCAAAAAACACCTCTGTTTTCTTAAAAAAAATGTGATGTGTCCACGTTGTGTTTTGGGGCGTTTCCTGTCACGGGCCCTAGGCCTACCCACACAAGTGAGGTATCATGTTTATCAGGAGACTTGGGGGACTGCTGGGTGGAAGGAAATTTGTGGCTCCTCTCAGATTCCAGAACTTTCTGTCACCGAAATGTGAGGAAAACGTGTTTTTTTAGCCAAATGTTGAGGTTTGCAAAGGATTCTGGGTAACAGAACCTGGTCAGAGCCCCACAAGTCACCCCATCTTGGATTCCCCTAGGTCTCTAGTTTTCAAAAATGCACAGGTTTGGTAGGTTTCCCTAGGTGCCGGCTGAGCTAGAGGCCAAAATCTACAGGTAGGCACTTTGCAAAAAACACCTCTGTTTTCTTTAAAAAAAATGTGATGTGTCCACGTTGTGTTTTGGTGCGTTTCCTGTCACGGGCGCTAGGCCTACTCACTCAAGTGAGGTATCATTTTTATCGGGAGACTTGGGGGAACGCTGGGTGGAAGGAAATTTTGTGCTTCCTCTCAGATTCTAGAACTTTCTGTCACCGAAATGTGAGGAAAACTAGTTTTTTTAGCCAAATTTTGAGGTTTGCAAAGGATTCTGGGTAACAGAACCTGGTCAGAGCCCCACAAGTCACCCCATCTTGGATTCCCCTAGGTCTCTAGTTTTCAAAAATGCACAGGTTTGGTAGGTTTCCCTAAGAGCCGGCTGAGCTAGAGGCCAAAATCTACAGATAGGCACTTTGCAAAAAACACCTCTGTTTTCTTTCAAAAAATGTGATGTGTCCACGTTGTGTTTTGGGGCATTTCCTGTCCCGGGCGCTAGGCCTACCCACACAAGTGAGGTATCATTTTTATCGGGAGAGTTGGGGGAACGCTGGGTGGAAGGAAATTTGTGGCTCCTCTCAGATTCCAGAACTTTCTGTTACCCAAATGTCAGGAAAACGTGTTTTTTAGCTAAATTTTGAGGTTTGCAAAGGATTCTGGGTAACAGAACCTGGTCAGAGCCCCAAAAGTCCCCCCATCTTGGATTCCCCTAGGTCTCTAGTTTTAAAAAATGCAAAGGTTTTGTAGGTTTCCCTAGGTGCCGGCTGAGCTAGAGGCCAAAATCTACAGGTAGTCACTTTGCAAAAAACACCTCTGTTTTCTTTAAAAAAAATGTGATGTATCCACGTTGCGTTTTGGGCGTTTCCTGTCACGGGAGCTAGGCCTACCCACACAAGTGAGGTATCATTTTTATCGGGAGACTTGGGGGAACGCTGGGTGGAAGGAAATTTTTGGCTCCTCTCAGATTCCAGAACTTTCTGTCACCGAAATGTGAGGAAAACGTGTTTGTTTAGCCAAGTTTTGAGGTTTGCAAAGGATTCTGGGTAACAGAACCTGGTCAGAGCCCCACAAGTCACCCATCTTGGATTCCCCTAGGTCTCTAGTTTTCAAAAATGCACAGGTTTGGTAGGTTTCCCTAGGTGCCGGATGAGCTAGAGGCCAAAATCTACAGGTAGTCACTTTGCAAAAAACACCTCTGTTTTCTTTAAAAAAATTTGATGTGTCCACGTTGTGTTTTGGGGCGTTTCCTGTCACGGGCGCTAGGCCAAACCACACAAGTGAGGTATAATTTTTATCGGGAGACTTAGGGGAACGCTGGGTGGAAGGAAATTTGTGGCTCCTCTCAGATTCCAGAACTTTCTGTCACCGAAATGTGAGGAAAATGTGTTTTTTTAGCCAAATTTTGAGGTTTGCAAAGGATTCTGGGTAACAGAACCTGGTCAGACCCCCACAAGTCACCCCATCGTGGATTCCCCTAGGTCTCTAGTTTTAAAAAATGCACAGATTAGGTAGGTTTCCCTAGGTGTCTGCTGAGTTAGATGCCAAAATCTACAGGTAGGCACTTTGCAAAAAAACACCTCTGTTTTCTTTAAAGAATTGTGATGTGTCCACGTTGTGTTTTGGGGCGTTTCCTGTCACGGGCGCTAGGCCTACCACACAAGTGAGGTATCATTTTTATCGGGAAACTTGGGGGAATGCTGGGTGGAAGGAAATTTGTGCTTCCTCTCAGATTCCAGAACTTTCTGTTACCGAAATGTGAGGAAAACATGTTTTTTAGCCAAATTTTGAGGTTTGCAAAGGATTCTGGGTAACAGAACCTGGTCAGAGCCCCAAAAGTCCCCCCATCTTGGATTCCCCTAGGTCTCTAGTTTTCAAAAATGCAAAGGTTTGGTAGGTTTCCCTCGGTGCCGGCTGAGCTAGAGGCCAAATTCTACAGGTAGGCACTTTGTAAAAAACACCTCTGTTTTCTTTAAAAAAATGTGATGCATCCACGTTGCGTTTTGGGGCGTTTCCTGTCACGGGAGCTAGGCCTACCCACACAAGTGAGGTATCATTTTTATCGGGAGACTTGGGGGAACGCTGGGTGGAAGGAAATTCTTGGCTCCTCTCAGATTCCAGAACTTTCTGTCACCGAAATTTGAGGAAAACGTGTTTGTTTAGCCAAGTTTTGAGGTTTGCAAAGGATTCTGGGTAACAGAACCTGGTCAGAGCCCCACAAGTCACCCATCTTGGATTCCCCTAGGTCTCTAGTTTTCAAAAATGCACAGGTGTGGTAGGTTTCCCTAGGTGCCGGCTGAGCTAGAGGCTAAAATCTACAGGTAGGCACTTTGCAAAAAACACCTCTGTTTTCTTTAAAAAAATGTGATGTGTCCACGTTGTATTTTGGGGCGTTTCCTGTCACGGGCGCTAGGCCTACCCACTCAAGTGAGGTATCATTTTTATCGGGAGACTTGGGGGAATGCTGGGTGGAAGGAAATTTGTGGCTCCTCTCAGATTCCAGAACTTTCTGTCACCGAAATGTGAGGAAAAAGTGTTTCTTTAGCCAAATTTTGATGTTTGCAAAGGATTCTGGGTAACAGAACCTGGTCAGAGCCCCACAAGTCACCCCATCTTGGATTCCCCTAGGTCTCTAGTTTTCAAAAATAAACAGGTTTGGTAGGTTGCCCTAGGTGCCGGCTGAGCTAGAGGCTAAAATCTACAGGTAGGCACTTTGCAAAAAACACCTCTGTTTTCTTTAAAAAAATGTGATGTGTCCACGTTGTGTTTTGGGGCGTTTCCTGTCACGGGCCCTAGGCCTACCACACACAAGTGAGGTATCATGTTTATCAGGAGACTTTGGGGACTGCTGGGTGGAAGGAAATTTGTGGCTCCTCTCAGATTCCAGAACTTTCTGTCACCGAAATGTGAGGAAAATGTGTTTTTTTAGCCAAATTTTGAGGTTTGCAAAGGATTCTGGGTTACAGAACCTGGTCAGACCCCCACAAGTCACCCCATCGTGGATTCCCCTAGGTCTCTAGTTTTCAAAAATGCACAGGTTAGGTAGGTTTCCCTAGGTGTCTGCTGAGCTAGATGCCAAAATCTACAGGTAGGCACTTTGCAAGAAACACCTCTATATTCTTTAAAAAAATGTGATGCATCCACGTAGCGTTTTGGGGCGTTTCCTGTCACGGGAGCTAGGCCTACCCACACAAGTGAGGTATCATTTTTATCGGGAGACTTGGGGGAACGCTGGGTGGAAGGAAATTCTTGGCTCCTCTCAGATTCCAGAACTTTCTGTCACCGAAATGTGAGGAAAACGTGTTTGTTTAGCCAAGTTTTGAGGTTTGCAAAGGATTCTGGGTAACAGAACCTGGTCAGAGCCCCACAAGTCACCCATCTTGGATTCCCCTAGGTCTCTAGTTTTCAAAAATGCACAGGTGTGGTAGGTTTCCCTAGGTGCCGGCTGAGCTAGAGGCCAAAATCTACAGGTAGGCACTTTGCAAAAAACACCTGTTTTCTTTAAAAAAAATGTGATGTGTCCACGTTGTGTTTTGTGGGCGTTTCCTGTCATGGGCGCTAGGCCTACCCACACAAGTGAGGTATAATTTTTATCGGGAGACTTAGGGGAACGCTGGGTGGAAGGAAATTTGTGGCTCCTCTCAGATTCCAGAACTTTCTGTCACCGAAATGTGAGGAAAAAGTGTTTCTTTAGCCAAATTTTGATGTTTGCAAAGGATTCTGGGTAACAGAACCTGGTCAGAGCCCCACAAGTCACCCCATCTTGGATTCCCCTAGGTCTCTAGTTTTAAAAAATAATCAGGTTTGGTAGGTTGCCCTAGGTGCCGGCTGAGCTAGAGGCCAAAATCTACAGGTAGGCACTTTGCAAAAAACACCTCTGTTTTCTTTAAAAAAATGTGATGTGTCCACGTTGTGTTTTGGGGCGTTTCCTGTCACGGGCCCTAGGCCTACCCACACAAGTGAGGTATCATGTTTATCAGGAGACTTGGGGGACTGCTGGGTGGAAGGAAATTTGTGGCTCCTCTCAGATTCCAGAACTTTCTGTCACCGAAATGTGAGGAAAACGTGTTTTTTTAGCCAAATGTTGAGGTTTGCAAAGGATTCTGGGTAACTGAACCTGGTCAGAGCCCCAAAAGTCCCCCCCATCTTGGATTCCCCTAGGTCTCTAGTTTTCAAAAATGCAAAGGTTTGGTAGGTTTCCCTCGGTGCCGGCTGAGCTAGAGGCCAAATTCTACAGGTAGGCACTTTGTAAAAAACACCTCTGTTTTCTTTAAAAAAATGTGATGCATCCACGTTGCGTTTTGGGGCGTTTCCTGTCACGGGAGCTAGGCCTACCCACACAAGTGAGGTATCATTTTTATCGGGAGACTTGGGGGAACGCTGGGTGGAAGGAAATTCTTGGCTCCTCTCAGATTCCAGAACTTTCTGTCACCGAAATGTGAGGAAAACGTGTTTGTTTAGCCAAGTTTTGAGGTTTGCAAAGGATTCTGGGTAACAGAACCTGGTCAGAGCCCCACAAGTCACCCATCTTGGATTCCCCTAGGTCTCTAGTTTTCAAAAATGCACAGGTTTGGTAGGTTTCCCTAGGTGCCGGCTGAGCTAGAGGCTAAAATCTACAGGTAGGCACTTTGCAAAAAACACCTCTGTTTTCTTTAAAAAAATGTGATGTGTCCACGTTGTATTTTGGGGCGTTTCCTGTCACGGGCGCTAGGCCTACCCTCTCAAGTGAGGTATCATTTTTATCGGGAGACTTGGGGGAATGCTGGGTGGAAGGAAATTTGTGGCTCCTCTCAGATTCCAGAACTTTCTGTCACCGAAATGTGAGGAAAAAGTGTTTCTTTAGCCAAATTTTGATGTTTGCAAAGGATTCTGGGTAACAGAACCTGGTCAGAGCCCCACAAGTCACCCCATCTTGGATTCCCCTAGGTCTCTAGTTTTCAAAAATAAACAGGTTTGGTAGGTTGCCCTAGGTGCCGGCTGAGCTAGAGGCCAAAATCTACAGGTAGGCACTTTGCAAAAAACACCTCTATTTTCTTTAAAAAAATGTGATGCATCCACGTAGCGTTTTGGGGCGTTTCCTGTCACGGGAGCTAGGCCTACCCACACAAGTGAGGTATCATTTTTATAGGGAGACTTGGGGGAACGCTGGGTGGAAGGAAATTCTTGGCTCCTCTCAGATTCCAGAACTTTCTGTCACCGAAATGTGAGGAAAACGTGTTTGTTTAGCCAAGTTTTGAGGTTTGCAAAGGATTCTGGGTAACAGAACCTGGTCAGAGCCCCACAAGTCACCCATCTTGGATTCCCCTAGGTCTCTAGTTTTCAAAAATGCACAGGTGTGGTAGGTTTCCCTAGGTGCCGGCTGAGCTAGAGGCCAAAATCTACAGGTAGGCACTTTGCAAAAAACACCTGTTTTCTTTAAAAAAAATGTGATGTGTCCACGTTGTGTTTTGGGGCGTTTCCTGTCATGGGCGCTAGGCCTACCCACACAAGTGAGGTATAATTTTTATCGGGAGACTTAGGGGAACGCTGGGTGGAAGGAAATTTGTGGCTCCTCTCAGATTCCAGAACTTTCTGTCACCGAAATGTGAGGAAAAAGTGTTTCTTTAGCCAAATTTTGATGTTTGCAAAGGATTCTGGGTAACAGAACCTGGTCAGAGCCCCACAAGTCACCCCATCTTGGATTCCCCTAGGTCTCTAGTTTTCAAAAATAATCAGGTTTGGTAGGTTGCCCTAGGTGCCGGCTGAGCTAGAGGCCAAAATCTACAGGTAGGCTCTTTGCAAAAAACACCTCTGTTTTCTTTAAAAAAATGTGATGTGTCCACGTTGTGTTTTGGGGCGTTTCCTGTCACGGGCCCTAGGCCTACCCACACAAGTGAGGTATCATGTTTATCAGGAGACTTGGGGGACTGCTGGGTGGAAGGAAATGTGTGGCTCCTCTCAGATTCCAGAACTTTCTGTCACCGAAATGTGAGGAAAACGTGTTTTTTTAGCCAAATGTTGAGGTTTGCAAAGGATTCTGGGTAACAGAACCTGGTCAGAGCCCCAAAAGTCCCCCCATCTTGGATTCCCCTAGGTCTCTAGTTTTCAAAAATGCAAAGGTTTGGTAGGTTTCCCTCGGTGCCGGCTGAGCTAGAGGCCAAATTCTACAGGTAGGCACTTTGTAAAAAACACCTCTGTTTTCTTTAAAAAAATGTGATGCATCCACTTTGCGTTTTGGGGCGTTTCCTGTCACGGGAGCTAGGCCTACCCACACAAGTGAGGTATCATTTTTATCGGGAGACTTGGGGGAACGCTGGGTGGAATGAAATTCTTGGCTCCTCTCAGATTCCAGAACTTTCTGTCACCGAAATGTGAGGAAAACGTGTTTGTTTAGCCAAGTTTTGAGGTTTGCAAAGGATTCTGGGTAACAGAACCTGGTCAGAGCCCCACAAGTCACCCATCTTGGATTCCCCTAGGTCTCTAGTTTTCAAAAATGCACAGGTTTGGTAGGTTGCCCTAGGTGCCGGCTGAGCTAGAGGCCAAAATCTACAGGTAGGCACTTTGCAAAAAACACCTCTATTTTCTTAAAAAAAATGTGATGCATCCACGTAGCGTTTTGGGGCGTTTCCTGTCACGGGAGCTAGGCCTACCCACACAAGTGAGGTATTATTTTTATCGGGAGACTTGGGGGAACGCTGGGTGGAAGGAAATTCTTGGCTCCTCTCAGATTCCAGAACTTTCTGTCACCGAAATGTGAGGAAAACGTGTTTGTTTAGCCAAGTTTTGATGTTTGCAAAGGATTCTGGGTAACAGAACCTGGTCAGAGCCCCACAAGTCACCCATCTTGGATTCCCCTAGGTCTCTAGTTTTCAAAAATGCACAGGTTTGGTAGGTTTCCCTAGGTGCCGGCTGAGCTAGAGGCCAAAATCTACAGGTAGGCACTTTGCAAAAAACACCTCTATTTTCTTTAAAAAAATGTGATGCATCCACGTAGCGTTTTGGGGCGTTTCCTGTCACGGGAGCAAGGCCTACCCACACAAGTGAGGTATCATTTTTATCGGGAGACTTGGGGGAACGCTGGGTGGAAGGAAATTCTTGGCTCCTCTCAGATTCCAGAACTTTCTGTCACCGAAATGTGAGGAAAACGTGTTTGTTTAGCCAAGTTTTGAGGTTTGCAAAGGATTCTGGGTAACAGAACCTGGTCAGAGCCCCACAAGTCACCCATCTTGGATTCCCCTAGGTCTCTAGTTTTCAAAAATGCACAGGTGTGGTAGGTGTCCCTAGGTGCCGGCTGAGCTAGAGGCCAAAATCTACAGGTAGGCACTTTGCAAAAAACACCTGTTTTCTTTAAAAAAAATGTGATGTGTCCACGTTGTGTTTTGGGGCGTTTCCTGTCATGGGCGCTAGGCCTACCCACACAAGTGAGGTATAATTTTTATCGGGAGACTTAGGGGAACGCTGGGTGGAAGGAAATTTGTGGCTCCTCTCAGATTCCAGAACTTTCTGTCACCGAAATGTGAGGAAAAAGTGTTTCTTTAGCCAAATTTTGATGTTTGCAAAGGATTCTGGGTAACAGAACCTGGTCAGAGCCCCACAAGTCACCCCATCTTGGATTCCCCTAGGTCTCTAGTTTTCAAAAATAATCAGGTTTGGTAGGTTGCCCTAGGTGCCGGCTGAGCTAGAGGCCAAAATCTAAAGGTAGGCACTTTGCAAAAAACACCTCTGTTTTCTTTAAAAAAATGTGATGTGTCCACGTTGTGTTTTGGGGCGTTTCCTGTCACGGGCCCTAGGCCTACCCACACAAGTGAGGTATCATGTTTATCAGGAGACTTGGGGGACTGCTGGGTGGAAGGAAATTTGTGGCTCCTCTCAGATTCCAGAACTTTCTGTCACCGAAATGTGAGGAAAACGTGTTTTTTTAGCCAAATGTTGAGGTTTGCAAAGGATTCTGGGTAACAGAACCTGGTCAGAGCCCCAAAAGTCCCCCCATCTTGGATTCCCCTAGGTCTCTAGTTTTCAAAAATGCAAAGGTTTGGTAGGTTTCCCTCGGTGCCGGCTGAGCTAGAGGCCAAATTCTACAGGTAGGCACTTTGTAAAAAACACCTCTGTTTTCTTTAAAAAAATGTGATGCATCCACGTAGCGTTTTGGGGCGTTTCCTGTCACGGGAGCTAGGCCTACCCACACAAGTGAGGTATCATTTTTATCGGGAGACTTGGGGGAACGCTGGGTGGAAGGAAATTCTTGGCTCCTCTCAGATTCCAGAACTTTCTGTCACCGAAATGTGAGGAAAACGTGTTTGATTAGCCAAGTTTTGATGTTTGCAAAGGATTCTGGGTAACAGAACCTGGTCAGAGCCCCACAAGTCACCCATCTTGGATTCCCCTAGGTCTCTAGTTTTCAAAAATGCACAGGTTTGGTAGGTTTCCCTAGGTGCCGGCTGAGCTAGAGGCCAAAATCTACAGGTAGGCACTTTGCAAAAAACACCTCTATTTTCTTTAAAAAAATGTGATGCATCCACGTAGCGTTTTGGGGCGTTTCCTGTCACGGGAGCTAGGCCTACCCATACAAGTGAGGTATCATTTTTATCGGGAGACTTGGGGGAACGCTGGGTGGAAGGAAATTCTTGGCTCCTCTCAGATTCCAGAACTTTCTGTCACCGAAATGTGAGGAAAACGTGTTTGTTTAGCCAAGTTTTGAGGTTTGCAAAGGATTCTGGGTAACAGAACCTGGTCAGAGCCCCACAAGTCACCCATCTTGGATTCCCCTAGGTCTCTAGTTTTCAAAAATGCACAGGTGTGGTAGGTTTCCCTGGGTGCCGGCTGAGCTAGAGGCCAAAATCTACAGGTAGGCACTTTGCAAAAAACACCTGTTTTCTTTAAAAAAAATGTGATGTGTCCACGTTGTGTTTTGGGGCGTTTCCTGTCATGGGCGCTAGGCCTACCCACACAAGTGAGGTATAATTTTTATCGGGAGACTTAGGGGAACGCTGGGTGGAAGGAAATTTGCGGCTCCTCTCAGATTCCAGAACTTTCTGTCACCGAAATGTGAGGAAAAAGTGTTTCTTTAGCCAAATTTTGATGTTTGCAAAGGATTCTGGGTAACAGAACCTGGTCAGAGCCCCACAAGTCACCCCATCTTGGATTCCCCTAGGTCTCTAGTTTTCAAAAATAATCAGGTTTGGTAGGTTGCCCTAGGTGCCGGCTGAGCTAGAGGCCAAAATCTACAGGTAGGCACTTTGCAAAAAACACCTCTGTTTTCTTTAAAAAAATGTGATGTGTCCACGTTGTGTTTTGGGGCGTTTCCTGTCACGGGCCCTAGGCCTACCCACACAAGTGAGGTATCATGTTTATCAGGAGACTTGGGGGACTGCTGGGTGGAAGGACATTTGTGGCTCCTCTCAGATTCCAGAACTTTCTGTCACCGAAATGTGAGGAAAATGTGTTTTTTTAGCCAAATGTTGAGGTTTGCAAAGGATTCTGGGTAACAGAACCTGGTCAGAGCCCCAAAAGTCCCCCCATCTTGGATTCCCCTAGGTCTCTAGTTTTCAAAAATGCAAAGGTTTGGTAGGTTTCCCTCGGTGCCGGCTGAGCTAGAGGCCAAATTCTACAGGTAGGCACTTTGTAAAAAACACCTCTGTTTTCTTTAAAAAAATGTGATGCATCCACGTTGCGTTTTGGGGCGTTTCCTGTCACGGGAGCTAGGCCTACCCACACAAGTGAGGTATCATTTTTATCGGGAGACTTGGGGGAACGCTGGGTGGAAGGAAATTCTTGGCTCCTCTCAGATTCCAGAACTTTCTGTCACCGAAATGTGAGGAAAACGTGTTTGTTTAGCCAAGTTTTGAGGTTTGCAAAGGATTCTGGGTAACAGAACCTGGTCAGAGCCCCACAAGTCACCCATCTTGGATTCCCCTAGGTCTCTAGTTTTCAAAAATGCACAGGTTTGGTAGGTTTCCCTAGGTGCCGGCTGAGCTAGAGGCTAAAATCTACAGGTAGGCACTTTGCAAAAAACACCTCTGTTTTCTTTAAAAAAATGTGATGTGTCCACGTTGTATTTTGGGGCGTTTCCTGTCACGGGCGCTAGGCCTACCCACTCAAGTGAGGTATCATTTTTATCGGGAGACTTGGGGGAATGCTGGGTGGAAGGAAATTTGTGGCTCCTCTCAGATTCCAGAACTTTCTGTCACCGAAATGTGAGGAAAAAGTGTTTCTTTAGCCAAATTTTGATGTTTGCAAAGGATTCTGGGTAACAGAACCTGGTCAGAGCCCCACAAGTCACCCCATCTTGGATTCCCCTAGGTCTCTAGTTTTCAAAAATAAAAAGGTTTGGTAGGTTGCCCTAGGTGCCGGCTGAGCTAGAGGCCAAAATCTACAGGTAGGCACTTTGCAAAAAACACCTCTGTTTTCTTTAAAAAAATGTGATGTGCCCACGTTGTGTTTTGGGGCGTTTCCTGTCACGGGCCCTAGGCCTACCCACACAAGTGAGGTATCATGTTTATCAGGAGACTTTGGGGACTGCTGGGTGGAAGGAAATTTGTGGCTCCTCTCAGATTCCAGAACTTTCTGTCACCGAAATGTGAGGAAAATGTGTTTTTTTAGCCAAATTTTGAGGTTTGCAAAGGATTCTGGGTAACAGAACCTGGTCAGACCCCCACAAGTCACCCCATCGTGTATTCCCCTAGGTCTCTAGTTTTCAAAAATGCACAGGTTAGGTAGGTTTCCCTAGGTGTCTGCTGAGCTAGATGCCAAAATCTACAGGTAGGCACTTTGCAAAAAACACCTCTATTTTCTTTAAAAAAATGGGATGCATCCACGTAGCGTTTTGGGGCGTTTCCTGTCACGGGAGCTAGGCCTACCCACACAAGTGAGGTATCATTTTTATCGGGAGACTTGGGGGAACGCTGGGTGGAAGGAAATTCTTGGCCCGTCTCAGATTCCAGAACTTTCTGTCACCGAAATGTGAGGAAAACGTGTTTGTTTAGCCAAGTTTTGAGGTTTGCAAAGGATTCTGGGTAACAGAACCTGGTCAGAGCCCCACAAGTCACCCATCTTGGATTCCCCTAGGTCTCTAGTTTTAAAAAATGCACAGGTGTGGTAGGTTTCCCTAGGTGCCGGCTGAGCTAGAGGCCAAAATCTACAGGTAGGCACTTTGCAAAAAACACCTGTTTTCTTTAAAAAAAATGTGATGTGTCCACGTTGTGTTTTGGGGCGTTTCCTGTCATGGGCGCTAGGCCTACCCACACAAGTGAGGTATAATTTTTATCGGGAGACTTAGGGGAACGCTGGGTGGAAGGAAATTTGTGGCTCCTCTCAGATTCCAGAACTTTCTGTCACCGAAATGTGAGGAAAAAGTGTTTCTTTAGCCAAATTTTGATGTTTGCAAAGGATTCTGGGTAACAGAACCTGGTCAGAGCCCCACAGGTCACCCCATCTTGGATTCCCCTAGGTCTCTAGTTTTCAAAAATAATCAGGTTTGGTAGGTTGCCCTAGGTGCCGGCTGAGCTAGAGGCCAAAATCTACAGGTAGGCACTTTGCAAAAAACACCTCTGTTTTCTTTAAAAAAATGTGATGTGTCCACGTTGTGTTTTGGGGCGTTTCCTGTCACGGGCGCTAGGCCTACTCACTCAAGTGAGGTATCATTTTTATCGGGAGACTTGGGGGAACGCTGGGTGGAAGGAAATTTTGTGCTTCCTCTCAGATTCTAGAACTTTCTGTCACTGAAATGTGAGGAAAACTCGTTTTTTTAGCCAAATTTTGAGGTTTGCAAAGGATTCTGGGTAACAGAACCTGGTCAGAGCCCCACAAGTCACCCCATCTTGGATTCCCCTAGGTCTCTAGTTTTCAAAAATCCACAGGTTTGGTAGGTTTCCCTAAGAGCCGGCTGAGCTAGAGGCCAAAATCTACAGATAGGCACTTTGCAAAAAACACCTCTGTTTTCTTTAAAAAAATGTGATGTGTCGACGTTGTGTTTTGGGGCATTTCCTGTCCCGGGCGCTAGGCCTACCCACACAAGTGAGGTATCATTTTTATCGGGAGAGTTGGGGGAACGCTGGGTGGAAGGAAATTTGTGGCTCCTCTCAGATTCCAGAACTTTCTGTTACCCAAATGTCAGGAAAACGTGTTTTTTAGCTAAATTTTGAGGTTTGCAAAGGATTCTGGGAAACAGAACCTGGTCAGAGCCCCTAAAGTCCCCCCATCTTGGATTCCCCTAGGTCTCTAGTTTTCAAAAATGCAAAGGTTTTGTAGGTTTCCCTAGGTGCCGGCTGAGCTAGAGGCCAAAATCTACAGGTAGTCACTTTGCAAAAAACACCTCTGTTTTCTTTAAAAAAAATGTGATGTATCCATGTTGCGTTTTGGGCGTTTCCTGTCACGGGAGCTAGGCCTACCCAAACAAGTGAGGTATCATTTTTATCTGGAGACTTAGGGGAACGCTGGGTGGAAGGAAATTTGTGGCTCCTCTCAGATTCCAGAACTTTCTGTCACCGAAATGTGAGGAAATAGTGTTTATTTAGCCAAATTTTGAGGTTTGCAAAGGATTCTGGGTAACAGAACCTGGTCAGAGCCCCACAAGTCACCCCATCTTGGATTCCCCTAGGTCTCTAGTTTTCAAAAATGTACAGGTGTGGTAGGTTTCCCTAGGTGCCGGCTGAGCTAGAGGCCAAAATCTACAGGTAGGCACTTTGCAAAAAACACGTCTGTTTTCTTTTAAAAAAATGTGATGTGTCCACGTTGTGTTTTGGGGCGTTTCCTGTCACGGGCGCTAAGCCTACCCACACAAGAGAGGTATCATTTTTATCGGGAGACTTAGGGGAACGCTGGGTGGAAGGAAATTTGTAGCTCCTCTCAGATTCCAGAACTTTCTGTCACCGAAATGTGAGGAAAACTTGTTTTTTTAGCAAAATTTTGAGGTTTGCAAAGGATTCTGGGTAACAGAACCTGGTCAGAGCCCCACAAGTCACCCCATCTTGGATTCCCCTAGGTCTCTAGTTTTAAAAAATGCACAGGTGTGGTAGGTTTCCCTAGGTGCCGGCTGAGCTAGAGGCCAAAATCTACAGGTAGGCACTTTGCAAAAAACACCTCTGTTTTCTTTAAAAAAATTGTGATGTGTCCACGTTGTGTTTTTGGGCGTTTCCTGTCACGGGTGCTAGGCCTACCCACACAAGTGAGGTATAATTTTTATCGGGAGACTCAGGGGAACGCTGGGTGGAAGGAAATTTGTGGCTCCTCTCAGATTCCAGAACTTTCTGTCACCGAAATGTGAGGAAATAGTGTTTATTTAGCCAAATTTTGAGGTTTGCAAAGGATTCTGGGTAACAGAACCTGGTCAGAGCCCCACAAGTCACCCCATCTTGGATTCCCCTAGGTCTCTAGTTTTCAAAAATGCACAGGTGTGGTAGGTTCCCCTTGGTGCCGGCTGAGATAGAGGCCAAAATCTACAGGTAGGCACTTTGCAAAAAACACCTCTGTTTTCTTTAAAAAAATGTGATGTGTCCACGTTGTGTTTTGGGGCGTTTCCTGTCACGGGCGCCAGGCCTACCCACACAAGTGAGGTATCATTTTTATCTGGAGACTTAGGGGAACGCTGGGTGGAAGGAAATTTGTGGCTCCTCTCAGATTCCAGAACTTTCTGTCACCGAAATGTGAGGAAATAGTGTTTCTTTAGCCAAATTTTGAGGTTTGCAAAGGATTCTGGGTAACAGAACCTGGTCAGAGCCCCACAAGTCACCCCATCGTGGATTCCCCTAGGTCTCTAGTTTTCAAAAATGCAAAGATTTGGTAGGTTTCCCTAGGTGCTGGCTGAGCTAGAGGCCAAAATCTACAGGTAGGCACTTTGCAAAAAACACCTCTGTTTTCTTTAAAAAAATGTGATGTGTCCACGTTGCGTTTTGGGGCGTTTCCTGTCACGGGAGCTAGGCCTACCCACACAAATGAGGTATCATTTTTATCGGGAGACTTGGGGGAACGCTGGGTGGAAGGAAATTTGTGGCTCCTCTCAGATTCCAGAACTTTCTGTCACCGAAATGTGAGGAAAACGTGTTTTTTTAGCCAAATTTTGAGGTTTGCAAAGGATTCTGGGTAACAGAACCTGGTCAGAGCCCCACAAGTCACCCCATCTTGGATTCCCCTAGGTCTCTAGTTTTCAAAAATGCACAGGTTTGGTAGGTTTCCCTAGGTGCCGTCTGAGCTACAGGCCAAAATCTACAGGTAGGCACTTTGCAAAAAACACCTCTGTTTTCTTTCAAAAAATGTGATGTGTCCACGTTGTGTTTTGGGGCGTTTCCTGTCAGGGGCGCTAGGCCTACCCACACAAGTGAGGTATCATTTTTATCGGGAGACTTGGGGGAATGCTGGGTGGCAGGAAATTTGTGGCTCCTCTCAGATTCCAGAACTTTCTGTCACCGAAATGTGAGGAAATAGTGTTTATTTAGCCAAATTTTGAGGTTTGCAAAGGATTCTGGGTAACAGAACCTGGTCAGAGCCCCACAAGTCACCCCATCTTGGATTCCCCTAGGTCTCTAGTTTTCAAAAATGCACAGGTGTGGTAGGTTTCCCTAGGTGCCGGCTGAGCTAAAGGCCAAAATCTACAGGTAGGCACTTTGCAAAAAACACCTCTGTTTTCTTTAAAAAAATGTGATGTGTTCACGTTGTGTTTTGGGGTGTTTCCTGTCACGGGCGCTAGGCCTACCCACACAAGTGAGGTATCATTTTTATCAGGAGACTTGGGGGAACGCTGGGTGGAAGGAAATTTGTGGCTCCTCTCAGATTCCAGAACTTTCTGTCACCGAAATGTGAGGAAAACGTGTTTTTTTAGCCAAATTTTGAGGTTTGCAAAGGATTCTGGGTAACAGAACCTGGTCAGAGCCCCACAAGTCACCCCATCTTGGATTCCCCTAGGTCTCTAGTTTTCAAAAATGCACAGGTTTGGTAGGTTTCCCTAGGTGCCGTCTGAGCTACAGGCCAAAATCTACAGGTAGGCACTTTGCAAAAAACACCTCTGTTTTCTTTCAAAAAATGTGATGTGTCCACGTTGTGTTTTGGGGCGTTTCCTGTCAGGGGCGCTAGGCCTACCCACACAAGTGAGGTATCATTTTTATCGGGAGACTTGGGGGAATGCTGGCTGGCAGGAAATTTGTGGCTCCTCTCAGATTCCAGAACTTTCTGTCACCGAAATGTGAGGAAATAGTGTTTATTTAGCCAAATGTTGAGGTTTGCAAAGGATTCTGGGTAACAGAACCTGGTCAGAGCCCCACAAGTCACCCCATCTTGGATTCCCCTAGGTCTCTAGTTTTCAAAAATGCACAGGTGTGGTAGGTTTCCCTAGGTGCCGGCTGAGCTAAAGGCCAAAATCTACAGGTAGGCACTTTGCAAAAAACACCTCTGTTTTCTTTAAAAAAATGTGATGTGTCCACGTTGTGTTTTGGGGTGTTTCCTGTCACGGGCGCTAGGCCTACCCACACAAGTGAGGTATCATTTTTATGAGGAGACTTGGGGGAATGCTGGGTGGAAGGAAATTTGTGGCTCCTCTCAGATTCCAGAACTTTCTGTCACCGAAATGTGAGGAAAACTTGTTTTTTTAGCCAAATTTTGAGGTTTGCAAAGGATTCTGGGTAACAGAACCTGGTCAGAGCCCCACAAGTCACCCCATCTTGGATTCCCCTAGGTCTCTAGTTTTAAAAAATGCACAGGTTTGGTAGGTTTCCTTAGGTGCCGGCTGAGCTAGAGGCCAAAATCTACAGGTAGGCACTTTGCAAAAAACACCTCTGTTTTCTTTAAAAAAAATGTGATGTGTCCACGTTGTGTTTTGGGGCGTTTCCTGTCACGGGCGCTAAGCCTACCCACACAAGAGAGGTATCATTTTTATCGGGAGACTTAGGGGAACGCTGGTTGGAAGGAAATTTGTGGCTCCTCTCAGATTCCAGAACTTTCTGTCACCGAAATGTGAGGAAAACTTGTTTTTTTAGCAAAATTTTGAGGTTTGCAAAGGATTCTGGGTAACAGAACCTGGTCAGAGCCCCACAAGTCACCCCATCTTGGATTCCCCTAGGTCTCTAGTTTTCAAAAATGCACAGGTGTGGTAGGTTTCCCTAGGTGCCGGCTGAGCTAGAGGCCAAAATCTACAGGTAGGCACTTTGCAAAAAACACCTCTGTTTTCTGTAAAAAAATTGTGATGTGTCCACGTTGTGTTTTTGGGCGTTTCCTGTCACGGGTGCTAGGCCTACCCACACAAGTGAGGTATAATTTTTATCGGGAGACTTAGGGGAACGCTGGGTGGAAGGAAATTTGTGGCTCCTCTCAGATTCCAGAACTTTCTGTCACCGAAATGTGAGGAAATAGTGTTTATTTAGCCAAATTTTGAGGTTTGCAAAGGATTCTGGGTAACAGAACCTGGTCAGAGCCCCACAAGTCACCCCATCTTGGATTCCCCTAGGTCTCTAGTTTTCAAAAATGTACAGGTGTGGTAGGTTTCCCTAGGTGCCGGCTGAGCTAGAGGCCAAAATCTACAGGTAGGCACTTTGCAAAAAACACGTCTGTTTTCTTTTAAAAAAATGTGATGTGTCCACGTTGTGTTTTGGGGCGTTTCCTGTCACGGGCGCTAAGCCTACCCACACAAGAGAGGTATCATTTTTATCGGGAGACTTAGGGGAACGCTGGGTGGAAGGAAATTTGTAGCTCCTCTCAGATTCCAGAAGTTTCTGTTACCGAAATGTGAGGAAAACGTGTTTTTTTAGCAAAATTTTGAGGTTTGCAAAGGATTCTGGGTAACAGAACCTGGTCAGAGCCCCACAAGTCACCCCATCTTGGATTCACCTAGGTCTCTAGTTTTAAAAAATGCACAGGTGTGGTAGGTTTCCCTAGGTGCCGGCTGAGCTAGAGGCCAAAATCTACAGGTAGGCACTTTGCAAAAAACACCTCTGTTTTCTTTAAAAAAATTGTGATGTGTCCACGTTGTGTTTTTGGGCGTTTCCTGTCACGGGTGCTAGGCCTACCCACACAAGTGAGGTATAATTTTTATCGGGAGACTTAGGGGAACGCTGGGTGGAAGGAAATTTGTGGCTCCTCTCAGATTCCAGAACTTTCTGTCACCGAAATGTGAGGAAATAGTGTTTATTTAGCCAAATTTTGAGGTTTGCAAAGGATTCTGGGTAACAGAACCTGGTCAGAGCCCCACAAGTCACCCCATCTTGGATTCCCCTAGGTCTCTAGTTTTAAAAAATGCACAGGTTTGGTAGGTTTCCCTAGGTGCCGTCTGAGCTACAGGCCAAAATCTAGAGGAAGGCACTTTGCAAAAAACACCTCTGTTTTCTTTCAAAAAATGTGATGTGTCCACGTTGTGTTTTGGGGCGTTTCCTGTCAGGGGCGCTAGGCCTACCCACACAAGTGAGGTATCATTTTTATCGGGAGACTTGGGGGAATGCTGGGTGGCAGGAAATTTGTGGCTCCTCTCAGATTCCAGAACTTTCTGTCACCGAAATGTGAGGAAATAGTGTTTATTTAGCCAAATTTTGAGGTTTGCAAAGGATTCTGGGTAACAGAACCTGGTCAGAGCCCCACAAGTCACCCCATCTTGGATTCCCCTAGGTCTCTAGTTTTCAAAAATGCACAGGTGTGGTAGGTTTCCCTAGGTGCCGGCTGAGCTAGAGGCCAAAATCTACAGGTAGGCACTTTGCAAAAAACACCTCTGTTTTCTTTAAAAAAATGTGATGTGTCCACGTTGTGTTTTGGGGTGTTTCCTGTCACGGGCGCTAGGCCTACCCACACAAGTGAGGTATCATTTTTATCGGGAGACTTGGGGGAATGCTGGGTGGCAGGAAATTTGTGGCTCCTCTCAGATTCCAGAACTTTCTGTCACCGAAATGTGAGGAAAACTTGTTTTTTTAGCCAAATTTTGAGGTTTGCAAAGGATTCTGGGTAACAGAACCTGGTCAGAGCCCCACAAGTCACCCCGTCTTGAATTCCCCTAGGTCTCTAGTTTTCAAAAATGCACAGGTGTGGTAGGTTTCCCTAGGTGCCGGCTGAGCTAGAGGCCAAAATCTACAGGTAGGCACTTTGCAAAAAACACCTCTGTTTTCTTTAAAAAAATGTGATGTGTCCACGTTGTGTTTTGGGGTGTTTCCTGTCACGGGCGCTAGGCCTACCCACACAAGTGAGGTATCATTTTTATCGGGAGACTTGGGGGAATGTGGGTGGCAGGAAATTTGTGGCTCCTCTCAGATTCCAGAACTTTCTGTCACCGAAATGTGAGGAAAACTTGTTTTTTTAGCCAAATTTTGAGGTTTGCAAAGGATTCTGGGTAACAGAACCTGGTCAGAGCCCCACAAGTCACCCCATCTTGGATTCCCCTAGGTCTCTAGTTTTCAAAAATGCACAGGTTTGGTAGGTTTCCCTAGGTGCCGTCTGAGCTACATCCCAAAATCTAGAGGTAGGCACTTTGCAAAAAACACCTCTGTTTTCTTTAAAAAAATGTGATGTGTCCACGTTGTGTTTTGGGGCGTTTCCTGTCAGGGGCGCTAGGCCTACCCACACAAGTGAGGTATCATTTTTATCGGGAGACTTGGGGGAATGCTGGGTGGCAGGAAATTTGTGGCTCCTCTCAGATTCCAGAACTTTCTGTCACCGAAATGTGAGGAAATAGTGTTTATTTAGCCAAATTTTGAGGTTTGCAAAGGATTCTGGGTAACAGAACCTGGTCAGAGCCCCAAAAGTCACCCCATCTTCGATTCCCCTAGGTCTCTAGTTTTCAAAAATGCACAGGTGTGGTAGGTTTCCCTAGGTGCCGGCTGAGCTAGAGGCCAAAATCTACAGGTAGGCACTTTGCAAAAAACACCTCTGTTTTCTTTAAAAAAAATGTGATGTGTCCACGTTGTGTTTTGGGGTGTTTCCTGTCACGGGCGCTAGGCCTACCCACACAAGTGAGGTATCATTTTTATCAGGAGACTTGGGGGAATGCTGGGTGGAAGGAAATTTGTGGCTCCTCTCAGATTCCAGAACTTTCTGTCACCGAAATGTGAGGAAAACTTGTTTTTTTAGCCAAATTTTGAGGTTTGCAAAGGATTCTGGGTAACAGAACCTGGTCAGAGCCCCACAAGTCACCCCATCTTGGATTCCCCTAGGTCTCTAGTTTTAAAAAATGCACAGGTTTGGTAGGTTTCCCTAGGTGCAGTCTGAGCTACAGGCCAAAATCTACAGGTAGGCACTTTGCAAAAAACACCTCTGTTTTCTTTCAAAAAATGTGATGTGTCCACGTTGTGTTTTGGGGCGTTTCCTGTCAGGGGCGCTAGGCCTACCCACACAAGTGAGGTATCATTTTTATCGGGAGACTTGGGGGAATGCTGGGTGGCAGGAAATTTGTGGCTCCTCTCAGATTCCAGAAGTTTCTGTTACCGAAATGTGAGGAAAACGTGTTTTTTAGCCACATTTTGAGGTTTGCAAAGGATTCTGGGTAACAGAACCTGGTCAGAGCCCCACAAGTCACCCCATCTTGGATTCCCCTAGGTCTCTAGTTTTAAAAAATGCACAGGTGTGGTAGGTTTCCCTAGGTGCCGGCTGAGCTAGAGGCCAAAATCTACAGGTAGGCACTTTGCAAAAAACACCTCTGTTTTCTTTAAAAAAATTGTGATGTGTCCACGTTGTGTTTTTGGGCGTTCCCTGTCACGGGTGCTAGGCCTACCCACACAAGTGAGGTATAATTTTTATCGGGAGACTTAGGGGAACGCTGGGTGGAAGGAAATTTGTGGCTCCTCTCAGATTCCAGAACTTTCTGTCACCGAAATGTGAGGAAATAGTGTTTATTTAGCCAAATTTTGAGGTTTGCAAAGGATTCTGGGTAACAGAACCTGGTCAGAGCCCCACAAGTCACCCCATCTTGGATTCCCCTAGGTCTCTAGTTTTCAAAAATGCACAGGTGTGGTAGGTTCCCCTTGGTGCCGGCTGAGATAGAGGCCAAAATCTACAGGTAGGCACTTTGCAAAAAACACCTCTGTTTTCTTTAAAAAAATGTGATGTGTCCACGTTGTGTTTTGGGGCGTTTCCTGTCATGGGCGCTAGGCCTACCCACACAAGTGAGGTATCATTTTTATCTGGAGACTTAGGGGAACGCTGGGTGGAAGGAAATTTGTGGCTCCTCTCAGATTCCAGAACTTTCTGTCACCGAAATGTGAGGAAATAGTGTTTCTTTAGCCAAATTTTGAGGTTTGCAAAGGATTCTGGGTAACAGAACCTGGTCAGAGCCCCACAAGTCACCCCATCTTGGATTCCCCTAGGTATTTAGTTTTCAAAAATGCACAGGTTTGGTAGGTTTCCCTAAGAGCCGGCTGAGCTAGAGGCCAAAACCTACAGATAGGCACTTTGCAAAAAACACCTCTGTTTTCTTTCAAAAAATGTGATGAGTCCACGTTGTATTTTGGGGCATTTCCTGTCGCAGGCGCTAGGCCTACCCACACAAGTGAGGTATCATTTTTATCGGGAGAGTTGGGAGAACGCCGGGTGGAAGGAAATGTGTGGCTCCTCTGAGATTCCAGAACTTTCTGTCACCGAAATGTGAGAAAAATTTGTTTTTTTAGCCAAATTTTGAGGTTTGCAAAGGATTCTGGGTAACAGAACCTGGTCAGAGCCCCACAAGTCACCCCATCGTGGATTCCCCTAGGTCTCTAGTTTTAAAAAATGCAAAGATTTGGTAGGTTTCCCTAGGTGCCGGCTGAGCTAGAGGCCAAAATCTACAGGTAGGCACTTTGCAAAAAACACCTCTGTTTTCATTTAAAAAATGTGATGTGTCCACGTTGCGTTTTGGGGCGTTTCCTGTCACGGGAGCTAGGCCTACCCACACAAATGAGGTATCATTTTTATCGGGAGACTTGGGGGAACGCTGGGTGGAAGGAAATTTGTGGTTCCTCTCAGATTCCAGCACTTTCTGTCACCGAAATGTGAGGAAAACGTGTTTATTTAGCCAAATTTTGAGGTTTGCAAAGGATTCTGGGTAACAGAACCTGGTCAGAGCCCCACAAGTCACCCCATCTTGGATTCCCCTAGGTCTCTAGTTTTAAAAAATGCACAGGTTTGGTAGGTTTCCCTAGGTGCCGTCTGAGCTACAGGCCAAAATCTAGAGGAAGGCACTTTGCAAAAAACACCTCTGTTTTCTTTCAAAAAATGTGATGTGTCCACGTTGTGTTTTGGGGCGTTTCCTGTCAGGGGCGCTAGGCCTACCCACACAAGTGAGGTATCATTTTTATCGGGAGACTTGGGGGAATGCTGGGTGGCAGGAAATTTGTGGCTCCTCTCAGATTCCAGAACTTTCTGTCACCGAAATGTGAGGAAATAGTGTTTATTTAGCCAAATTTTGAGGTTTGCAAAGGATTCTGGGTAACAGAACCTGGTCAGAGCCCCACAAGTCACCCCATCTTGGATTCCCCTAGGTCTCTAGTTTTCAAAAATGCACAGGTGTGGTAGGTTTCCCTAGGTGCCGGCTGAGCTAGAGGCCAAAATCTACAGGTAGGCACTTTGCAAAAAACACCTCTGTTTTCTTTAAAAAAATGTGATGTGTCCACGTTGTGTTTTGGGGTGTTTCCTGTCACGGGCGCTAGGCCTACCCACACAAGTGAGGTATCATTTTTATCGGGAGACTTGGGGGAATGCTGGGTGGCAGGAAATTTGTGGCTCCTCTCAGATTCCAGAACTTTCTGTCACCGAAATGTGAGGAAAACTTGTTTTTTTAGCCAAATTTTGAGGTTTGCAAAGGATTCTGGGTAACAGAACCTGGTCAGAGCCCCACAAGTCACCCCGTCTTGAATTCCCCTAGGTCTCTAGTTTTCAAAAATGCACAGGTGTGGTAGGTTTCCCTAGGTGCCGGCTGAGCTAGAGGCCAAAATCTACAGGTAGGCACTTTGCAAAAAACACCTCTGTTTTCTTTAAAAAAATGTGATGTGTCCACGTTGTGTTTTGGGGTGTTTCCTGTCACGGGCGCTAGGCCTACCCACACAAGTGAGGTATCATTTTTATCGGGAGACTTGGGGGAATGCTGGGTGGCAGGAAATTTGTGGCTCCTCTCAGATTCCAGAACTTTCTGTCACCGAAATGTGAGGAAAACTTGTTTTTTTAGCCAAATTTTGAGGTTTGCAAAGGATTCTGGGTAACAGAACCTGGTCAGAGCCCCACAAGTCACCCCATCTTGGATTCCCCTAGGTCTCTAGTTTTCAAAAATGCACAGGTTTGGTAGGTTTCCCTAGGTGCCGTCTGAGCTACATCCCAAAATCTAGAGGTAGGCACTTTGCAAAAAACACCTCTGTTTTCTTTAAAAAAATGTGATGTGTCCACGTTGTGTTTTGGGGCGTTTCCTGTCAGGGGCGCTAGGCCTACCCACACAAGTGAGGTATCATTTTTATCGGGAGACTTGGGGGAATGCTGGGTGGCAGGAAATTTGTGGCTCCTCTCAGATTCCAGAACTTTCTGTCACCGAAATGTGAGGAAATAGTGTTTATTTAGCCAAATTTTGAGGTTTGCAAAGGATTCTGGGTAACAGAACCTGGTCAGAGCCCCAAAAGTCACCCCATCTTCGATTCCCCTAGGTCTCTAGTTTTCAAAAATGCACAGGTGTGGTAGGTTTCCCTAGGTGCCGGCTGAGCTAGAGGCCAAAATCTACAGGTAGGCACTTTGCAAAAAACACCTCTGTTTTCTTTAAAAAAAATGTGATGTGTCCACGTTGTGTTTTGGGGTGTTTCCTGTCACGGGCGCTAGGCCTACCCACACAAGTGAGGTATCATTTTTATCAGGAGACTTGGGGGAATGCTGGGTGGAAGGAAATTTGTGGCTCCTCTCAGATTCCAGAACTTTCTGTCACCGAAATGTGAGGAAAATTTGTTTTTTTAGCCAAATTTTGAGGTTTGCAAAGGATTCTGGGTAACAGAACCTGGTCAGAGCCCCACAAGTCACCCCATCTTGGATTCCCCTAGGTCTCTAGTTTTCAAAAATGCACAGGTTTGGTAGGTTTCCCTAGGTGCAGTCTGAGCTACAGGCCAAAATCTACAGGTAGGCACTTTGCAAAAAACTCCTCTGTTTTCTTTCAAAAAATGTGATGTGTCCACGTTGTGTTTTGGGGCGTTTCCTGTCAGGGGCGCTAGGCCTACCCACACAAGTGAGGTATCATTTTTATCGGGAGACTTGGGGGAATGCTGGGTGGCAGGAAATTTGTGGCTCCTCTCAGATTCCAGAAGTTTCTGTTACCGAAATGTGAGGAAAACGTGTTTTTTAGCCACATTTTGAGGTTTGCAAAGGATTCTGGGTAACAGAACCTGGTCAGAGCCCCACAAGTCACCCCATCTTGGATTCCCCTAGGTCTCTAGTTTTAAAAAATGCACAGGTGTGGTAGGTTTCCCTAGGTGCCGGCTGAGCTAGAGGCCAAAATCTACAGGTAGGCACTTTGCAAAAAACACCTCTGTTTTCTTTAAAAAAATTGTGATGTGTCCACGTTGTGTTTTTGGGCGTTCCCTGTCACGGGTGCTAGGCCTACCCACACAAGTGAGGTATAATTTTTATCGGGAGACTTAGGGGAACGCTGGGTGGAAGGAAATTTGTGGCTCCTCTCAGATTCCAGAACTTTCTGTCACCGAAATGTGAGGAAATAGTGTTTATTTAGCCAAATTTTGAGGTTTGCAAAGGATTCTGGGTAACAGAACCTGGTCAGAGCCCCACAAGTCACCCCATCTTGGATTCCCCTAGGTCTCTAGTTTTCAAAAATGCACAGGTGTGGTAGGTTCCCCTTGGTGCCGGCTGAGATAGAGGCCAAAATCTACAGGTAGGCACTTTGCAAAAAACACCTCTGTTTTCTTTAAAAAAATGTGATGTGTCCACGTTGTGTTTTGGGGCGTTTCCTGTCACGGGCGCTAGGCCTACCCACACAAGTGAGGTATCATTTTTATCTGGAGACTTAGGGGAACGCTGGGTGGAAGGAAATTTGTGGCTCCTCTCAGATTCCAGAACTTTCTGTCACCGAAATGTGAGGAAATAGTGTTTCTTTAGCCAAATTTTGAGGTTTGCAAAGGATTCTGGGTAACAGAACCTGGTCAGAGCCCCACAAGTCACCCCATCTTGGATTCCCCTAGGTATTAAGTTTTCAAAAATGCACAGGTTTGGTAGGTTTCCCTAAGAGCCGGCTGAGCTAGAGGCCAAAACCTACAGATAGGCACTTTGCAAAAAACACCTCTGTTTTCTTTCAAAAAATGTGATGAGTCCACGTTGTGTTTTGGGGCATTTCCTGTCGCAGGCGCTAGGCCTACCCACACAAGTGAGGTATCATTTTTATCGGGAGAGTTGGGAGAACGCCGGGTGGAAGGAAATGTGTGGCTCCTCTGAGATTCCAGAACTTTCTGTCACCGAAATGTGAGAAAAATTTGTTTTTTTAGCCAAATTTTGAGGTTTGCAAAGGATTCTGGGTAACAGAACCTGGTCAGAGCCCCACAAGTCACCCCATCGTGGATTCCCCTAGGTCTCTAGTTTTAAAAAATGCAAAGATTTGGTAGGTTTCCCTAGGTGCCGGCTGAGCTAGAGGCCAAAATCTACAGGTAGGCACTTTGCAAAAAACACCTCTGTTTTCATTAAAAAAATGTGATGTGTCCACGTTGCGTTTTGGGGCGTTTCCTGTCACGGGAGCTAGGCCTACCCACACAAATGAGGTATCATTTTTATCGGGAGACTTGGGGGAACGCTGGGTGGAAGGAAATTTGTGGTTCCTCTCAGATTCCAGCACTTTCTGTCACCGAAATGTGAGGAAAACGTGTTTATTTAGCCAAATTTTGAGGTTTGCAAAGGATTCTGGGTAACAGAACCTGGTCAGAGCCCCACAAGTCACCCCATCTTGGATTCCCCTAGGTCTCTAGTTTTCAAAAATGCAAAGATTTGGTAGGTTTCCCTAGGTGCCGTCTGAGCTACATCCCAAAATCTAGAGGTAGGCACTTTGCAAAAAACACCTCTGTTTTCTTTAAAAAAATGTGATGTGTCCACGTTGTGTTTTGGGGCGTTTCCTGTCAGGGGCGCTAGGCCTACCCACACAAGTGAGGTATCATTTTTATCGGGAGACTTGGGGGAATGCTGGGTGGCAGGAAATTTGTGGCTCCTCTCAGATTCCAGAACTTTCTGTCACCGAAATGTGAGGAAATAGTGTTTATTTAGCCAAATTTTGAGGTTTGCAAAGGATTCTGGGTAACAGAACCTGGTCAGAGCCCCAAAAGTCACCCCATCTTGGATTCCCCTAGGTCTCTAGTTTTCAAAAATGCACAGGTGTGGTAGGTTTCCCTAGGTGCCGGCTGAGCTAGAGGCCAAAATCTACAGGTAGGCACTTTGCAAAAAACACCTCTGTTTTCTTTAAAAAAAATGTGATGTGTCCACGTTGTGTTTTGGGGTGTTTCCTGTCACGGGCGCTAGGCCTACCCACACAAGTGAGGTATCATTTTTATCAGGAGACTTGGGGGAATGCTGGGTGGAAGGAAATTTGTGGCTCCTCTCAGATTCCAGAACTTTCTGTCACCGAAATGTGAGGAAAACTTGTTTTTTTAGCCAAATTTTGAGGTTTGCAAAGGATTCTGGGTAACAGAACCTGGTCAGAGCCCCACAAGTCACCCCATCTTGGATTCCCCTAGGTCTCTAGTTTTAAAAAATGCACAGGTTTGGTAGGTTTCCCTAGGTGCCGTCTGAGCTACAGGCCAAAATCTAGAGGAAGGCACTTTGCAAAAAACACCTCTGTTTTCTTTCAAAAAATGTGATGTGTCCACGTTGTGTTTTGGGGCGTTTCCTGTCAGGGGCGCTAGGCCTACCCACACAAGTGAGGTATCATTTTTATCGGGAGACTTGGGGGAATGCTGGGTGGCAGGAAATTTGTGGCTCCTCTCAGATTCCAGAACTTTCTGTCACCGAAATGTGAGGAAATAGTGTTTATTTAGCCAAATTTTGAGGTTTGCAAAGGATTCTGGGTAACAGAACCTGGTCAGAGCCCCACAAGTCACCCCATCTTGGATTCCCCTAGGTCTCTAGTTTTCAAAAATGCACAGGTGTGGTAGGTTCCCCTTGGTGCCGGCTGAGATAGAGGCCAAAATCTACAGGTAGGCACTTTGCAAAAAACACCTCTGTTTTCTTTAAAAAAATGTGATGTGTCCACGTTGTGTTTTGGGGCGTTTCCTGTCACGGGCGCTAGGCCTACCCACACAAGTGAGGTATCATTTTTATCTGGAGACTTAGGGGAACGCTGGGTGGAAGGAAATTTGTGGCTCCTCTCAGATTCCAGAACTTTCTGTCACCGAAATGTGAGGAAATAGTGTTTCTTTAGCCAAATTTTGAGGTTTGCAAAGGATTCTGGGTAACAGAACCTGGTCAGAGCCCCACAAGTCACCCCATCTTGGATTCCCCTAGGTATTAAGTTTTCAAAAATGCACAGGTTTGGTAGGTTTCCCTAAGAGCCGGCTGAGCTAGAGGCCAAAACCTACAGATAGGCACTTTGCAAAAAACACCTCTGTTTTCTTTCAAAAAATGTGATGAGTCCACGTTGTGTTTTGGGGCATTTCCTGTCGCAGGCGCTAGGCCTACCCACACAAGTGAGGTATCATTTTTATCGGGAGAGTTGGGAGAACGCCGGGTGGAAGGAAATGTGTGGCTCCTCTGAGATTCCAGAACTTTCTGTCACCGAAATGTGAGAAAAATTTGTTTTTTTAGCCAAATTTTGAGGTTTGCAAAGGATTCTGGGTAACAGAACCTGGTCAGAGCCCCACAAGTCACCCCATCGTGGATTCCCCTAGGTCTCTAGTTTTAAAAAATGCAAAGATTTGGTAGGTTTCCCTAGGTGCCGGCTGAGCTAGAGGCCAAAATCTACAGGTAGGCACTTTGCAAAAAACACCTCTGTTTTCATTAAAAAAATGTGATGTGTCCACGTTGCGTTTTGGGGCGTTTCCTGTCACGGGAGCTAGGCCTACCCACACAAATGAGGTATCATTTTTATCGGGAGACTTGGGGGAACGCTGGGTGGAAGGAAATTTGTGGTTCCTCTCAGATTCCAGCACTTTCTGTCACCGAAATGTGAGGAAAACGTGTTTATTTAGCCAAATTTTGAGGTTTGCAAAGGATTCTGGGTAACAGAACCTGGTCAGAGCCCCACAAGTCACCCCATCTTGGATTCCCCTAGGTCTCTAGTTTTCAAAAATGCAAAGATTTGGTAGGTTTCCCTAGGTGCCGTCTGAGCTACATCCCAAAATCTAGAGGTAGGCACTTTGCAAAAAACACCTCTGTTTTCTTTAAAAAAATGTGATGTGTCCACGTTGTGTTTTGGGGCGTTTCCTGTCAGGGGCGCTAGGCCTACCCACACAAGTGAGGTATCATTTTTATCGGGAGACTTGGGGGAATGCTGGGTGGCAGGAAATTTGTGGCTCCTCTCAGATTCCAGAACTTTCTGTCACCGAAATGTGAGGAAATAGTGTTTATTTAGCCAAATTTTGAGGTTTGCAAAGGATTCTGGGTAACAGAACCTGGTCAGAGCCCCAAAAGTCACCCCATCTTGGATTCCCCTAGGTCTCTAGTTTTCAAAAATGCACAGGTGTGGTAGGTTTCCCTAGGTGCCGGCTGAGCTAGAGGCCAAAATCTACAGGTAGGCACTTTGCAAAAAACACCTCTGTTTTCTTTAAAAAAAATGTGATGTGTCCACGTTGTGTTTTGGGGTGTTTCCTGTCACGGGCGCTAGGCCTACCCACACAAGTGAGGTATCATTTTTATCAGGAGACTTGGGGGAATGCTGGGTGGAAGGAAATTTGTGGCTCCTCTCAGATTCCAGAACTTTCTGTCACCGAAATGTGAGGAAAACTTGTTTTTTTAGCCAAATTTTGAGGTTTGCAAAGGATTCTGGGTAACAGAACCTGGTCAGAGCCCCACAAGTCACCCCATCTTGGATTCCCCTAGGTCTCTAGTTTTAAAAAATGCACAGGTTTGGTAGGTTTCCCTAGGTGCAGTCTGAGCTACAGGCCAAAATCTACAGGTAGGCACTTTGCAAAAAACACCTCTGTTTTCTTTCAAAAAATGTGATGTGTCCCCGTTGTGTTTTGGGGCGTTTCCTGTCAGGGGCGCTAGGCCTACCCACACAAGTGAGGTATCATTTTTATCGGGAGACTTGGGGGAATGCTGGGTGGCAGGAAATTTGTGGCTCCTCTCAGATTCCAGAAGTTTCTGTTACCGAAATGTGAGGAAAACTTGTTTTTTAGCCACATTTTGAGGTTTGCAAAGGATTCTGGGTAACAGAACCTGGTCAGAGCCCCACAAGTCACCCCATCTTGGATTCCCCTAGGTCTCTAGTTTTAAAAAAGGCACAGGTGTGGTAGGTTTCCCTAGGTGCCGGCTGAGCTAGAGGCCAAAATCTACAGGTAGGCACTTTGCAAAAAACACCTCTGTTTTCTTTAAAAAAATTGTGATGTGTCCACGTTGTGTTTTTGGGCGTTCCCTGTCACGGGTGCTAGGCCTACCCACACAAGTGAGGTATAATTTTTATCGGGAGACTTAGGGGAACGCTGGGTGGAAGGAAATTTGTGGCTCCTCTCAGATTCCAGAACTTTCTGTCACCGAAATGTAAGGAAATAGTGTTTATTTAGCCAAATTTTGAGGTTTGCAAAGGATTCTGGGTAACAGAACCTGGTCAGAGCCCCACAAGTCACCCCATCTTGGATTCCCCTAGGTCTCTAGTTTTCAAAAATGCACAGGTGTGGTAGGTTCCCCTTGGTGCCGGCTGAGATAGAGGCCAAAATCTACAGGTAGGCACTTTGCAAAAAACACCTCTGTTTTCTTTAAAAAAATGTGATGTGTCCACGTTGTGTTTTGGGGCGTTTCCTGTCACGGGCGCTAGGCCTACCCACACAAGTGAGGTATCATTTTTATCTGGAGACTTAGGGGAACGCTGGGTGGAAGGAAATTTGTGGCTCCTCTCAGATTCCAGAACTTTCTGTCACCGAAATGTGAGGAAATAGTGTTTCTTTAGCCAAATTTTGAGGTTTGCAAAGGATTCTGGGTAACAGAACCTGGTCAGAGCCCCACAAGTCACCCCATCTTGGATTCCCCTAGGTATTTAGTTTTCAAAAATGCACAGGTTTGGTAGGTTTCCCTAAGAGCCGGCTGAGCTAGAGGCCAAAACCTACAGATAGGCACTTTGCAAAAAACACCTCTGTTTTCTTTCAAAAAATGTGATGAGTCCACGTTGTGTTTTGGGGCATTTCCTGTCGCAGGCGCTAGGCCTACCCACACAAGTGAGGTATCATTTTTATCGGGAGAGTTGGGAGAACGCCGGGTGGAAGGAAATGTGTGGCTCCTCTGAGATTCCAGAACTTTCTGTCACCAAAATGTGAGAAAAATTTGTTTTTTTAGCCAAATTTTGAGGTTTGCAAAGGATTCTGGGTAACAGAACCTGGTCAGAGCCCCACAAGTCACCCCATCGTGGATTCCCCTAGGTCTCTAGTTTTAAAAAATGCAAAGATTTGGTAGGTTTCCCTTGGTGCCGGCTGAGCTAGAGGCCAAAATCTACAGGTAGGCACTTTGCAAAAAACACCTCTGTTTTCATTAAAAAAATGTGATGTGTCCACGTTGCGTTTTGGGGCGTTTCCTGTCACGGGAGCTAGGCCTTCCCACACAAATGAGGTATCATTTTTATCGGGAGACTTGGGGGAACGCTGGGTGGAAGGAAATTTGTGGTTCCTCTCAGATTCCAGCACTTTCTGTCACCGAAATGTGTGGAAAACGTGTTTATTTAGCCAAATTTTGAGGTTTGCAAAGGATTCTGGGTAACAGAACCTGGTCAGAGCCCCACAAGTCACCCCATCTTGGATTCCCCTAGGTCTCTAGTTTTCAAAAATGCACAGGTTTGGTAGGTTTCCCTAGGTGCCGTCTGAGCTACAGGCCAAAATCTAGAGGTAGGCACTTTGCAAAAAACACCTCTGTTTTCTTTAAAAAAATGTGATGTGTCCACGTTGTGTTTTGGGGCGTTTCCTGTCAGGGGCGCTAGGCCTACCCACACAAGTGAGGTATCATTTTTATCGGGAGACTTGGGGGAATGCTGGGTGGCAGGAAATTTGTGGCTCCTCTCAGATTCCAGAACTTTCTGTCACCGAAATGTGAGGAAATAGTGTTTATTTAGCCAAATTTTGAGGTTTGCAAAGGATTCTGGGTAACAGAACCTGGTCAGAGCCCCACAAGTCACCCCATCTTGGATTCCCCTAGGTCTCTAGTTTTCAAAAATGCACAGGTGTGGTAGGTTTCCCTAGGTGCCGGCTGAGCTAGAGGCCAAAATCTACAGGTAGGCACTTTGCAAAAAACACCTCTGTTTTCTTTAAAAAAATGTGATGTGTCCACGTTGTGTTTTGGGGTGTTTCCTGTCACGGGCGCTAGGCCTACCCACACAAGTGAGGTATCATTTTTATCGGGAGACTTGGGGGAATGCTGGGTGGCAGGAAATTTGTGGCTCCTCTCAGATTCCAGAACTTTCTGTCACCGAAATGTGAGGAAAACTTGTTTTTTTAGCCAAATTTTGAGGTTTGCAAAGGATTCTGGGTAACAGAACCTGGTCAGAGCCCCACAAGTCACCCCATCTTGGATTCCCCTAGGTCTCTAGTTTTCAAAAATGCACAGGTTTGGTAGGTTTCCCTAGGTGCAGTCTGAGCTACAGGCCAAAATCTACAGCTAGGCACTTTGCAAAAAACACCTCTGTTTTCTTTCAAAAAATGTGATGTGTCCACGTTGTGTTTTGGGGCGTTTCCTGTCAGGGGCGCTAGGCCTACCCACACAAGTGAGGTATCATTTTTATCGGGAGACTTGGGGGAATGCTGGGTGGCAGGAAATTTGTGGCTCCTCTCAGATTCCAGAAGTTTCTGTTACCGAAATGTGAGGAAAACGTGTTTTTTAGCCACATTTTGAGGTTTGCAAAGGATTCTGGGTAACAGAACCTGGTCAGAGCCCCACAAGTCACCCCATCTTGGATTCCCCTAGGTCTCTAGTTTTAAAAAATACACAGGTTTGGTAGGTTTCCTTAGGTGCCGGCTGAGCTAGAGGCCAAAATCTACAGGTAGGCACTTTGCAAAAAACACCTCTGTTTTCTTTAAAAAAAATGTGATGTGTCCACGTTGTGTTTTGGGGCGTTTCCTGTCACGGGCGCTAAGCCTACCCACACAAGAGAGGTATCATTTTTATCGGGAGACTTAGGGGAACGCTGGTTGGAAGGAAATTTGTGTCTCCTCTCAGATTCCAGAACTTTCTGTCACCGAAATGTGAGGAAAACTTGTTTTTTTAGCAAAATTTTGAGGTTTGCAAAGGATTCTGGGTAACAGAACCTGGTCAGAGCCCCACAAGTCACCCCATCTTGGATTCCCCTAGGTCTCTAGTTTTCAAAAATGCACAGGTGTGGTAGGTTTCCCTAGGTGCCGGCTGAGCTAGAGGCCAAAATCTACAGGTAGGCACTTTGCAAAAAACACCTCTGTTTTCTGTAAAAAAATTGTGATGTGTCCACGTTGTGTTTTTGGGCGTTTCCTGTCACGGGTGCTAGGCCTACCCACACAAGTGAGGTATAATTTTTATCGGGAGACTTAGGGGAACGCTGGGTGGAAGGAAATTTGTGGCTCCTCTCAGATTCCAGAACTTTCTGTCACCGAAATGTGAGGAAATAGTGTTTATTTAGCCAAATTTTGAGGTTTGCAAAGGATTCTGGGTAACAGAACCTGGTCAGAGCCCCACAAGTCACCCCATCTTGGATTCCCCTAGGTCTCTAGTTTTCAAAAATGTACAATTGTGGTAGGTTTCCCTAGGTGCCGGCTGAGCTAGAGGCCAAAATCTACAGATAGGCACTTTGCAAAAAACACCTCTGTTTTCTTTCAAAAAATGTGATGAGTCCACGTTGTGTTTTGGGGCATTTCCTGTCGCAGGCGCTAGGCCTACCCACACAAGTGAGGTATCATTTTTATCGGGAGAGTTGGGAGAACGCCGGGTGGAAGGAAATTTGTGGCTCCTCTCAGATTCCAGAACTTTCTGTCACCGAAATGTGAGAAAAATTTGTTTTTTTAGCCAAATTTTGAGGTTTGCAAAGGATTCTGGGTAACAGAACCTGGTCAGAGCCCCACAAGTCACCCCATCGTGGATTCCCCTAGGTCTCTAGTTTTCAAAAATGCAAAGATTTGGTAGGTTTCCCTAGGTGCTGGCTGAGCTAGAGGCCAAAATCTACAGGTAGGCACTTTGCAAAAAACACCTCTGTTTTCTTTAAAAAAATGTGATGTATCCACGTTGCGTTTTGGGGCGTTTCCTGTCACGGGAGCTAGGCCTACCCACTCAAGTGAGGTATCATTTTTATCAGGAGACTTGGGGGAATGCTGGGTGGAAGGAAATTTGTGGCTCCTCTCAGATTCCAGAACTTTCTGTCACCGAAATGTGAGGAAAACTTGTTTTTTTAGCCAAATTTTGAGGTTTGCAAAGGATTCTGGGTAACAGAACCTGGTCAGAGCCCCACAAGTCACCCCATCTTGGATTCCCCTAGGTCTCTAGTTTTCAAAAATGCACAGGTTTGGTAGGTTTCCCTAGGTGCAGTCTGAGCTACAGGCCAAAATCTACAGGTAGGCACTTTGCAAAAAACACCTCTGTTTTCTTTCAAAAAATGTGATGTGTCCACGTTGTGTTTTGGGGCGTTTCCTGTCAGGGGCGCTAGGCCTACCCACACAAGTGAGGTATCATTTTTATCGGGAGACTTGGGGGAATGCTGGGTGGCAGGAAATTTGTGGCTCCTCTCAGATTCCAGAAGTTTCTGTTACCGAAATGTGAGGAAAACGTGTTTTTTAGCCACATTTTGAGGTTTGCAAAGGATTCTGGGTAACAGAACCTGGTCAGAGCCCCACAAGTCACCCCATCTTGGATTCCCCTAGGTCTCTAGTTTTAAAAAATGCACAGGTGTGGTAGGTTTCCCTAGGTGCCGGCTGAGCTAGAGGCCAAAATCTACAGGTAGGCACTTTGCAAAAAACACCTCTGTTTTCTTTAAAAAAATTGTGATGTGTCCACGTTGTGTTTTTGGGCGTTTCCTGTCACGGGTGCTAGGCCTACCCACACAAGTGAGGTATAATTTTTATCGGGAGACTTAGGGGAACGCTGGGTGGAAGGAAATTTGTGGCTCCTCTCAGATTCCAGAACTTTCTGTCACCGAAATGTGAGGAAATAGTGTTTATTTAGCCAAATTTTGAGGTTTGCAAAGGATTCTGGGTAACAGAACCTGGTCAGAGCCCCACAAGTCACCCCATCTTGGATTCCCCTAGGTCTCTAGTTTTCAAAAATGCACAGGTGTGGTAGGTTCCCCTTGGTGCCGGCTGAGATAGAGGCCAAAATCTACAGGTAGGCACTTTGCAAAAAACACCTCTGTTTTCTTTAAAAAAATGTGATGTGTCCACGTTGTGTTTTGGGGCGTTTCCTGTCACGGGCGCTAGGCCTACCCACACAAGTGAGGTATCATTTTTATCTGGAGACTTAGGGGAACGCTGGGTGGAAATAAATTTGTGGCTCCTCTCAGATTCCAGAACTTTCTGTCACCGAAATGTGAGGAAATAGTGTTTCTTTAGCCAAATTTTGAGGTTTGCAAAGGATTCTGGGTAACAGAACCTGGTTAGAGCCCCACAAGTCACCCCATCTTGGATTCCCCTAGGTATTTAGTTTTCAAAAATGCACAGGTTTGGTAGGTTTCCCTAAGAGCCGGCTGAGCTAGAGGCCAAAACCTACAGATAGGCACTTTGCAAAAAACACCTCTGTTTTCTTTCAAAAAATGTGATGAGTCCACGTTGTGTTTTGGGGCATTTCCTGTCGCAGGCGCTAGGCCTACCCACACAAGTGAGGTATCATTTTTATCGGGAGAGTTGGGAGAACGCCGGGTGGAAGGAAATGTGTGGCTCCTCTGAGATTCCAGAACTTTCTGTCACCGAAATGTGAGAAAAATTTGTTTTTTTAGCCAAATTTTGAGGTTTGCAAAGGATTCTGGGTAACAGAACCTGGTCAGAGCCCCACAAGTCACCCCATCGTGGATTCCCCTAGGTCTCTAGTTTTCAAAAATGCAAAGATTTGGTAGGTTTCCCTAGGTGCCGGCTGAGCTAGAGGCCAAAATCTACAGGTAGGCACTTTGCAAAAAACACCTCTGTTTTCATTAAAAAAATGTGATGTGTCCACGTTGCGTTTTGGGGCGTTTCCTGTCACGGGAGCTAGGCCTACCCACACAAATGAGGTATCATTTTTATCGGGAGACTTGGGGGAACGCTGGGTGGAAGGAAATTTGTGGTTCCTCTCAGATTCCAGCACTTTCTGTCACCGAAATGTGAGGAAAACGTGTTTATTTAGCCAAATTTTGAGGTTTGCAAAGGATTCTGGGTAACAGAACCTGGTCAGAGCCCCACAAGTCACCCCATCTTGGATTCCCCTAGGTCTCTAGTTTTCAAAAATGCACAGGTTTGGTAGGTTTCCCTAGGTGCCGTCTGAGCTACAGGCCAAAATCTAGAGGTAGGCACTTTGCAAAAAACACCTCTGTTTTCTTTCAAAAAATGTGATGTGTCCACGTTGTGTTTTGGGGCATTTCCTGTCACGGGCGCTAAGCCTACCCACACAAGAGAGGTATCATTTTTATCGGGAGACTTAGGGGAACGCTGGGTGGAAGGAAATTTGTAGCTCCTCTCAGATTCCAGAACTTTCTGTCACCGAAATGTGAGGAAAACTTGTTTTTTTAGCAAAATTTTGAGGTTTGCAAAGGATTCTGGGTAACAGAACCTGGTCAGAGCCCCACAAGTCACCCCATCTTGGATTCCCCTAGGTCTCTAGTTTTAAAAAAATGCACAGGTGTGGTAGGTTTCCCTAGGTGCCGGCTGAGCTAGAGGCCAAAATCTACAGGTAGGCACTTTGCAAAAAACACCTCTGTTTTCTTTAAAAAAATTGTGATGTGTCCACGTTGTGTTTTTGGGCGTTTCCTGTCACGGGTGCTAGGCCTACCCACACAAGTGAGGTATAATTTTTATCGGGAGACTTAGGGGAACGCTGGGTGGAAGGAAATTTGTGGCTCCTCTCAGATTCCAGAACTTTCTGTCACCGAAATGTGAGGAAATAGTGTTTATTTAGCCAAATTTTGAGGTTTGCAAAGGATTCTGGGTAACAGAACCTGGTCAGAGCCCCACAAGTCACCCCATCTTGGATTCCCCTAGGTCTCTAGTTTTCAAAAATGCACAGGTGTGGTAGGTTCCCCTTGGTGCCGGCTGAGATAGAGGCCAAAATCTACACGTAGGCACTTTGCAAAAAACACCTCTGTTTTCTTTCAAAAAATTTGATGTGTCCACGTTGTGTTTTGGGGCGTTTCCTGTCACGGGCGCTAGGCCTACCCACACAAGTGAGGTATCATTTTTATCTGGAGACTTAGGGGAACGCTGGGTGGAAGGAAATTTGTGGCTCCTCTCAGATTCCAGAACTTTCTGTCACCGAAATGTGAGGAAATAGTGTTTCTTTAGCCAAATTTTGAGGTTTGCAAAGGATTCTGGGTAACAGAACCTGGTCAGAGCCCCACAAGTCACCCCATCTTGGATTCCCCTAGGTATTAAGTTTTCAAAAATGCACAGGTTTGGTAGGTTTCCCTAAGAGCCGGCTGAGCTAGAGGCCAAAACCTACAGATAGGCACTTTGCAAAAAACACCTCTGTTTTCTTTCAAAAAATGTGATGAGTCCACGTTGTGTTTTGGGGCATTTCCTGTCGCAGGCGCTAGGCCTACCCACACAAGTGAGGTATCATTTTTATCGGGAGAGATGGGAGAATGCCGGGTGGAAGGAAATGTGTGGCTCCTCTGAGATTCCAGAACTTTCTGTCACCGAAATGTGAGAAAAATTTGTTTTTTTAGCCAAATTTTGAGGTTTGCAAAGGATTCTGGGTAACAGAACCTGGTCAGAGCCCCACAAGTCACCCCATCTTGGATTCCCCTAGGTCTCTAGTTTTCAAAAATGCACAGGTTTGGTAGGTTTCCCTAGGTGCCGTCTGAGCTACAGGCCAAAATCTAGAGGTAGGCACTTTGCAAAAAACACCTCTGTTTTCTTTCAAAAAATGTGATGTGTCCACGTTGTGTTTTGGGGCGTTTCCTGTCAGGGGCGCTAGGCCTACCCACACAAGTGAGGTATCATTTTTATCGGGAGACTTGGGGGAATGCTGGGTGGCAGGAAATTTGTGGCTCCTCTCAGATTCCAGAACTTTCTGTCACCGAAATGTGAGGAAATAGTGTTTATTTAGCCAAATTTTGAGGTTTGCAAAGGATTCTGGGTAACAGAACCTGGTCAGAGCCCCACAAGTCACCCCATCTTGGATTCCCCTAGGTCTCTAGTTTTCAAAAATGCACAGGTGTGGTAGGTTTCCCTAGGTGCCGGCTGAGCTAGAGGCCAAAATCTACAGGTAGGCACTTTGCAAAAAACACCTCGGTTTTCTTTAAAAAAATGTGATGTGTCCACGTTGTGTTTTGGGGTGTTTCCTGTCACGGGCGCTAGGCCTACCCACACAAGTGAGGTATCATTTTTATCAGGAGACTTGGGGGAATGCTGGGTGGAAGGAAATTTGTGGCTCCTCTCAGATTCCAGAACTTTCTGTCACCGAAATGTGAGGAAAACTTGTTTTTTTAGCCAAATTTTGAGGTTTGCAAAGGATTCTGGGTAACTGAACCTCGTCAGAGCCCCACAAGTCACCCCATCTTGGATTCCCCTAGGTCTCTAGTTTTCAAAAATGCACAGGTTTGGTAGGTTTCCCTAGGTGCAGTCTGAGCTACAGGCCAAAATCTACAGGTAGGCACTTTGCAAAAAACACCTCTGTTTTCTTTCAAAAAATGTGATGTGTCCACGTTGTGTTTTGGGGCGTTTCCTGTCAGGGGCGCTAGGCCTACCCACACAAGTGAGGTATCATTTTTATCGGGAGACTTGGGGGAATGCTGGGTGGCAGGAAATTTGTGGCTCCTCTCAGATTCCAGAACTTTCTGTCACCGAAATGTGAGGAAATAGTGTTTATTTAGCCAAATTTTGAGGTTTGCAAACGATTCTGGGTAACAGAACCTGGTCAGAGCCCCACAGAACCTGGTCAGAGCCCCACAAGTCACCCCATCTTGGATTCCCCTAGGTCTCTAGTTTTTAAAAATGCACAGGTGTGGTAGGTTCCCCTTGGTGCCGGCTGAGATAGAGGCCAAAATCTACAGGTAGGCACTTTGCAAAAAACACCTCTGTTTTCTTTAAAAAAATGTGATGTGTCCACGTTGTGTTTTGGGGCGTTTCCTGTCACGGGCGCTAGGCCTACCCACACAAGTGAGGTATCATTTTTATCTGGAGACTTAGGGGAACGCTGGGTGGAAGGAAATTTGTGGCTCCTCTCAGATTCCAGAACTTTCTGTCACCGAAATGTGAGGAAATAGTGTTTCTTTAGCCAAATTTTGAGGTTTGCAAAGGATTCTGGCTAACAGAACCTGGTCAGAGCCCCACAAGTCACCCCATCTTGGATTCCCCTAGGTCTCTAGTTTTCAAAAATGCACAGGTGTGGTAGGTTCCCCTTGGTGCCGGCTGAGATAGAGGCCAAAATCTACAGGTAGGCACTTTGCAAAAAACACCTCTGTTTTCTTTAAAAAAATGTGATGTGTCCACGTTGTGTTTTGGGGCGTTTCCTGTCACGGGCGCTAGGCCTACCCACACAAGTGAGGTATCATTTTTATCTGGAGACTTAGGGGAACGCTGGGTGGAAGGAAATTTGTGGCTCCTCTCAGATTCCAGAACTTTCCGTCACCGAAATGTGAGGAAAACTTGTTTTTTTAGCAAAATTTTGAGGTTTGCAAAGGATTCTGGGTAACAGAACCTGGTCAGAGCCCCACAAGTCACCCCATCTTGGATTCCCCTCGGTCTCTAGTTTTCAAAAATGCACAGGTTTGGTAGGTTTCCCTAAGTGCAGTCTGAGCTACAGGCCAAAATCTACAGGTAGGCACTTTGCAAAAAACACCTCTGTTTTCTTTAAAAAAATGTGATGTGTCCACGTTGTGTTTTGGGGCGTTTCCTTTCAGGGGCGCTAGGCCTCCCCACACAAGTGAGGTATCATTTTTATCGGGAGACTTGGGGGAATGCTGGGTGGCAGGAAATTTGTGGCTCCTCTCAGATTCCAGAAGTTTCTGTTACCGAAATGTGAGGAAAACGTGTTTTTCAGCCACATTTTGAGGTTTGCAAAGGATTCTGGGTAACAGAACCTGGTCAGAGCCCCACAAGTCACCCCATCTTGGATTCCCCTAGGTCTCTAGTTTTAAAAAATACACAGGTTTGGTAGGTTTCCTTAGGTGCCGGCTGAGCTAGAGGCCAAAATCTACAGGTAGGCACTTTGCAAAAAACACCTCTGTTTTCTTTAAAAAAAATGTGATGTGTCCACGTTGTGTTTTGGGGCGTTTCCTGTCACGGGCGCTAAGCCTACCCACACAAGAGAGGTATCATTTTTATCGGGAGACTTAGGGGAACGCTGGTTGGAAGGAAATTTGTGGCTCCTCTCAGATTCCAGAACTTTCTGTCACCGAAATGTGAGGAAAACTTGTTTTTTTAGCAAAATTTTGAGGTTTGCAAAGGATTCTGGGTAACAGAACCTGGTCAGAGCCCCACAAGTCACCCCATCTTGGATTCCCCTAGGTCTCTAGTTTTCAAAAATGCACAGGTGTGGTAGGTTTCCCTAGGTGCCGGCTGAGCTAGAGGCCAAAATCTACAGGTAGGCACTTTGCAAAAAACACCTCTGTTTTCTGTAAAAAAATTGTGATGTGTCCACGTTGTGTTTTTGGGCGTTTCCTGTCACGGGTGCTAGGCCTACCGACACAAGTGAGGTATAATTTTTATCAGGAGACTTAGGGGAACGCTGGGTGGAAGGAAATTTGTGGCTCCTCTCAGATTCCAGAACTTTCTGTCACCGAAATGTGAGGAAATAGTGTTTATTTAGCCAAATTTTGAGGTTTGCAAAGGATTCTGGGTAACAGAACCTGGTCAGAGCCCCACAAGTCACCCCATCTTGGATTCCCCTAGGTCTCTAGTTTTCAAAAATGCACAGGTGTGGTAGGTTTCCCTAGGTGCCGGCTGAGCTAGAGGCCAAAATCTACAGGTAGGCACTTTGCAAAAAACACGTCTGTTTTCTTTTAAAAAAATGTGATGTGTCCACGTTGTGTTTTGGGGCGTTTCCTGTCACGGGCGCTAAGCCTACCCACACAAGAGAGGTATCATTTTTATCGGGAGACTTAGGGGAACGCTGGGTGGAAGGAAATTTGTAGCTCCTCTCAGATTCCAGAACTTTCTGTCACCGAAATGTGAGGAAAACTTGTTTTTTTAGCAAAATTTTGAGGTTTGCAAAGGATTCTGGGTAACAGAACCTGGTCAGAGCCCCACAAGTCACCCCATCTTGGATTCCCCTAGGTCTCTAGTTTTAAAAAATGCACAGGTGTGGTAGGTTTCCCTAGGTGCCGGCTGAGCTAGAGGCCAAAATCTACAGGTAGGCACTTTGCAAAAAACACCTCTGTTTTCTTTAAAAAAATTGTGATGTGTCCACGTTGTGTTTTTGGGCGTTTCCTGTCACGGGTGCTAGGCCTACCCACACAAGTGAGGTATAATTTTTATCGGGAGACTTAGGGGAACGCTGGGTGGAAGGAAATTTGTGGCTCCTCTCAGATTCCAGAACTTTCTGTCACCGAAATGTGAGGAAATAGTGTTTATTTAGCCAAATTTTGAGGTTTGCAAAGGATTCTGGGTAACAGAACCTGGTCAGAGCCCCACAAGTCACCCCATCTTGGATTCCCCTAGGTCTCTAGTTTTCAAAAATGCACAGGTGTGGTAGGTTCCCCTTGGTGCCGGCTGAGATAGAGGCCAAAATCTACAGGTAGGCACTTTGCAAAAAACACCTCTGTTTTCTTTAAAAAAATTGTGATGTGTCCACGTTGTGTTTTTGGGCGTTTCCTGTCACGGGTGCTAGGCCTACCCACACAAGTGAGGTATAATTTTTATCGGGAGACTTAGGGGAACGCTGGGTGGAAGGAAATTTGTGGCTCCTCTCAGATTCCAGAACTTTCTGTCACCGAAATGTGAGGAAATAGTGTTTATTTAGCCAAATTTTGAGGTTTGCAAAGGATTCTGGGTAACAGAACCTGGTCAGAGCCCCACAAGTCACCCCATCTTGGATTCCCCTAGGTCTCTAATTTTCAAAAATGCACAGGTGTGGTAGGTTCCCCTTGGTGCCGGCTGAGATAGAGGCCAAAATCTACAGGTAGGCACTTTGCAAAAAACACCTCTGTTTTCTTTCAAAAAATTTGATGTGTCCACGTTGTGTTTTGGGGCGTTTCCTGTCACGGGCGCTAGGCCTACCCACACAAGTGAGGTATCATTTTTATCTGGAGACTTAGGGGAACGCTGGGTGGAAGGAAATTTGTGGCTCCTCTCAGATTCCAGAACTTTCTGTCACCGAAATGTGAGGAAATAGTGTTTCTTTAGCCAAATTTTGAGGTTTGCAAAGGATTCTGGGTAACAGAACCTGGTCAGAGCCCCACAAGTCACCCCATCTTGGATTCCCCTAGGTATTTAGTTTTCAAAAATGCACAGGTTTGGTAGGTTTCCCTAAGAGCCGGCTGAGCTAGAGGCCAAAACCTACAGATAGGCACTTTGCAAAAAACACCTCTGTTTTCTTTCAAAAAATGTGATGAGTCCACGTTGTGTTTTGGGGCATTTCCTGTCGCAGGCGCTAGGCCTACCCACACAAGTGAGGTATCATTTTTATCGGGAGAGTTGGGAGAACGCCGGGTGGAAGGAAATGTGTGGCTCCTCTGAGATTCCAGAACTTTCTGTCACCGAAATGTGAGAAAAATTTGTTTTTTTAGCCAAATTTTGAGGTTTGCAAAGGATTCTGGGTAACAGAACCTGGTCAGAGCCCCACAAGTCACCCCATCGTGGATTCCCCTAGGTCTCTAGTTTTAAAAAATGCAAAGATTTGGTAGGTTTCCCTAGGTGCCGGCTGAGCTAGAGGCCAAAATCTACAGGTAGGCACTTTGCAAAAAACACCTCTGTTTTCTTTAAAAAAATGTGATGTGTCCACGTTGCGTTTTGGGGCGTTTCCTGTCACGGGAGCTAGGCCTACCCACACAAATGAGGTATCATTTTTATCGGGAGACTTGGGGGAACGCTGGGTGGAAGGAAATTTGTGGTTCCTCTCAGATTCCAGAACTTTCTGTCACCGAAATGTGAGGAAAACGTGTTTATTTAGCCAAATTTTGAGGTTTGCAAAGGATTCTGGGTAACAGAACCTGGTCAGAGCCCCACAAGTCACCCCATCTTGGATTCCCCTAGGTCTCTAGTTTTCAAAAATGCACAGGTGTGGTAGGTTCCCCTTGGTGCCGGCTGAGATAGAGGCCAAAATCTACAGGTAGGCACTTTGCAAAAAACACCTCTGTTTTCTTTAAAAAAATTGTGATGTGTCCACGTTGTGTTTTTGGGCGTTTCCTGTCACGGGTGCTAGGCCTACCCACACAAGTGAGGTATAATTTTTATCGGGAGACTTAGGGGAACGCTGGGTGGAAGGAAATTTGTGGCTCCTCTCAGATTCCAGAACTTTCTGTCACCGAAATGTGAGGAAATAGTGTTTCTTTAGCCAAATTTTGAGGTTTGCAAAGGATTCTGGCTAACAGAACCTGGTCAGAGCCCCACAAGTCACCCCATCTTGGATTCCCCTAGGTCTCTAGTTTTCAAAAATGCACAGGTGTGGTAGGTTCCCCTTGGTGCCGGCTGAGATAGAGGCCAAAATCTACAGGTAGGCACTTTGCAAAAAACACCTCTGTTTTCTTTCAAAAAATTTGATGTGTCCACGTTGTGTTTTGGGGCGTTTCCTGTCACGGGCGCTAGGCCTACCCACACAAGTGAGGTATCATTTTTATCTGGAGACTTAGGGGAACGCTGGGTGGAAGGAAATTTGTGGCTCCTCTCAGATTCCAGAACTTTCTGTCACCGAAATGTGAGGAAATAGTGTTTCTTTAGCCAAATTTTGAGGTTTGCAAAGGATTCTGGGTAACAGAACCTGGTCAGAGCCCCACAAGTCACCCCATCTTGGATTCCCCTAGGTATTTAGTTTTCAAAAATGCACAGGTTTGGTAGGTTTCCCTAAGAGCCGGCTGAGCTAGAGGCCAAAACCTACAGATAGGCACTTTGCAAAAAACACCTCTGTTTTCTTTCAAAAAATGTGATGAGTCCACGTTGTGTTTTGGGGCATTTCCTGTTGCAGGCGCCAGGCCTACCCACACAAGTGAGGTATCATTTTTATCGGGAGAGTTGGGAGAACGCCGGGTGGAAGGAAATGTGTGGCTCCTCTGAGATTCCAGAACTTTCTGTCACCGAAATGTGAGAAAAATTTGTTTTTTTAGCCAAATTTTGAGGTTTGCAAAGGATTCTGGGTAACAGAACCTGGTCAGAGCCCCACAAGTCACCCCATCGTGGATTCCCCTAGGTCTCTAGTTTTAAAAAATGCAAAGATTTGCTAGGTTTCCCTAGGTGCCGGCTGAGCTAGAGGCCAAAATCTACAGGTAGGCACTTTGCAAAAAACACCTCTGTTTTCTTTAAAAAAATGTGATGTGTCCACGTTGCGTTTTGGGGCGTTTCCTGTCACGGGAGCTAGGCCTACCCACACAAATGAGGTATCATTTTTATCGGGAGACTTGGGGGAACGCTGGGTGGAAGGAAATTTGTGGTTCCTCTCAGATTCCAGAACTTTCTGTCACCGAAATGTGAGGAAAACGTGTTTATTTAGCCAAATTTTGAGGTTTGCAAAGGATTCTGGGTAACAGAACATGGTCAGAGCCCCACAAGTCACCCCATCTTGGATTCCCCTAGGTCTCTAGTTTTCAAAAATGCACAGGTTTGGTAGGTTTCCCTATGTGCCGTCTGAGCTACAGGCCAAAATCTAGAGGTAGGCACTTTGCAAAAAACACCTCTGTTTTCTTTCAAAAAATGTGATGTGTCCACGTTGTGTTTTGGGGCGTTTCCTGTCAGGGGCGCTAGGCCTACCCACACAAGTGAGGTATCATTTTTATCGGGAGACTTGGGGGAATGCTGGGTGGCAGGAAATTTGTGGCTCCTCTCAGATTCCAGAACTTTCTGTCACCGAAATGTGAGGAAATAGTGTTTATTTAGCCAAAGTTTGAGGTTTGCAAAGGATTCTGGGTAACAGAACCTGGTCAGAGCCCCACAAGTCACCCCATCTTGGATTCCCCTAGGTCTCTAGTTTTCAAAAATGCACAGGTGTGGTAGATTTCCCTAGGTGCCGGCTGAGCTAGAGGCCAAAATCTACAGGTAGGCACTTTGCAAAAAACACCTCTGTTTTCTTTAAAAAAATGTGATGTGTCCACGTTGTGTTTTGGGGTGTTTCCTGTCACGGGCGCTAGGCCTACCCACACAAGTGAGGTATCATTTTTATCAGGAGACTTGGGGGAATGCTGGGTGGAAGGAAATTTGTGGCTCCTCTCAGATTCCAGAACTTTCTGTCACCGAAATGTGAGGAAAACTTGTTTTTTTAGCCAAATTTTGAGGTTTGCAAAGGATTCTGGGTAACAGAACCTCGTCAGAGCCCCACAAGTCACCCCATCTTGGATTCCCCTAGGTCTCTAGTTTTCAAAAATGCACAGGTTTGGTAGGTTTCCCTAGGTGCAGTCTGAGCTACAGGCCAAAATCTACAGGTAGGCACTTTGCAAAAAACACCTCTGTTTTCTTTCAAAAAATGTGATGTGTCCACGTTGTGTTTTGGGGCGTTTCCTGTCAGGGGCGCTAGGCCTACTCACACAAGTGAGGTATCATTTTTATCGGGAGACTTGGGGGAATGCTGGGTGGCAGGAAATTTGTGGATCCTCTCAGATTCCAGAACTTTCTGTCACCGAAATGTGAGGAAATAGTGTTTATTTAGCCAAATTTTGAGGTTTGCAAAGGATTCTGGGTAACAGAACCTGGTCAGAGCCCCACAAGTCACCCCATCTTGGATTCCCCTAGGTCTCTAGTTTTTAAAAATGCACAGGTGTGGTAGGTTCCCCTTGGTGCCGGCTGAGATAGAGGCCAAAATCTACAGGTAGGCACTTTGCAAAAAACACCTCTGTTTTCTTTAAAAAAATGTGATGTGTCCACGTTGTGTTTTGGGGCGTTTCCTGTCACGGGCGCTAGGCCTACCCACACAAGTGAGGTATCATTTTTATCTGGAGACTTAGGGGAACGCTGGGTGGAAGGAAATTTGTGGCTCCTCTCAGATTCCAGAACTTTCTGTCACCGAAATGTGAGGAAATAGTGTTTCTTTAGCCAAATTTTGAGGTTTGCAAAGGATTCTGGCTAACAGAACCTGGTCAGAGCCCCACAAGTCACCCCATCTTGGATTCCCCTAGGTCTCTAGTTTTCAAAAATGCACAGGTGTGGTAGGTTCCCCTTGGTGCCGGCTGAGATAGAGGCCAAAATCTACAGGTAGGCACTTTGCAAAAAACACCTCTGTTTTCTTTAAATAAATGTGATGTGTCCACGTTGTGTTTTGTGGCGTTTCCTGTCACGGGCGCTAGGCCTACCCACACAAGTGAGGTATCATTTTTATCTGGAGACTTAGGGGAACGCTGGGTGGAAGGAAATTTGTGGCTCCTCTCAGATTCCAGAACTTTCTGTCACCGAAATGTGAGGAAAACTTGTTTTTTTAGCCAAATTTTGAGGTTTGCAAAGGATTCTGGGTAACAGAACCTGGTCAGAGCCCCACAAGTCACCCCATCTTGGATTCCCCTAGGTCTCTAGTTTTCAAAAATGCACAGGTTTGGTAGGTTTCCCTAGGTGCAGTCTGAGCTACAGGCCAAAATCTACAGGTAGGCACTTTGCAAAAAACACCTCTGTTTTCTTTAAAAAAATGTGATGTGTCCACGTTGTGTTTTGGGGCGTTTCCTGTCAGGGGCGCTAGGCCTCCCCACACAAGTGAGGTATCATTTTTATCGGGAGACTTGGGGGAATGCTGGGTGGCAGGAAATTTGTGGCTCCTCTCAGATTCCAGAAGTTTCTGTTACCGAAATGTGAGGAAAACGTGTTTTTCAGCCACATTTTGAGGTTTGCAAAGGATTCTGGGTAACAGAACCTGGTCAGAGCCCCACAAGTCACCCCATCTTGGATTCCCCTAGGTCTCTAGTTTTAAAAAATACACAGGTTTGGTAGGTTTCCTTAGGTGCCGGCTGAGCTAGAGGCCAAAATCTACAGGTAGGCACTTTGCAAAAAACACCTCTGTTTTCTTTAAAAAAAATGTGATGTGTCCACGTTGTGTTTTGGGGCGTTTCCTGTCACGGGCGCTAAGCCTACCCACACAAGAGAGGTATCATTTTTATCGGGAGACTTAGGGGAACGCTGGTTGGAAGGAAATTTGTGGCTCCTCTCAGATTCCAGAACTTTCTGTCACCGAAATGTGAGGAAAACTTGTTTTTTTAGCAAAATTTTGAGGTTTGCAAAGGATTCTGGGTAACAGAACCTGGTCAGAGCCCCACAAGTCACCCCATCTTGGATTCCCCTAGGTCTCTAGTTTTCAAAAATGCACAGGTGTGGTAGGTTTCCCTAGGTGCCGGCTGAGCTAGAGGCCAAAATCTACAGGTAGGCACTTTGCAAAAAACACCTCTGTTTTCTGTAAAAAAATTGTGATGTGTCCACGTTGTGTTTTTGGGCGTTTCCTGTCACGGGTGCTAGGCCTACCCACACAAGTGAGGTATAATTTTTATCGGGAGACTTAGGGGAACGCTGGGTGGAAGGAAATTTGTGGCTCCTCTCAGATTCCAGAACTTTCTGTCACCGAAATGTGAGGAAATAGTGTTTATTTAGCCAAATTTTGAGGTTTGCAAAGGATTCTGGGTAACAGAACCTGGTCAGAGCCCCACAAGTCACCCCATCTTGGATTCCCCTAGGTCTCTAGTTTTCAAAAATGCACAGGTGTGGTAGGTTTCCCTAGGTGCCGGCTGAGCTAGAGGCCAAAATCTACAGGTAGGCACTTTGCAAAAAACACGTCTGTTTTCTTTTAAAAAAATGTGATGTGTCCACGTTGTGTTTTGGGGCGTTTCCTGTCACGGGCGCTAAGCCTACCCACACAAGAGAGGTATCATTTTTATCGGGAGACTTAGGGGAACGCTGGGTGGAAGGAAATTTGTAGCTCCTCTCAGATTCCAGAACTTTCTGTCACCGAAATGTGAGGAAAACTTGTTTTTTTAGCAAAATTTTGAGGTTTGCAAAGGATTCTGGGTAACAGAACCTGGTCAGAGCCCCACAAGTCACCCCATCTTGGATTCCCCTAGGTCTCTAGTTTTAAAAAATGCACAGGTGTGGTAGGTTTCCCTAGGTGCCGGCTGAGCTAGAGGCCAAAATCTACAGGTAGGCACTTTGCAAAAAACACCTCTGTTTTCTTTAAAAAAATTGTGATGTGTCCACGTTGTGTTTTTGGGCGTTTCCTGTCACGGGTGCTAGGCCTACCCACACAAGTGAGGTATAATTTTTATCGGGAGACTTAGGGGAACGCTGGGTGGAAGGAAATTTGTGGCTCCTCTCAGATTCCAGAACTTTCTGTCACCGAAATGTGAGGAAATAGTGTTTATTTAGCCAAATTTTGAGGTTTGCAAAGGATTTTGGGTAACAGAACCTGGTCAGAGCCCCACAAGTCACCCCATCTTGGATTCCCCTAGGTCTCTAGTTTTCAAAAATGCACAGGTGTGGTAGGTTTCCCTTGGTGCCGGCTGAGCTAGAGGCCAAAATCTACAGGTAGGCACTTTGCAAAAAACACCTCTGTTTTCTTTAAAAAAATGTGATGTGTCCACGTTGTGTTTTGGGGCGTTTCCTGTCACGGGCGCTAGGCCTACCCACACAAGTGAGGTATCATTTTTATCTGGAGACTTAGGGGAACGCTGGGTGGAAGGAAATTTGTGGCTCCTCTCAGATTCCAGAACTTTCTTTCACCGAAATGTGAGGAAAACTTGTTTTTTTAGCAAAATTTTGAGGTTTGCAAAGGATTCTGGGTAACAGAACCTGGTCAGAGCCCCAAAAGTCACCCCATCTTGGATTCCCCTAGGTCTCTAGTTTTCAAAAATGCACAGGTGTGGTAGGTTTCCCTAGGTGCCGGCTGAGCTAGAGGCCAAAATCTACAGGTAGGCACTTTGCAAAAAACACCTCTGTTTTCTGTTAAAAAATTGTGATGTGTCCAAGTTGTGTTTTTGGGCGTTTCCTGTCACGGGTGCTAGGCCTACCCACACAAGTGAGGTATATTTTTTATCGGGAGACTTAGGGGAACGCTGGGTGGAAGGAAATTTGTGGCTCCTCTCAGATTCCAGAACTTTCTATCACCGAAATGTGAGGAAATAGTGTTTATTTAGCCAAATTTTGAGGTTTGCAAAGGATTCTGGGTAACAGAACCTGGTCAGAGCCCCACAAGTCACCCCATCTTGGATTCCCCTAGGTCTCTAGTTTTCAAAAATGCACAGGTGTGGTAGGTTTCCCTAGTTGCCGGCTGAGCTAGAGGCCAAAATCTACAGGTAGGCACTTTGCAAAAAACACGTCTGTTTTCTTTTAAAAAAATGTGATGTGTCCACGTTGTGTTTTGGGGCGTTTCCTGTCACGGGCGCTAAGCCTACCCACACAAGAGAGGTATCATTTTTATCGGGAGACTTAGGGGAACGCTGGGTGGAAGGAAATTTGTGGCTCCTCTCAGATTCCAGAACTTTCTGTCACCGAAATGTGAGGAAAACTTGTTTTTTTAGCAAAATTTTGAGGTTTGCAAAGGATTCTGGGTAACAGAACCTGGTCAGAGCCCCACAAGTCACCCCATCTTGGATTCCCCTAGGTCTCTAGTTTTCAAAAATGCACAGGTGTGGTAGGTTTCCCTAGGTGCCGGCTGAGCTAGAGGCCAAAATCTACAGGTAGGCACTTTGCAAAAAACACCTCTGTTTTCTGTAAAAAAATTGTGATGTGTCCACGTTGTGTTTTTGGGCGTTTCCTGTCACGGGTGCTAGGCCTACCCACACAAGTGAGGTATAATTTTTATCGGGAGACTTAGGGGAACGCTTGGTGGAAGGAAATTTGTGGCTCCTCTCAGATTCCAGAACTTTCTGTCACCGAAATGTGAGGAAATAGTGTTTATTTAGCCAAATTTTGAGGTTTGCAAAGGATTCTGGGTAACAGAACCTGGTCAGAGCCCCACAAGTCACCCCATCTTGGATTCCCCTAGGTCTCTAGTTTTCAAAAATGCACAGGTGTGGTAGGTTTCCCTAGGTGCCGGCTGAGCTAGAGGCCAAAATCTACAGGTAGGCACTTTGCAAAAAACACGTCTGTTTTCTTTTAAAAAAATGTGATGTGTCCACGTTGTGTTTTGGGGCGTTTCCTGTCACGGGCGCTAAGCCTACCCACACAAGAGAGGTATCATTTTTATCGGGAGACTTAGGGGAACGCTGGGTGGAAGGAAATTTGTAGCTCCTCTCAGATTCCAGAACTTTCTGTCACCGAAATGTGAGGAAAACTTGTTTTTTTAGCAAAATTTTGAGGTTTGCAAAGGATTCTGGGTAACAGAACCTGGTCAGAGCCCCACAAGTCACCCCATCTTGGATTCCCCTAGGTCTCTAGTTTTAAAAAATGCACAGGTGTGGTAGGTTTCCCTAGGTGCCGGCTGAGCTAGAGGCCAAAATCTACAGGTAGGCACTTTGCAAAAAACACCTCTGTTTTCTTTAAAAAAATTGTGATGTGTCCACGTTGTGTTTTTGGGCGTTTCCTGTCACGGGTGCTAGGCCTACCCACACAAGTGAGGTATAATTTTTATCGGGAGACTTAGGGGAACGCTGGGTGGAAGGAAATTTGTGGCTCCTCTCAGATTCCAGAACTTTCTGTCACCGAAATGTGAGGAAATAGTGTTTATTTAGCCAAATTTTGAGGTTTGCAAAGGATTTTGGGTAACAGAACCTGGTCAGAGCCCCACAAGTCACCCCATCTTGGATTCCCCTAGGTCTCTAGTTTTCAAAAATGCACAGGTGTGGTAGGTTTCCCTTGGTGCCGGCTGAGCTAGAGGCCAAAATCTACAGGTAGGCACTTTGCAAAAAACACCTCTGTTTTCTTTAAAAAAATGTGATGTGTCCACGTTGTGTTTTGGGGCGTTTCCTGTCACGGGCGCTAGGCCTACCCACACAAGTGAGGTATCATTTTTATCTGGAGACTTAGGGGAACGCTGGGTGGAAGGAAATTTGTGGCTCCTCTCAGATTCCAGAACTTTCTTTCACCGAAATGTGAGGAAAACTTGTTTTTTTAGCAAAATTTTGAGGTTTGCAAAGGATTCTGGGTAACAGAACCTGGTCAGAGCCCCAAAAGTCACCCCATCTTGGATTCCCCTAGGTCTCTAGTTTTCAAAAATGCACAGGTGTGGTAGGTTTCCCTAGGTGCCGGCTGAGCTAGAGGCCAAAATCTACAGGTAGGCACTTTGCAAAAAACACCTCTGTTTTCTTTAAAAAAAATGTGATGTGTCCACGTTGTGTTTTGGGGCGTTTCCTGTCACGGGCGCTAAGCCTACCCACACAAGAGAGTTATCATTTTTATCGGGAGACTTAGGGGAACGCTGGTTGGAAGGAAATTTGTGTCTCCTCTCAGATTCCAGAACTTTCTGTCACCGAAATGTGAGGAAAACTTGTTTTTTTAGCAAAATTTTGAGGTTTGCAAAGGATTCTGGGTAACAGAACCTGGTCAGAGCCCCACAAGTCACCCCATCTTGGATTCCCCTAGGTCTCTAGTTTTAAAAAATGCACAGGTGTGGTAGGTTTCCCTAGGTGCCGGCTGAGCTAGAGGCCAAAATCTACAGGTAGGCACTTTGCAAAAAACACCTCTGTTTTCTGTAAAAAAATTGTGATGTGTCCACGTTGTGTTTTTGGGCGTTTCCTGTCACGGGTGCTAGGCCTACCCACACAAGTGAGGTATAATTTTTATCGGGAGACTTAGGGGAACGCTGGGTGGAAGGAAATTTGTGGCTCCTCTCAGATTCCAGAACTTTCTGTCACCGAAATGTGAGGAAATAGTGTTTATTTAGCCAAATTTTGAGGTTTGCAAAGGATTATGGGTAACAGAACCTGGTCAGAGCCCCACAAGTCACCCCATCTTGGATTCCCCTAGGTCTCTAGTTTTCAAAAATGTACAGGTGTGGTAGGTTTCCCTAGGTGCCGGCTGAGCTAGAGGCCAAAATCTACAGATAGGCACTTTGCAAAAAACACCTCTGTTTTCTTTAAAAAAATGTGATGTGTCCACGTTGTGTTTTGGGGTGTTTCCTGTCACGGGCGCTAGGCCTACCCACACAAGTGAGGTATCATTTTTATCAGGAGACTTGGGGGAATGCTGGGTGGAAGGAAATTTGTGGCTCCTCTCAGATTCCAGAACTTTCTGTCACCGAAATGTGAGGAAAACTTGTTTTTTTAGCCAAATTTTGAGGTTTGCAAAGGATTCTGGGTAACAGAACCTCGTCAGAGCCCCACAAGTCACCCCATCTTGGATTCCCCTAGGTCTCTAGTTTTCAAAAATGCACAGGTTTGGTAGGTTTCCCTAGGTGCAGTCTGAGCTACAGGCCAAAATCTACAGGTAGGCACTTTGCAAAAAACACCTCTGTTTTCTTTCAAAAAATGTGATGTGTCCACGTTGTGTTTTGGGGCGTTTCCTGTCAGGGGCGCTAGGCCTACTCACACAAGTGAGGTATCATTTTTATCGGGAGACTTGGGGGAATGCTGGGTGGCAGGAAATTTGTGGATCCTCTCAGATTCCAGAACTTTCTGTCACCGAAATGTGAGGAAATAGTGTTTATTTAGCCAAATTTTGAGGTTTGCAAAGGATTCTGGGTAACAGAACCTGGTCAGAGCCCCACAAGTCACCCCATCTTGGATTCCCCTAGGTCTCTAGTTTTTAAAAATGCACAGGTGTGGTAGGTTCCCCTTGGTGCCGGCTGAGATAGAGGCCAAAATCTACAGGTAGGCACTTTGCAAAAAACACCTCTGTTTTCTTTAAAAAAATGTGATGTGTCCACGTTGTGTTTTGGGGCGTTTCCTGTCACGGGCGCTAGGCCTACCCACACAAGTGAGGTATCATTTTTATCTGGAGACTTAGGGGAACGCTGGGTGGAAGGAAATTTGTGGCTCCTCTCAGATTCCAGAACTTTCTGTCACCGAAATGTGAGGAAATAGTGTTTCTTTAGCCAAATTTTGAGGTTTGCAAAGGATTCTGGCTAACAGAACCTGGTCAGAGCCCCACAAGTCACCCCATCTTGGATTCCCCTAGGTCTCTAGTTTTCAAAAATGCACAGGTGTGGTAGGTTCCCCTTGGTGCCGGCTGAGATAGAGGCCAAAATCTACAGGTAGGCACTTTGCAAAAAACACCTCTGTTTTCTTTAAATAAATGTGATGTGTCCACGTTGTGTTTTGTGGCGTTTCCTGTCACGGGCGCTAGGCCTACCCACACAAGTGAGGTATCATTTTTATCTGGAGACTTAGGGGAACGCTGGGTGGAAGGAAATTTGTGGCTCCTCTCAGATTCCAGAACTTTCTGTCACCGAAATGTGAGGAAAACTTGTTTTTTTAGCCAAATTTTGAGGTTTGCAAAGGATTCTGGGTAACAGAACCTGGTCAGAGCCCCACAAGTCACCCCATCTTGGATTCCCCTAGGTCTCTAGTTTTCAAAAATGCACAGGTTTGGTAGGTTTCCCTAGGTGCAGTCTGAGCTACAGGCCAAAATCTACAGGTAGGCACTTTGCAAAAAACACCTCTGTTTTCTTTAAAAAAATGTGATGTGTCCACGTTGTGTTTTGGGGCGTTTCCTGTCAGGGGCGCTAGGCCTCCCCACACAAGTGAGGTATCATTTTTATCGGGAGACTTGGGGGAATGCTGGGTGGCAGGAAATTTGTGGCTCCTCTCAGATTCCAGAAGTTTCTGTTACCGAAATGTGAGGAAAACGTGTTTTTCAGCCACATTTTGAGGTTTGCAAAGGATTCTGGGTAACAGAACCTGGTCAGAGCCCCACAAGTCACCCCATCTTGGATTCCCCTAGGTCTCTAGTTTTAAAAAATACACAGGTTTGGTAGGTTTCCTTAGGTGCCGGCTGAGCTAGAGGCCAAAATCTACAGGTAGGCACTTTGCAAAAAACACCTCTGTTTTCTTTAAAAAAAATGTGATGTGTCCACGTTGTGTTTTGGGGCGTTTCCTGTCACGGGCGCTAAGCCTACCCACACAAGAGAGGTATCATTTTTATCGGGAGACTTAGGGGAACGCTGGTTGGAAGGAAATTTGTGGCTCCTCTCAGATTCCAGAACTTTCTGTCACCGAAATGTGAGGAAAACTTGTTTTTTTAGCAAAATTTTGAGGTTTGCAAAGGATTCTGGGTAACAGAACCTGGTCAGAGCCCCACAAGTCACCCCATCTTGGATTCCCCTAGGTCTCTAGTTTTCAAAAATGCACAGGTGTGGTAGGTTTCCCTAGGTGCCGGCTGAGCTAGAGGCCAAAATCTACAGGTAGGCACTTTGCAAAAAACACCTCTGTTTTCTGTAAAAAAATTGTGATGTGTCCACGTTGTGTTTTTGGGCGTTTCCTGTCACGGGTGCTAGGCCTACCCACACAAGTGAGGTATAATTTTTATCGGGAGACTTAGGGGAACGCTGGGTGGAAGGAAATTTGTGGCTCCTCTCAGATTCCAGAACTTTCTGTCACCGAAATGTGAGGAAATAGTGTTTATTTAGCCAAATTTTGAGGTTTGCAAAGGATTCTGGGTAACAGAACCTGGTCAGAGCCCCACAAGTCACCCCATCTTGGATTCCCCTAGGTCTCTAGTTTTCAAAAATGCACAGGTGTGGTAGGTTTCCCTAGGTGCCGGCTGAGCTAGAGGCCAAAATCTACAGGTAGGCACTTTGCAAAAAACACGTCTGTTTTCTTTTAAAAAAATGTGATGTGTCCACGTTGTGTTTTGGGGCGTTTCCTGTCACGGGCGCTAAGCCTACCCACACAAGAGAGGTATCATTTTTATCGGGAGACTTAGGGGAACGCTGGGTGGAAGGAAATTTGTAGCTCCTCTCAGATTCCAGAACTTTCTGTCACCGAAATGTGAGGAAAACTTGTTTTTTTAGCAAAATTTTGAGGTTTGCAAAGGATTCTGGGTAACAGAACCTGGTCAGAGCCCCACAAGTCACCCCATCTTGGATTCCCCTAGGTCTCTAGTTTTAAAAAATGCACAGGTGTGGTAGGTTTCCCTAGGTGCCGGCTGAGCTAGAGGCCAAAATCTACAGGTAGGCACTTTGCAAAAAACACCTCTGTTTTCTTTAAAAAAATTGTGATGTGTCCACGTTGTGTTTTTGGGCGTTTCCTGTCACGGGTGCTAGGCCTACCCACACAAGTGAGGTATAATTTTTATCGGGAGACTTAGGGGAACGCTGGGTGGAAGGAAATTTGTGGCTCCTCTCAGATTCCAGAACTTTCTGTCACCGAAATGTGAGGAAATAGTGTTTATTTAGCCAAATTTTGAGGTTTGCAAAGGATTTTGGGTAACAGAACCTGGTCAGAGCCCCACAAGTCACCCCATCTTGGATTCCCCTAGGTCTCTAGTTTTCAAAAATGCACAGGTGTGGTAGGTTTCCCTTGGTGCCGGCTGAGCTAGAGGCCAAAATCTACAGGTAGGCACTTTGCAAAAAACACCTCTGTTTTCTTTAAAAAAATGTGATGTGTCCACGTTGTGTTTTGGGGCGTTTCCTGTCACGGGCGCTAGGCCTACCCACACAAGTGAGGTATCATTTTTATCTGGAGACTTAGGGGAACGCTGGGTGGAAGGAAATTTGTGGCTCCTCTCAGATTCCAGAACTTTCTTTCACCGAAATGTGAGGAAAACTTGTTTTTTTAGCAAAATTTTGAGGTTTGCAAAGGATTCTGGGTAACAGAACCTGGTCAGAGCCCCAAAAGTCACCCCATCTTGGATTCCCCTAGGTCTCTAGTTTTCAAAAATGCACAGGTGTGGTAGGTTTCCCTAGGTGCCGGCTGAGCTAGAGGCCAAAATCTACAGGTAGGCACTTTGCAAAAAACACCTCTGTTTTCTGTTAAAAAATTGTGATGTGTCCAAGTTGTGTTTTTGGGCGTTTCCTGTCACGGGTGCTAGGCCTACCCACACAAGTGAGGTATATTTTTTATCGGGAGACTTAGGGGAACGCTGGGTGGAAGGAAATTTGTGGCTCCTCTCAGATTCCAGAACTTTCTATCACCGAAATGTGAGGAAATAGTGTTTATTTAGCCAAATTTTGAGGTTTGCAAAGGATTCTGGGTAACAGAACCTGGTCAGAGCCCCACAAGTCACCCCATCTTGGATTCCCCTAGGTCTCTAGTTTTCAAAAATGCACAGGTGTGGTAGGTTTCCCTAGTTGCCGGCTGAGCTAGAGGCCAAAATCTACAGGTAGGCACTTTGCAAAAAACACGTCTGTTTTCTTTTAAAAAAATGTGATGTGTCCACGTTGTGTTTTGGGGCGTTTCCTGTCACGGGCGCTAAGCCTACCCACACAAGAGAGGTATCATTTTTATCGGGAGACTTAGGGGAACGCTGGGTGGAAGGAAATTTGTGGCTCCTCTCAGATTCCAGAACTTTCTGTCACCGAAATGTGAGGAAAACTTGTTTTTTTAGCAAAATTTTGAGGTTTGCAAAGGATTCTGGGTAACAGAACCTGGTCAGAGCCCCACAAGTCACCCCATCTTGGATTCCCCTAGGTCTCTAGTTTTCAAAAATGCACAGGTGTGGTAGGTTTCCCTAGGTGCCGGCTGAGCTAGAGGCCAAAATCTACAGGTAGGCACTTTGCAAAAAACACCTCTGTTTTCTGTAAAAAAATTGTGATGTGTCCACGTTGTGTTTTTGGGCGTTTCCTGTCACGGGTGCTAGGCCTACCCACACAAGTGAGGTATAATTTTTATCGGGAGACTTAGGGGAACGCTTGGTGGAAGGAAATTTGTGGCTCCTCTCAGATTCCAGAACTTTCTGTCACCGAAATGTGAGGAAATAGTGTTTATTTAGCCAAATTTTGAGGTTTGCAAAGGATTCTGGGTAACAGAACCTGGTCAGAGCCCCACAAGTCACCCCATCTTGGATTCCCCTAGGTCTCTAGTTTTCAAAAATGCACAGGTGTGGTAGGTTTCCCTAGGTGCCGGCTGAGCTAGAGGCCAAAATCTACAGGTAGGCACTTTGCAAAAAACACGTCTGTTTTCTTTTAAAAAAATGTGATGTGTCCACGTTGTGTTTTGGGGCGTTTCCTGTCACGGGCGCTAAGCCTACCCACACAAGAGAGGTATCATTTTTATCGGGAGACTTAGGGGAACGCTGGGTGGAAGGAAATTTGTAGCTCCTCTCAGATTCCAGAACTTTCTGTCACCGAAATGTGAGGAAAACTTGTTTTTTTAGCAAAATTTTGAGGTTTGCAAAGGATTCTGGGTAACAGAACCTGGTCAGAGCCCCACAAGTCACCCCATCTTGGATTCCCCTAGGTCTCTAGTTTTAAAAAATGCACAGGTGTGGTAGGTTTCCCTAGGTGCCGGCTGAGCTAGAGGCCAAAATCTACAGGTAGGCACTTTGCAAAAAACACCTCTGTTTTCTTTAAAAAAATTGTGATGTGTCCACGTTGTGTTTTTGGGCGTTTCCTGTCACGGGTGCTAGGCCTACCCACACAAGTGAGGTATAATTTTTATCGGGAGACTTAGGGGAACGCTGGGTGGAAGGAAATTTGTGGCTCCTCTCAGATTCCAGAACTTTCTGTCACCGAAATGTGAGGAAATAGTGTTTATTTAGCCAAATTTTGAGGTTTGCAAAGGATTTTGGGTAACAGAACCTGGTCAGAGCCCCACAAGTCACCCCATCTTGGATTCCCCTAGGTCTCTAGTTTTCAAAAATGCACAGGTGTGGTAGGTTTCCCTTGGTGCCGGCTGAGCTAGAGGCCAAAATCTACAGGTAGGCACTTTGCAAAAAACACCTCTGTTTTCTTTAAAAAAATGTGATGTGTCCACGTTGTGTTTTGGGGCGTTTCCTGTCACGGGCGCTAGGCCTACCCACACAAGTGAGGTATCATTTTTATCTGGAGACTTAGGGGAACGCTGGGTGGAAGGAAATTTGTGGCTCCTCTCAGATTCCAGAACTTTCTTTCACCGAAATGTGAGGAAAACTTGTTTTTTTAGCAAAATTTTGAGGTTTGCAAAGGATTCTGGGTAACAGAACCTGGTCAGAGCCCCAAAAGTCACCCCATCTTGGATTCCCCTAGGTCTCTAGTTTTCAAAAATGCACAGGTGTGGTAGGTTTCCCTAGGTGCCGGCTGAGCTAGAGGCCAAAATCTACAGGTAGGCACTTTGCAAAAAACACCTCTGTTTTCTTTAAAAAAAATGTGATGTGTCCACGTTGTGTTTTGGGGCGTTTCCTGTCACGGGCGCTAAGCCTACCCACACAAGAGAGTTATCATTTTTATCGGGAGACTTAGGGGAACGCTGGTTGGAAGGAAATTTGTGTCTCCTCTCAGATTCCAGAACTTTCTGTCACCGAAATGTGAGGAAAACTTGTTTTTTTAGCAAAATTTTGAGGTTTGCAAAGGATTCTGGGTAACAGAACCTGGTCAGAGCCCCACAAGTCACCCCATCTTGGATTCCCCTAGGTCTCTAGTTTTAAAAAATGCACAGGTGTGGTAGGTTTCCCTAGGTGCCGGCTGAGCTAGAGGCCAAAATCTACAGGTAGGCACTTTGCAAAAAACACCTCTGTTTTCTGTAAAAAAATTGTGATGTGTCCACGTTGTGTTTTTGGGCGTTTCCTGTCACGGGTGCTAGGCCTACCCACACAAGTGAGGTATAATTTTTATCGGGAGACTTAGGGGAACGCTGGGTGGAAGGAAATTTGTGGCTCCTCTCAGATTCCAGAACTTTCTGTCACCGAAATGTGAGGAAATAGTGTTTATTTAGCCAAATTTTGAGGTTTGCAAAGGATTATGGGTAACAGAACCTGGTCAGAGCCCCACAAGTCACCCCATCTTGGATTCCCCTAGGTCTCTAGTTTTCAAAAATGTACAGGTGTGGTAGGTTTCCCTAGGTGCCGGCTGAGCTAGAGGCCAAAATCTACAGATAGGCACTTTGCAAAAAACACCTCTGTTTTCTTTCAAAAAATGTGATGAGTCCACGTTGTGTTTTGCGGCATTTCCTGTCGCAGGCGCTAGGCCTACCCACACAAGTGAGGTATCATTTTTATCGGGAGAGTTGGGAGAACGCCGGGTGGAAGGAAATTTGTGGCTCCTCTCAGATTCCAGAACTTTCTGTCACCGAAATGTGAGGAAAACGTGTTTTTTTAGCCAAATTTTGAGGTTTGCAAAGGATTCTGGGTAACAGAACCTGGTCAGAGCCCCACAAGTCACCCCATCTTGGATTCCCCTAGGTCTCTAGTTTTCAAAAATGCACAGGTGTGGTAGGTTTCCCTAGGTGCCGGCTGAGCTAAAGGCCAAAATCTACAGGTAGGCACTTTGCAAAAAACACCTCTGTTTTCTTTAAAAAAATGTGATGTGTCCACGTTGTGTTTTGGGGTGTTTCCTGTCACGGGCGCTAGGCCTACCCACACAAGTGAGGTATCATTTTTATCAGGAGACTTGGGGGAATGCTGGGTGGAAGGAAATTTGTGGCTCCTCTCAGATTCCAGAACTTTCTGTCACTGAAATGTGAGGAAAACTTGTTTTTTTAGCCAAATTTTGAGGTTTGCAAAGGATTCTGGGTAACAGAACCTGGTCAGAGCCCCACAAGTCACCCCATCTTGGATTCCCCTAGGTCTCTAGTTTTCAAAAATGCACAGGTTTGGTAGGTTTCCCTAGGTGCAGTCTGAGCTACAGGCCAAAATCTACAGGTAGGCACTTTGCAAAAAACACCTCTGTTTTCTTTAAAAAAATGTGATGTGTCCACGTTGTGTTTTGGGGCGTTTCCTGTCAGGGGCGCTAGGCCTCCCCACACAAGTGAGGTATCATTTTTATCGGGAGACTTGGGGGAATGCTGGGTGGCAGGAAATTTGTGGCTCCTCTCAGATTCCAGAAGTTTCTGTTACCGAAATGTGAGGAAAACGTGTTTTTCAGCCACATTTTGAGGTTTGCAAAGGATTCTGGGTAACAGAACCTGGTCAGAGCCCCACAAGTCACCCCATCTTGGATTCCCCTAGGTCTCTAGTTTTAAAAAATACACAGGTTTGGTAGGTTTCCTTAGGTGCCGGCTGAGCTAGAGGCCAAAATCTACAGGTAGGCACTTTGCAAAAAACACCTCTGTTTTCTTTAAAAAAAATGTGATGTGTCCACGTTGTGTTTTGGGGCGTTTCCTGTCACGGGCGCTAAGCCTACCCACACAAGAGAGGTATCATTTTTATCGGGAGACTTAGGGGAACGCTGGTTGGAAGGAAATTTGTGGCTCCTCTCAGATTCCAGAACTTTCTGTCACCGAAATGTGAGGAAATAGTGTTTATTTAGCCAAATTTTGAGGTTTGCAAAGGATTCTGGGTAACAGAACCTGGTCAGAGCCCCACAAGTCACCCCATCTTGGATTCCCCTAGGTCTCTAGTTTTCAAAAATGCACAGGTGTGGTAGGTTCCCCTTGGTGCCGGCTGAGATAGAGGCCAAAATCTACAGGTAGGCACTTTGCAAAAAACACCTCTGTTTTCTTTAAAAAAATGTGATGTGTCCACGTTGTGTTTTGGGGCGTTTCCTGTCACGGGCGCTAGGCCTACCCACACAAGTGAGGTATCATTTTTATCTGGAGACTTAGGGGAACGCTGGGTGGAAGGAAATTTGTGGCTCCTCTCAGATTCCAGAACTTTCTGTCACCGAAATGTGAGGAAATAGTGTTTCTTTAGCCAAATTTTTAGGTTTGCAAAGGATTCTGGGTAACAGAACCTGGTCAGAGCCCCACAAGTCACCCCATCTTGGATTCCCCTAGGTCTCTAGTTTTCAAAAATGCACAGGTGTGGTAGGTTCCCCTTGGTGCCGGCTGAGATAGAGGCCAAAATCTACAGGTAGGCACTTTGCAAAAAACACCTCTGTTTTCTTTAAAAAAATGTGATGTGTCCACGTTGTGCTTTGGGGCGTTTCCTGTCACGGGCGCTAGGCCTACCCACACAAGTGAGGTATCATTTTTATCTGGAGACTTAGGGGAACGCTGGGTGGAAGGAAATTTGTGGCTCCTCTCAGATTCCAGAACTTTCTGTCACCGAAATGTGAGGAAATCTTGTTTTTTTAGCCAAATTTTGAGGTTTGCAAAGGATTCTGGGTAACAGAACCTGGTCAGAGCCCCACAAATCACCCCATCTTGGATTCCCCAAGGTCTCTAGTTTTCAAAAATGCACAGGTTTGGTAGGTTTCCCTAGGTGCAGTCTGAGCTACAGGCCAAAATCTACAGGTAGGCACTTTGCAAAAAACACCTCTGTTTTCTTTAAAAAAATGTGATGTGTCCACGTTGTGTTTTGGGGCGTTTCCTGTCAGGGGCGCTAGGCCTCCCCACACAAGTGAGGTATCATTTTTATCGGGAGACTTGGGGGAATGCTGGGTGGCAGGAAATTTGTGGCTCCTCTCAGATTCCAGAAGTTTCTGTTACCGAAATGTGAGGAAAACGTGTTTTTCAGCCACATTTTGAGGTTTGCAAAGGATTCTGGGTAACAGAACCTGGTCAGAGCCCCACAAGTCACCCCATCTTGGATTCCCCTAGGTCTCTAGTTTTAAAAAATACACAGGTTTGGTAGGTTTCCTTAGGTGCCGGCTGAGCTAGAGGCCAAAATCTACAGGTAGGCACTTTGCAAAAAACACCTCTGTTTTCTTTAAAAAAAATGTGATGTGTCCACGTTGTGTTTTGGGGCGTTTCCTGTCACGGGCGCTAAGCCTACCCACACAAGAGAGGTATCATTTTTATCGGGAGACTTAGGGGAACGCTGGGTGGAAGGAAATTTGTAGCTCCTCTCAGATTCCAGAACTTTCTGTCACCGAAATGTGAGGAAAACTTGTTTTTTTAGCAAAATTTTGAGGTTTGCAAAGGATTCTGGGTAACAGAACCTGGTCAGAGCCCCACAAGTCACCCCATCTTGGATTCCCCTAGGTCTCTAGTTTTAAAAAAATGCACAGGTGTGGTAGGTTTCCCTAGGTGCCGGCTGAGCTAGAGGCCAAAATCTACAGGTAGGCACTTTGCAAAAAACACCTCTGTTTTCTTTAAAAAAATTGTGATGTGTCCACGTTGTGTTTTTGGGCGTTTCCTGTCACGGGTGCTAGGCCTACCCACACAAGTGAGGTATAATTTTTATCGGGAGACTTAGGGGAACGCTGGGTGGAAGGAAATTTGTGGCTCCTCTCAGATTCCAGAACTTTCTGTCACCGAAATGTGAGGAAATAGTGTTTATTTAGCCAAATTTTGAGGTTTGCAAAGGATTCTGGGTAACAGAACCTGGTCAGAGCCCCACAAGTCACCCCATCTTGGATTCCCCTAGGTCTCTAGTTTTCAAAAATGCACAGGTGTGGTAGGTTCCCCTTGGTGCCGGCTGAGATAGAGGCCAAAATCTACAGGTAGGCACTTTGCAAAAAACACCTCTGTTTTCTTTAAAAAAATGTGATGTGTCCACGTTGTGTTTTGGGGCGTTTCCTGTCACGGGCGCTAGGCCTACCCACACAAGTGAGGTATCATTTTTATCTGGAGACTTAGGGGAACGCTGGGTGGAAGGAAATTTGTGGCTCCTCTCAGATTCCAGAACTTTCTGTCACCGAAATGTGAGGAAATAGTGTTTCTTTAGCCAAATTTTGAGGTTTGCAAAGGATTCTGGGTAACAGAACCTGGTCAGAGCCCCACAAGTCACCCCATCTTGGATTCCCCTAGGTCTCTAGTTTTCAAAAATGCACAGGTGTGGTAGGTTCCCCTTGGTGCCGGCTGAGATAGAGGCCAAAATCTACAGGTAGGCACTTTGCAAAAAACACCTCTGTTTTCTTTAAAAAAATGTGATGTGTCCACGTTGTGCTTTGGGGCGTTTCCTGTCACGGGCGCTAGGCCTACCCACACAAGTGAGGTATCATTTTTATCTGGAGACTTAGGGGAACGCTGGGTGGAAGGAAATTTGTGGCTCCTCTCAGATTCCAGAACTTTCTGTCACCGAAATGTGAGGAAATCTTGTTTTTTTAGCCAAATTTTGAGGTTTGCAAAGGATTCTGGGTAACAGAACCTGGTCAGAGCCCCACAAGTCACCCCATCTTGGATTCCCCAAGGTCTCTAGTTTTCAAAAATGCACAGGTTTGGTAGGTTTCCCTAGGTGCAGTCTGAGCTACAGGCCAAAATCTACAGGTAGGCACTTTGCAAAAAACACCTCTGTTTTCTTTAAAAAAATGTGATGTGTCCACGTTGTGTTTTGGGGCGTTTCCTGTCAGGGGCGCTAGGCCTCCCCACACAAGTGAGGTATCATTTTTATCGGGAGACTTGGGGGAATGCTGGGTGGCAGGAAATTTGTGGCTCCTCTCAGATTCCAGAAGTTTCTGTTACCGAAATGTGAGGAAAACGTGTTTTTCAGCCACATTTTGAGGTTTGCAAAGGATTCTGGGTAACAGAACCTGGTCAGAGCCCCACAAGTCACCCCATCTTGGATTCCCCTAGGTCTCTAGTTTTAAAAAATACACAGGTTTGGTAGGTTTCCTTAGGTGCCGGCTGAGCTAGAGGCCAAAATCTACAGGTAGGCACTTTGCAAAAAACACCTCTGTTTTCTTTAAAAAAAATGTGATGTGTCCACGTTGTGTTTTGGGGCGTTTCCTGTCACGGGCGCTAAGCCTACCCACACAAGAGAGGTATCATTTTTATCGGGAGACTTAGGGGAACGCTGGGTGGAAGGAAATTTGTAGCTCCTCTCAGATTCCAGAACTTTCTGTCACCGAAATGTGAGGAAAACTTGTTTTTTTAGCAAAATTTTGAGGTTTGCAAAGGATTCTGGGTAACAGAACCTGGTCAGAGCCCCACAAGTCACCCCATCTTGGATTCCCCTAGGTCTCTAGTTTTAAAAAAATGCACAGGTGTGGTAGGTTTCCCTAGGTGCCGGCTGAGCTAGAGGCCAAAATCTACAGGTAGGCACTTTGCAAAAAACACCTCTGTTTTCTTTAAAAAAATTGTGATGTGTCCACGTTGTGTTTTTGGGCGTTTCCTGTCACGGGTGCTAGGCCTACCCACACAAGTGAGGTATAATTTTTATCGGGAGACTTAGGGGAACGCTGGGTGGAAGGAAATTTGTGGCTCCTCTCAGATTCCAGAACTTTCTGTCACCGAAATGTGAGGAAATAGTGTTTATTTAGCCAAATTTTGAGGTTTGCAAAGGATTCTGGGTAACAGAACCTGGTCAGAGCCCCACAAGTCACCCCATCTTGGATTCCCCTAGGTCTCTAGTTTTCAAAAATGCACAGGTGTGGTAGGTTCCCCTTGGTGCCGGCTGAGATAGAGGCCAAAATCTACACGTAGGCACTTTGCAAAAAACACCTCTGTTTTCTTTCAAAAAATTTGATGTGTCCACGTTGTGTTTTGGGGCGTTTCCTGTCACGGGCGCTAGGCCTACCCACACAAGTGAGGTATCATTTTTATCTGGAGACTTAGGGGAACGCTGGGTGGAAGGAAATTTGTGGCTCCTCTCAGATTCCAGAACTTTCTGTCACCGAAATGTGAGGAAATAGTGTTTCTTTAGCCAAATTTTGAGGTTTGCAAAGGATTCTGGGTAACAGAACCTGGTCAGAGCCCCACAAGTCACCCCATCTTGGATTCCCCTAGGTATTAAGTTTTCAAAAATGCACAGGTTTGGTAGGTTTCCCTAAGAGCCGGCTGAGCTAGAGGCCAAAACCTACAGATAGGCACTTTGCAAAAAACACCTCTGTTTTCTTTCAAAAAATGTGATGAGTCCACGTTGTGTTTTGGGGCATTTCCTGTCGCAGGCGCTAGGCCTACCCACACAAGTGAGGTATCATTTTTATCGGGAGAGATGGGAGAACGCCGGGTGGAAGGAAATGTGTGGCTCCTCTGAGATTCCAGAACTTTCTGTCACCGAAATGTGAGAAAAATTTGTTTTTTTAGCCAAATTTTGAGGTTTGCAAAGGATTCTGGGTAACAGAACCTGGTCAGAGCCCCACAAGTCACCCCATCTTGGATTCCCCTAGGTCTCTAGTTTTCAAAAATGCACAGGTTTGGTAGGTTTCCCTAGGTGCCGTCTGAGCTACAGGCCAAAATCTAGAGGTAGGCACTTTGCAAAAAACACCTCTGTTTTCTTTCAAAAAATGTGATGTGTCCACGTTGTGTTTTGGGGCGTTTCCTGTCAGGGGCGCTAGGCCTACCCACACAAGTGAGGTATCATTTTTATCGGGAGACTTGGGGGAATGCTGGGTGGCAGGAAATTTGTGGCTCCTCTCAGATTCCAGAACTTTCTGTCACCGAAATGTGAGGAAATAGTGTTTATTTAGCCAAATTTTGAGGTTTGCAAAGGATTCTGGGTAACAGAACCTGGTCAGAGCCCCACAAGTCACCCCATCTTGGATTCCCCTAGGTCTCTAGTTTTCAAAAATGCACAGGTGTGGTAGGTTTCCCTAGGTGCCGGCTGAGCTAGAGGCCAAAATCTACAGGTAGGCACTTTGCAAAAAACACCTCGGTTTTCTTTAAAAAAATGTGATGTGTCCACGTTGTGTTTTGGGGTGTTTCCTGTCACGGGCGCTAGGCCTACCCACACAAGTGAGGTATCATTTTTATCAGGAGACTTGGGGGAATGCTGGGTGGAAGGAAATTTGTGGCTCCTCTCAGATTCCAGAACTTTCTGTCACCGAAATGTGAGGAAAACTTGTTTTTTTAGCCAAATTTTGAGGTTTGCAAAGGATTCTGGGTAACAGAACCTCGTCAGAGCCCCACAAGTCACCCCATCTTGGATTCCCCTAGGTCTCTAGTTTTCAAAAATGCACAGGTTTGGTAGGTTTCCCTAGGTGCAGTCTGAGCTACAGGCCAAAATCTACAGGTAGGCACTTTGCAAAAAACACCTCTGTTTTCTTTCAAAAAATGTGATGTGTCCACGTTGTGTTTTGGGGCGTTTCCTGTCAGGGGCGCTAGGCCTACCCACACAAGTGAGGTATCATTTTTATCGGGAGACTTGGGGGAATGCTGGGTGGCAGGAAATTTGTGGCTCCTCTCAGATTCCAGAACTTTCTGTCACCGAAATGTGAGGAAATAGTGTTTATTTAGCCAAATTTTGAGGTTTGCAAACGATTCTGGGTAACAGAACCTGGTCAGAGCCCCACAGAACCTGGTCAGAGCCCCACAAGTCACCCCATCTTGGATTCCCCTAGGTCTCTAGTTTTTAAAAATGCACAGGTGTGGTAGGTTCCCCTTGGTGCCGGCTGAGATAGAGGCCAAAATCTACAGGTAGGCACTTTGCAAAAAACACCTCTGTTTTCTTTAAAAAAATGTGATGTGTCCACGTTGTGTTTTGGGGCGTTTCCTGTCACGGGCGCTAGGCCTACCCACACAAGTGAGGTATCATTTTTATCTGGAGACTTAGGGGAACGCTGGGTGGAAGGAAATTTGTGGCTCCTCTCAGATTCCAGAACTTTCTGTCACCGAAATGTGAGGAAATAGTGTTTCTTTAGCCAAATTTTGAGGTTTGCAAAGGATTCTGGCTAACAGAACCTGGTCAGAGCCCCACAAGTCACCCCATCTTGGATTCCCCTAGGTCTCTAGTTTTCAAAAATGCACAGGTGTGGTAGGTTCCCCTTGGTGCCGGCTGAGATAGAGGCCAAAATCTACAGGTAGGCACTTTGCAAAAAACACCTCTGTTTTCTTTAAAAAAATGTGATGTGTCCACGTTGTGTTTTGGGGCGTTTCCTGTCACGGGCGCTAGGCCTACCCACACAAGTGAGGTATCATTTTTATCTGGAGACTTAGGGGAACGCTGGGTGGAAGGAAATTTGTGGCTCCTCTCAGATTCCAGAACTTTCCGTCACCGAAATGTGAGGAAAACTTGTTTTTTTAGCCAAATTTTGAGGTTTGCAAAGGATTCTGGGTAACAGAACCTGGTCAGAGCCCCACAAGTCACCCCATCTTGGATTCCCCTCGGTCTCTAGTTTTCAAAAATGCACAGGTTTGGTAGGTTTCCCTAGGTGCAGTCTGAGCTACAGGCCAAAATCTACAGGTAGGCACTTTGCAAAAAACACCTCTGTTTTCTTTAAAAAAATGTGATGTGTCCACGTTGTGTTTTGGGGCGTTTCCTTTCAGGGGCGCTAGGCCTCCCCACACAAGTGAGGTATCATTTTTATCGGGAGACTTGGGGGAATGCTGGGTGGCAGGAAATTTGTGGCTCCTCTCAGATTCCAGAAGTTTCTGTTACCGAAATGTGAGGAAAACGTGTTTTTCAGCCACATTTTGAGGTTTGCAAAGGATTCTGGGTAACAGAACCTGGTCAGAGCCCCACAAGTCACCCCATCTTGGATTCCCCTAGGTCTCTAGTTTTAAAAAATACACAGGTTTGGTAGGTTTCCTTAGGTGCCGGCTGAGCTAGAGGCCAAAATCTACAGGTAGGCACTTTGCAAAAAACACCTCTGTTTTCTTTAAAAAAAATGTGATGTGTCCACGTTGTGTTTTGGGGCGTTTCCTGTCACGGGCGCTAAGCCTACCCACACAAGAGAGGTATCATTTTTATCGGGAGACTTAGGGGAACGCTGGTTGGAAGGAAATTTGTGGCTCCTCTCAGATTCCAGAACTTTCTGTCACCGAAATGTGAGGAAAACTTGTTTTTTTAGCAAAATTTTGAGGTTTGCAAAGGATTCTGGGTAACAGAACCTGGTCAGAGCCCCACAAGTCACCCCATCTTGGATTCCCCTAGGTCTCAAGTTTTCAAAAATGCACAGGTGTGGTAGGTTTCCCTAGGTGCCGGCTGAGCTAGAGGCCAAAATCTACAGGTAGGCACTTTGCAAAAAACACCTCTGTTTTCTGTAAAAAAATTGTGATGTGTCCACGTTGTGTTTTTGGGCGTTTCCTGTCACGGGTGCTAGGCCTACCCACACAAGTGAGGTATAATTTTTATCAGGAGACTTAGGGGAACGCTGGGTGGAAGGAAATTTGTGGCTCCTCTCAGATTCCAGAACTTTCTGTCACCGAAATGTGAGGAAATAGTGTTTATTTAGCCAAATTTTGAGGTTTGCAAAGGATTCTGGGTAACAGAACCTGGTCAGAGCCCCACAAGTCACCCCATCTTGGATTCCCCTAGGTCTCTAGTTTTCAAAAATGCACAGGTGTGGTAGGTTTCCCTAGGTGCCGGCTGAGCTAGAGGCCAAAATCTACAGGTAGGCACTTTGCAAAAAACACGTCTGTTTTCTTTTAAAAAAATGTGATGTGTCCACGTTGTGTTTTGGGGCGTTTCCTGTCACGGGCGCTAAGCCTACCCACACAAGAGAGGTATCATTTTTATCGGGAGACTTAGGGGAACGCTGGGTGGAAGGAAATTTGTAGCTCCTCTCAGATTCCAGAACTTTCTGTCACCGAAATGTGAGGAAAACTTGTTTTTTTAGCAAAATTTTGAGGTTTGCAAAGGATTCTGGGTAACAGAACCTGGTCAGAGCCCCACAAGTCACCCCATCTTGGATTCCCCTAGGTCTCTAGTTTTAAAAAATGCACAGGTGTGGTAGGTTTCCCTAGGTGCCGGCTGAGCTAGAGGCCAAAATCTACAGGTAGGCACTTTGCAAAAAACACCTCTGTTTTCTTTAAAAAAATTGTGATGTGTCCACGTTGTGTTTTTGGGCGTTTCCTGTCACGGGTGCTAGGCCTACCCACACAAGTGAGGTATAATTTTTATCGGGAGACTTAGGGGAACGCTGGGTGGAAGGAAATTTGTGGCTCCTCTCAGATTCCAGAACTTTCTGTCACCGAAATGTGAGGAAATAGTGTTTATTTAGCCAAATTTTGAGGTTTGCAAAGGATTCTGGGTAACAGAACCTGGTCAGAGCCCCACAAGTCACCCCATCTTGGATTCCCCTAGGTCTCTAGTTTTCAAAAATGCACAGGTGTGGTAGGTTCCCCTTGGTGCCGGCTGAGATAGAGGCCAAAATCTACAGGTAGGCCCTTTGCAAAAAACACCTCTGTTTTTTTTCAAAAAATGTGATGTGTCCACGTTGTGTTTTGGGGCATTTCCTGTCGCAGGCGCTAGGCCTACCCACACAAGTGAGGTATCATTTTTATCGGGAGAGTTGGGAGAACGCCGGGTGGAAGGAAATGTGTGGCTCCTCTGAGATTCCAGAACTTTCTGTCACCGAAATGTGAGAAAAATTTGTTTTTTTAGCCAAATTTTGAGGTTTGCAAAGGATTCTGGGTAACAGAACCTGGTCAGAGCCCCACAAGTCACCCCATCGTGGATTCCCCTAGGTCTCTAGTTTTAAAAAATGCAAAGATTTGCTAGGTTTCCCTAGGTGCCGGCTGAGCTAGAGGCCAAAATCTACAGGTAGGCACTTTGCAAAAAACACCTCTGTTTTCTTTAAAAAAATGTGATGTGTCCACGTTGCGTTTTGGGGCGTTTCCTGTCACGGGAGCTAGGCCTACCCACACAAATGAGGTATCATTTTTATCGGGAGACTTGGGGGAACGCTGGGTGGAAGGAAATTTGTGGTTCCTCTCAGATTCCAGAACTTTCTGTCACCGAAATGTGAGGAAAACGTGTTTATTTAGCCAAATTTTGAGGTTTGCAAAGGATTCTGGGTAACAGAACATGGTCAGAGCCCCACAAGTCACCCCATCTTGGATTCCCCTAGGTCTCTAGTTTTCAAAAATGCACAGGTTTGGTAGGTTTCCCTATGTGCCGTCTGAGCTACAGGCCAAAATCTAGAGGTAGGCACTTTGCAAAAAACACCTCTGTTTTCTTTCAAAAAATGTGATGTGTCCACGTTGTGTTTTGGGGCGTTTCCTGTCAGGGGCGCTAGGCCTACCCACACAAGTGAGGTATCATTTTTATCGGGAGACTTGGGGGAATGCTGGGTGGCAGGAAATTTGTGGCTCCTCTCAGATTCCAGAACTTTCTGTCACCGAAATGTGAGGAAATAGTGTTTATTTAGCCAAATTTTGAGGTTTGCAAAGGATTCTGGGTAACAGAACCTGGTCAGAGCCCCACAAGTCACCCCATCTTGGATTCCCCTAGGTCTCTAGTTTTCAAAAATGCACAGGTGTGGTAGGTTTCCCTAGGTGCCGGCTGAGCTAGAGGCCAAAATCTACAGGTAGGCACTTTGCAAAAAACACCTCTGTTTTCTTTAAAAAAATGTGATGTGTCCACGTTGTGTTTTGGGGTGTTTCCTGTCACGGGCGCTAGGCCTACCCACACAAGTGAGGTATCATTTTTATCAGGAGACTTGGGGGAATGCTGGGTGGAAGGAAATTTGTGGCTCCTCTCAGATTCCAGAACTTTCTGTCACCGAAATGTGAGGAAAACTTGTTTTTTTAGCCAAATTTTGAGGTTTGCAAAGGATTCTGGGTAACAGAACCTCGTCAGAGCCCCACAAGTCACCCCATCTTGGATTCCCCTAGGTCTCTAGTTTTCAAAAATGCACAGGTTTGGTAGGTTTCCCTAGGTGCAGTCTGAGCTACAGGCCAAAATCTACAGGTAGGCACTTTGCAAAAAACACCTCTGTTTTCTTTCAAAAAATGTGATGTGTCCACGTTGTGTTTTGGGGCGTTTCCTGTCAGGGGCGCTAGGCCTACTCACACAAGTGAGGTATCATTTTTATCGGGAGACTTGGGGGAATGCTGGGTGGCAGGAAATTTGTGGATCCTCTCAGATTCCAGAACTTTCTGTCACCGAAATGTGAGGAAATAGTGTTTATTTAGCCAAATTTTGAGGTTTGCAAAGGATTCTGGGTAACAGAACCTGGTCAGAGCCCCACAAGTCACCCCATCTTGGATTCCCCTAGGTCTCTAGTTTTTAAAAATGCACAGGTGTGGTAGGTTCCCCTTGGTGCCGGCTGAGATAGAGGTCAAAATCTACAGGTAGGCACTTTGCAAAAAACACCTCTGTTTTCTTTAAAAAAATGTGATGTGTCCACGTTGTGTTTTGGGGCGTTTCCTGTCACGGGCGCTAGGCCTACCCACACAAGTGAGGTATCATTTTTATCTGGAGACTTAGGGGAACGCTGGGTGGAAGGAAATTTGTGGCTCCTCTCAGATTCCAGAACTTTCTGTCACCGAAATGTGAGGAAATAGTGTTTCTTTAGCCAAATTTTGAGGTTTGCAAAGGATTCTGGCTAACAGAACCTGGTCAGAGCCCCACAAGTCACCCCATCTTGGATTCCCCTAGGTCTCTAGTTTTCAAAAATGCACAGGTGTGGTAGGTTCCCCTTGGTGCCGGCTGAGATAGAGGCCAAAATCTACAGGTAGGCACTTTGCAAAAAACACCTCTGTTTTCTTTAAATAAATGTGATGTGTCCACGTTGTGTTTTGTGGCGTTTCCTGTCACGGGCGCTAGGCCTACCCACACAAGTGAGGTATCATTTTTATCTGGAGACTTAGGGGAACGCTGGGTGGAAGGAAATTTGTGGCTCCTCTCAGATTCCAGAACTTTCTGTCACCGAAATGTGAGGAAAACTTGTTTTTTTAGCCAAATTTTGAGGTTTGCAAAGGATTCTGGGTAACAGAACCTGGTCAGAGCCCCACAAGTCACCCCATCTTGGATTCCCCTAGGTCTCTAGTTTTCAGAAATGCACAGGTTTGGTAGGTTTCCCTAGGTGCAGTCTGAGCTACAGGCCAAAATCTACAGGTAGGCACTTTGCAAAAAACACCTCTGTTTTCTTAAAAAAAATGTGATGTGTCCACGTTGTGTTTTGGGGCGTTTCCTGTCAGGGGCGCTAGGCCTCCCCACACAAGTGAGGTATCATTTTTATCGGGAGACTTGGGGGAATGCTGGGTGGCAGGAAATTTGTGGCTCCTCTCAGATTCCAGAAGTTTCTGTTACCGAAATGTGAGGAAAACGTGTTTTTCAGCCACATTTTGAGGTTTGCAAAGGATTCTGGGTAACAGAACCTGGTCAGAGCCCCACAAGTCACCCCATCTTGGATTCCCCTAGGTCTCTAGTTTTAAAAAATACACAGGTTTGGTAGGTTTCCTTAGGTGCCGGCTGAGCTAGAGGCCAAAATCTACAGGTAGGCACTTTGCAAAAAACACCTCTGTTTTCTTTAAAAAAAATGTGATGTGTCCACGTTGTGTTTTGGGGCGTTTCCTGTCACGGGCGCTAAGCCTACCCACACAAGAGAGGTATCATTTTTATCGGGAGACTTAGGGGAACGCTGGTTGGAAGGAAATTTGTGGCTCCTCTCAGATTCCAGAACTTTCTGTCACCGAAATGTGAGGAAAACTTGTTTTTTTAGCAAAATTTTGAGGTTTGCAAAGGATTCTGGGTAACAGAACCTGGTCAGAGCCCCACAAGTCACCCCATCTTGGATTCCCCTAGGTCTCTAGTTTTCAAAAATGCACAGGTGTGGTAGGTTTCCCTAGGTGCCGGCTGAGCTAGAGGCCAAAATCTACAGGTAGGCACTTTGCAAAAAACACCTCTGTTTTCTGTAAAAAAATTGTGATGTGTCCACGTTGTGTTTTTGGGCGTTTCCTGTCACGGGTGCTAGGCCTACCCACACAAGTGAGGTATAATTTTTATCGGGAGACTTAGGGGAACGCTGGGTGGAAGGAAATTTGTGGCTCCTCTCAGATTCCAGAACTTTCTGTCACCGAAATGTGAGGAAATAGTGTTTATTTAGCCAAATTTTGAGGTTTGCAAAGGATTCTGGGTAACAGAACCTGGTCAGAGCCCCACAAGTCACCCCATCTTGGATTCCCCTAGGTCTCTAGTTTTCAAAAATGCACAGGTGTGGTAGGTTTCCCTAGGTGCCGGCTGAGCTAGAGGCCAAAATCTACAGGTAGGCACTTTGCAAAAAACACGTCTGTTTTCTTTTAAAAAAATGTGATGTGTCCACGTTGTGTTTTGGGGCGTTTCCTGTCACGGGCGCTAAGCCTACCCACACAAGAGAGGTATCATTTTTATCGGGAGACTTAGGGGAACGCTGGGTGGAAGGAAATTTGTAGCTCCTCTCAGATTCCAGAACTTTCTGTCACCGAAATGTGAGGAAAACTTGTTTTTTTAGCAAAATTTTGAGGTTTGCAAAGGATTCTGGGTAACAGAACCTGGTCAGAGCCCCACAAGTCACCCCATCTTGGATTCCCCTAGGTCTCTAGTTTTAAAAAATGCACAGGTGTGGTAGGTTTCCCTAGGTGCCGGCTGAGCTAGAGGCCAAAATCTACAGGTAGGCACTTTGCAAAAAACACCTCTGTTTTCTTTAAAAAAATTGTGATGTGTCCACGTTGTGTTTTTGGGCGTTTCCTGTCACGGGTGCTAGGCCTACCCACACAAGTGAGGTATAATTTTTATCGGGAGACTTAGGGGAACGCTGGGTGGAAGGAAATTTGTGGCTCCTCTCAGATTCCAGAACTTTCTGTCACCGAAATGTGAGGAAATAGTGTTTATTTAGCCAAATTTTGAGGTTTGCAAAGGATTTTGGGTAACAGAACCTGGTCAGAGCCCCACAAGTCACCCCATCTTGGATTCCCCTAGGTCTCTAGTTTTCAAAAATGCACAGGTGTGGTAGGTTTCCCTTGGTGCCGGCTGAGCTAGAGGCCAAAATCTACAGGTAGGCACTTTGCAAAAAACACCTCTGTTTTCTTTAAAAAAATGTGATGTGTCCACGTTGTGTTTTGGGGCGTTTCCTGTCACGGGCGCTAGGCCTACCCACACAAGTGAGGTATCATTTTTATCTGGAGACTTAGGGGAACGCTGGGTGGAAGGAAATTTGTGGCTCCTCTCAGATTCCAGAACTTTCTTTCACCGAAATGTGAGGAAAACTTGTTTTTTTAGCAAAATTTTGAGGTTTGCAAAGGATTCTGGGTAACAGAACCTGGTCAGAGCCCCAAAAGTCACCCCATCTTGGATTCCCCTAGGTCTCTAGTTTTCAAAAATGCACAGGTGTGGTAGGTTTCCCTAGGTGCCGGCTGAGCTAGAGGCCAAAATCTACAGGTAGGCACTTTGCAAAAAACACCTCTGTTTTCTGTTAAAAAATTGTGATGTGTCCAAGTTGTGTTTTTGGGCGTTTCCTGTCACGGGTGCTAGGCCTACCCACACAAGTGAGGTATATTTTTTATCGGGAGACTTAGGGGAACGCTGGGTGGAAGGAAATTTGTGGCTCCTCTCAGATTCCAGAACTTTCTATCACCGAAATGTGAGGAAATAGTGTTTATTTAGCCAAATTTTGAGGTTTGCAAAGGATTCTGGGTAACAGAACCTGGTCAGAGCCCCACAAGTCACCCCATCTTGGATTCCCCTAGGTCTCTAGTTTTCAAAAATGCACAGGTGTGGTAGGTTTCCCTAGTTGCCGGCTGAGCTAGAGGCCAAAATCTACAGGTAGGCACTTTGCAAAAAACACGTCTGTTTTCTTTTAAAAAAATGTGATGTGTCCACGTTGTGTTTTGGGGCGTTTCCTGTCACGGGCGCTAAGCCTACCCACACAAGAGAGGTATCATTTTTATCGGGAGACTTAGGGGAACGCTGGGTGGAAGGAAATTTGTGGCTCCTCTCAGATTCCAGAACTTTCTGTCACCGAAATGTGAGGAAAACTTGTTTTTTTAGCAAAATTTTGAGGTTTGCAAAGGATTCTGGGTAACAGAACCTGGTCAGAGCCCCACAAGTCACCCCATCTTGGATTCCCCTAGGTCTCTAGTTTTCAAAAATGCACAGGTGTGGTAGGTTTCCCTAGGTGCCGGCTGAGCTAGAGGCCAAAATCTACAGGTAGGCACTTTGCAAAAAACACCTCTGTTTTCTGTAAAAAAATTGTGATGTGTCCACGTTGTGTTTTTGGGCGTTTCCTGTCACGGGTGCTAGGCCTACCCACACAAGTGAGGTATAATTTTTATCGGGAGACTTAGGGGAACGCTGGGTGGAAGGAAATTTGTGGCTCCTCTCAGATTCCAGAACTTTCTGTCACCGAAATGTGAGGAAATAGTGTTTATTTAGCCAAATTTTGAGGTTTGCAAAGGATTCTGGGTAACAGAACCTGGTCAGAGCCCCACAAGTCACCCCATCTTGGATTCCCCTAGGTCTCTAGTTTTCAAAAATGCACAGGTGTGGTAGGTTTCCCTAGGTGCCGGCTGAGCTAGAGGCCAAAATCTACAGGTAGGCACTTTGCAAAAAACACGTCTGTTTTCTTTTAAAAAAATGTGATGTGTCCACGTTGTGTTTTGGGGCGTTTCCTGTCACGGGCGCTAAGCCTACCCACACAAGAGAGGTATCATTTTTATCGGGAGACTTAGGGGAACGCTGGGTGGAAGGAAATTTGTAGCTCCTCTCAGATTCCAGAACTTTCTGTCACCGAAATGTGAGGAAAACTTGTTTTTTTAGCAAAATTTTGAGGTTTGCAAAGGATTCTGGGTAACAGAACCTGGTCAGAGCCCCACAAGTCACCCCATCTTGGATTCCCCTAGGTCTCTAGTTTTAAAAAATGCACAGGTGTGGTAGGTTTCCCTAGGTGCCGGCTGAGCTAGAGGCCAAAATCTACAGGTAGGCACTTTGCAAAAAACACCTCTGTTTTCTTTAAAAAAATTGTGATGTGTCCACGTTGTGTTTTTGGGCGTTTCCTGTCACGGGTGCTAGGCCTACCCACACAAGTGAGGTATAATTTTTATCGGGAGACTTAGGGGAACGCTGGGTGGAAGGAAATTTGTGGCTCCTCTCAGATTCCAGAACTTTCTGTCACCGAAATGTGAGGAAACAGTGTTTATTTAGCCAAATTTTGAGGTTTGCAAAGGATTTTGGGTAACAGAACCTGGTCAGAGCCCCACAAGTCACCCCATCTTGGATTCCCCTAGGTCTCTAGTTTTCAAAAATGCACAGGTGTGGTAGGTTTCCCTTGGTGCCGGCTGAGCTAGAGGCCAAAATCTACAGGTAGGCACTTTGCAAAAAACACCTCTGTTTTCTTTAAAAAAATGTGATGTGTCCACGTTGTGTTTTGGGGCGTTTCCTGTCACGGGCGCTAGGCCTACCCACACAAGTGAGGTATCATTTTTATCTGGAGACTTAGGGGAACGCTGGGTGGAAGGAAATTTGTGGCTCCTCTCAGATTCCAGAACTTTCTTTCACCGAAATGTGAGGAAAACTTGTTTTTTTAGCAAAATTTTGAGGTTTGCAAAGGATTCTGGGTAACAGAACCTGGTCAGAGCCCCAAAAGTCACCCCATCTTGGATTCCCCTAGGTCTCTAGTTTTCAAAAATGCACAGGTGTGGTAGGTTTCCCTAGGTGCCGGCTGAGCTAGAGGCCAAAATCTACAGGTAGGCACTTTGCAAAAAACACCTCTGTTTTCTGTAAAAAAATTGTGATGTGTCCAAGTTGTGTTTTTGGGCGTTTCCTGTCACGGGTGCTAGGCCTACCCACACAAGTGAGGTATATTTTTTATCGGGAGACTTAGGGGAACGCTGGGTGGAAGGAAATTTGTGGCTCCTCTCAGATTCCAGAACTTTCTATCACCGAAATGTGAGGAAATAGTGTTTATTTAGCCAAATTTTGAGGTTTGCAAAGGATTCTGGGTAACAGAACCTGGTCAGAGCCCCACAAGTCACCCCATCTTGGATTCCCCTAGGTCTCTAGTTTTCAAAAATGCACAGGTGTGGTAGGTTTCCCTAGTTGCCGGCTGAGCTAGAGGCCAAAATCTACAGGTAGGCACTTTGCAAAAAACACGTCTGTTTTCTTTTAAAAAAATGTGATGTGTCCACGTTGTGTTTTGGGGCGTTTCCTGTCACGGGCGCTAAGCCTACCCACACAAGAGAGGTATCATTTTTATCGGGAGACTTAGGGGAACGCTGGGTGGAAGGAAATTTGTAGCTCCTCTCAGATTCCAGAACTTTCTGTCACCGAAATGTGAGGAAAACTTGTTTTTTTAGCAAAGTTTTGAGGTTTGCAAAGGATTCTGGGTAACAGAACCTGGTCAGAGCCCCACAAGTCACCCCATCTTGGATTCCCCTAGGTCTCTAGTTTTAAAAAATGCTCAGGTGTGGTAGGTTTCCCTAGGTGCCGGCTGAGCTAGAGGCCAAAATCTACAGGTAGGCACTTTGCAAAAAACACCTCTGTTTTCTGTAAAAAAATTGTGATGTGTCCACGTTGTGTTTTTGGGCGTTTCCTGTCACGGGTGCTAGGCCTACCCACACAAGTGAGGTATAATTTTTATCGGGAGACTTAGGGGAACGCTGGGTGGAAGGAAATTTGTGGCTCCTCTCAGATTCCAGAACTTTCTGTCACCGAAATGTGAGGAAATAGTGTTTATTTAGCCAAATTTTGAGGTTTGCAAAGGATTTTGGGTAACAGAACCTGGTCAGAGCCCCACAAGTCACCCCATCTTGGATTCCCCTAGGTCTCTAGTTTTCAAAAATGCACAGGTGTGGTAGGTTCCCCTTGGTGCCGGCTGAGATAGAGGCCAAAATCTACAGGTAGGCACTTTGCAAAAAACACCTCTGTTTTCTTTAAAAAAATGTGATGTGTCCACGTTGTGTTTTGGGGCGTTTCCTGTCACGGGCGCTAGGCCTACCCACACAAGTGAGGTATCATTTTTATCTGGAGACTTAGGGGAACGCTGGGTGGAAGGAAATTTGTGGCTCCTCTCAGATTCCAGAACTTTCTGTCACCGAAATGTGAGGAAATAGTGTTTCTTTAGCCAAATTTTGAGGTTTGCAAAGGATTCTGGGTAACAGAACCTGGTCAGAGCCCCACAAGTCACCCCATCTTGGATTCCCCTAGGTATTTAGTTTTCAAAAATGCACAGGTTTGGTAGGTTTCCCTAAGAGCCGGCAGAGCTAGAGGCCAAAACCTACAGATAGGCACTTTGCAAAAAACACCTCTGTTTTCTTTCAAAAAATGTGATGAGTCCACGTTGTGTTTTGGGGCATTTCCTGTCGCAGGCGCTAGGCCTACCCACACAAGTGAGGTATCATTTTTATCGGGAGAGTTGGGAGAACGCCGGGTGGAAGGAAATGTGTGGCTCCTCTGAGATTCCAGAACTTTCTGTCACCGAAATGTGAGAAAAATTTGTTTTTTTAGCCAAATTTTGAGGTTTGCAAAGGATTCTGGGTAACAGAACCTGGTCAGACCCCCACAAGTCACCCCATCGTGGATTCCCCTAGGTCTCTAGTTTTCAAAAATGCAAAGATTTGGTAGGTTTCCCTAGGTGCCGGCTGAGCTAGAGGCCAAAATCTACAGGTAGGCACTTTGCAAAAAACACCTCTGTTTTCTTTAAAAAAATGTGATGTGTCCACGTTGCGTTTTGGGGCGTTTCCTGTCACGGGAGCTAGGCCTACCCACACAAATGAGGTATCATTTTTATCGGGAGACTTGGGGGAACGCTGGGTGGAAGGAAATTTGTGGTTCCTCTCAGATTCCAGAACTTTCTGTCACCGAAATGTGAGGAAAACGTGTTTATTTAGCCAAATTTTGAGGTTTGCAAAGGATTCTGGGTAACAGAACCTGGTCAGAGCCCCACAAGTCACCCCATCTTGGATTCCCCTAGGTCTCTAGTTTTCAAAAATGCACAGGTTTGGTAGGTTTCCCTAGGTGCCGTCTGAGCTACAGGCCAAAATCTAGAGGTAGGCACTTTGCAAAAAACACCTCTGTTTTCTTTCAAAAAATGTGATGTGTCCACGTTGTGTTTTGGGGCGTTTCCTGTCAGGGGCGCTAGGCCTACCCACACAAGTGAGGTATCATTTTTATCGGGAGACTTGGGGGAATGCTGGGTGGCAGGAAATTTGTGGCTCCTCTCAGATTCCAGAACTTTCTGTCACCGAAATGTGAGGAAATAGTGTTTATTTAGCCAAATTTTGAGGTTTGGAAAGGATTCTGGGTAACAGAACCTGGTCAGAGCCCCACAAGTCACCCCATCTTGGATTCCCCTAGGTCTCTAGTTTTCAAAAATGCACAGGTGTGGTAGGTTTCCCTAGGTGCCGGCTGAGCTAGAGGCCAAAATCTACAGGTAGGCACTTTGCAAAAAACACCTCTGTTTTCTTTAAAAAAATGTGATGTGTCCACGTTGTGTTTTGGGGTGTTTCCTGTCACGGGCGCTAGGCCTACCCACACAAGTGAGGTATCATTTTTATCAGGAGACTTGGGGGAATGCTGGGTGGAAGGAAATTTGTGGCTCCTCTCAGATTCCAGAACTTTCTGTCACCGAAATGTGAGGAAAACTTGTTTTTTTAGCCAAATTTTGAGGTTTGCAAAGGATTCTGGGTAACAGAACCTGGTCAGAGCCCCACAAGTCACCCCATCTTGGATTCCCCTAGGTCTCTAGTTTTCAAAAATGCACAGGTTTGGTAGGTTTCCCTAGGTGCAGTCTGAGCTACAGGCCAAAATCTACAGGTAGGCACTTTGCAAAAAACACCTCTGTTTTCTTTCAAAAAATGTGATGTGTCCACGTTGCGTTTTGGGGCGTTTCCTGTCAGGGGCGCTAGGCCTACCCACACAAGTGAGGTATCATTTTTATCGGGAGACTTGGGGGAATGCTGGGTGGCAGGAAATTTGTGGCTCCTCTCAGATTCCAGAAGTTTCTGTTACCGAAATGTGAGGAAAATGTGTTTTTTAGCCACATTTTGAGGTTTGCAAAGGATTCTGGGTAACAGAACCTGGTCAGAGCCCCACAAGTCACCCCATCTTGGATTCCCCTAGGTCTCTAGTTTTAAAAAATACACAGGTTTGGTAGGTTTCCTTAGGTGCCGGCTGAGCTAGAGGCCAAAATCTACAGGTAGGCACTTTGCAAAAAACACCTCTGTTTTCTTTAAAAAAAATGTGATGTGTCCACGTTGTGTTTTGGGGCGTTTCCTGTCACGGGCGCTAAGCCTACCCACACAAGAGAGGTATCATTTTTATCGGGAGACTTAGGGGAACGCTGGTTGGAAGGAAATTTGTGGCTCCTCTCAGATTCCAGAACTTTCTGTCACCGAAATGTGAGGAAAACTTGTTTTTTTAGCAAAATTTTGAGGTTTGCAAAGGATTCTGGGTAACAGAACCTGGTCAGAGCCCCACAAGTCACCCCATCTTGGATTCCCCTAGGTCTCTAGTTTTAAAAAATGCACAGGTGTGGTAGGTTTCCCTAGGTGCCGGCTGAGCTAGAGGCCAAAATCTACAGGTAGGCACTTTGCAAAAAACACCTCTGTTTTCTGTAAAAAAATTGTGATGTGTCCACGTTGTGTTTTTGGGCGTTTCCTGTCACGGGTGCTAGGCCTACCCACACAAGTGAGGTATAATTTTTATCGGGAGACTTAGGGGAACGCTGGGTGGAAGGAAATTTGTGGCTCCTCTCAGATTCCAGAACTTTCTATCACCGAAATGTGAGGAAATAGTGTTTATTTAGCCAAATTTTGAGGTTTGCAAAGGATTCTGGGTAACAGAACCTGGTCAGAGCCCCACAAGTAACCCCATCTTGGATTCCCCTAGGTCTCTAGTTTTCAAAAATGCACAGGTGTGGTAGGTTTCCCTAGGTGCCGGCTGAGCTAGAGGCCAAAATCTACAGGTAGGCACTTTGCAAAAAACACGTCTGTTTTCTTTAAAAAAAATGTGATGTGTCCACGTTGTGTTTTGGGGCGTTTCCTGTCACGGGCGCTAAGCCTACCCACACAAGAGAGGTATCATTTTTATCGGGAGACTTAGGGGAACGCTGGGTGGAAGGAAATTTGTAGCTCCTCTCAGATTCCAGAACTTTCTGTCACCGAAATGTGAGGAAAACTTGTTTTTTTAGCAAAATTTTGAGGTTTGCAAAGGATTCTGGGTAACAGAACCTGGTCAGAGCCCCACAAGTCACCCCATCTTGGATTCCCCTAGGTCTCTAGTTTTAAAAAATGCACAGGTGTGGTAGGTTTCCCTAGGTGCCGGCTGAGCTAGAGGCCAAAATCTACAGGTAGGCACTTTGCAAAAAACACCTCTGTTTTCTTTAAAAAAATTGTGATGTGTCCAAGTTGTGTTTTTGGGCGTTTCCTGTCACGGGTGCTAGGCCTACCCACACAAGTGAGGTATAATTTTTATCGGGAGACTTAGGGGAACGCTGGGTGGAAGGAAATTTGTGGCTCCTCTCAGATTCCAGAACTTTCTGTCACCGAAATGTGAGGAAATAGTGTTTATTTAGCCAAATTTTGAGGTTTGCAAAGGATTTTGGGTAACAGAACCTGGTCAGAGCCCCACAAGTTACCCCATCTTGGATTCCCCTAGGTCTCTAGTTTTCAAAAATGCACAGGTGTGGTAGGTTTCCCTTGGTGCCGGCTGAGCTAGAGGCCAAAATCTACAGGTAGGCACTTTGCAAAAAACACCTCTGTTTTCTTTAAAAAAATGTGATGTGTCCACGTTGTGTTTTGGGGCGTTTCCTGTCACGGGCGCTAGGCCTACCCACACAAGTGAGGTATCATTTTTATCTGGAGACTTAGGGGAACGCTGGGTGGAAGGAAATTTGTGGCTCCTCTCAGATTCCAGAACTTTCTGTCACCAAAATGTGAGGAAATAGTGTTTCTTTAGCCAAATTTTGAGGTTTGCAAAGGATTCTGGGTAACAGAACCTGGTCAGAGCCCCACAAGTCACCCCATCTTGGATTCCCCTAGGTATTTAGTTTTCAAAAATGCACAGGTTTGGTAGGTTTCCCTAAGAGCCGGCTGAGCTAGAGGCCAAAACCTACAGATAGGCACTTTGCAAAAAACACCTCTGTTTTCTTTCAAAAAATGTGATGAGTCCACGTTGTGTTTTGGGGCATTTCCTGTCGCAGGCGCTAGGCCTACCCACACAAGTGAGGTATCATTTTTATCGGGAGAGTTGGGAGAACGCCGGGTGGAAGGAAATGTGTGGCTCCTCTCAGATTCCAGAACTTTCTGTCACCGAAATGTGAGAAAAATTTGTTTATTTAGCCAAATTTTGAGGTTTGCAAAGGATTCTGGGTAACAGAACCTGGTCAGAGCCCCACAAGTCACCCCATCGTGGATTCCCCTAGGTCTCTAGTTTTCAAAAATGCAAAGATTTGGTAGGTTTCCCTAGGTGCCGGCTGAGCTAGAGGCCAAAATCTACAGGTAGGCACTTTGCAAAAAACACCTCTGTTTTCTTTAAAAAAAATGTGATGTGTCCACGTTGCGTTTTGGGGCGTTTCCTGTCACGGGAGCTAGGCCTACCCACACAAATGAGGTATCATTTTTATCGGGAGACTTGGGGGAACGCTGGGTGGAAGGAAATTTGTGGCTCCTCTCAGATTCCAGAACTTTCTGTCACCGAAATGTGAGGAAAACGTGTTTTTTTAGCCAAATTTTGAGGTTTGCAAAGGATTCTGGGTAACAGAACCTGGTCAGAGCCCCACAAGTCACCCCATCTTGGATTCCCCTAGGTCTCTAGTTTTCAAAAATGCACAGGTTTGGTAGGTTTCCCTAGGTGCCGTCTGAGCTACAGGCCAAAATCTACAGGTAGGCACTTTGCAAAAAACACCTCTGTTTTCTTTCAAAAAATGTGATGTGTCCACGTTGTGTTTTGGGGCGTTTCCTGTCAGGGGCGCTAGGCCTACCCACACAAGTGAGGTATCATTTTTATCGGGAGACTTGGGGGAATGCTGGGTGGCAGGAAATTTGTGGCTCCTCTCAGATTCCAGAACTTTCTGTCACCGAAATGTGAGGAAATAGTGTTTATTTAGCCAAATTTTGAGGTTTGCAAAGGATTCTGGGTAACAGAACCTGGTCAGAGCCCCACAAGTCACCCCATCTTGGATTCCCCTAGGTCTCTAGTTTTCAAAAATGCACAGGTGTGGTAGGTTTCCCTAGGTGCCGGCTGAGCTAGAGGCCAAAATCTACAGGTAGGCACTTTGCAAAAAACACCTCTGTTTTCTTTAAAAAAAATGTGATGTGTCCACGTTGTGTTTTGGGGCGTTTCCTGTCACGGGCGCTAAGCCTACCCACACAAGAGAGGTATCATTTTTATCGGGAGACTTAGGGGAACGCTGGGTGGAAGGAAATTTGTAGCTCCTCTCAGATTCCAGAACTTTCTGTCACCGAAATGTGAGGAAAACTTGTTTTTTTAGCAAAGTTTTGAGGTTTGCAAAGGATTCTGGGTAACAGAACCTGGTCAGAGCCCCACAAGTCACCCCATCTTGGATTCCCCTAGGTCTCTAGTTTTAAGAAATGCACAGGTGTGGTAGGTTTCCCTAGGTGCCGGCTGAGCTAGAGGCCAAAATCTACAGGTAGGCACTTTGCAAAAAACACCTCTGTTTTCTTTAAAAAAATTGTGATGTGTCCACGTTGTGTTTTTGGGTGTTTCCTGTCACGGGTGCTAGGCCTACCCACACAAGTGAGGTATAATTTTTATCGGGAGACTTAGGGGAACGCTGGGTGGAAGGAAATTTGTGGCTCCTCTCAGATTCCAGAACTTTCTGTCACCGAAATGTGAGGAAATAGTGTTTATTTAGCCAAATTTTGAGGTTTGCAAAGGATTTTGGGTAACAGAACCTGGTCAGAGCCCCACAAGTCACCCCATCTTGGATTCCCCTAGGTCTCTAGTTTTCAAAAATGCACAGGTGTGGTAGGTTTCCCTTGGTGCCGGCTGAGCTAGAGGCCAAAATCTACAGGTAGGCACTTTGCAAAAAACACCTCTGTTTTCTTTAAAAAAATGTGATGTGTCCACGTTGTGTTTTGGGGCGTTTCCTGTCACGGGCGCTAGGCCTACCCACACAAGTGAGGTATCATTTTTATCTGGAGACTTAGGGGAACGCTGGGTGGAAGGAAATTTGTGGCTCCTCTCAGATTCCAGAACTTTCTGTCACCGAAATGTGAGGAAATAGTGTTTCTTTAGCCAAATTTTGAGGTTTGCAAAGGATTCTGGGTAACAGAACCTGGTCAGAGCCCCACAAGTCACCCCATCTTGGATTCCCCTAGGTATTTAGTTTTCAAAAATGCACAGGTTTGGTAGGTTTCCCTAAGAGCCGGCTGAGCTAGAGGCCAAAACCTACAGATAGGCACTTTGCAAAAAACACCTCTGTTTTCTTTCAAAAAATGTGATGAGTCCACGTTGTGTTTTGGGGCGTTTCCTGTCACGGGAGCTAGGCCTACCCACACAAATGAGGTATCATTTTTATCGGGAGACTTGGGGGAACGCTGGGTGGAAGGAAATTTGTGGCTCCTCTCAGATTCCAGAACTTTCTGTCACCGAAATGTGAGGAAAACGTGTTTTTTTAGCCAAATTTTGAGGTTTGCAAAGGATTCTGGGTAACAGAACCTGGTCAGAGCCCCACAAGTCACCCCATCTTGGATTCCCCTAGGTCTCTAGTTTTCAAAAATGCACAGGTTTGGTAGGTTTCCCTAGGTGCCGTCTGAGCTATAGGCCAAAATCTACAGGTAGGCACTTTGCAACAAACACCTCTGTTTTCTTTAAAAAAATGTGATGTGTCCACGTTGTGTTTTGGGGCGTTTCCTGTCAGGGGCGCTAGGCCTACCCACACAAGTGAGGTATCATTTTTATCGGGAGACTTGGGGGAATGCTGGGTGGCAGGAAATTTGTGGCTCCTCTCAGATTCCAGAACTTTCTGTTACCGAAATGTGAGGAAAACGTGTTTTTTAGCCACATTTTGAGGTTTGCAAAGGATTCTGGGTAACAGAACCTGGTCAGAGCCCCACAAGTCACCCCATCTTGGATTCCCCTAGGTCTCTAGTTTTAAAAAATACACAGGTTTGGTAGGTTTCCTTAGGTGCCGGCTGAGCTAGAGGCCAAAATCTACAGGTAGGCACTTTGCAAAAAACACCTCTGTTTTCTTTAAAAAAAATGTGATGTGTCCACGTTGTGTTTTGGGGCGTTTCCTGTCACGGGCGCTAAGCCTACCCACACAAGAGAGGTATCATTTTTATTGGGAGACTTAGGGGAACGTTGGGTGGAAGGAAATTTGTGGCTCCTCTCAGATTCCAGAACTTTCTGTCACCGAAATGTGAGGAAAACTTGTTTTTTTAGCAAAATTTTGATGTTTGCAAAGGATTCTGGGTAACAGAACCTGGTCAGAGCCCCACAAGTCACCCCATCTTGGATTCCCCTAGGCCTCTAGTTTTCAAAAATGCACAGGTGCGGTAGGTTTCCCTAGGTGCCGGCTGAGCTAGAGGCCAAAATCTACAGGTAGGCACTTTGCAAAAAACACCTCTGTTTTCTTTAAAAAAATTGTGATGTGTCCACGTTGTGTTTTTGGGCGTTTCCTGTCACGGGTGCTAGGCCTACCCACAAAAGTGAGGTATAATTTTTATCGGGAGACTTAGGGGAACGCTGGGTGGAAGGAAATTTGTGGCTCCTCTCAGATTCCAGAACTTTCTGTCACCGAAATGTGAGGAAATAGTGTTTATTTAGCCAAATTTTGAGGTTTGCAAAGTATTCTGGGTAAGAGAACCTGGTCAGAGCCCCACAAGTCACCCCATCTTGGATTCCCCTAGGTCTCTAGTTTTCAAAAATGCACAGGTGTGATAGGTTTCCCTAGGTGCCGGCTGAGCTAGAGGCCAAAATCTACAGGTAGGCACTTTGCAAAAAACACCACTGTTTTCTTTAAAAAAATGTGATGTGTCCACGTTGTGTTTTGGGGTGTTTCCTGTCACGGGCGCTAGGCCTACCCACACAAGTGAGGTATCATTTTTATCAGGAGACTTGGGGGAATGCTGGGTGGAAGGAAATTTGTGGCTCCTCTCAGATTCCAGAACTTTATGTCACCGAAATGTGAGGAAAACTTGTTTTTTTTGCCAAATTTTGAGGTTTGCAAAGGATTCTGGGTAACAGAACCTGTTCAGAGCCCCACAAGTCACGCCATCTTGGATTCCCCTAGGTCTCTTGTTTAAAAAAATGCTCAGGTGTGGTAGGTTTCCCTAGGTGCCGGCTGAGCTAGAGGCCAAAATCTACAGGGAGGCACTTTGCAAAAAACACCTCTGTTTTCTTTAAAAAAATGTGATGTGTCCACGTTGTGTTTTGGGGCGTTTCCTGTCACGGGTGCTAGGCCTACCCACACAAGTGAGGTATCATTTTTATCGGGAGACTTAGGGGAACGCTGGGTGGAAGGAAATTTGTGGCTCCTCTCAGATTCCAGAACTTTCTGTCACCGAAATGTGAGGAAATAGTGTTTATTTAGCCAAATTTTGAGGTTTGCAAAGGATTCTGGGTAACAGAACCTGGTCAGAGCCCCACAAGTCACCCCATCTTGGATTCCCCTAGGTCTCTAGTTTTCAAAAATGCACAGGTGTGGTAGGTTCCCCTTGGTGCCGGCTGAGATAGAGGCCAAAATCTACAGGTAGGCACTTTGCAAAAAACACCTCTGTTTTCTTTAAAAAAATTGTGATGTGTCCACGTTGTGTTTTTGGGCGTTTCCTGTCACGGGTGCTAGGCCTACCCACACAAGTGAGGTATAATTTTTATCGGGAGACTTAGGGGAACGCTGGGTGGAAGGAAATTTGTGGCTCCTCTCAGATTCCAGAACTTTCTGTCACCGAAATGTGAGAAATTGTTGTTAATTTAGCCAAATTTTGAGGTTTGCAAAGGATTCTGGGTAACAGAACCTGGTCAGAGCCCCACAAGTCACCCCATCTTGGATTCCCCTAGGTATTTAGTTTTCAAAAATGCACAGGTTTGGTAGGTTTCCCTAAGAGCCGGCTGAGCTAGAGGCCAAAACCTACAGATAGGCACTTTTCAAAAAACACCTCTGTTTTCTTTCAAAAAATTTGATGAGTCCACGTTGTGTTTTGGGGCATTTCCTGTCGCGGGCGCTAGGCCTACCCACACAAGTGAGGTATCATTTTTATCGGGAGAGTTGGGGGAACGCCGGGTGGAAGGAAATTTGTGGCTCCTCTCAGATTCCAGAACTTTCTGTCACCGAAATGTGAGAAAAATGTGTTTTTTTAGCCAAATTTTGAGGTTTGCAAAGGATTCTGGGTAACAGAACCTGGTCAGAGCCCCACAAGTCACCCCATCGTGGATTCCCCTAGGTCTCTAGTTTAAAAAAATGCAAAGGTTTGGTAGGTTTCCCTAGGTGCCGGCTGAGCTAGAGGCCAAAATCTACAGGTAGGCACTTTGCAAAAAACACCTCTGTTTTCTTTAAAAAAATGTGATGTATCCACGTTGCGTTTTGGGGCGTTTCCTGTCACGGGAGCTAGGCCTACCCACACAAATGAGGTATCATTTTTATCGGGAGACTTGGGGGAACGCTGGGTGGAAGGAAATTTTTGGCTCCTCTCAGATTCCAGAACTTTCTGTCACCGAAATGTGAGGAAAACGTGTTTGTTTAGCCAACTTTTGAGGTTTGCAAAGGATTCTGGGTAACAGAACCTGGTCAGAGCCCCACAAGTCACCCATCTTGGATTCCCCTAGGTCTCTAGTTTTAAAAAATGCACAGGTTTGGTAGGTTTCCCTAGGTGCCGGCTGAGCTAGAGGCTAAAATCTACAGGTAGGCACTTTGCAAAAAACACCTCTGTTTTCTTTCAAAAAATGTGATGTGTCCACGTTGTGTTTTGGGGCGTTTCCTGTCACGGGCGCTAGGCCTACCCACTCAAGTGAGGTATCATTTTTATCGGGAGACTTGGGGGAACGCTGGGTGGAAGGGAATTTGTGGCTCCTCTCAGATTCCAGAACTTTCTGTCACCGAAATGTGAGGAAATAGTGTTTCTTTAGTCAAATTTTGAGGTTTGCAAAGGATTCTGGGTAACAGAACCTGCTCAGAGCCCCACAAGTCACCCCATCTTGGATTCCCCTAGGTCTCTAGTTTTAAAAAAAGCACAGGTTTGGTAGGTTTCCCTAAGGGCCGGATGAGCTAGAGGCCAAAATCTACAGGTAGGCACTTTGCAAAAAACACCTCTGTTTTCTTTCAAAAAATGTGATGTGTCCACGTTGGGTTTTGGGGCATTTCATGTCACGGGCGCTAGGCCTACCCACACAATTGAGGTACCATTTTTATCTGGAGAGTTGGGGGAACGCTGGGTGGAAGGAAATTTGTGGCTCCTCTCAGATACCAGAACTTTCTGTCACCGAAATGTGAGGAAAATGTGTTTTTTTAGCCAAATTTTGAGGTTTGCAAAGGATTCTGGGTAACAGAACCTGGTCAGAGCCCCACAAGTCACCCCATCGTGGATTCCCCTAGGTCTCTAGTTTTCAAAAATGCACAGGTTAGGTAGGTTTCCCTAGGTGCCTGCTGAGCAAGATGCCAAAATCTACAGGTAGGCACTTTGCAAAAAAACACCTCTGTTTTCTTTAAAAAAATGTGATGTGTCCACGTTGTGTTTTGGGGCGTTTCCTGTCACGGGCGCTAGGCCTACCACACAAGTGAGGTATCATTTTTATCGGGAGACTTGGGGGAATGCTGGGTGGAAGGAAATTTGTGCTTCCTCTCAGATTCCAGAACTTTCTGTTACCGAAATGTGAGGAAAACGTGTTTTTTAGCCAAATTTTGAGGTTTGCAAAGGATTCTGGGTAACAGAACCTGGTCAGAGCCCCAAAAGTCCCCCCATATTGGATTCCCCTAGGTCTCTAGTTTTCAAAAATGCAAAGGTTTGGTAGGTTTCCCTAGGTGCCGGCTGAGCTAGAGGCCAAAATCTACAGGTAGGCACTTTGCAAAAAACACCACTGTTTTCTTTAAAAAAATTTGATGTCTCCATGTTGCGTTTTGGGGCGTTTCCTGTCACGGGAGCTAGGCCTACCCACACAAGTGAGGTATCATTTTTATCGGGAGACTTGGGGGAACGCTTGGTGGAAGGGAATTTGTGGCTCCTCTCAGATTCCAGAACTTTCTGTCACCGAAATGTGAGGAAATAGTGTTTCTTTAGTCAAATTTTGAGGTTTGCAAAGGATTCTGGGTAACAGAACCTGCTCAGAGCCCCACAAGTCACCCCATCTTGGATTCCCCTAGGTCTCTAGTTTTCAAAAAAGCACTCGTTTGGTAGGTTTCCCTAAGGGCCGGATGAGCTAGAGGCCAAAATCTACAGGTAGGCACTTTGCAAAAAACACCTCTGTTTTCTTTAAAAAAATGTGATGTGTCCACGTTGTGTTTTGGGGCGTTTCCTGTCACGGGCGCTAGGCCTACCCACACAAGTGAGTTATCATTTTTATCTGGAGACTTAGGGGAACGCTGGGTGGAAGGAAATTTGTGGCTCCTCTCAGATTCCAGAACTTTCTGTCACCGAAATGTGAGGAAATAGTGTTTCTTTAGCCAAATTTTGAGGTTTGCAAAGGATTCTGGGTAACAGAACCTGGTCAGAGCCCCTCAAGTCACCCCATCTTGGATTCCCCTATGTATTTAGTTTTCAAAAATGCACAGGTTTGGTAGGTTTCCCTAAGAGCCGGCTGAGCTAGAGGCCAAAACCTACAGATAGGCACTTTTCAAAAAACACCTCTGTTTTCTTTCAAAAAATGTGATGAGTCCACGTTGTGTTTTGGGGCATTTCCTGTCGCGGGCGCTAGGCCTACCCACACAAGTGAGGTATCATTTTTATCGGGAGAGTTGGGGGAACGCCGGGTGGAAGGAAATTTGTGGCTCCTCTCAGATTCCAGAACTTTCTGTCACCGAAATGTGAGAAAAATGTGTTTTTTTAGCCAAATTTTGAGGTTTGCAAAGGATTCTGGGTAACAGAACCTGGTCAGAGCCCCACAAGTCACCCCATCGTGGATTCCCCTAGGTCTCTAGTTTTCAAAAATGCAAAGGTTTGGTAGGTTTCCCTAGGTGCCGGCTGAGCTAGAGGCCAAAATCTACAGGTAGGCACTTTGCAAAAAACACCTCTGTTTTCTTTAAAAAAATGTGATGTATCCACGTTGCGTTTTGGGGCGTTTCCTGTCACGGGAGCTAGGCCTACCCACACAAATGAGGTATCATTTTTATCGGGAGACTTGGGGGAACGCTGGGTGGAAGGAAATTTTTGGCTCCTCTCAGATTCCAGAACTTTCTGTCACCGAAATGTGAGGAAAACGTGTTTGTTTAGCCAACTTTTGAGGTTTGCAAAGGATTCTGGGTAACAGAACCTGGTCAGAGCCCCACAAGTCACCCATCTTGGATTCCCCTAGGTCTCTAGTTTTAAAAAATGCACAGGTTTGGTAGGTTTCCCTAGGTGCCGGCTGAGCTAGAGGCTAAAATCTACAGGTAGGCACTTTGCAAAAAACACCTCTGTTTTCTTTCAAAAAATGTGATGAGTCCACGTTGGGTTTTGGGGCATTTCATGTCACGGGCGCTAGGCCTACCCACACAATTGAGGTACCATTTTTATCTGGAGAGTTGGGGGAACGCTGGGTGGAAGGAAATTTGTGGCTCCTCTCAGATTCCAGAACTTTCTGTCACCGAAATGTGAGGAAAATGTGTTTTTTTAGCCAAATTTTGAGGTTTGCAAAGGATTCTGGGTAACAGAACCTGGTCAGAGCCCCACAAGTCACCCCATTGTGGATTCCCCTAGGTCTCTAGTTTTCAAAAATGCACAGGTTAGGTAGGTTTCCCTAGGTGCCTGCTGAGCTAGATGCCAAAATCTACAGGTAAGCACTTTGCAAAAAAACACCTCTGTTTTCTTTAAAAAAATGTGATGTGTCCACGTTGTGTTTTGGGGCGTTTCCTGTCACGGGCGCTAGGCCTACCACACAAGTGAGGTATCATTTTTATCGGGAGACTTGGGGGAATGCTGGGTGGAAGGAAATTTGTGCTTCCTCTCAGATTCCAGAACTTTCTGTTACCGAAATGTGAGGAAAACGTGTTTTTTAGCCAAATTTTGAGGTTTGCAAAGGATTCTGGGTAACAGAACCTGGTCAGAGCCCCAAAAGTCCCCCCATCTTGGATTCCCCTAGGTCTCTAGTTTTCAAAAATGCAAAGGTTTGGTAGGTTTCCCTAGGTGCCGGCTGAGCTAGAGGCCAAAATCTACAGGTAGGCACTTTGCAAAAAACACCACTGTTTTCTTTCAAAAAAATTGATGTCTCCATGTTGCGTTTTGGGGCGTTTCCTGTCACGGGAGCTAGGCCTAGCCACACAAGTGAGGTATCATTTTTATCGATAGACTTGGGGGAACGCTGGGTGCAAGGAAATTTTTGGCTCCTCTCAGATTCCAGAACTTTCTGTCACCGAAATGTGAGGAAAACATGTTTGTTTAGCCAACTTTTGAGGTTTGCAAAGGATTCTGGGTAACAGAACCTGGTCAGAGCCCCACAAGTCACCCATCTTGGATTCCCCTAGGTCTCTAGTTTTCAAAAATGCAAAGGTTTGGTAGGTTTCCCTAGGTGCCTGCTGAGCTAGAGGCTAAAATCTACAGATAGGCACTTTGCAAAAAACACCTCTGTTTTCTTTAAAAAAATGTGATGTGTCCACGTTGTGTTTTGGGGCATTTCCTGTCGCGGGCGCTAGGCCTACCCACACAAGTGAGGTATCATTTTTATCGGGAGAGTTGGGGGAACGCCGGGTGGAAGGAAATTTGTGGCTCCTCTCAGATTCCAGAACTTTCTGTCACCGAAATGTGAGAAAAATGTGTTTGTTTAGCCAAATTTTGAGGTTTGCAGAGGATTCTGGGTAACAGAACCTGGTCAGAGCCCCACAAGTCACCCCATCGTGGATTCCCCTAGGTCTCTAGTTTTCAAAAATGCAAAGGTTTGGTAGGTTTCCCTAGGTGCCGGCTGAGCTAGAGGCCAAAATCTACAGGTAGGCACTTTGCAAAAAACACCTCTGTTTTCTTGAAAAAAATGTGATGTATCCACGTTGCGTTTTGGGGCGTTTCCTGTCACGGGAGCTAGGCCTACCCACACAAATGCGGTATCATTTTTATCGGGAGACTTGGGGGAACGCTGGGTGGAAGGAAATTTTTGGCTCCTCTCAGATTCCAGAACTTTCTGTCACCGAAATGTGAGGAAAACGTGTTTGTTTAGCCAACTTTTGAGGTTTGCAAAGGATTCTGGGTAACAGAACCTGGTCAGAGCCCCACAAGTCACCCATCTTGGATTCCCCTAGGTCTCTAGTTTTAAAAAATGCACAGGTTTGGTAGGTTTCCCTAGGTGCCGGCTGAGCTAGAGGCTAAAATCTACAGGTAGGCACTTTGCAAAAAACACCTCTGTTTTCTTTCAAAAAATGTGATGTGTCCACGTTTTGTTTTGGGGCGTTTCCTGTCACGGGCGCTAGGCCTACCCACTCAAGTGAGGTATCATTTTTATCGGGAGACTTGGGGGAACGCTGGGTGGAAGGGAATTTGTGGCTCCTCTCAGATTCCAGAACTTTCTGTCACCGAAATGTGAGGAAATAGTGTTTCTTTAGTCAAATGTTGAGGTTTGCAAAGGATTCTGGGTAACAGAACCTGCTCAGAGCCCCACAAGTCACCCCATCTTGGATTCCCCTAGGTCTCTAGTTTTCCAAAAAGCACAGGTTTGGTAGGTTTCCCTAAGGGCCGGATGAGCTAGAGGCCAAAATCTACAGGTAGGCACTTTGCAAAAAACACCTCTGTTTTCTTTAAAAAAATGTGATGTGTCCACGTTGTGTTTTGGGGCATTTCATGTCACGGGCGCTAGGCCTACCCACACAATTGAGGTATCATTTTTATCTGGAGAGTTGGGGGAACGCTGGGTGGAAGGAAATTTGTGGCACCTCTCAGATTCCAGAACTTTCTGTCACCGAAATGTGAGGAAAATGTGTTTTTTTAGCCAAATTTTGAGGTTTGCAAAGGATTCTGGGTAACAGAACCTGGTCAGAGCCCCACAAGTCACCCCATCGTGGATTCCCCTAGGTCTCTAGTTTTCAAAAATGCACAGGTTAGGTAGGTTTCCCTAGGTGCCTGCTGAGCTAGATGCCAAAATCTACAGGTAGGCACTTTGCAAAAAAACACATCTGTTTTCTTTCAAAAAATGTGATGTGTCCACGTTGTGTTTTGGGGCGTTTCCTGTCACGGGCGCTAGGCCTACTACACAAGTGAGGTATCATTTTTATCGGGAGACTTGGGGGAATGCTGGGTGGAAGGAAATTTGTGCTTCCTCTCAGATTCCAGAACTTTCTGTTACCGAAATGTGAGGAAAACGTGTTTTTTAGCCAAATTTTGAGGTTTGCAAAGGATTCTGGGTAACAGAACATGGTCAGAGCCCCAAAAGTCCCCCCATCTTGGAATCCCCTAGGTCTCTAGTTTTCAAAAATGCAAAGGTTTGGTAGGTTTCCCTAGGTGCCGGCTGAGCTAGAGGCCAAAATCTACAGGTAGGCACTTAGCAAAAAACACCACTGTTTTCTTTAAAAAAATGTGATGTCTCCATGTTGCGTTTTGGGGCGTTTCCTGTCACGGGAGCTAGGCCTACCCACACAAGTGAGGTATCATTTTTATCGGAGACTTGGGGGAACGCTGGGTGCAAGGAAATTTTTGGCTCCTCTCAGATTCCAGAACTTTCTGTCACCGAAATGTGAGGAAAACGTGTTTGTTTAGCCAACTTTTGAGGTTTGCAAAGGATTCTGGGTAACAGAACCTGGTCAGAGCCCCACAAGTCACCCATCTTGGATTCCCCTAGGTCTCTAGTTTTCAAAAATGCAAAGGTTTGGTAGGTTTCCCTAGGTGCCTGCTGAGCTAGAGGCTAAAATCTACAGGTAGGCACTTTGCAAAAAACACCTCTGTTTTCTTTAAAAAAAAATTATGTGTCCACGTTGTGTTTTGGGGCGTTTCCTGTCACGGGCGCTAGGCCTACCCACGCAAGTGAGGTATAATTTTTATCGGGAGACTTGGGGGAACGCTGGATGGAAGGAAATTTGTGCTTCCTCTCAGATTCCAGAACTTTCTGTCACCGAAATGTGATTAAAACTAGTTTTTTTAGCCACATTTTGAGGTTTGCAAAGGATTCTGCGTAACAGAACCTGGTCAGAGCCCCACAAGTCATCCCATCTTGGATTCCCCTAGGTCTCTAGTTTTCAAAAATGCACACGTTTGGTAGGTTTCCCTGGGTACCGGCTGAGCTAGAGGCCAAAATCTACAGGTAGGCACTTTGCAAAAAACACCTCTGTTTTCTTTAAAAAAATGTGATGTGTCCACGTTGTGTTTTGGGGCGTTTCCTGTCACGGGCGCTAGGCCTACCCACTTAAGTGAGGTATCATTTTTATATGGAGACTTAGGGGAACGCTGGGTGGAAGGAAATTTGTGGCTCCTCTCAGATTCCAGAACTTTCTGTCACCGAAATGTGAGGAAATAGTGTTTATTTAGCCAAATTTTGAGGTTTGCAAAGGATTCGGGGTAACAGAACCTGGTCAGAGCCCCACAAGTCACCCCATCTTGGATTCCCCTAGGTCTCTAGTTTTCAGAAATGCACAGGTGTGGTAGGTTTGACTAGGTGCCGGCTGAGCTAGAGGCCAAAATCTACAGGTAGGCACTTTGCAAAAAACACCTCTGTTTTCTTTCAAAAAATGTGATGTGTCCACGTTGAGTTTTGGGGCGTTTCCTGTCACGGGCGCTAGGGCTACCCACTCAAGTGAGGTATCATTTTTATCGGGAGACTTGGGGGAACGCTGGGTGGAAGGGAATTTGTGGCTCCTCTCAGATTCCAGAACTTTCTGTCACCGAAATGTGAGGAAAACATGTTTGTTTAGCCAACTTTTGAGGTTTGCAAAGGATTCTGGGTAACAGAACCTGGTCACAGCCCCACAAGTCACCCATCTTGGATTCCCCTAGGTCTCTAGTTTTAAAAAATGCAAAGGTTTGGTAGGTTTCCCTAGGTGCCTGCTGAGCTAGAGGCTAAAATCTACAGATAGGCACTTTGCAAAAAACACCTCTGTTTTCTTTAAAAAAATGTGATGTGTCCACGTTGTGTTTTGGGGCATTTCATGTCGCGGGCGCTAGGCCTACCCACACAAGTGAGGTATCATTTTTATCGGGAGAGTTGGGGGAACGCCGGGTGGAAGGAAATTTGTGGCTCCTCTCAGATTCCAGAACTTTCTGTCACCGAAATGTGAGAAAAATGTGTTTGTTTAGCCAAATTTTGAGGTTTGCAAAGGATTCTGGGTAACAGAACCTGGTCAGAGCCCCACAAGTCACCCCATCGTGGATTCTCCTAGGTCTCTAGTTTTAAAAAATGCAAAGGTTTGGTAGGTTTCCCTAGGTGCCGGCTGAGCTAGAGGCCAAAATCTACAGGTAGGCACTTTGCAAAAAACACCTCTGTTTTCTTGAAAAAAATGTGATGTATCCACGTTGCGTTTTGGGGCGTTTCCTGTCACGGGAGCTAGGCCTACCCACACAAATGAGGTACCATTTTTATCGGGAGACTTGGGGGAACGCTGGGTGGAAGGAAATTTTTGGCTCCTCTCAGATTCCAGAACTTTCTGTCACCGAAATGTGAGGAAAACGTGTTTGTTTAGCCAACTTTTGAGGTTTGCAAAGGATTCTGGGTAACAGAACCTGGTCAGAGCCCCACAAGTCACCCATCTTGGATTCCCCTAGGTCTCTAGTTTTAAAAAATGCACAGGTTTGGTAGGTTTCCCTAGGTGCCGGCTGAGCTAGAGGCTAAAATCTACAGGTAGGCACTTTGCAAAAAACACCTCTGTTTTCTTTCAAAAAATGTGATGTGTCCACGTTGTGTTTTGGGGCGTTTCCTGTCACGGGCGCTAGGCCTACCCACTCAAGTGAGGTATCATTTTTATCGGGAGACTTGGGGGAACGCTGGGTGGAAGGGAATTTGTGGCTCCTCTCAGATTCCAGAACTTTCTGTCACCGAAATGTGAGGAAATAGTGTTTCTTTAGTCAAATTTTGAGGTTTGCAAAGGATTCTGGGTAACAGAACCTGCTCAGAGCCCCACAAGTCACCCCATCTTGGATTCCCCTAGGTCTCTAGTTTTCAAAAATGCAAAGGTTTGGTAGGTTTCCCTAGGTGCCGGCTGAGCTAGAGGCCAAAATCTACAGGTAGGCACTTAGCAAAAAACACCACTGTTTTCTTTAAAAAAATGTGATGTCTCCATGTTGCGTTTTGGGGCGTTTCCTGTCACGGGAGCTAGGCCTACCCACACAAGTGAGGTATCATTTTTATCGGAGACTTGGGGGAACGCTGGGTGCAAGGAAATTTTTGGCTCCTCTCAGATTCCAGAACTTTCTGTCACCGAAATGTGAGGAAAACGTGTTTGTTTAGCCAACTTTTGAGGTTTGCAAAGGATTCTGGGTAACAGAACCTGGTCAGAGCCCCACAAGTCACCCATCTTGGATTCCCCTAGGTCTCTAGTTTTCAAAAATGCAAAGGTTTGGTAGGTTTCCCTAGGTGCCTGCTGAGCTAGAGGCTAAAATCTACAGGTAGGCACTTTGCAAAAAACACCTCTGTTTTCTTTAAAAAAAAATTATGTGTCCACGTTGTGTTTTGGGGCGTTTCCTGTCACGGGCGCTAGGCCTACCCACGCAAGTGAGGTATAATTTTTATCGGGAGACTTGGGGGAACGCTGGATGGAAGGAAATTTGTGCTTCCTCTCAGATTCCAGAACTTTCTGTCACCGAAATGTGATTAAAACTAGTTTTTTTAGCCACATTTTGAGGTTTGCAAAGGATTCTGCGTAACAGAACCTGGTCAGAGCCCCACAAGTCATCCCATCTTGGATTCCCCTAGGTCTCTAGTTTTCAAAAATGCACACGTTTGGTAGGTTTCCCTGGGTACCGGCTGAGCTAGAGGCCAAAATCTACAGGTAGGCACTTTGCAAAAAACACCTCTGTTTTCTTTAAAAAAATGTGATGTGTCCACGTTGTGTTTTGGGGCGTTTCCTGTCACGGGCGCTAGGCCTACCCACTTAAGTGAGGTATCATTTTTATATGGAGACTTAGGGGAACGCTGGGTGGAAGGAAATTTGTGGCTCCTCTCAGATTCCAGAACTTTCTGTCACCGAAATGTGAGGAAATAGTGTTTATTTAGCCAAATTTTGAGGTTTGCAAAGGATTCGGGGTAACAGAACCTGGTCAGAGCCCCACAAGTCACCCCATCTTGGATTCCCCTAGGTCTCTAGTTTTCAGAAATGCACAGGTGTGGTAGGTTTGACTAGGTGCCGGCTGAGCTAGAGGCCAAAATCTACAGGTAGGCACTTTGCAAAAAACACCTCTGTTTTCTTTCAAAAAATGTGATGTGTCCACGTTGAGTTTTGGGGCGTTTCCTGTCACGGGCGCTAGGGCTACCCACTCAAGTGAGGTATCATTTTTATCGGGAGACTTGGGGGAACGCTGGGTGGAAGGGAATTTGTGGCTCCTCTCAGATTCCAGAACTTTCTGTCACCGAAATGTGAGGAAAACATGTTTGTTTAGCCAACTTTTGAGGTTTGCAAAGGATTCTGGGTAACAGAACCTGGTCACAGCCCCACAAGTCACCCATCTTGGATTCCCCTAGGTCTCTAGTTTTAAAAAATGCAAAGGTTTGGTAGGTTTCCCTAGGTGCCTGCTGAGCTAGAGGCTAAAATCTACAGATAGGCACTTTGCAAAAAACACCTCTGTTTTCTTTAAAAAAATGTGATGTGTCCACGTTGTGTTTTGGGGCATTTCATGTCGCGGGCGCTAGGCCTACCCACACAAGTGAGGTATCATTTTTATCGGGAGAGTTGGGGGAACGCCGGGTGGAAGGAAATTTGTGGCTCCTCTCAGATTCCAGAACTTTCTGTCACCGAAATGTGAGAAAAATGTGTTTGTTTAGCCAAATTTTGAGGTTTGCAAAGGATTCTGGGTAACAGAACCTGGTCAGAGCCCCACAAGTCACCCCATCGTGGATTCTCCTAGGTCTCTAGTTTTAAAAAATGCAAAGGTTTGGTAGGTTTCCCTAGGTGCCGGCTGAGCTAGAGGCCAAAATCTACAGGTAGGCACTTTGCAAAAAACACCTCTGTTTTCTTGAAAAAAATGTGATGTATCCACGTTGCGTTTTGGGGCGTTTCCTGTCACGGGAGCTAGGCCTACCCACACAAATGAGGTACCATTTTTATCGGGAGACTTGGGGGAACGCTGGGTGGAAGGAAATTTTTGGCTCCTCTCAGATTCCAGAACTTTCTGTCACCGAAATGTGAGGAAAACGTGTTTGTTTAGCCAACTTTTGAGGTTTGCAAAGGATTCTGGGTAACAGAACCTGGTCAGAGCCCCACAAGTCACCCATCTTGGATTCCCCTAGGTCTCTAGTTTTAAAAAATGCACAGGTTTGGTAGGTTTCCCTAGGTGCCGGCTGAGCTAGAGGCTAAAATCTACAGGTAGGCACTTTGCAAAAAACACCTCTGTTTTCTTTCAAAAAATGTGATGTGTCCACGTTGTGTTTTGGGGCGTTTCCTGTCACGGGCGCTAGGCCTACCCACTCAAGTGAGGTATCATTTTTATCGGGAGACTTGGGGGAACGCTGGGTGGAAGGGAATTTGTGGCTCCTCTCAGATTCCAGAACTTTCTGTCACCGAAATGTGAGGAAATAGTGTTTCTTTAGTCAAATTTTGAGGTTTGCAAAGGATTCTGGGTAACAGAACCTGCTCAGAGCCCCACAAGTCACCCCATCTTGGATTCCCCTAGGTCTCTAGTTTTCAAAAAAGCACAGGTTTGGTAGGTTTCCCTAAGGGCCGGATGAGCTAGAGGCCAAAATCTACAGGTAGGCACTTTGCAAAAAACACCTCTGTTTTCTTTAAAAAAATGTGATGTGTCCACGTTGTGTTTTGGGGCATTTCATGTCACGGGCGCTAGGCCTACCCACACAATTGAGGTATCATTTTTATCTGGAGAGTTGGGGGAACGCTGGGTGGAAGGAAATTTGTGGCTCCTCTCAGATTCCAGAACTTTCTGTCACCGAAATGTGAGGAAAATGTGTTTTTTTAGCCAAATTTTGAGGTTTGCAAAGGATTCTGGGTAACAGAACCTGGTCAGAGCCCCACAAGTCACCCCATCGTGGATTCCCCTAGGTCTCTAGTTTTCAAAAATGCACAGGTTAGGTAGGTTTCCCTAGGTGCCTGCTGAGCTAGATGCCAAAATCTACAGGTAGGCACTTTGCAAAAAAACACCTCTGTTTTCTTTAAAAAAATGTGATGTGTCCACGTTGTGTTTTGGGGCGTTTCCTGTCACGGGCGCTAGGCCTACCACACAAGTGAGGTATCATTTTTATCGGGAGACTTGGGGGAATGCTGGGTGGAAGGAAATTTGTGCTTCCTCTCAGATTCCAGAACTTTCTGTTACCGAAATGTGAGGAAAACGTGTTTTTTAGCCAAATGTTGAGGTTTGCAAAGGATTCTGGGTAACATAACCTGGTCAGAGCCCCAAAAGTCCCCCCATCTTGGATTCCCCTAGGTCTCTAGTTTTCAAAAATGCAAAGGTTTGGTAGGTTTCCCTAGGTGCCGGCTGAGCTAGAGGCCAAAATCTACAGGTAGGCACTTTGCAAAAAACACCACTGTTTTCTTTAAAAAAATGTGATGTCTCCATGTTGCGTTTTGGGGCGTTTCCTGTCACGGGAGCTAGGCCTACCCACACAAGTGAGGTATCATTTTTATCGGAGACTTGGGGGAACGCTGGGTGCAAGGAAATTTTTGGCTCCTCTCAGATTCCAGAACTTTCTGTCACCGAAATGTGAGGAAAACGTGTTTGTTTAGCCAACTTTTGAGGTTTGCAAAGGATTCTGGGTAACAGAACCTGGTCAGAGCCCCACAAGTCACCCATCTTGGATTCCCCTAGGTCTCTAGTTTTCAAAAATGCAAAGGTTTGGTAGGTTTCCCTAGGTGCCTGCTGAGCTAGAGGCTAAAATCTACAGGTAGGCACTTTGCAAAAAACACCTCTGTTTTCTTTAAAAAAAAATTATGTGTCCACGTTGTGTTTTGGGGCGTTTCCTGTCACGGGCGCTAGGCCTACCCACGCAAGTGAGGTATAATTTTTATCGGGAGACTTGGGGGAACGCTGGATGGAAGGAAATTTGTGCTTCCTCTCAGATTCCAGAACTTTCTGTCACCGAAATGTGATTAAAACTAGTTTTTTTAGCCACATTTTGAGGTTTGCAAAGGATTCTGCGTAACAGAACCTGGTCAGAGCCCCACAAGTCATCCCATCTTGGATTCCCCTAGGTCTCTAGTTTTCAAAAATGCACACGTTTGGTAGGTTTCCCTGGGTACCGGCTGAGCTAGAGGCCAAAATCTACAGGTAGGCACTTTGCAAAAAACACCTCTGTTTTCTTTAAAAAAATGTGATGTGTCCACGTTGTGTTTTGGGGCGTTTCCTGTCACGGGCGCTAGGCCTACCCACTTAAGTGAGGTATCATTTTTATATGGAGACTTAGGGGAACGCTGGGTGGAAGGAAATTTGTGGCTCCTCTCAGATTCCAGAACTTTCTGTCACCGAAATGTGAGGAAATAGTGTTTATTTAGCCAAATTTTGAGGTTTGCAAAGGATTCGGGGTAACAGAACCTGGTCAGAGCCCCACAAGTCACCCCATCTTGGATTCCCCTAGGTCTCTAGTTTTCAGAAATGCACAGGTGTGGTAGGTTTGACTAGGTGCCGGCTGAGCTAGAGGCCAAAATCTACAGGTAGGCACTTTGCAAAAAAACACCTCTGTTTTCTTTAAAAAAATGTGATGTGTCCACGTTGTGTTTTGGGGCGTTTCCTATCACGGGCGCTAGGCCTACCCACACAAGTGAGGTATCATTTTTATATGGAGACTTAGGGGAACGCTGGGTGGAAGGAAATTTATGGCTCCTCTCAGATTCCAGAACTTTCTGTCACCGAAATGTGAGGAAATAGTGTTTCTTTAGCCAAATTTTGAGGTTTGCAAAGGATTCTGGGTAACAGAACCTGGTCAGAGCCCCACAAGTCACCCCATCTTGGATTCCCCTAGGTATTTAGTTTTCAAAAATGCACAGGTTTGGTAGGTTTCCCTAAGAGCAGGCTGAGCTAGAGGCCAAAACCTACAGATAGGCACTTTGCAAAAAACACCTCTGTTTTCTTTCAAAAAATGTGATGAGTCCACGTTCTGTTTTGGGGCATTTCCTGTCGCGGGCGCTAGGCCTACCCACACAAGTGAGGTATCATTTTTATCGGGAGAGTTGGGGGAACGCCGGGTGGAAGGAAATTTGTGGCTCCTCTCAGATTCCAGAACTTTCTGTCACCGAAATGTGAGAAAAATTTGTTTTTTTTAGCCAAATTTTGAGGTTTGCAAAGGATTCTGGGTAACAGAGCCTGGTCAGAGCCCCACAAGTCACCCCATCGTGGATTCCCCTAGGTCTCTAGTTTTCAAAAATGCAAAGGTTTGGTAGGTTTCCCTAGGTGCCGGCTGAGCTAGAGGCCAAAATCTACAGGTAGGCACTTTGCAAAAAACACCTCTGTTTTCTTTAAAAAAATGTGATGTATCCACGTTGCGTTTTGGGGCGTTTCCTGTCACGGGAGCTAGGCCTACCCACTCAAGTGAGGTATCATTTTTATCGGGAGACTTGGGGGAACGCTGGGTGGAAGGGAATTTGTGGCTCCTCTCAGATTCCAGAACTTTCTGTCACCGAAATGTGAGGAAATAGTGTTTCTTTAGTCAAATTTTGAGGTTTGCAAAGGATTCTGGGTAACAGAACCTGCTCAGAGCCCCACAAGTCACCCCATCTTGGATTCCCCTAGGTCTCTAGTTTTCAAAAAAGCACAGGTTTGGTAGGTTTCCCTAAGGGCCGGATGAGCTAGAGGCCAAAATCTACAGGTAGGCACTTTGCAAAAAACACCTCTGTTTTCTTTCAAAAAATGTGATGTGTCCACGTTGTGTTTTGGGGCATTTCATGTCACGGGCGCTAGGCCTACCCACACAATTGAGGTATCATTTTTATCTGGAGAGTTGGGGGAACGCTGGGTGGAAGGAAATTTGTGGCTCCTCTCAGATTCCAGAACTTTCTGTCACCGAAATGTGAGGAAAATGTGTTTTTTTAGCCAAATTTTGAGGTTTGCAAAGGATTCTGGGTAACAGAACCTGGTCAGAGCCCCACAAGTCACCCCATCGTGGATTCCCCTAGGTCTCTAGTTTTCAAAAATGCACAGGTTAGGTAGGTTTCCCTAGGTGCCTGCTGAGCTAGATGCCAAAATCTACAGGTAGGCACTTTGCAAAAAAACACATCTGTTTTCTTTAAAAAAATGTGATGTGTCCACGTTGTGTTTTGGGGCGTTTCCTGTCACGGGCGCTAGGCCTACTACACAAGTGAGGTGGTATCATTTTTATCGGGAGACTTGGGGAATGCTGGGTGGAAGGAAATTTGTGCTTCCTCTCAGATTCCAGAACTTTCTGTTACCGAAATGTGAGGAAAACGTGTTTTTTAGCCTAATTTGAGGTTTGCAAAGGATTCTGGGTAACAGAACCTGGTCAGAGCCCCAAAAGTCCCCCCATCTTGGATTCCCCTAGGTCTCTAGTTTTCAAAAATGCAAAGGTTTGGTAGGTTTCCCTAGGTGCCGGCTGAGCTAGAGGCCAAAATCTACAGGTAGGCACTTTGCAAAAAACACCACTGTTTTCTTTAAAAAAATGTGATGTCTCCATGTTGCGTTTTGGGGCGTTTCCTGTCACGGGAGCTAGGCCTACCCACACAAGTGAGGTATCATTTTTATCGGAGACTTGGGGGAACGCTGGGTGCAAGGAAATTTTTGGCTCCTCTCAGATTCCAGAACTTTCTGTCACCGAAATGTGAGGAAAACGTGTTTGTTTAGCCAACTTTTGAGGTTTGCAAAGGATTCTGGGTAACAGAACCTGGTCAGAGCCCCACAAGTCACCCATCTTGGATTCCCCTAGGTCTCTAGTTTTCAAAAATGCAAAGGTTTGGTAGGTTTCCCTAGGTGCCTGCTGAGCTAGAGGCTAAAATCTACAGGTAGGCACTTTGCAAAAAACACCTCTGTTTTCTTTTAAAAAAAATTATGTGTCCACGTTGTGTTTTGGGGCGTTTCCTGTCACGGGCGCTAGGCCTACCCACGCAAGTGAGGTATAATTTTTATCGGGAGACTTGGGGGAACGCTGGATGGAAGGAAATTTGTGCTTCCTCTCAGATTCCAGAACTTTCTGTCACCGAAATGTGATTAAAACTAGTTTTTTTAGCCACATTTTGAGGTTTGCAAAGGATTCTGCGTAACAGAACCTGGTCAGAGCCCCACAAGTCATCCCATCTTGGATTCCCCTAGGTCTCTAGTTTTCAAAAATGCACACGTTTGGTAGGTTTCCCTGGGTACCGGCTGAGCTAGAGGCCAAAATCTACAGGTAGGCACTTTGCAAAAAACACCTCTGTTTTCTTTAAAAAAATGTGATGTGTCCACGTTGTGTTTTGGGGCGTTTCCTGTCACGGGCGCTAGGCCTACCCACTTAAGTGAGGTATCATTTTTATATGGAGACTTAGGGGAACGCTGGGTGGAAGGAAATTTGTGGCTCCTCTCAGATTCCAGAACTTTCTGTCACCGAAATGTGAGGAAATAGTGTTTATTTAGCCAAATTTTGAGGTTTGCAAAGGATTCGGGGTAACAGAACCTGGTCAGAGCCCCACAAGTCACCCCATCTTGGATTCCCCTAGGTCTCTAGTTTTCAGAAATGCACAGGTGTGGTAGGTTTGACTAGGTGCCGGCTGAGCTAGAGGCCAAAATCTACAGGTAGGCACTTTGCAAAAAACACCTCTGTTTTCTTTCAAAAAATGTGATGTGTCCACGTTGTGTTTTGGGGCGTTTCCTGTCACGGGCGCTAGGCCTACCCACTCAAGTGAGGTATCATTTTTATCGGGAGACTTGGGGGAACGCTGGGTGGAAGGGAATTTGTGGCTCCTCTCAGATTCCAGAACTTTCTGTCACCGAAATGTGAGGAAAACATGTTTGTTTAGCCAACTTTTGAGGTTTGCAAAGGATTCTGGGTAACAGAACCTGGTCAGAGCCCCACAAGTCACCCATCTTGGATTCCCCTAGGTCTCTAGTTTTCAAAAATGCAAAGGTTTGGTAGGTTTCCCTAGGTGCCTGCTGAGCTAGAGGCTAAAATCTACAGATAGGCACTTTGCAAAAAACACCTCTGTTTTCTTTAAAAAAATGTGATGTGTCCACGTTGTGTTTTGGGGCATTTCCTGTCGCGGGCGCTAGGCCTACCCACACAAGTGAGGTATCATTTTTATCGGGAGAGTTGGGGGAACGCCGGGTGGAAGGAAATTTGTGGCTCCTCTCAGATTCCAGAACTTTCTGTCACCGAAATGTGAGAAAAATGTGTTTGTTTAGCCAAATTTTGAGGTTTGCAAAGGATTCTGGGTAACAGAACCTGGTCAGAGCCCCACAAGTCACCCCATCGTGGATTCCCCTAGGTCTCTAGTTTTCAAAAATGCAAAGGTTTGGTAGGTTTCCCTAGGTGCCGGCTGAGCTAGAGGCCAAAATCTACAGGTAGGCACTTTGCAAAAAACACCTCTGTTTTCTTGAAAAAAATGTGATGTATCCACGTTGCGTTTTGGGGCGTTTCCTGTCACGGGAGCTAGGCCTACCCACACAAATGAGGTATCATTTTTATCGGGAGACTTGGGGGAACGCTGGGTGGAAGGAAATTTTTGGCTCCTCTCAGATTCCAGAACTTTCTGTCACCGAAATGTGAGGAAAACGTGTTTGTTTAGCCAACTTTTGAGGTTTGCAAAGGATTCTGGGTAACAGAACCTGGTCAGAGCCCCACAAGTCACCCATCTTGGATTCCCCTAGGTCTCTAGTTTTAAAAAATGCACAGGTTTGGTAGGTTTCCCTAGGTGCCGGCTGAGCTAGAGGCTAAAATCTACAGGTAGGCACTTTGCAAAAAACACCTCTGTTTTCTTTCAAAAAATGTGATGTGTCCACGTTGTGTTTTGGGGCGTTTCCTGTCACGGGCGCTAGGCCTACCCACTCAAGTGAGGTATCATTTTTATCGGGAGACTTGGGGGAACGCTGGGTGGAAGGGAATTTGTGGCTCCTCTCAGATTCCAGAACTTTCTGTCACCGAAATGTGAGGAAATAGTGTTTCTTTAGTCAAATTTTGAGGTTTGCAAAGGATTCTGGGTAACAGAACCTGCTCAGAGCCCCACAAGTCACCCCATCTTGGATTCCCCTAGGTCTCTAGTTTTCAAAAAAGCACAGGTTTGGTAGGTTTCCCTAAGGGCCGGATGAGCTAGAGGCCAAAATCTACAGGTAGGCACTTTGCAAAAAACACCTCTGTTTTCTTTAAAAAAAATGTGATGTGTCCACGTTGTGTTTTGGGGCATTTCATGTCACGGGCGCTAGGCCTACCCACACAATTGAGGTATCATTTTTATCTGGAGAGTTGGGGGAACGCTGGGTGGAAGGAAATTTGTGGCTCCTCTCAGATTCCAGAACTTTCTGTCACCGAAATGTGAGGAAAATGTGTTTTTTTAGCCAAATTTTGAGGTTTGCAAAGGATTCTGGGTAACAGAACCTGGTCAGAGCCCCACAAGTCACCCCATCGTGGATTCCCCTAGGTCTCTAGTTTTCAAAAATGCACAGGTTAGGTAGGTTTCCCTAGGTGTCTGCTGAGCTAGATGCCAAAATCTACAGGTAGGCACTTTGCAAAAAAACACCTCTGTTTTCTTTAAAAAAATGTGATGTGTCCACGTTGTGTTTTGGGGCGTTTCCTGTCACGGGCGCTAGGCCTACCACACAAGTGAGGTATCATTTTTATCGGGAGACTTGGGGGAATGCTGGGTGGAAGGAAATTTGTGCTTCCTCTCAGATTCCAGAACTTTCTGTTACCGAAATGTGAGGAAAACGTGTTTTTTAGCCAAATTTTGAGGTTTGCAAAGGATTCTGGGTAACAGAACCTGGTCAGAGCCCCAAAAGTCCCCCCATCTTGGATTCCCCTAGGTCTCTAGTTTTCAAAAATGCAAAGGTTTGGTAGGTTTCCCTAGGTGCCGGCTGAGCTAGAGGCCAAAATCTACAGGTAGGCACTTTGCAAAAAACTCCACTGTTTTCTTTAAAAAAATGTGATGTCTCCATGTTGCGTTTTGGGGCGTTTCCTGTCACGGGAGCTAGGCCTACCCACACAAGTGAGGTATCATTTTTATCGGAGACTTGGGGGAACGCTGGGTGCAAGGAAATTTTTGGCTCCTCTCAGATTCCAGAACTTTCTGTCACCGAAATGTGAGGAAAACGTGTTTGTTTAGCCAATTTTTGAGGTTTGCAAAGGATTCTGGGTAACAGAACCTGGTCAGAGCCCCACAAGTCACCCATCTTGGATTCCCCTAGGTCTCTAGTTTTCAAAAATGCAAAGGTTTGGTAGGTTTCCCTAGGTGCCTGCTGAGCTAGAGGCTAAAATCTACAGGTAGGCACTTTGCAAAAAACACCTCTGTTTTCTTTAAAAAAAAATTATGTGTCCACGTTGTGTTTTGGGGCGTTTCCTGTCACGGGCGCTAGGCCTACCCACGCAAGTGAGGTATAATTTTTATCGGGAGACTTGGGGGAACGCTGGATGGAAGGAAATTTGTGCTTCCTCTCAGATTCCAGAACTTTCTGTCACCGAAATGTGATTAAAACTAGTTTTTTTAGCCACATTTTGAGGTTTGCAAAGGATTCTGCGTAACAGAACCTGGTCAGAGCCCCACAAGTCATCCCATCTTGGATTCCCCTAGGTCTCTAGTTTTCAAAAATGCACACGTTTGGTAGGTTTCCCTGGGTACCGGCTGAGCTAGAGGCCAAAATCTACAGGTAGGCACTTTGCAAAAAACACCTCTGTTTTCTTTAAAAAAATGTGATGTGTCCACGTTGTGTTTTGGGGCGTTTCCTGTCACGGGCGCTAGGCCTACCCACTTAAGTGAGGTATCATTTTTATATGGAGACTTAGGGGAACGCTGGGTAGAAGGAAATTTGTGGCTCCTCTCAGATTCCAGAACTTTCTGTCACCGAAATGTGAGGAAATAGTGTTTATTTAGCCAAATTTTGAGGTTTGCAAAGGATTCGGGGTAACAGAACCTGGTCAGAGCCCCACAAGTCACCCCATCTTGGATTCCCCTAGGTCTCTAGTTTTCAGAAATGCACAGGTGTGGTAGGTTTGACTAGGTGCCGGCTGAGCTAGAGGCCAAAATCTACAGGTAGGCACTTTGCAAAAAACACCTCTGTTTTCTTTAAAAAAATGTGATGTGTCCACGTTGTGTTTTGGGGCGTTTCCTATCACGGGCGCTAGGCCTACCCACACAAGTGAGGTATCATTTTTATATGGAGACTTAGGGGAACGCTGGGTGGAAGGAAATTTATGGCTCCTCTCAGATTCCAGAACTTTCTGTCACCGAAATGTGAGGAAATAGTGTTTCTTTAGCCAAATTTTGAGGTTTGCAAAGGATTCTGGGTAACAGAACCTGGTCAGAGCCCCACAAGTCACCCCATCTTGGATTCCCCTAGGTATTTAGTTTTCAAAAATGCACAGGTTTGGTAGGTTTCCCTAAGAGCAGGCTGAGCTAGAGGCCAAAACCTACAGATAGGCACTTTGCAAAAAACACCTCTGTTTTCTTTCAAAAAATGTGATGAGTCCACGTTCTGTTTTGGGGCATTTCCTGTCGCGGGCGCTAGGCCTACCCACACAAGTGAGGTATCATTTTTATCGGGAGAGTTGGGGGAATGCCGGGTGGAAGGAAATTTGTGGCTCCTCTCAGATTCCAGAACTTTCTGTCACCGAAATGTGAGAAAAATGTGTTTTTTTAGCCAAATTTTGAGGTTTGCAAAGGATTCTGGGTAACAGAGCCTGGTCAGAGCCCCACAAGTCACCCCATCGTGGATTCCCCTAGGTCTCTAGTTTTAAAAAATGCAAAGGTTTGGTAGGTTTCCCTAGGTGCCGGCTGAGCTAGAGGCCAAAATCTACAGGTAGGCACTTTGCAAAAAACACCTCTGTTTTCTTTAAAAAAAAGTGATGTATCCACGTTGCGTTTTGGGGCGTTTCCTGTCACGGGAGCTAGGCCTACCCACTCAAGTGAGGTATCATTTTTATCGGGAGACTTGGGGGAACGCTGGGTGGAAGGGAATTTGTGGCTCCTCTCAGATTCCAGAACTTTCTGTCACCGAAATGTGAGGAAATAGTGTTTCTTTAGTCAAATTTTGAGGTTTGCAAAGGATTCTGGGTAACAGAATCTGCTCAGAGCCCCACAAGTCACCCCATCTTGGATTCCCCTAGGTCTCTAGTTTTCAAAAAAGCACAGGTTTGGTAGGTTTCCCTAAGGGCCGGATGAGCTAGAGGCCAAAATCTACAGGTAGGCACTTTGCAAAAAACACCTCTGTTTTCTTTAAAAAAATGTGATGTGTCCACGTTGTGTTTTGGGGCATTTCATGTCACGGGCGCTAGGCCTACCCACACAATTGAGGTATCATTTTTATCTGGAGAGTTGGGGGAACGCTGGGTGGAAGGAAATTTGTGGCTCCTCTCAGATTCCAGAACTTTCTGTCACCGAAATGTGAGGAAAATGTGTTTTTTTAGCCAAATTTTGAGGTTTGCAAAGGATTCTGGGTAACAGAACCTGGTCAGAGCCCCACAAGTCACCCCATCGTGGATTCCCCTAGGTCTCTAGTTTTCAAAAAGGCACAGGTTAGGTAGGTTTCCCTAGGTGCCTGCTGAGCTAGATGCCAAAATCTACAGGTAGGCACTTTGCAAAAAAACACCTCTGTTTTCTTTCAAAAAATGTGATGTGTCCACGTTGTGTTTTGGGGCGTTTCCTGTCACGGGCGCTAGGCCTACCACACAAGTGAGGTATCATTTTTATCGGGAGACTTGGGGGAATGCTGGGGGGAAGGAAATTTGTGCTTCCTCTCAGATTCCAGAACTTTCTGTTACCGAAATGTGAGGAAAACGTGTTTTTTAGCCAAATGTTGAGGTTTGCAAAGGATTCTGGGTAACATAACCTGGTCAGAGCCCCAAAAGTCCCCCCATCTTGGATTCCCCTAGGTCTCTAGTTTTCAAAAATGCAAAGGTTTGGTAGGTTTCCCTAGGTGCCGGCTGAGCTAGAGGCCAAAATCTACAGGTAGGCACTTTGCAAAAAACACCACTGTTTTCTTTAAAAAAATGTGATGTCTCCATGTTGCGTTTTGGGGCGTTTCCTGTCACGGGAGCTAGGCCTACCCACACAAGTGAGGTATCATTTTTATCGGGAGACTTGGGGGAACGCTGGGTGCAAGGAAATTTTTGGCTCCTCTCAGATTCCAGAACTTTCTGTCACCGAAATGTGAGGAAAACGTGTTTGTTTAGCCAACTTTTGAGGTTTACAAAGGATTCTGGGTAACAGAACCTGGTCAGAGCCCCACAAGTGACCCATCTTCGATTCCCCTAGGTCTCTAGTTTTCAAAAATGCAAAGGTTTGTTAGGTTTCCCTATGTGCCTGCTGAGCTAGAGGCTAAAATCTACAGGTAGGCACTTTGCAAAAAACACCTCTGTTTTCTTTAAAAAAAATGTATGTGTCCACGTTGTGTTTTGGGGCGTTTCCTGTCACGGGCGCTAGGCCTACCCACTCAAGTGAGGTATCATTATTATCTGAGACTTGGGGGAACGCTGGGTGGAAGGAAATTTGTGCTTCCTCTCAGATTCCAGAACTTTCTGTCACCGAAATGTGAGGAAAACTAGTTTTTTTTAGCCAAATTTTGAGGTTTGCAAAGGATTCTGGGTAACAGAACCTGGTCCGAACCCCACAAGTCACCCCATCTTGGATTCCCCTAGGTCTCTAGTTTTCAAAAATGCACAGGTGTGGTAGGTTTCCCTAGGTGCCGGCTGAGCTATAGGCCAAAATCTACAGGTAGGCACTTTGCAAAAAACACCTGTTTTCTTTAAAAAAAATGTGATGTGTCCACGTTGTGTTTTGGGGCGTTTCCTGTCATGGGCGCTAGGCCTACCCACACAAGTGAGGTATAATTTTTATCGGGAGTCTTAGGGGAACGCTGGGTGGAAGGAAATTTGTGGTTCCTCTCAGATTCCAGAACTTTCTGTCACCGAAATGTGAGGAAAAAGTGTTTCTTTAGCCAAGTTTTGATGTTTGCAAAGGAGTCTGGGAAACAGAACCTGGTCAGAGCCCCACAAGTCACCCCATCTTGGATTCCCCTAGGTCTCTAGTTTTCAAAAATAAACAGGCTTGGTAGGTTGCCCTAGGTGCCGGCTGAGCTAGAGGCCAAAATCTACAGGTAGGCACTTTGCAAAAAACACCTCTGTTTTCTTTCAAAAAATGTGATGTGCCCACGTTGTGTTTTGGGGCATTTCATGTCACGGGCGCTAGGCCTACCACACAAGTGAGGTATCATTTTTATCGGGAGACTTGGGGGAATGCTGGGTGGAAGGAAATTTGTGCTTCCTCTCAGATTCCAGAACTTTCTGTTACCGAAATGTGAGGAAAACGTGTTTTTTAGCCAAATTTTGAGGTTTGCAAAGGATTCTTGGTAACAGAACCTGGTCAGAGCCCCTCAAGTCACCCATCTTGGATTCCCCTAGGTCTCTAGTTTTCAAAAATGCACAGGTTTGGTAGGTTTCCCTAGGTGCCGGCTGAGCTAGAGGCTAAAATCTACAGGTAGGCACTTTGCAAAAAACACCTCTGTTTTCTTTAAAAAAATTGTGATGTGTCCAGCTTGTGTTTTTGGGCGTTTCCTGTCACGGGTGCTAGGCCTACCCACACAAGTGAGGTATAATTTTTATCGGGAGACTTAGGGGAACGCTGGGTGGAAGGAAATTTGTGGCTCCTCTCAGATTCCAGAACTTTCTGTCACCGAAATGTGATTAAAACTAGTTTTTTTAGCCACATTTTGAGGTTTGCAAAGGATTCTGCGTAACAGAACCTGGTCAGAGCCCCACAAGTCATCCCATCTTGGATTCCCCTAGGTCTCTAGTTTTCAAAAATGCACACGTTTGGTAGGTTTCCCTGGGTACCGGCTGAGCTAGAGGCCAAAATCTACAGGTAGGCACTTTGCAAAAAACACCTCTGTTTTCTTTAAAAAAATGTGATGTGTCCACGTTGTGTTTTGGGGCGTTTCCTGTCACGGGCGCTAGGCCTACCCACTTAAGTGAGGTATCATTTTTATATGGAGACTTAGGGGAACGCTGGGTGGAAGGAAATTTGTGGCTCCTCTCAGATTCCAGAACTTTCTGTCACCGAAATGTGAGGAAATAGTGTTTATTTAGCCAAATTTTGAGGTTTGCAAAGGATTCGGGGTAACAGAACCTGGTCAGAGCCCCACAAGTCACCCCATCGTGGATTCCCCTAGGTCTCTAGTTTTAAAAAATGCAAAGGTTTGGTAGGTTTCCCTAGGTGCCGGCTGAGCTAGAGGCCAAAATCTACAGGTAGGCACTTTGCAAAAAACACCTCTGTTTTCTTTAAAAAAATGTGATGTATCCACGTTGCGTTTTGGGGCGTTTCCTGTCACGGGAGCTAGGCCTACCCACTCAAGTGAGGTATCATTTTTATCGGGAGACTTGGGGGAACGCTGGGTGGAAGGGAATTTGTGGCTCCTCTCAGATTCCAGAACTTTCTGTCACCGAAATGTGAGGAAATAGTGTTTCTTTAGTCAAATTTTGAGGTTTGCAAAGGATTCTGGGTAACAGAACCTGCTCAGAGCCCCACAAGTCACCCCATCTTGGATTCCCCTAGGTCTCTAGTTTTCAAAAAAGCACAGGTTTGGTAGGTTTCCCTAAGGGCCGGATGAGCTAGAGGCCAAAATCTACAGGTAGGCACTTTGCAAAAAACACCTCTGTTTTCTTTCAAAAAATGTGATGTGTCCACGTTGTGTTTTGGGGCATTTCATGTCACGGGCGCTAGGCCTACCCACACAATTGAGGTATCATTTTTATCTGGAGAGTTGGGGGAACGCTGGGTGGAAGGAAATTTGTGGCTCCTCTCAGATTCCAGAACTTTCTGTCACCGAAATGTGAGGAAAATGTGTTTTTTTAGCCAAATTTTGAGGTTTGCAAAGGATTCTGGGTAACAGAACCTGGTCAGAGCCCCACAAGTCACCCCATCGTGGATTCCCCTAGGTCTCTAGTTTTCAAAAATGCACAGGTTAGGTAGGTTTCCCTAGGTGCCTGCTGAGTTAGATGCCAAAATCTACAGGTAGGCACTTTGCAAAAAAACACCTCTGTTTTCTTTCAAAAAATGTGATGTGTCCACGTTGTGTTTTGGGGCATTTCCTGTCACGGGCGCTAGGCCTACCACACAAGTGAGGTATCATTTTTATCGGGAGACTTGGGGGAATGCTGGGGGGAAGGAAATTTGTGCTTCCTCTCAGATTCCAGAACTTTCTGTTACCGAAATGTGAGGAAAACGTGTTTTTTAGCCAAATTTTGAGGTTTGCAAAGGATTCTGGGTAACATAACCTGGTCAGAGCCCAAAAAGTCCCCCCATCTTGGATTCCCCTAGGTCTCTAGTTTTTAAAAATGCAAAGGTTTGGTAGGTTTCCCGAGGTGCCGGCTGAGCCAGAGGCCAAAATCTACAGGTAGGCACTTTGCAAAAAACACCACTGTTTTCTTTAAAAAAATGTGATGTCTCCATGTTGCGTTTTGGGGCGTTTCCTGTCACGGGATCTAGGCCTACCCACACAAGTGAGGTATCATTTTTATCGGGAGACTTGGGGGAACGCTGGGTGCAAGGACATTTTTGGCTGCTCTCAGATTCCAGAACTTTCTGTCACCGAAATGTGAGGAAAACGTGTTTGTTTAGCCAACTTTTGAGGTTTGCAAAGGATTCTGGGTAACAGAACCTGGTCAGAGCCCCACAAGTCACCCATCTTCGATTCCCCTAGGTCTCTAGTTTTCAAAAATGCAAAGGTTTGTTAGGTTTCCCTATGTGCCTGCTGAGCTAGAGGCTAAAATCTACAGGTAGGCACTTTGCAAAAAACACCTCTGTTTTCTTTAAAAAAAATGTATGTGTCCACGTTGTGTTTTGGGGCGTTTCCTGTCACGGGCGCTAGGCCTACCCACTCAAGTGAGGTATCATTATTATCGGGAGACTTGGGGGAACGCTGGGTGGAAGGAAATTTGTGCTTCCTCTCAGATTCCAGAACTTTCTGTCACCGAAATGTGAGGAAAACTAGTTTTTTTAGCCAAATTTTGAGGTTTGCAAAGGATTCTGGGTAACAGAACCTGGTCCGAACCCCACAAGTCACCCCATCTTGGATTCCCCTAGGTCTCTAGTTTTCAAAAATGCACAGGTGTGGTAGGTTTCCCTAGGTGCCGGCTGAGCTATAGGCCAAAATCTACAGGTAGGCACTTTGCAAAAAACACCTGTTTTCTTTAAAAAAAATGTGATGTGTCCACGTTGTGTTTTGGGGCGTTTCCTGTCATGGGCGCTAGGCCTACCCACACAAGTGAGGTATAATTTTTATCGGGAGACTTAGGGGAACGCTGGGTGGAAGGAAATTTGTGGTTCCTCTCAGATTCCAGAACTTTCTGTCACCGAAATGTGAGGAAAAAGTGTTTCTTTAGCCAAGTTTTGATGTTTGCAAAGGAGTCTGGGAAACAGAACCTGGTCAGAGCCCCACAAGTCACCCATCTTGGATTCCCCTAGGTCTCTAGTTTTCAAAAATAAACAGGTTTGGTAGGTTTCCCTAGGTGCCGGCTGAGCTAGAGGCTAAAATCTACAGGTAGGCACTTTGCAAAAAACACCTCTGTTTTCTTTAAAAAAATTGTGATGTGTCCACGTTGTGTTTTTGGGCGTTTCCTGTCACGGGTGCTAGGCCTACCCACACAAGTGAGGTATAATTTTTATCGGGAGACTTAGGGGAACGCTGGGTGGAAGGAAATTTGTGGCTCCTCTCAGATTCCAGAACTTTCTGTCACCGAAATGTGAGGAAATAGTGTTTATTTAGCCAAATTTTGAGGTTTGCAAAGGATTCTGGGTAACAGAACCTGGTCAGAGCCCCACAAGTCACCCCATCTTGGATTCCCCTAGGTCTCTAGTTTTCAAAAATGCACAGGTGTGGTAGGTTTCCATAGGTGCCGGCTGAGCTAGAGGCCAAAATCTACAGGTAGGCACTTTGCAAAAAACACCTCTGTTTTCTTTAAAAAAATGTGATGTGTCCACGTTGTGTTTTGGGGTGTTTCCTGTCACGGGCGCTAGGCCTACCCACACAAGTGAGGTATCATTTTTATCAGGAGACTTGGGGGAATGCTGGGTGGAAGGAAATTTGTTGCTCCTCTCAGATTCCAGAACTTTCTGTCACCGAAATGTGAGGAAAACTTGTTTTTTTAGCCAAATTTTGAGGTTTGCAAAGGATTCTGGGTAACAGAACCTGGTCAGAGCCCCACAAGTCACGCCATCTTGGATTCCCCTAGGTCTCTTGTTTAAAAAAATGCTCAGGTGTGGTAGGTTTCCCTAGGTGCCGGCTGAGCTAGAGGCCAAAATCTACAGGGAGGCACTTTGCAAAAAACACCTCTGTTTTCTTTAAAAAAATGTGATGTGTCCACGTTGTGTTTTGGGGCGTTTCCTGTCACGGGCGCTAGGCCTACCCACACAAGTGAGGTATCATTTTTATCGGGAGACTTAGGGGAACACTGGGTGGAAGGAAATTTGTGGCTCCTCTCAGATTCCAGAACTTTCTGTCACCGAAATGTGAGGAAATAGTGTTTATTTAGCCAAATTTTGAGGTTTGCAAAGGATTCGGGGTAACAGAACCTGGTCAGAGCCCCACAAGTCACCCCATCTTGGATTCCCCTAGGTCTCTAGTTTTCAGAAATTCACAGGTGTGGTAGGTTTGACTAGGTGCCGGCTGAGCTAGAGGCCAAAATCTACAGGTAGGCACTTTGCAAAAAAACACCTCTGTTTTCTTTAAAAAAATGTGATGTGTCCACGTTGTGTTTTGGGGCGTTTCCTGTCATGGGCGCTAGGCCTACCCACTCAAGTGAGGTATCATTTTTATCGGGAGACTTGGGGGAACGCTGGGTGCAAGGACATTTTTGGCTCCTCTCAGATTCCAGAACTTTCTGTCACCGAAATGTGAGGAAAACGTGTTTGTTTAGCCAACTTTTGAGGTTTGCAAAGGATTCTGGGTAACAGAACCTGGTCAGAGCCCCACAAGTCACCCATCTTGGATTCCCCTAGGTCTCTAATTTTCAAAAATGCAAAGGTTTGTTAGGTTTCCCTAGGTGCCTGCTGAGCTAGAGGCTAAAATCTACAGGTAGGCACTTTGCAAAAAACACCTCTGTTTTCTTTAAAAAAAATGTATGTGTCCACGTTGTGTTTTGGGGCGTTTCCTGTCACGGGCACTAGGCCTACCCACTCAAGTGAGGTATCATTATTATCGGGAGACTTGGGGGAACGCTGGGTGGAAGGAAATTTGTGCTTCCTCTCAGATTCCAGAACTTTCTGTCACCGAAATGTGAGGAAAACTAGTTTTTTTAGCCAAATTTTGAGGTTTGCAAAGGATTCTGGGTAACAGAACCTGGTCCGAACCCCACAAGTCACCCCATCTTGGATTCCCCTAGGTCTCTAGTTTTCAAAAATGCACAGGTGTGGTAGGTTTCCCTAGGTGCCGGCTGAGCTATAGGCCAAAATCTACAGGTAGGCACTTTGCAAAAAACACCTGTGATGTGTCCACGTTGTGTTTTGGGGCGTTTCCTGTCACGGGCGCTAGGCCTACCCACACAAGTGAGGTATAATTTTTATCGGGAGACTTAGGGGAACGCTGGGTGGAAGGAAATTTGTGGTTCCTCTCAGATTCCAGAACTTTCTGTCACCGAAATGTGAGGAAAAAGTGTTTCTTTAGCCAAGTTTTGATGTTTGCAAAGGAGTCTGGGAAAGAGAACCTGGTCAGAGCCCCACAAGTCACCCCATCTTGGATACCCCTAGGTCTCTAGTTTTAAAAAATAAACAGGTTTGGTAGGTTGCCCTAGGTGCCGGCTGAGCTAGAGGCCAAAATCTACAGGTAGGCACTTTGCAAAAAACAACTCTGTTTTCTTTCAAAAAATGTGATGTGTCCACGTTGTGTTTTGGGGCATTTCATGTCACGGGCGCTAGGCCTACCCACACAAGTGAGGTATAATTTTTATCGGGAGAGTTGGGGGAACGCTGGGTGGAAGGAAATTTGTGGCTCCTCTCAGAATCCAGAACTTTCTGTCACCGAAATGTGAGGAAAATGTGTTTTTTTAGCCAAATTTTGAGGTTTGCAAAGGATTCTGGGTAACAGAACCTTGTCAGAGCCCCACAAGTCACCCCATCGTGGATTCCCCTAGGTCTCTAGTTTTCAAAAATGCACAGGTGTGGTAGGTTTCCCTAGGTGCCTGCTGAGCTAGATGCCAAAATCTACAGGTAGGCACTTTGCAAAAAAACACCTCTGTTTTCTTTCAAAAAATGTGATGTGTCCACGTTGTGTTTTGGGGCGTTTCCTGTCACGGGCACTAGGCCTACCACACAAGTGAGGTATCATTTTTATCGGGAGACTTGGGGGAATGCTGGGTGGAAGGAAATTTGTGCTTCCTCTCAGATTCCAGAACTTTTTGTTACCAAAATGTGAGGAAAACGTGTTTTTTAGCCAAATTTTGAGGTTTGCAAAGGATTCTTGGTAACAGAACCTGGTCAGAGCCCCTCAAGTCACCCATCTTGGATTCCCCTAGGTCTCTAGTTTTCAAAAATGCACAGGTTTGGTAGGTTTCCCTAGGTGCCGGCTGAGCTAGAGGCTAAAATCTACAGGTAGGCACTTTGCAAAAAACACCTCTGTTTTCTTCAAAAAAAAATTGATGTGTCCACGTTTTGTTTTGGGGCGTTTCCTGTCACGGGCGCTAGGCCTACCCACTCAAGTGAGGTATCATTTTTATCGGCAGACTTGGGGGAACGCTGGGTGGAAGGAAATTTGTGCTTCCTCTCAGATTCCAGCACTTTCTGTCACCGAAATGTGAGGAAAACTAGTTTTTTTAGCCAAATTTTGAGGTTTGCAAAGGATTCTGGGTAACAGAACCTGGTCCGAACCCCACAAGTCACCTCATCTTGGATTCCCCTAGGTCTCTAGTTTTCAAAAATGCAAAGGTTTGGTAGGTTGCCCTTGTTGCCGGCTAAGCTAGAGGCCAAAATCTACAGGTAGGCACTTTGCAAAAAAACCTGATTTCTTTAAAAAAAATGTGATGTGTCCACGTTGTGTTTTGGGGCGTTTCCTGTCACAGGCGCTAGGCCTACCCACACAAGTGAGGTATAATTTTTATCGGGAGACTTAGGGGAACGCTGGGTGGAAGGAAATTTGTGGCTCCTCTCAGATTCCAGAACTTTCTGTCACCGAAATGTGAGGAAAAAGTGTTTCTTTAGCCAAGTTTTGATGTTTGCAAAGGATTCTGGGAAACAGAACCTGGTCAGAGCCCCACAAGTCACCCCATCTTGGATTCCCCTAGGTCTCTAGTTTTCAAAAATAAACAGGTTTGGTAGGTTGCCCTAGGTGCCGGCTGAGCTAGAGGCCAAAATCTACAGGTAGGCACTTTGCAAAAAACACCTCTGTTTTCTTTCAAATAATGTGATGTGTCCACGTTGTGTTTTGGGGCGTTTCCTGTCGCAGGCCCTAGACCTACCCACACAAGTGAGGTATCAGGTTTATCAGGAGACTTGGGGGACTGCTGGGTGGAAGGAAATTTGTGGCTCCTCTCAGATACCAGAACTTTCTGTCACCGAAATGTGAGGAAAAAGTGTTTTTTTAGCCAAATTTTGAGGTTTGGAAAGGATTCTGGGTAACAGAACGTGGTCAGAGCCCCACAAGTCACCCCATCTTGGATTCCCCTAGGCCTCTAGTTTTCAAAAATGCACAGGTTTGGTAAGTTTCCCTAGGTGCCGGCTGAGCTAGAGGCCAAAATCTACAGGTAGGCACTTTGCAAAAAACACCTCTATTTTCTTTCAAAAAATGTGATGTGTCCACGTTGTGTTTTGGGGCATTTCCTGTCGCGGGCGCTAGGCCTACCCACACAAGTGAGGTATCATTTTTATCGGGAGAGTTGGGGGAACGCTGGGTGGAAGGAAATTTGTTGCTCCTCTCAGATTCCAGAACTTTCTGTCACCGAAATGTGAGGAAAATGTGTTTTTTTAGCCAAATTTTGAGGTTTGCAAAGGATTCTGGGTAACAGAACCTGGTCAGAGCCCCACAAGTCACCCCATCGTGGATTCCCCTATGTCTCTAGTTTTCAAAAATGCACAGGTTAGGTAGGTTTCCCTAGGTGCCTGCTGAGCTAGATGCCAAAATCTACAGGTAGGCACATTGCAAAAAAACACCTCTGTTTTCTTTCAAAAAATGTGATGTGTCCACGTTGTGTTTTGGGGCGTTTCCTGTCACGGGCGCTAGGCCTACCACACAAGTGAGGTATCATTTTTATCGGGAGACTTGGGCGAATGCTGGGTGGAAGGAAATGTGTGGCTCCTCTCAGATTCCAGAACTTTCTGTTACCGAAATGTGAGGAAAACGTGTTTTTTAGCCAAATTTTGAGGTTTGCAAAGGATTCTGGGTAACAGAACCTGGTCAGAGCCGCAAAAGTCCCCCCATCTTGGATTCCCCTAGGTCTCTAGTTTTCAAAAATGCAAAGGTTTGGTAGGTTTCCCTAGGTGCCGGCTGAGCTAGAGGCCAAAATCTACAGGTAGGCACTTTGCAAAAAACACCTCTGTTTTCTTTAAAAAAATGTGATGTGTCCACGTTGCGTTTTGGGGCGTTTCCTGTCACGGAGCTAGGCCTACCCACACAAGTGAGGTATCATTTTTATCGGGAGACTTGGAGGAACGCTGGGTGGAAGGAAATTTTTGGCTCCTCTCAGATTCCAGCACTTTCTGTCACCGAAATGTGAGGAAAACGTGTTTGTTAAGCCAAGTTTTGAGGTTTGCAAAGGATTCTGGGTAACAGAACCTGGTCAGAGCCCCACAAGTCACCCATCTTGGATTCCCCTAGGTCTCTAGTTTTAAAAAATGCACAGGTTTGGTAGGTTTCCCTAGGTGCCGGCTGAGCTAGAGGCCAAAATCTACAGGTAAGCACTTTGCAAAAAACACCTCTGTTTTCTTTAAAAAAATGTGATGTGTCCACGTTGTGTTTTGGGGCGTTTCCTGTCACGGGCGCTAGGCCTACCCACACAAGTGAGGTATAATTTTTATCTGGAGACTTAGGGGAACGCTGGGTGGAAGGAAATTTGTGGCTCCTCTCAGATTCCAGAACTTTCTGTTACCGAAATGTGAGGAAAAAGTGTTTCTTTAGCCAAATTTTGATGTTTGCAAAGGATTCTGGGTAACAGAACCTGGTCAGAGCCCCACAAGTCACCCCATCTTGGATTCCCCTAGGTCTCCAGTTTTCAAAAATAAACAGGTTTGGAAGGTTGCCCTAGGTGCCGGCTGAGCTAGAGGTCAAAATCTACAGGTAGGCACTTTGCAAAAAACACCTCTGTTTTCTTTAAAAAAATTTGATGTGTCCACGTTGTGTTTTGGGGCGTTTCCTGTCGCGGGCCCTAGGCCTACCCACACAAGTGATGTATCATGTTTATCAGGAGACTTGGGGGACTGCTGGGTGGAAGGAAATTTGTGGCTCCTCTCAGATTCCAGAACTTTCTGTCACCAAAATGTGAGGAAAACGTATTTTTTTAGCCACATTTTGAGGTTTGCAAAGGATTCTGGGTAACAGAACCTGGTCAGAGCCCCACAAGTCACCCCATCTTGGATTCCCCTAGGTCTCTAGTTTTCAAAAATGCACAGGTTTGGTAGGTTTCCCTAGGTGCCGGCAGAGGTAGAGGCCAAAATCTACAGGTAGGCACTTTGCAAAAAACACCTCTGTTTTCTTTAAAGAAATGTGATGTGTCCACGTTGTGTTTTGGGGCGTTTCCTGTCACGGGCGCTAGGTCTACCCACTCAAGTGAGGTATCATTTTTATCGGGAGAGTTGGGGGAATGCTGGGTGGAAGGAAATTTGTGGCTCCTCTCAGATTCCAGATCTTTCTGTCACCAAAATTTGAGGAAAATGTGTTTTTTTAGCCAAATTTTGAGGTTTGCAAAGGATTCTGGGTAACAGAACCTGGTCAGAGCCCCACAAGTCACCCCTTCGTGGATTCCCCTAGGTCTCTAGTTTTCAAAAATGCACAGGTTAGGTAGGTTTCCCTAGGTGCCTGCTGAGCTAGATGCCAAAATCTACAGGTAGGCACTTTGCAAAAAAAACACCTCTGTTTTCTTTCAAAAAATGTGATGTGTCCACGTTGTGTTTTGGGGCGTTTCCTGTCACGGGCGCTAGGCCTACCACACAAGTGAGATATAATTTTTATCGGGAGACTTGGGGGAATGCTGGGTGGAAGGAAATGTGTGGCTCCTCTCAGATTCCAGAACTCTCTGTTACCGAAATGTGAGGAAAATGTGTTTTTTAGCCAAATTTGGAGGTTTGCAAAGGATTCTGGGTAACAGAACCTGGTCAGAGCCCCAAAAGTCCCCCCATCTTGGATTCCCCTAGGTCTCTAGTTTTCAAAAATGCAAAGGTTTGGTAGGTTGCCCTTGGTGCCGGCTGAGCTAGAGGCCAAAATCTACAGGTAGGCACTTTGCAAAAAACACCTCTGTTTTCTTTAAAAAAATGTGATGTGTCCACGTTGTGTTTTGGGGCGTTTCCTGTCGCGGGCCCTAGGCCTACCCACACAAGTGATGTATCATGTTTATCAGGAGACTTGGGGGACTGCTGGGTGGAAGGAAATTTGTGACTCCTCTCAGATTCCAGAACTTTCTGTCACCGAAATGTGAGGAAAACGTGTTTTTTTAACCAAATTTTGAGGTTTGCAAAGGATTCTGGGTAACAGAACCTGGTCAGAGCCCCACAAGTCACCCATCTTGGATTCCCCTAGGTCTCTAGTTTTAAAAAATGCACAGGTTTGGTCGGTTTCCCTAGGTGCCGGCTGAGCTAGAGGCCAAAATCTACAGGTAGGCACTTTGCAAAAAACACCTCTGTTTTCTTTAAAAAAATGTGATGTGTCCACGTTGTGTTTTGGGGCGTTTCCTGTCACGGGCGCTAGGCCTACCCACACAAGTGAGGTATAATTTTTATCGGGAGACTTAGGGGAACGCTGGGTGGAAGGAAATTTGTGGCTCCTCTCAGATTCCAGAACTTTCTGTCACCGAAATGTGAGGAAAAAGTGTTTCTTTAGCCAAATTTTGATGTTTGCAAAGGATTCTGGGTAACAGAACCTGGTCAGAGCCCCACAAGTCACCCCATCTTGGATTCCCCTAGGTCTGTAGTTTTCAAAAATAAACAGGTTTGGTAGGTTGCCCTAGGTGCCGGCTGAGCTAGAGGCCAAAATCTACAGGTAGGCACTTTGCAAAAAACACCTCTGTTTTCTTTTAAAAAATGTGATGTGTCCACCTTGTGTTTTGGGGCGTTTCCTGTCGCGGGCCCTAGGCCTACCCACACAAGTGAGGTATCATGTTTATCAGGAGACTTGGGGGACTGCTGGGTGGAAGGAAATTTGTGGCTCCTCTCAGATTCCAGAACTTTCTGTCACCGAAATGTGAGGAAAACATGTTTTTTTAGCCAAATTTGGGTGTTTGCAAAGGATTCTGGGTAACAGAACCTGGTCAGAGCCCCACAAGTCACCCCATCTTGGATTCCCCTGTGTCTCTAGTTTTCAAAAATGCACAGGTTTGGTAGGTTTCCCTAGGTGCCGGCTGAGGTAGAGGCCAAAATCTACAGGTAGGCACTTTGCAAAAAACACCTCTGTTTTCTTTAAAAAAATGTGATGTGTCCACGTTGTGTTTTGGGGCGTTTCCTGTCACGGGCGCTAGGCCTACCTTCTCAAGTGAGGTATCATTTTTATCGGGAGAGTTGGGGGAACGCTGGGTGGAAGGAAATTTGTGGCTCCTCTCAGATTCCAGATCTTTCTGTCACCGAAATTTGAGGAAAATGTGTTTTATTAGCCAAATTTTGAGGTTTGCAAAGGATTCTGGGTAACAGAACCTGGTCAGAGCCCCACAAGTCACCCCATCGTGGATTCCCCTAGGTCTCTAGTTTTCAAAAATGCACAGGTTAGGTAGGTTTCCCTAGGTGCCTGCTGAGCTAGATGCCAAAATCTACAGGTAGGCACTTTGCTAAAAAACACCTCTGTTTTCTTTCAAAAAATGTGATGTGTCCACGTTGTGTTTTGGGGCGTTTCCTGTCACGGGCGCTAGGCCTACCACACAAGTGAGGTATCATTTTTATCGGGAGACTTGGGGGAATGCTGGGTGGAAGGAAATTTGTGGCTCCTCTCAGATTCCAGAACTTTCTGTTACCGAAATGTGAGGAAAACGTGTTTTTTAGCCAAATTTTGAGGTTTGCAAAGGATTCTGGGTAACAGAACCTGGTCAGAGCCCCAAAAGTCCCCCCATCTTGGATTCCCCTAGGTCTCTAGTTTTCAAAAATGCAAAGGTTTGGTAGGTTGCCCTTGGTGCCGGCTGAGCTAGAGGCCAAAATCTACAGGTAGGCACTTTGCAAAAAACACCTCTGTTTTCTTTCAAAAAATGTGATGTGTCCACGTTGTGTTTTGGGGCGTTTCCTGTCGCGGGACCTAGGCCTACCCACACAAGTGAGGTATCATGTTTATCAGGAGACTTGGGGGACTGCTGGGTGGAAGGAAATTTGTGGCTCCTCTCAGATTCCAGAACTTTCTGTCACCCAAATGTGAGGAAAACGTGTTTTTTTAGCCAAATTTTGAGGTTTGCAAAGGATTCCGGGTAACAGAACCTGGTCAGAGCCCCACAAGTCACCCATCTTGGATTCCCCTAGGTCTCTAGTTTTAAAAAATGCACAGGTTTGGTAGGTTTCCCTAGGTGCCGGCTGAGCTAGAGGCCAAAATCTACAGGTAGGCACTTTGCAAAAAACACCTCTGTTTTCTTTAAAAAAATGTGATGTGTCCACGTTGTGTTTTGGGGCGTTTCCTGTCACGGGCGCTAGGCCTACCCACACAAGTGAGGTATAATTTTTATCGGGAGACTTAGGGGAACGCTGGGTGGAAGGAAATTTGTGGCTCCTCTCAGATTCCAGAACTTTCTGTCACCGAAATGTGAGGAAAAAGTGTTTCTTTAGCCAAAGTTTGATGTTTGCAAAGGATTCTGGGTAACAGAACCTGGTCAGAGCCCCACAAGTCACCCCATCTTCGATTCCCCTAGGTCTCTAGTTTTAAAAAATAAACAGGTTTGGTAGGTTGCCCTAGGTGCCGGCTGAGCTAGAGGCCAAAATCTACAGGTAGGCACTTTGCAAAAAACACCTCTGTTTTCTTTAAAAAAATGTGATGTGTCCACCTTGTGTTTTGGGGCGTTTCCTGTTGCGGGCCCTAGGCCTACCCACACAAGTGAGGTATCATTTTTATCAGGAGACTTGGGGGACTGCTGGGTGGAAGGAAATTTGTGGCTCCTCTCAGATTCCAGAACTTTCTGTCACCGAAATGTGAGGAAAACGTGTTTTTTTAGGCAAATTTTGAGGTTTGCAAAGGATTCTGGGTAACAGAACCTGGTCAGAGCCCTACAAGTCACCCCATCTTGGATTCCCTAGGTCTCTAGTTTTCAAAAATGGACAGGTTTGGTGGGTTTCCCTAGGTGCCGGCTGAGCTAGAGGCCAAAATCTACAGGTAGGCGCTTTGCAAAAAACACCTCTGTTTTCTTTCAAAAAATGTGATGTGTCCACGTTGTGTTTTGTGGCGTTTCCTGTCACGGGCGCTAGGCCTACCCACTCAAGTGAGGTATCATTTTTATCGGGAGAGTTGGGGGAATGCTGGGTGGAAGGAAATTTGTGGCTCCTCTTAGATTCCAGAACTTTCTGTCACCGAAATGTGAGGAAAATGTGTTTTTTTAGCCAAATTTTGGGGTTTGCAAAGGATCTGGGTAACAGAACCTGGTCAGAGCCCCACAAGTCACCCCATCGTGGATTCCCCTAGGTCTCTAGTTTTCAAAAATGCACAGGTTAGGTAGGTTTCCCTAGGTGCCTGCTGAGCTAGATGCCAAAATCTACAGGTAGGCACTTTGCAAAAAAACACCTCTGTTTTCTTTCAAAAAATGTGAATTGTCCACGTTGTGTTTTGGGGCGTTTCCTGTCACGGGCGCTAGGCCTACCACACAAGTGAGGTATCATTTTTATCGGGAGACTTGGGGGAATGCTGGGTGGAAGGAAATTTGTGGCTCCTCTCAGATTCCAGAACTTTCTGTTACCGAAATGTGAGGAAAACGTGTTTTTTAGCCAAATTTTCAGGTTTGCAAAGGATTCTGGGTAACAGAACCTGGTCAGAGCCCCAAAAGTCCCCCCATCTTGGATTCCCCTAGGTCTCTAGTTTTCAAAAATGCAAAGGTTTGGTAGGTTTCCCTAGGTGCCGGCTGAGATAGAGGCCAAAATCTACAGGTAGGCACTTTGCAAAAAACATCTCTGTTTTCTTTAAAAAAATGTGATGTGTACACGTTGTGTTTTGGGGCGTTTCCTGTCACGGGCGCTAGGCCTACCCACTCAAGTGAGGTATCATTTTTATCGGGAGACTTGGGGGAACGCTGGGTGGAAGGAAATTTGTGCTTCCTCTCAGATTCTAGAACTTTCTGTCACCGAAATGTGAGGAAAACTAGTTTTTTTAGCCAAATTTTGAGGTTTGCAAAGGATTCTGGGTAACAGAACCTGGTCAGAGCCCCACAAGTCACCCCATCTTGGATTCCCCTAGGTCTCTAGTTTTCCGAAATGCACAGGTTTGGTAGGTTTCCCTAGGTGCCGGCGGAGCTAGAGGCCAAAATCTACAGGTAGGCACTTTGCAAAAAACACCTCTGTTTTCTTTAAAAAAAAATTGATGTGTCCACGTTGTGTTTTGGGGCGTTTCCTGTCACGGGCGCTAGGCCTACCCACACAAGTGAGGTATCATTTTTATCGGGGGACTTAGGGGAATGCTGGGTGGAAGGAAATTTCTGGCTCCTCTCAGATTCCAGAACTTTCTGTTACCGAAATGAGAGGAAAACGTGTTTTTTTATCCAAATTTTGAGGTTTGCAAAGAATTCTGGGTAACAGAACCTGGTCAGAGCCCCACAAGTCACCCCATCTTGGATTCCCCTAGGTCTCTAGTTTTCAAAAATAAACAGGTTTGGTAGGTTGCCCTAGGTGCCGGCTGAGCTAGAGGCCAAAATCTACAGGTAGGCACTTTGCAAAAAACACCTCTGTTTTCTTTAAAAAAATGTGATGTGTCCACGTTGTGTTTTGGGGCGTTTCCTGTCACGGGCGCTAGGCCTACCACACAAGTGAGGTATCATTTTTATCGGGAGAGTTGTGGGAATGCTGGGTGGAAGGAAATTTGTGGCTCCTCTCAGATTCCAGAACTCTCTGTTACCGAAATGTGAGGAAAATGTGTTTTTTAGCCAAATTTTGAGGTTTGCAAAGGATTCTGGGTAACAGAACCTGGTCAGAGCCCCAAAAGTCCCCCCATCTTGGATTCCCCTAGGTCTCTAGTTTTCAAAAATGCAAAGGTTTGGTAGGTTGCCCTTGGTGCCGGCTGAGCTAGAGGCCAAAATCTACAGGTAGGCACTTTGCAAAAACCACCTCTGTTTTCTTTAAAAAAATGTGATGTGTCCACGTTGTGTTTTGGGGCGTTTCCTGTCGCGGGCCCTAGGCCTACCCACACAAGTGATGTATCATGTTTATCAGGAGACTTGGGGGACTGCTGGGTGGAAGGAAATTTGTGACTCCTCTCAGATTCCAGAACTTTCTGTCACCGAAATGTGAGGAAAACGTGTTTTTTTAGCCAAATTTTGAGGTTTGCAAAGGATTCTGGGTAACAGAACCTGGTCAGAGCCCCACAAGTCACCCATCTTGGATTCCCCTAGGTCTCTAGTTTTAAAAAATGCACAGGTTTGGTCGGTTTCCCTAGGTGCCGGCTGAGCTAGAGGCCAAAATCTACAGGTAGGCACTTTGCAAAAAACACCTCTGTTTTCTTTAAAAAAATGTGATGTGTCCATGTTGTGTTTTGGGGCGTTTCCTGTCACGGGCGCCAGGCCTACCCACACAAGTGAGGTATAATTTTTATCGGGAGACTTAGGGGAACGCTGGGTGGAAGGAAATTTGTGGCTCCTCTCAGATTCCAGAACTTTCTGTCACCGAAATGTGAGGAAAAAGTGTTTCTTTAGCCAAATTTTGATGTTTGCAAAGGATTCTGGGTAACAGAACCTGGTCAGAGCCCCACAAGTCACCCCATCTTGGATTCCCCTAGGTCTGTAGTTTTCAAAAATAAACAGGTTTGGTAGGTTGCCCTAGGTGCCGGCTGAGCTAGAGGCCAAAATCTACAGGTAGGCACTTTGCAAAAAACACCTCTGTTTTCTTTCAAAAAATGTGATGTGTCCACCTTGTGTTTTGGGGCGTTTCCTGTCGCGGGCCCTAGGCCTACCCACACAAGTGAGGTATCATGTTTATCAGGAGACTTGGGGGACTGCTGGGTGGAAGGAAATTTGTGGCTCCTCTCAGATTCCAGAACTTTCTGTCACCGAAATGTGAGGAAAACGTGTTTTTTTAGCCAAATTTGGGGGTTTGCAAAGGATTCTGGGTAACAGAACCTGGTCAGAGCCCCACAAGTCACCCCATCTTGGATTCACCTGGGTCTCTAGTTTTCAAAAATGCACAGGTTTGGTAGGTTTCCCTACGTGCCGGCTGAGGTAGAGGCCAAAATCTACAGGTAGGCACTTTGCAAAAAACACCTCTGTTTTCTTTAAAAAAATGTGATGTGTCCACGTTGTGTTTTGGGGCGTTTCCTGTCACGGGCGCTAGGCCTACCTTCTCAAGTGAGGTATCATTTTTATCGGGAGAGTTGGGGGAACGCTGGGTGGAAGGAAATTTGTGGCTCCTCTCAGATTCCAGATCTTTCTGTCACCGAAATTTGAGGAAAATGTGTTTTAATAGCCAAATTTTGAGGTTTGCAAAGGATTCTGGGTAACAGAACCTGGTCAGAGCCCCACAAGTCACCCCATCGTGGATTCCCCTAGGTCTCTAGTTTTCAAAAATGCACAGGTTAGGTAGGTTTCCCTAGGTGCCTGCTGAGCTAGATGCCAAAATCTACAGGTAGGCACTTTGCAAAAAAACACCTCTGTTTTCTTTCAAAAAATGTGATGTGTCCACGTTGTGTTTTGGGGCGTTTCCTGTCACGGGCGCTAGGCCTACCACACAAGTGAGGTATCATTTTTATCGGGAGACTTGGGGGAATGCTGGGTGGAAGGAAATTTGTGGCTCCTCTCAGATTCCAGAACTTTCTGTTACCGAAATGTGAGGAAAACGTGTTTTTTAGCCACATTTTTAGGTTTGCAAAGGATTCTGGGTAACAGAACCTGGTCAGAGCCCCAAAAGTCCCCCCATCTTGGATTCCCCTAGGTCTCTAGTTTTCAAAAATGCAAAGGTTTGGTAGGTTGCCCTTGGTGCCGGCTGAGCTAGAGGCCAAAATCTACAGGTAGGCACTTTGCAAAAAACACCTCAGTTTTCTTTCAAAAAATGGGATGTGTCCACGTTGTGTTTTGGGGCGTTTCCTGTCGCGGGCCCTAGGCCTACCCACACAAGTGAGGTATCATGTTTATCAGGAGACTTGGGGGACTGCTGGGTGGAAGGAAATTTGTGGCTCCTCTCAGATTCCAGAACTTTCTGTCACCCAAATGTGAGGAAAACGTGTTTTTTTAGCCACATTTTGAGGTTTGCAAGGGATTCCTGGTAACAGAACCTGGTCAGAGCCCCACAAGTCACCCATCTTGGATTCCCCTAGGTCTCTAGTTTTAAAAAATGCACAGGTTTGGTAGGTTTCCCTAGGTGCGGGCTGAGCTAGAGGCCAAAATCTACAGGTAGGCACTTTGCAAAAAACACCTCTGTTTTCTTTAAAAAAATGTGATGTGTCCACGTTGTGTTTTGGGGCTTTTCCTGTCACGGGCGCTAGGCCTACCCACACAAGTGAGGTATAATTTTTATCGGGAGACTTAGGGGAACGCTGGGTGGAAGGAAATTTGTGGCTCCTCTCAGATTCCAGAACTTTCTGTCACCGAAATGTGAGGAAAAAGTGTTTCTTTAGCCAAATTTTGATGTTTGCAAAGGATTCTGGGTAACAGAACCTGGTCAGAGCCCCACAAGTCACCCCATCTTCGATTCCCCTAGGTCTCTAGTTTTAAAAAATAAACAGGTTTGGTAGGTTGCCCTAGGTGCCCGCTGAGCTAGAGGCCAAAATCTACAGGTAGGCACTTTGCAAAAAACACCTCTGTTTTCTTTCAAAAAATGTGATGTGTCCACCTTGTGTTTTGGGGCGTTTCCTGTTGCGGGCCCTAGGCCTACCCACACAAGTGAGGTATCATTTTTATCAGGAGACTTGGGGGACTGCTGGGTGGAAGGAAATTTGTGGCTCCTCTCAGATTCCAGAACTTTCTGTCACCGAAATGTGAGGAAAACGTGTTTTTTTAAGCAAATTTTGAGGTTTGCAAAGGATTCTGGGTAACAGAACCTGGTCAGAGCCCCACAAGTCACCCCATCTTGGATTCCCCTAGGTCTCTAGTTTTCAAAAATGGACAGGTTTGGTGGGTTTCCCTAGGTGCCGGCTAAGCTAGAGGCCAAAATCTACAGGTAGGCGCTTTGCAAAAAACACCTCTGTTTTCTTTCAAAAAATGTGATGTGTCCACGTTGTGTTTTGTGGCGTTTCCTGTCACGGGCGCTAGGCCTACCCACTCAAGTGAGGTATCATTTTTATCGGGAGAGTTGGGGGAACGCTGGGTGGAAGGAAATTTGTGGCTCCTCTTAGATTCCAGAACTTTCTGTCACCGAAATGTGAGGAAAATGTGTTTTTTTAGCCAAATTTTGGGGTTTGCAAAGGATCTGGGTAACAGAACCTGGTCAGAGCCCCACAAGTCACCCCTTCGTGGATTCCCCTAGGTCTCTAGTTTTCAAAAATGCACAGGTTAGGTAGGTTTCCCTAGGTGCCTGCTGAGCTAGATGCCAAAATCTACAGGTAGGCACTTTGCAAAAAAACACCTCTGTTTTCTTTCAAAAAATGTGAATTGTCCACGTTGTGTTTTGGGGCGTTTCCTGTCACGGGCGCTAGGCCTACCACACAAGTGAGGTATCATTTTTATCGGGAGACTTGGGGGAATGCTGGGTGGAAGGAAATTTGTGGCTCCTCTCAGATTTCAGAACTTTCTGTTACTGAAATGTGAGGAAAACGTGTTTTTTAGCCAAATTTTCAGGTTTGCAAAGGATTCTGGGTAACAGAACCTGGTCAGAGCCCCAAAAGTCCCCCCATCTTGGATTCCCTTAGGTCTCTAGTTTTCAAAAATGCAAAGGTTTGGTAGGTTTCCCTAGGTGCCGGCTGAGATAGAGGTCAAAATCTACAGGTAGGCACTTTGCAAAAAACACCTCTGTTTTCTTTAAAAAAATGTGATGTGTACACGTTGTGTTTTGGGGCGTTTCCTGTCACGGGCGCTAGGCCTACCCACATAAGTGAGGTATCATTTTTATCGGGGGACTTAGGGGAATGCTGGGTGGAAGGAAATTTCTGGCTCCTCTCAGATTCCAGAACTTTCTGTTACCGAAATGTGAGGAAAACGTGTTTTTTTATCTAAATTTTGAGGTTTGCAAAGGATTCTGGGTAATAGAACCTGGTCAGAGCCCCACAAGTCACCCCATCTTGGATTCCCCTAGGTCTCTAGTTTTCAAAAATAAACAGGTTTGGTAGGTTGCCCTAGGTGCCGGCTGAGCTAGAGGCCAAAATCTACAGGTAGGCACTTTGCAAAATACACCTCTGTTTTCTTTCCAAAAATATGATGTGTCCACGTTGTGTTTTGGGGCGTTTCCTGTCGCGGGCCCTAGGCCTACCCACACAAGTGAGGTATCATTTTTATCAGGAGACTTGGGGGAATGCTGGGTGGAAGGAAATTTGTGGCTCCTCTCAGATTCCAGAACTTTCGGTCACCGAAATGTGAGGAAAATGTGTTTTTTAATCCAAATTTTGAGGTTTGCAAGGGATTCTGGGTAACAGAACCTGGTCAGAGCCCCACAAGTCACCCCATCTTGGATTCCCCTAGGTCTCTAGTTTTCAAAAATGCACAGGTTTGGTAGGTTTCCCTAGGTGCCGGCTGAGCTAGAGGCTAAAATCTACAGGTAGGCACTTTGCAAAAAACACCTCTGTTTTCTTTCAAAAAATGTGATGTGTCCACGTTGTGTTTTGGGGCGTTTCCTGTCACGGGCGCTAGGCCTACCGCACAAGTGAGGTATCATTTTTATCGGGAGACTTGGGGGAATGCTGGGTGGAAGGAAATTTGTGCTTCCTCTCAGATTCCAGAACTTTCTGTTACCGAAATGTGAGGAAAACGTGTTTTTTAGCCAAATTTTGAGGTTTGCAAAGGATTCTGGGTAACAGAACCTGGTCAGAGCCCCAAAAGTCCCCCCATCTTGGATTCCCCTAGGTCTCTAGTTTTCAAAAATGCAAAGGTTTGGTAGGTTTCCCTAGGTGCCGGCTGAGCTAGAGGCCAAAATCTACAGGTAGGCACTTTGCAAAAAACACCACTGTTTTCTTTAAAAAAATGTGATGTCTCCATGTTGCGTTTTGGGGCGTTTCCTGTCACGGGAGCTAGGCCTACCCACACAAGTGAGGTATCATTTTTATCGGGAGACTTGGGGGAACGCTCGGTGCAAGGAAATTTGTGCTTCCTCTCAGATTCCAGAACTTTCTGTCACCGAAATGTGAGGAAAACGTGTTTGTTTAGCCAACTTTTGAGGTTTGCAAAGGATTCTGGGTAACAGAACCTGGTCAGAGCCCCACAAGTCACCCATCTTGGATTCCCCTAGGTCTCTAGTTTTCAAAAATGCAAAGGTTTGGTAGGTTTCCCTAGGTGCCTGCTGAGCTAGAGGCTAAAATCTACAGGTAGGCACTTTGCAAAAAACACCTCTGTTTTCTTTAAAAAAAATTGATGTGTCCACGTTGTGTTTTGGGGCGTTTCCTGTCACGGGCGCTAGGCCTACCCACTCAAGTGAGGTATCATTATTATCGGGAGACTTGGGGGAACGCTGGGTGGAAGGAAATTTGTGCTTCCTCTCAGATTCCAGAACTTTCTGTCACCGAAATGTGAGGAAAACTAGTTTTTTTAGCCAAATTTTGAGGTTTGCAAAGGATTCTGGGTAACAGAACCTGGTCCGAACCCCACAAGTCACCCCATCTTGGATTCCCCTAGGTCTCTAGTTTTCAAAAATGCACAGGTGTGGTAGGTTTCCCTAGGTGCCGGCTGAGCTATAGGCCAAAATCTACAGGTAGGCACTTTGCAAAAAACACCTGTTTTCTTTAAAAAAAATGTGATGTGTCCACGTTGTGTTTTGGGCCGTTTCCTGTCACGGGCGCTAGGCCTACCCACACAAGTGAGGTATAATTTTTATCGGGAGACTTAGGGGAACGCTGGGTGGAAGGAAATTTGTGGTTCCTCTCAGATTCCAGAACTTTCTGTCACCGAAATGTGAGGAAAAAGTGTTTCTTTAGCCAAGTTTTGATGTTTGCAAAGGAGTCTGGGAAACAGAACCTGGTCAGAGCCCCACAAGTCACCCCATCTCGGATTCCCCTAGGTCTCTAGTTTTCAAAAATAAACAGGTTTGGTAGGTTGCCCTAGGTGCCGGCTGAGCTAGAGGCCAAAATCTACAGGTAGGCACTTTGCAAAAAACACCTCTGTTTTCTTTCAAAAAATGTGATGTGTCCACGTTGTGTTTTGGGGCATTTCTTGTCACGGGCGCTAGGCCTACCCACACAAGTGAGGAATCATTTTTATCGGGAGAGTTGGGGGAACGCTGGGTGGAAGGAAATTTGTGGCTCCTCTCAGAATCCAGAACTTTCTGTCACCGAAATGTGAGGAAAATGTGTTTTTTTAGCCAAATTTTGAGGTTTGCAAAGGATTCTGGGTAACAGAACCTGGTCAGAGCCCCACAAGTCACCCCATCGTGGATTCCCCTAGGTCTCTAGTTTTCAAAAATGCACAGGTGTGGTAGGTTTCCCTAGGTGCCTGCTGAGCTAGATGCCAAAATCTACAGGTAGGCACTTTGCAAAAAAACACCTCTGTTTTCTTTCAAACAATGTGATGTGTCCACGTTGTGTTTTGGGGTGTTTCCTGTCACGGGCACTAGGCCTACCACACAAGTGAGGTATCATTTTTATCGGGAGACTTGGGGGAATGCTGGGTGGAAGGAAATTTGTGCTTCCTCTCAGATTCCAGAACTTTCTGTTACCAAAATGTGAGGAAAACGTGTTTTTTAGCCAAATTTTGAGGTTTGCAAAGGATTCTTGGTAACAGAACCTGGTCAGAGCCCCTCAAGTCACCCATCTTGGATTCCCCTAGGTCTCTAGTTTTCAAAAATGCACAGGTTTGGTAGGTTTCCCTAGGTGCCGGCTGAACTAGAGGCTAACATCTACAGGTAGGCACTTTGCAAAAAACACCTCTGTTTTCTTAAAAATAAAATTGATGTGTCCATGTTTTGTTTTGGGGCGTTTCCTGTCACGGGCGCTAGGCCTACCCACTCAAGTGAGGTATCATTTTTATCGGCAGACTTGGGGGAACGCTGGGTGGAAGGAAATTTGTGCTTCCTCTCAGATTCCAGCACTTTCTGTCACCGAAATGTGAGGAAAACTAGTTTTTTTAGCCAAATTTTGAGGTTTGCAAAGGATTCTGGGTAACAGAACCTGGTCCGAACCCCACAAGTCACCCCATCTTGGATTCCCCTAGGTCTCTAGTTTTCAAAAATGCACAGGTGTGGTAGGTTTCCCTAGGTGCCGGCTGAGCTATAGGCCAAAATCTACAGGTAGGCACTTTGCAAAAAACACCTGATTTCTTTAAAAAAAATGTGATGTGTCCACGTTGTGTTTTGGGGCGTTTCCTGTCACGGGCGCTAGGCCTACCCACACAAGTGAGGTATAATTTTTATCGGGAGACTTAGGGGAACGCTGGGTGGAAGGAAATTTGTGGCTCCTCTCAGATTCCAGAACTTTCTGTCACCGAAATGTGAGGAAAACTAGTTTTTTTAGCCAAATTTTGAGGTTTGCAAAGGATTCTGGGTAACAGAACCTGGTCCGAACCCCACAAGTCACCCATCTTGGATTCCCCTAGGTCTCTAGTTTTCAAAAATGCAAAAGTTTGGTAGGTTTCCCTAGGTGCCTGCTGAGCTAGAGGCTAAAATCTACAGGTAGGCACTTTGCAAAAAACACCTCTGTTTTCTTTAAAAAAAATTGATGTGTCCACGTTGTGTTTTGGGGCGTTTCCTGTCACGGGCGCTAGGCCTACCCACTCAAGTGAGGTATCATTATTATCGGGAGACTTGGGGGAACGCTGGGTGGAAGGAAATTTGTGCTTCCTCTCAGATTCCAGAACTTTCTGTCACCGAAATGTGAGGAAAACTAGTTTTTTTTGCCAAATTTTGAGGTTTGCAAAGGATTCTGGGTAACAGAACCTGGTCCGAACCCCACAAGTCACCCCATCTTGGATTCCCCTAGGTCTCTAGTTTTCAAAAATGCACAGGTGTGGTAGGTTTCCCTAGGTGCCGGCTGAGCTATAGGCCAAAATCTACAGGTAGGCACTTTGCAAAAAACACCTGTTTTCTTTAAAAAAAATGTGATGTGTCCACGTTGTGTTTTGGGGCGTTTCCTGTCACGGGCGCTAGGCCTACCCACACAAGTGAGGTATCATTTTTATCGGGAGAGTTGGGGGAACGCTGGGTGGAAGGAAATTTGTGGCTCCTCTCAGAATCCAGAACTTTCTGTCACCGAAATATGAGGAAAATTTGTTTTTTTAGCCAAATTTTGAGGTTTGCAAAGGATTCTGGGTAACAGAACCTGGTCAGAGCCCCACAAGTCACCCCATCGTGGATTCCCCTAGGTCTCTATTTTTCAAAAATGCACAGGTGTGGTAGGTTTCCCTAGGTGCCTGCTGAGCTAGATGCCAAAATCTACAGGTAGGCACTTTGCAAAAAAACACCTCTGTTTTCTTTCAAAAAATGTGATGTGTCCACGTTGTGTTTTGGGGCGTTTCCTGTCACGGGCACTAGGCCTACCACACAAGTGAGGTATCATTTTTATCGGGAGACTTGGGGGAATGCTGGGTGGAAGGAAATTTGTGCTTCCTCTCAGATTCCAGAACTTTCTGTTACCAAAATGTGAGGAAAACGTGTTTTTTAGCCAAATTTTGAGGTTTGCAAAGGATTCTTGGTAACAGAACCTGGTCAGAGCCCCTCAAGTCACCCATCTTGGATTCCCCTAGGTCTCTAGTTTTCAAAAATGCACAGGTTTGGTAGGTTTCCCTAGGTGCCGGCTGAGCTAGAGGCTAAAATCTACAGGTAGGCACTTTGCAAAAAACTCCTCTGTTTTCTTAAAAAAAATTTGATGTGTCCACGTTTTGTTTTGGGGCGTTTCCTGTCACGGGCGCTAGGCCTACCCACTCAAGTGAGGTATCATTTTTATCGGCAGACTTGGGGGAACGCTGGGTGGAAGGAAATTTGTGCTTCCTCTCAGATTCCAGCACTTTCTGTCACCGAAATGTGAGGAAAACTAGTTTTTTTAGCCAAATTTAGAGGTTTGCAAAGGATTCTGGGTAACAGAACCTGGTCCGAACCCCACAAGTCACCCCATCTTGGATTCCCCTAGGTCTCTAGTTTTCAAAAATGCACAGGTGTGGTAGGTTTCCCTAGGTGCCGGCTGAGCTATAGGCCAAAATCTACAGGTAGGCACTTTGCAAAAAACACCTGATTTCTTTAAAAAAAATGTGATGTGTCCACGTTGTGTTTTGGGGCGTTTCCTGTCACGGGCGCTAGGCCTACCCACACAAGTGAGGTATAATTTTTATCGGGAGACTTAGGGGAACGCTGGGTGGAAGGAAATTTGTGCTTCCTCTCAGATTCCAGAACTTTCTGTCACCGAAATGTGAGGAAAAAGTGTTTCTTTAGCCAAGTTTTGATGTTTGCAAAGGATTCTGGGAAACAGAACCTGGTCAGAGCCCCACAAGTCACCCCATCTTGGATTCCCCTAGGTCTCTAGTTTTCAAAAATAAACAGGTTTGGTAGGTTGCCCTAGGTGCCGGCTGAGCTAGAGGCCAAAATCTACAGGTAGGCACTTTGCAAAAAACACCTCTGTTTTCTTTCAAATAATGTGATGTGTCCACGTTGTGTTTTGGGGCGTTTCCTGTCGCGGGCCCTAGGCCTACCCACACAAGTGAGGTATCATGTTTATCAGGAGACTTGGGGGACTGCTGGGTGGAAGGAAATTTGTGGCTCCTCTCAGATACCAGAACTTTCTGTCACCGAAATGTGAGGAAAAAGTGTTTTTTTAGCCAAATTTTGAGGTTTGCAAAGGATTCTGGGTAACAGAACCTGGTCAGAGCCCCACAAGTCACCCCATCTTGGATTCCCCTAGGTCTCTAGTTTTCAAAAATGCACAGGTTTGGTAGGTTTCCCTAGGTGCCGGCTGATCTAGAGGCCAAAATCTATAGGTAGGCACTTTGCAAAAAACATCTCTGTTTTCTTTAAAAAAATGTGATGTGTCCACGTTGTGTTTTGGGGCGTTTCCTGTCACGGGCGCTAGGCCTACCCACTCAAGTGAGGTATCATTTTTATCGGGAGACTTGGGGGAAGTCTGGGTGGAAGGAAATTTGTGCTTCCTCTCAGATTCTAGAACTTTCTGTCACCGAAATGTGAGGAAAACTAGTTTTTTTAGCCATATTTTGAGGTTTGCAAAGGATTCTGGGTAACAGAACCTGGTCAGAGCCCCACAAGTCACCCCATCTTGGATTCCCCTAGGTCTCTAGTTTTAAAAAATGCACAGGTTTGGTAGGTTTCCTTAAGAGCCGGCTGAGCTAGAGGCCAAAATCTACAGGTAGGCACTTTGCAAAAAACACCTCTATTTTCTTTCAAAAAATGTGATGTGTCCACGTTGTGTTTTGGGGCATTTCCTGTCGCGGGCGCTAGGCCTACCCACACAAGTGAGGTATCATTTTTATCGGGAGAGTTGGGGGAACGCTGGGTGGAAGGAAATTTCTTGCTCCTCTCAGATTCCAGAACTTTCTGTCACCGAAATGTGAGGAAAATGTGTTTTTTTTAGCCAAATTTTGAGGTTTGCAAAGGATTCTGGGTAACAGAACCTGGTCAGAGCCCCACAAGTCACCCCATTGTGGATTCCCCTAGGTCTCTAGTTTTCAAAAATGCACAGGTTAGGTAGGTTTCCCTAGGTGCCTGCTGAGCTAGATGCCAAAATCTACAGGTAGGCACTTTGCAAAAAAACACCTCTGTTTTCTTTCAAAAAATGTGATGTGTCCACGTTGTGTTTTGGGGCGTTTCCTGTCACGGGCGCTAGGCCTACCACACAAGTGAGGTATCATTTTTATCGGGAGACTTGGGGGAATGCTGGGTGGACGGAAATGTGTGGCTCCTCTCAGATTCCAGAACTTTCTGTTACCGAAATGTGAGGAAAACGTGTTTTTTAGCCAAATTTTGAGGTTTGCAAAGGATTCTGGGTAACAGAATCTGGTCAGAGCCGCAAAAGTCACCCCCATCTTGGATTCCCCTAGGTCTCTAGTTTTCAAAAATGCAAAGGTTTGGTAGGTTTCCCTAGGTGCCGGCTGAGCTAGAGGCCAAAATCTACAGGTAGGCACTTTGCAAAAAACACCTCTGTTTTCTTTAAAAAAATGTGATGTATCCACGTTGCGTTTTGGGGCGTTTCCTGTCACGGGAGCTAGGCCTACCCACACAAGTGAGGTATCATTTTTATCGGGAGACTTGGAGGAACGCTGGGTGGAAGGAAATTTTTGGCTCCTCTCAGATTCCAGAACTTTCTGTCACCGAAATGTGAGGAAAACGTGTTTGTTAAGCCAAGTTTTGAGGTTTGCAAAGGATTCTGGGTAACAGAACCTGGTCAGAGCCCCACAAGTCACCCATCTTGGATTCCCCTAGGTCTCTAGTTTTAAAAAATGCACAGGTTTGGTAGGTTTCCCTAGGTGCCGGCTGAGCTAGAGGCCAAAATCTACAGGTAAGCACTTTGCAAAAAACACCTCTGTTTTCTTTAAAAAAATGTGATGTGTCCACGTTGTGTTTTGGGGCGTTTCCTGTCACGGGCGCTAGGCCTACCCACACAAGTGAGGTATAATTTTGATCTGGAGACTTAGGGGAACGCTGGGTGGAAGGAAATTTGTGGCTCCTCTCAGATTCCAGAACTTTCTGTCACCGAAATGTGAGGAAAACGTGTTTTTTTAGCCACATTTTGAGGTTTGCAAAGGATTCTGGGTAACAGAACCTGGTCAGAGCCCCACAAGTCACCCCATCTTGGATTCCCCTAGGTCTCTAGTTTTTCAAAAATGCACAGGTTTGGTAGGTTTCCCTAGGTGCTGGCAGAGGTAGAGGCCAAAATCTACAGGTAGGCACTTTGCAAAAAACACCTCTGTTTTCTTTAAAAAAATGTGATGTGTCCACGTTGTGTTTTGGGGCGTTTCCTGTCACGGGCGCTAGGCCTACCCACTCAAGTGAGGTATCATTTTTATCGGGAGAGTTGGGGGAATGCTGGGTGGAAGGAAATTTGTGGCTCCTCTCAGATTCCAGATCTTTCTGTCACCAAAATTTGAGGAAAATGTGTTTTTTTAGCCAAATTTTGAGGTTTGCAAAGGATTCTGGGTAACAGAACATGGTCAGAGCCCCACAAGTCACCCCTTCGTGGATTCCCCTAGGTCTCTAGTTTTCAAAAATGCACAGGTTAGGTAGGTTTCCCTAGGTGCCTGCTGAGCTAGATGCCAAAATCTACAGGTAGGCACTTTGCAAAAAAACACCTCTGTTTTCTTTCAAAAAATGTGATGTGTCCACGTTGTGTTTCGGGGCGTTTCTTGTCACGGGCGCTAGGCCTACCACACAAGTGAGATATCATTTTTATCGGGAGACTTGGGGGAATGCTGGGTGGAAGGAAATTTGTGGCTCCTCTCAGATTCCAGAACTTTCTGTCACCGAAATGTGAGGAAAAAGTGTTTCTTTAGCCAAATTTTGATGTTTGCAAATGATTCTGGGTAACAGAACCTGGTCAGAGCCCCACAAGTCACCCCATCTTGGATTCCCCTAGGTCTGTAGTTTTCAAAAATAAACAGGTTTGGTAGGTTGCCCTAGGTGCCGGCTGAGCTAGAGGCCAAAATCTACAGGTAGGCACTTTGCAAAAAACACCTCTGTTTTCTTTAAAAAAATGTGATGTGTCCACCTTGTGTTTTGGGGCGTTTCCTGTCGCGGGCCCTAGGCCTACCCACACAAGTGAGGTATCATGTTTATCAGGAGACTTGGGGGACTGCTGGGTGGAAGGAAATTTGTGGCTCCTCTCAGATTCCAGAACTTTCTGTCACCGAAATGTGAGGAAAAAGTGTTTCTTTAGCCAAATTTTGATGTTTGCAAAGGATTCTGGGTAACAGAACCTGGTCAGAGCCCCACAAGTCACCCATCTTCGATTCCCCTAGGTCTCTAGTTTTCAAAAATAAACAGGTTTGGTAGGTTGCCCTAGGTGCCGGCTGAGCTAGAGGCCAAAATCTACAGGTAGGCACTTTGCAAAAAACACCTCTGTTTTCTTTAAAAAAATGTGATGTGTCCACCTTGTGTTTTGGGGCGTTTCCTGTCGCGGGCCCTAGGCCTACCCACTCAAGTGAGGTATCATTTTTATGAGGAGACTTGGGGGACTGCTGGGTGGAAGGAAATTTGTGGCTCCTCTCAGATTCCAGAACTTTCTGTCACCGAAATGTGAGGAAAACGTGTTTTTTTAGCCAAATTTTGAGGTTTGCAAAGGATTCTAGGTAACAGAACCTGGTCAGAGCCCCACAAGTCACCCTATCTTGGATTCCCCTAGGTCTCTAGTTTTCAAAAATGGACAGGTTTGGTGGGTTTCCCTAGGTGCCGGCTGAGCTAGAGGCCAAAATCTACAGGTAGGCGCTTTGCAAAAAACACCTCTGTTTTCTTTAAAAAAATGTGATGTGTCCACGTTGTGTTTTGTGGCGTTTCCTGTCACGGGCGCTAGGCCTACCCACTCAAGTGAGGTATCATTTTTATCGGGAGAGTTGGGGGAACGCTGGGTGGAAGGAAATTTGTGGCTCCTCTTAGATTCCAGAACTTTCTGTCACCAAAATGTGAGGAAAATGTGTTTTTTTAGCCAAATTTTGGGGTTTGCAAAGGATCTGGGTAACAGAACCTGGTCAGAGCCCCACAAGTCACCCCATCGTGGATTCCCCTAGGTCTCTAGTTTTCAAAAATGCACAGGTTAGGTAGGTTTCCCTAGGTGCCCGCTGAGCTAGATGCCAAAATCTACAGGTAGGCACTTTGCAAAAAAACACCTCTGTTTTCTTTCAAAAAATGTGAATTGTCCACGTTGTGTTTTGGGGCGTTTCCTGTCACGGGCGCTAGGCCTACCACACAAGTGAGGTATCATTTTTATCGGGAGACTTGGGGGAATGCTGGGTGGAAGGAAATTTGTGGCTCCTCTCAGATTCCAGAACTTTCTGTTACCGAAATGTGAGGAAAACGTGTTTTTTAGCCAAATTTTCAGGTTTGCAAAGGATTCTGGGTAACAGAACCTGGTCAGAGCCCCAAAAGTCCCCCCATCTTGGATTCCCCTAGGTCTCTAGTTTTCAAAAATGCAAAGGTTTGGTAGGTTTCCCTAGGTGCCGGCTGAGATAGAGGCCAAAATCTACAGGTAGGCACTTTGCAAAAAACACCTCTGTTTTCTTTTAAAAAATGTGATGTGTACACGTTGTGTTTTGGGGCGTTTCCTGTCACGGGCGCTAGGCCTACCCACTCAAGTGAGGTATCATTTTTATCGGGAGACTTGGGGGAACGCTGGGTGGAAGGAAATTTGTGCTTCCTCTCAGATTCTAGAACTTTCTGTCACCGAAATGTGAGGAAAACTAGTTTTTTTTAGCCAAATTTTGAGGTTTGCAAAGGATTCTGGGTAACAGAACCTGGTCAGAGCCCCACAAGTCACCCCATCTTGGATTCCCCTAGGTCTCTAGTTTTCCGAAATGCACAGGTTTGGTAGGTTTCCCTAGGTGCCGGCAGAGCTAGAGGCCAAAATCTACAGGTAGGCACTTTGCAAAAAACACCTCTGTTTTCTTTAAAAAACAATTGATGTGTCCACGTTGTGTTTTGGGGCGTTTCCTGTCACGGGCGCTAGGCCTACCCACACAAGTGAGGTATCATTTTTATCGGGGGACTTAGGGGAATGCTGGGTGGAAGGAAATTTCTGGCTCCTCTCAGATTCCAGAACTTTCTGTTACCGAAATGTGAGGAAAACGTGTTTTTTTATCCAAATTTTGAGGTTTGCAAAGGATTCTGGGTAACAGAACCTGGTCAGAGCCCCACAAGTCACCCCATCTTGGATTCCCCTAGGTCTCTAGTTTTCAAAAATAAACAGGTTTGGTAGGTTGCCCTAGGTGCCGGCTGAGCTAGAGGCCAAAATCTACAGGTAGGCACTTTGCAAAATACACCTCTGTTTTCTTTCAAAAAATTTGATGTGTCCACATTGTGTTTTGGGGCGTTTCCTGTCGCGGGCCCTAGGCCTACCCACACAAGTGAGGTATCATTTTTATCAGGAGACTTGGGGGAATGCTGGGTGGAAGGAAATTTGTGGCTCCTCTCAGATTCCAGAACTTTCGGTCACCGAAATGTGAGGAAAACGTGTTTTTTAATCCAAATTTTGAGGTTTGCAAGGGATTCTGGGTAACAGAACCTGGTCAGAGCCCCACAAGTCACCCCATCTTGGATTCCCCTAGGTCTCTAGTTTTCAAAAATGCACAGGTTTGGTAGGTTTCCCTAGGTGCCATCTGAGCTGCATGTCAAAATCTACAGGTAGGCACTTTGGAAAAAACACCTCTGTTTTCTTTAAAAAAATGTGATGTGTCCTTGTTGTGTTTTGGGGCGTTTTATGTCAGGGGCGCTAGGCCTACCCACACAAGTGAGGTATCATTTTTATCGGGGGCCTTGGGGGAACTCTGGGTGGAAGGAAATTTGTGGCTCCTCTCAGATTCCAGAACTTTCTGTCACCAAAATATGAGGAAAACTTGTTTTTTTAGCCAAATTTGGAGGTTTTCAAAGTATTCTGGGTAACAGAACCTGGTCAGAGCCCCACAAGTCACCTCATCGTGGATTCCCCTCAGTCTATAGTTTTCAAAAATGCACAGGTTAGGTAGGTTTCCCTAGGTGCTGGCTGAGCTAGAGGCCAAAATCTACAGGTAGGCACTTTGGTAAAACACCTCTGTTTTCTTTAAAAAAAATGTGATGTGTCCACGTTGTGTTCTGGGGCATTTCCTGTCACGGGCGCTAGGCCTACCCACACAAGTGAGGTATCATTTTTATCTGGAGACTTAAGGGAACGCTGAGTGGAAGGAAATTTCTTGCTCCTCTCAGCTTCCAGAACTTTCTGACACCGAATGTGAGGAAAACGTGTTTTTTTGGCCAAATTTTGAGGTTTGCAAAGGATTCTGGGTAAGAGAACCAGGTCAGAGCCCCACAAGTCACCCCATCTTGGATTGCCCTAGGTCTCTAGTTTTCAAAAATGCACAGGTGTGGTAGGTTTCCCTAGGTGCCGGCTGAGCTAGAGGCCAAAATCTACAGGTAGGCACTTTGCAAAAAACACCTCTGTTTTCTTTAAAAAAATGTGATGTGTCCTTGTTGTGTTTTGGGGCGTTTTATGTCAGGGGCGCTAGGCCTACCCACACAAGTGAGGTATCATTTTTATCGGGGGCCTTGGGGGAACTCTGGGTGGAAGGAAATTTGTGGCTCCTCTCAGATTCCAGAACTTTCTGTCACCGAAATGTGAGGAAAACGTGTTTTTTTAGCCAAATTTTGAGGTTTGCAAAGGATTCTGGGTAACAGAACCTGGTCAGAGCCCCACAAGTCACCCCATCTTGTTTTCCCCTAGGTCTCTAGTTTTCATAAATGCACAGGTTTGGTAGGTTTCCCTAGGTGCCGGCTGAGCTATAGGCCAAAATCTACAGGTAGGCACTTTGCAAATAACACCTCTGTTTTCTTTAAAAAAATGTGATGTGTCCACGTTGTGTTTTGGGGCGTTTCCTGTCACGGGCGCTAGACCTACCACACAAGTGAGGTATCATTTTTATCGGGAGACTTGGGGGAATGCTGGGTGGAAGGAAACTTGTGGCTCCTCTCAGATTCCAGAACTTTCTGTTACCGAAATGTGAGGAAAACGTGTTTTAAGCCAAATTTTGAGGTTTGCAAAGGATTCTGGGTAACAGAACATGGTCAGACCCCACAAGTCACCCCATCTTGGATTCCCCTAGGTCTCTAGTTTTAATAAATGCTCAGGTGTGGTAGGTTTCCCTAGGTGCTGGCTGAGCTAGAGGCCAAAATCTACAGGTAGGCACTTTGGTAAAACACCCCTGTTTTCTTTAAAAAAAATGTGATGTGTCCACGTTGTGTTCTGGGGCATTTCCTGTCACGGGCGCTAGGCCTACCCACACAAGTGAGGTATCATTTTTATCTGGAGACTTAAGGGAACGCTGAGTGGAAGGAAATTTCTTGCTCCTCTCAGCTTCCAGAACTTTCTGACACCGAATGTGAGGAAAACGTGTTTTTTTGGCCAAATTTTGAGGTTTGCAAAGGATTCTGGGTAAGAGAACCAGGTCAGAGCCCCACAAGTCACCCCATCTTGGATTGCCCTAGGTCTCTAGTTTTCAAAAATGCACAGGTGTGGTAGGTTTCCCTAGGTGCCGGCTGAGCTAGAGGCCAAAATCTACAGGTAGGCACTTTGCAAAAAACACCTCTGTTTTCTTTAAAAAAAATGTGATGTGTCCACGTTGTGTTTTGGGGCGTTTCCTGTCACGGGCGCTAGGCCTACCCTCACAAGTGAGGTATAATTTTTATTGGGAGACTTAGGGGAACGCTGGGTGGAAGGAAATTTGTGGGTCCTCTCAGATTCCAGAACTTTCTGTCACCGAAATGTGAGGAAAAGGTGTTTCTTTAGCCAAATTTTCAGGTTTGCCAAGGATTCTGGGTAACAGAACCTGGTCAGAGCCCCACAAGTCACCCCATCTTGGATTCCCCTAGGTTTCTAGTTTTCAAAAATAAACAGGTTTGGTAGGTTGCCCTAGGTGCCGGCTGAGCTAGAGGCCAAAATCTACAGGTAGGCACTTTGCAAAAAACACCTCTGTTTTCTTTCAAAAAATGTGATGTGTCCACGTTGTGTTTTGGGACGTTTCCTGTCACGGGCACTAGGCCTACCACACAAGTGAGGTATCATTTTTATCGGGAGACTTGGGGGAATGCTTGGTGGAAGGAAATTTGTGCTTCCTCTCAGATTCCAGAACTTTCTGTTACCGAAATGTGAGGAAAACGTGTTTTTTTAGCCAAATTTTGAGGTTTGCAAAGGATTCTGGGTAACAGAACCTGGTCAGAGCCCCACAAGTCACCCCATCTTGTTTTCCCCTAGGTCTCTAGTTTTCATAAATGCACAGGTTTGGTAGGTTTCCCTATGTGCCGGCTGAGCTATAGGCCAAAATCTACAGGTAGGCACTTTGCAAATAACACCTCTGTTTTCTTTAAAAAAATGTGATGTGTCCACATTGCGTTTTGGGGCATTTTCTGTTGCGGGCGCTAGGTCTACCCACACAAGTGAGGTATCATTTTTATCAGGAGACTTGGGGGAACGCTGGGTGGAAATAAATGTGTGGCTCCTCTCAGATTCCAGAACTTTCTGTCACCAAAATATGAGGAAAACTTGTTTTTTTAGCTAAATTTGGAGGTTTTCAAAGTATTCTGGGTAACAGAACCTGGTCAGAGCCCCACAAGTCACCTCATCGTGGATTCCCCTCAGTCTATAGTTTTCAAAAATGCACAGGTTAGGTAGGTTTCCCTAGGTGCCTGCTGAGCTAGATGCCAAAATCTACAGGTAGACACTTTGCAAAAAAACACCTCTGTTTTCTTTCAAAAAATGTGATGTGTCCACGTTGTGTTTTGGGGCGTTTCCTGTCACGGGCGCTAGCCCTACCACACAAGTGAGGTATCATTTTTATCGGGAGACTTGGGGGAATGCTGGGTGGAAGGAAACTTGTGGCTCCTCTCAGATTCCAGAACTTTCTGTTACCGAAATGTGAGGAAAACGTGTTTTAAGCCAAATTTTGAGGTTTGCAAAGGATTCTGGGTAACAGAACATGGTCAGACCCCACAAGTCACCCCATCTTGGATTCCCCTAGGTCTCTAGTTTTAATAAATGCTCAGGTGTGGTAGGTTTCCCTAGGTGCTGGCTGAGCTAGAGGCCAAAATCTAAAGGTAGGCACTTTGGAAAAACACCTCTGTTTTCTTTAAAAAAAATGTGATGTGTCCACGTTGTGTTCTGGGGCATTTCCTGTCACGGGCGCTAGGCCTACCCACACAAGTGAGGTATCATTTTTATCGGGAGACTTAAGGGAACGCTGGGTGGAAGGAAATTTCTTGCTCCTCTCAGCTTCCAGAACTTTCTGACACCGAATGTGAGGAAAACGTGTTTTTTTGGCCAAATTTTGAGGTTTGCAAAGGATTCTGGGTAACAGAACCTGGTCAGAGCCCCAAAAGTCCCCCCATCTTGGATCCCCCTAGGTCTCTAGTTTTCAAAAATGCAAAGGTTTGGTAGGTTTCCCTAGGTGCCGGCTGAGCTAGAGGCCAAAATCTACAGGTAGGCACTTTGCAAAAAACACCTCTGTTTTCTTTAAAAAAAATGTGATGTGTCCACGTTGTGTTTTGGGGCGTTTCCTGTCACGGGCGCTAGGCCTACCCACACAAGTGAGGTATAATTTTTATTGGGAGACTTAGGGGAACGCTGGGTGGAAGGAAATTTGTGGCTCCTCTCAGATTCCAGAACTTTCTGTCACCGAAATGTGAGGAAAAGGTGTTTCTTTAGCCAAATTTTCAGGTTTGCCAAGGATTCTGGGTAACAGAACCTGGTCAGAGCCCCACAAGTCACCCCATCTTGGATTCCCCTAGGTTTCTAGTTTTCAAAAATAAACAGGTTTGGTAGGTTGCCCTAGGTGCCGGCTGAGCTAGAGGCCAAAATCTACAGGTAGGCACTTTGCAAAAAACACCTCTGTTTTCTTTCAAAAAATGTGATGTGTCCACGTTGTGTTTTGGGACGTTTCCTGTCACGGGCGCTAGGCCTACCACACAAGTGAGGTATCATTTTTATCGGGAGACTTGGGGGAATGCTTGGTGGAAGGAAATTTGTGCTTCCTCTCAGATTCCAGAACTTTCTGTTACCGAAATGTGAGGAAAACGTGTTTTTTTAGCCAAATTTTGAGGTTTGCAAAGGATTCTGGGTAACAGAACCTGGTCAGAGCCCCACAAGTCACCCCATCTTGGATTCCCCTAGGTCTCTAGTTTTAAAAAATGGACAGGTTTGGTGGGTTTCCCTAGGTGCCGGCTGAGCTAGAGTCCAAAATCTACAGGTAGGCGCTTTGCAAAAAACACCTCTGTTTTCTTTAAAAAAATGTGATGTGTCCACGTTGTGTTTTGTGGTGTTTCCTGTCACGGGCGCTAGGCCTACCCACTCAAGTGAGGTATCATTTTTATCGGGAGAGTTGGGGGAACGCTGGGTGGAAGGAAATTTGTGGCTCCTCTTAGATTCCAGAACTTTCTGTCACCAAAATGTGAGGAAAATGTGTTTTTTTAGCCAAATTTTGGGGTTTGCAAAGGATCTGGGTAACAGAACCTGGTCAGAGCCCCACAAGTCACCCCATCGTGGATTCCCCTAGGTCTCTAGTTTTCAAAAATGCACAGGTTAGGTAGGTTTCCCTAGGTGCCTGCTGAGCTAGATGCCAAAATCTACAGGTAGGCACTTTGCAAAAAAACACCTCTGTTTTCTTTCAAAAAATGTGAATTGTCCACGTTGTGTTTTGGGGCGTTTCCTGTCACGGGCGCTAGGCCTACCACACAAGTGAGGTATCATTTTTATCGGGAGACTTGGGGGAATGCTGGGTGGAAGGAAATTTGTGGCTCCTCTCAGATTCCAGAACTTTCTATTACCGAAATGTGAGGAAAACTTGTTTTTTAGCCAAATTTTCAGGTTTGCAAAGGATTCTGGGTAACAGAACCTGGTCAGAGCCCCAAAAGTCCCCCCATCTTGGATTCCCCTAGGTCTCTAGTTTTCAAAAATGCAAAGGTTTGGTAGGTTTCCCTAGGTGCCGGCTGAGATAGAGGCCAAAATCTACAGGTAGTCACTTTGCAAAAAACACCTCTGTTTTCTTTAAAAAAATGTGATGTGTACACGTTGTGTTTTGGGGCGTTTCCTGTCACGGGCGCTAGGCCTACCCACTCAAGTGAGGTATCATTTTTATCGGGAGACTTGGGGGAACGCTGGGTGGAAGGAAATTTGTGCTTCCTCTCAGATTCTAGAACTTTCTGTCACCGAAATGTGAGGAAAACTAGTTTTTTTTAGCCAAATTTTGAGGTTTGCAAAGGATTCTGGGTAACAGAACCTGGTCAGAGCCCCACAAGTCACACCCATCTTGGATTCCCCTAGGTCTCTAGTTTTCCGAAATGCACAGGTTTGGTAGGTTTCCCTAGGTGCCGGCAGAGCTAGAGGCCAAAATCTACAGGTAGGCACTTTGCAAAAAACACCTCTGTTTTCTTTAAAAAAAAATTGATGTGTCCACGTTGTGTTTTGGGGCGTTTCCTGTCACGGGCGCTAGGCCTACCCACACAAGTGAGGTATCATTTTTATCGGGGGACTTAGGGGAATGCTGGGTGGAAGGAAATTTCTGGCTCCTCTCAGATTCCAGAACTTTCTGTTACCGAAATGTGAGGAAAACGTGTTTTTTTATCCAAATTTTGAGGTTTGCAAAGGATTCTGGGTAACAGAACCTGGTCAGAGCCCCACAAGTCACCCCATCTTGGATTCCCCTAGGTCTCTAGTTTTCAAAAATAAACAGGTTTGGTAGGTTGCCCTAGGTGCCGGCTGAGCTAGAGGCCAAAATCTACAGGTAGGCACTTTGCAAAATACACCTCTGTTTTCTTTCAAAAAATTTGATGTGTCCACATTGTGTTTTGGGGCGTTTCCTGTCGCGGGCCCTAGGCCTACCCACACAAGTGAGGTATCATTTTTATCAGGAGACTTGGGGGAATGCTTGGTGGAAGGAAATTTGTGGCTCCTCTCAGATTCCAGAACTTTCGGTCACCGAAATGTGAGGAAAACGTGTTTTTTAATCCAAATTTTGAGGTTTGCAAGGGATTCTGGGTAACAGAACCTGGTCAGAGCCCCACAAGTCACCCCATCTTGGATTCCCCTAGGTCTCTAGTTTTCAAAAATGCACAGGTTTGGTAGGTTTCCCTAGGTGCCGTCTGAGCTGCATGTCAAAATCTACAGGTAGGCACTTTGGAAAAAACACCTCTGTTTTCTTTAAAAAAATGTGATGTGTCCTTGTTGTGTTTTGGGGCGTTTTATGTCAGGGGCGCTAGGCCTACCCACACAAGTGAGGTATCATTTTTATCGGGGGCCTTGGGGGAACTCTGGGTGGAAGGAAATTTGTGGCTCCTCTCAGATTCCAGAACTTTCTGTCACCGAAATGTGAGGAAAACGTGTTTTTTTAGCCAAATTTTGAGGTTTGCAAAGGATTCTGGGTAACAGAACCTGGTCAGAGCCCCACAAGTCACCCCATCTTGTTTTCCCCTAGGTCTCTAGTTTTCATAAATGCACAGGTTTGGTAGGTTTCCCTAGGTGCCGGCTGAGCTATAGGCCAAAATCTACAGGTAGGCACTTTGCAAATAACACCTCTGTTTTCTTTAAAAAAATGTGATGTGTCCACATTGCGTTTTGGGGCATTTCCTGTTGCGGGCGCTAGGTCTACCCACACAAGTGAGGTATCATTTTTATCAGGAGACTTGGGGGAACGCTGGGTGGAAATAAATGTGTGGCTCCTCTCAGATTCCAGAACTTTCTGTCACCAAAATATGAGGAAAACTTGTTTTTTTAGCCAAATTTGGAGGTTTTCAAAGTATTCTGGGTAACAGAACCTGGTCAGAGCCCCACAAGTCACCTCATCGTGGATTCCCCTCAGTCTCTAGTTTTCAAAAATGCACAGGTTAGGTAGGTTTCCCAAGGTGCCTGCTGAGCTAGATGCCAAAATCTACAGGTAGACACTTTGCAAAAAAACACCTCTGTTTTCTTTCAAAAAATGTGATGTGTCCACGTTGTGTTTTGGGGCGTTTCCTGTCACGGGCGCTAGCCCTACCACACAAGTGAGGTATCATTTTTATCGGGAGACTTGGGGGAATGCTGGGTGGAAGGAAACTTGTGGCTCCTCTCAGATTCCAGAACTTTCTGTTACCGAAATGTGAGGAAAACGTGTTTTAAGCCAAATTTTGAGGTTTGCAAAGGATTCTGGGTAACAGAACATGGTCAGACCCCACAAGTCACCCCATCTTGGATTCCCCAAGGTCTCTAGTTTTAATAAATGCTCAGGTGTGGTAGGTTTCCCTAGGTGCTGGCTGAGCTAGAGGCCAAAATCTACAGGTAGGCACTTTGGAAAAACACCTCTGTTTTCTTTAAAAAAAATGTGATGTGTCCACGTTGTGTTCTGGGGCATTTCCTGTCACGGGCGCTAGGCCTACCCACACAAGTGAGGTATAATTTTTATCGGGAGACTTAAGGGAACGCTGGGTGGAAGGAAATTTCTTGCTCCTCTCAGCTTCCAGAACTTTCTGACACCGAATGTGAGGAAAACGTGTTTTTTTGGCCAAATTTTGAGGTTTGCAAAGGATTCTGGGTAAGAGAACCAGGTCAGAGCCCCACAAGTCACCCCATCTTGGATTGCCCTAGGTCTCTAGTTTTCAAAAATGCACAGGTTAGGTAGGTTTCCCTAGGTGCCTGCTGAGCTAGATGCCAAAATCTACAGGTAGACACTTTGCAAAAAAACACCTCTGTTTTCTTTCAAAAAATGTGATGTGTCCACGTTGTGTTTTGGGGCGTTTCCTGTCACGGGCGCTAGGCCTACCCACACAAGTGAGGTATAATTTTTATTGGGAGACTTGGGGGAATGCTGGGTGGAAGGAAATTTGTGGGTCCTCTCAGATTCCAGAACTTTCTGTCACCGAAATGTGAGGAAAACGTGTTTTAAGCCAAATTTTCAGGTTTGTCAAGGATTCTGGGAAACAGAACCTGGTCAGAGCCCCACAAGTCACCCCATCTTGGATTCCCCTAGGTTTCTAGTTTTAATAAATGCTCAGGTGTGGTAGGTTTCCCTAGGTGCTGGCTGAGCTAGAGGCCAAAATCTACAGGTAGGCACTTTGGAAAAACACCTCTGTTTTCTTTAAAAAAAATGTGATGTGTCCACGTTGTGTTCTGGGGCATTTCCTGTCACGGGCGCTAGGCCTACCCACACAAGTGAGGTATCATTTTTATCGGGAGACTTAAGGGAACGCTGGGTGGAAGGAAATTTCTTGCTCCTCTCAGCTTCCAGAACTTTCTGACACCGAATGTGAGGAAAACGTGTTTTTTTGGCCAAATTTTGAGGTTTGCAAAGGATTCTGGGTAACAGAACCTGGTCAGAGCCCCAAAAGTCCCCCCATCTTGGATCCCCCTAGGTCTCTAGTTTTCAAAAATGCAAAGGTTTGGTAGGTTTCCCTAGGTGCCGGCTGAGCTAGAGGCCAAAATCTACAGGTAGGCACTTTGCAAAAAACACCTCTGTTTTCTTTAAAAAAAATGTGATGTGTCCACGTTGTGTTTTGGGGCGTTTCCTGTCACGGGCGCTAGGCCTACCCACACAAGTGAGGTATAATTTTTATTGGGAGACTTAGGGGAACGCTGGGTGGAAGGAAATTTGTGGCTCCTCTCAGATTCCAGAACTTTCTGTCACCGAAATGTGAGGAAAAGGTGTTTCTTTACCCAAATTTTCAGGTTTGCCAAGGATTCTGGGTAACAGAACCTGGTCAGAGCCCCACAAGTCACCCCATCTTGGATTCCCCTAGGTTTCTAGTTTTAAAAAATAAACAGGTTTGGTAGGTTGCCCTAGGTGCCGGCTGAGCTAGAGGCCAAAATCTACAGGTAGGCACTTTGCAAAAAACACCTCTGTTTTCTTTCAAAAAATGTGATGTGTCCACGTTGTGTTTTGGGACGTTTCCTGTCACGGGCGCTAGGCCTACCACACAAGTGAGGTATCATTTTTATCGGGAGACTTGGGGGAATGCTTGGTGGAAGGAAATTTGTGCTTCCTCTCAGATTCCAGAACTTTCTGTTACCGAAATGTGAGGAAAACGTGTTTTTTAGCCAAATTCTGAGGTTTGCAAAGGATTCTGGGTAACAGAACCTGGTCAGAGCCCCAAAAGTCCCCCCATCTTGGATTCCCCTAGGTCTCTAGTTTTCAAAAATGCAAAGGTTTGGTAGGTTTCCCTAGGTGCCGGCTGAGCTAGAGGCCAAAATCTACAGGTAGGCACTTTGCAAAAAACACCTCTGTTTTCTTAAAATAAATGTGATGTATCCACGTTGCGTTTTGGGGCGTTTCCTGTCACGAGAGCTAGGCCTACCCACACAAGTGAGGTATCATTTTTATCGAGAGACTTGGGGGAATGCTGGGTGGAAGGAAATTTCTGGCTCCTCTCAGATTCCAGAACTTTCTGTCACCGAAATGTGAGGAAAACATGTTTGTTTAGCCAACTTTTGAGGTTTGCAAAGGATTGTGGGTATCAGAACCTGGTCAGAGCCCCATAAGTCACCCAGCTTGGATTCCCCTAGGTCTCTAGTTTTCAAAAATGCACAGGTTTGGTAGGTTTCCCTAGGTGCCGGCTGAGCTAGAGGCTAAAATCTACAGGTAGGCACTTTGCAAAAAACACCTCTGTTTTCTTAAAAAAAAATTGATGTGTTCACGTTGTGTTTTGGGGCGTTTCCTGTCACGGGCGCTAGGCCTACCCACTCAAGTGAGGAATCATTTTTATCGGGAGACTTGGGGGAACGCTGGGTGGAAGGAAATTTGTGCTTCCTCTCAGATTCCAGAACTTTCTGTCACCGAAATGTGAGGAAAACTCGTTTTTTAGCCAAATTTTGAGGTTTGCAAAGGATTCTGGGTAACAGAACCTGGTCCGAGCCCCACAAGTCACCCCATCTTGGATTCCCCTAGGTCTCTAGTTTTCAAAAATGCACAGGTGTGGTAGGTTTCCCTAGGTGCCGGCTGAGCTATAGGCCAAAATCTACAGGGAGGCACTTTGCAAAAAACACCTGTTTTCTTTAAAAAAAATGTGATGTGTCCACGTTGTGTTTTGGGGCGTTTCCTGTCACGGGCGCTAGGCCTACCCACACAAGTGAGGTATAATTTTTATCGGGAGACTTAGGGGAACGCTGAGTGGAAGGAAATTTGTGGCTCCTCTCAGATTCCAGAACTTTCTGTCACCGAAATGTGAGGAAAAAGTGTTTCTTTAGCCAAATTTTGAGGTTTGCAAAGGATTCTGGGTAACAGAACCTGGTCAGAGCCCCACAAGTCACCCTATCTTGGATTCCCCTAGGTCTCTAGTTTTCAAAAATGCACAGGTTTGGTAGGTTTCCCTAGGTGCCGGCTGAGCTAGAGGCCAAAATCTATAGGTAGGCACTTTGCAAAAAACATCTCTGTTTTCTTTAAAAAAATGTGATGTGTCCACGTTGTGTTTTGGGGCGTTTCCTGTCACGGGCGCTAGGCCTACCCACTCAAGTGAGGTATCATTTTTATCGGGAGACTTGGGGGAACTCTGGGTGGAAAGAAATTTGTGCTTCCTCTCAGATTCTAGAACTTTCTGTCACCGAAATGTGAGGAAAACTAGTTTTCTTAGACAAATTTTGAGGTTTGCAAAGGATTCTGGGTAACAGAACCTGGTCAGAGCCCCACAAGTCACCCCATCTTGGATTCCCCTAGGTCTCTGGTTTTCAAAAATGCACAGGTTTGGTAGGTTTCCCTAAGAGCCGGCTGAGCTAGAGGCCAAAATCTACTGGTAGGCACTTTGCAAAAAAACACCTCTGTTTTCTTTCAAAAAATGTGATGTGTCCACGTTGTGTTTTGGGGCGTTTCCTGTCACGGGCGCTAGCCCTACCACACAAGTGAAGTATCATTTTTATCGGGAGACTTGGGGGAATGCTGGGTGGAAGGAAACTTGTGGCTCCTCTCAGATTCCAGAACTTTCTGTTACCGAAATGTGAGGAAAACGTGTTTTAAGCCAAATTTTGAGGTTTGCAAAGGATTCTGGGTAACAGAACATGGTCAGAGACCCACAAGTCACCCCATCTTGGATTCCCCTAGGTCTCTAGTTTTAATAAATGCTCAGGTGTGGTAGGTTTCCCTAGGTGCTGGCTGAGCTAGAGGCCAAAATCTACAGGTAGGCACTTTGGAAAAACACCTCTGTTTTCTTTAAAAAAAATGTGATGTGTCCACGTTGTGTTCTGGGGCATTACCTGTCACGGGCGCTAGGCCTACCCACACAAGTGAGGTATCATTTTTATCGGGAGACTTAAGGGAACGCTGGGTGGAAGGAAATTTCTTGCTCCTCTCAGCTTCCAGAACTTTCTGACACCGAATGTGAGGAAAACGTGTTTTTTTGGCCAAATTTTGAGGTTTGCAAAGGATTCTGGGTAACAGAACCAGGTCAGAGCCCCACAAGTCACCCCATCTTGGATTGCCCTAGGTCTCTAGTTTTCAAAAATGCTCAGGTGTGGTAGGTTTCCCTAGGTGCCGGCTGAGCTAGAGGCCAAAATCTACAGGTAGGCACTTTGCAAAAAACACCTCTGTTTTCTTTAAAAAAAATGTGATGTGTCCACATTGTGTTTTGGGGCGTTTCCTGTCACGGGCGCTAGGCCTACCCACACAAGTGAGGTATAATTTTTATCGGGAGACTTAGGGGAACGCTGGGTGGAAGGAAATTTGTGGCTCCTCTCAGATTCCAGAACTTTCTGTCACCGAAATGTGAGGAAAAGGTGTTTCTTTAGCCAAATTTTCAGGTTTGCCAAGGATTCTGGGTAACAGAACCTGGTCAGAGCCCCACAAGTCACCCCATCTTGGATTCCCCTAGGTTTCTAGTTTTCAAAAATAAACAGGTTTGGTAGGTTGCCCTAGGTGCTGGCTGAGCTAGAGGCCAAAATCTACAGGTAGGCACTTTGCAAAAAACACCTCTGTTTTCTTTCAAAAAATGTGATGTGTCCACCTTGTGTTTTGGGGCGTTTCCTGTCACGGGCGCTAGGCCTACCACACAAGTGAGGTATCATTTTTATCGGGAGACTTGGGGGAATGCTGGGTGGAAGGAAATTTGTGCTTCCTCTCAGATGCCAGAACTTTCTGTTACTGAAATGTGAAGAAAATGTGTTTTTTAGCCAAATTTTGAGGTTTGCAAAGGATTCTGGGTAGCAGAACCTGGTCAGAGCCCCAAAAGTCCCCCCATCTTGGATTCCCCTAGGTCTCTAGTTTTAAAAAATGCAAAGGTTTGGTAGGTTTCCCTAGGTGCCGGCTGAGCTAGAGGCCAAAATCTACAGGTAGGCACTTTGCAAAAAACACCTCTGTTTTCTTGAAAAAAATTTGATGTATCCACGTTGCGTTTTGGGGCGTTTCCTGTCACGGGAGCTAGGCCTACCCACACAAGTGAGGTATCATTTTTATCGGGAGACTTGGGGGAATGCTGGGTGGAAGGACATTTCTGGCTCCTCTCAGATTCCAGAACTTTCTGTCACCGAAATGTGAGGAAAACATGTTTGTTTAGCCAACTTTTGAGGTTTGCAAAGGATTCTGGTTATCAGAACCTGGTCAGAGCCCCACAAGTCACCCCTTTGCAAAAAATACCTCTGTTTTCTTTTAAAAAAAATGATGTGTCCACGTTGTGTTTTGGGGCTTTTCCTGTCACGGGCGCTAGGCCTACCCACTCAAGTGAGGTATAATTTTTATCGGGAGGCTTGGGGGAACGCTGGGTGGAAGGAAATTTGTGCTTCCTCTCAGATTCCAGAACTTTCTATCACTGAAATGTGAGGAAAACTCGTTTTTTAGCCAAATTTTGAGGTTTGCAAAGGATTCTGGGTAACAGAACCTGGTCCGAGCCCCACAAGTCACCCCATCTTGGATTCCCCTAGGTCTCTAGTTTTAAAAAATGCGCAGGTGTGGTAGGTTTCCCTAGGTGCCTGCTGAGCTAGATGCCAAAATCTACAGGTAGGCACTTTGCAAAAAACACCTCTGTTTTCTTTAAAAAAATGTGATGTGTCCACCTTGTGTTTTGGGGCGTTTCCTGTCACGGGCGCTAGGCCTACCCACATAAGTGAGGTATAATTTTTATCAGGAGACTTAGGGGAACGCTGGGTGAAAGGAAATTTGTGGCTCCTCTCAGATTCCAGAACTTTCTGTCACCGAAATGTGAGGAAAAAGTGTTTCTTTAGCCAAATTTTGATGTTTGCAAAGGATTCTGGGTAACAGAACCTGGTCAGAGCCCCACAAGTCACCCCATCTTGGATTCCCCTAGGTCTGTAGTTTTCAAAAATAAACAGGTTTGGTAGGTTGCCTTAGGTGCCGGCTGAGCTAGAGGCCAAAATCTACAGGTAGGCACTTTGCAAAAAACACCTCTGTTTTCTTTAAAAAAATGTGATGTGTCCACCTTGTGTTTTGGGGCGTTTCCTGTCGCGGGCCCTAGGCCTACCCACACAAGTGAGGTATCATGTTTATCAGGAGACTTGGGGGACTGCTGGGTGGAAGGAAATTTGTGGCTCCTCTCAGATTCCAGAACTTTCTGTCACCGAAATGTGAGGAAAACGTGTTTTTTTAGCCAAATTTGGGGGTTTGCAAAGGATTCTGGGTAACAGAACCTGGTCAGAGCCCCACAAGTCACCCCATCTTGGATTCCCCTAGGTCTCTAGTTTTCAAAAATGCACAGGTTTGGTAGGTTTCCCTAGGTGCCGGCTGAGGTAGAGGCCAAAATCTACAGGTAGGCACTTTGCAAAAAACACCTCTGTTTTCTTTAAAAAAATGTGATGTGTCCACGTTGTGTTTTGGGGCGTTTCCTGTCACGGGCACTAGGCCTACCTTCTCAAGTGAGGTATTATTTTTATCGGGAGACTTAGGGGAACGCTGGGTGAAACGAAATTTGAGGCTTCTCTCAGATTCCAGAACTTTCTGTCACCGAAATGTGAGGAAAAAGTGTTTCTTTAGCCAAATTTTGATGTTTGCAAAGGATTCTGGGTAACAGAACCTGGTCAGAGCCCCACAAGTCACCCCATCTTGAATTCCCCTAGGTCTGTAGTTTTAAAAAATAAACAGGTTTGGTAGGTTGCCCTAGGTGCCGGCTGAGCTAGAGGCCAAAATCTACAGGTAGGCACTTTGCAAAAAACACCTCTGTTTTCTTTAAAAAAATGTGATGTGTCCACCTTGTGTTTTGGGGCGTTTCCTGTCGCGGGCCCTAGGCCTACCCACACAAGTGAGGTATCATGTTTATCAGGAGACTTGGGGGACTGCTGGGTGGAAGGAAATTTGTGGCTCCTCTCAGATTCCAGAACTTTCTGTCACCGAAATGTGAGGAAAACGTGTTTTTTTAGCCAAATTTGGGGGTTTGCAAAGGATTCTGGGTAACAGAACCTGGTCAGAGCCCCACAAGTCACCCCATCTTGGATTCCCCTAGGTCTCTAGTTTTCAAAAATGCACAGGTTTGGTAGGTTTCCCTAGGTGCCGGCTGAGGTAGAGGCCAAAATCTACAGGTAGGCACTTTGCAAAAAACACCTCTGTTTTCTTTAAAAAAATGTGATGTGTCCACGTTGTGTTTTGGGGCGTTTCCTGTCACGGGCGCTAGGCCTACCTTCTCAAGTGAGGTATCATTTTTATCGGGAGAGTTGGGGGAACGCTGGGTGGAAGGAAATTTGTGGCTCCTCTCAGATTCCAGATCTTTCTGTCACCGAAATTTGAGGAAAATGTGTTTTATTAGCCAAATTTTGAGGTTTGCAAAGGATTCTGGGTAACAGAACCTGGTCATAGCCCCACAAGTCACCCCATCGTGGATTCCCCTAGGTCTCTAGTTTTCAAAAATGCACAGGTTAGGTAGGTTTCCCTAGGTGCCTGCTGAGCTAGATGCCAAAATCTACAGGTAGGCACTTTGCAAAAAAACACCTCTGTTTTCTTTCAAAAAATGTGATGTGTCCACGTTGTGTTTTGGGGCGTTTCCTGTCACGGGCGCTAGGCCTACCACACAAGTGAGGTATCATTTTTATGGGGAGACTTGGGGGAATGCTGGGTGGAAGGAAATTTGTGGCTCCTCTCAGATTCCAGAACTTTCTGTTACCGAAATGTGAGGAAAACGTGTTTTTTAGCCAAATTGTTAGGTTTGCAAAGGATTCTGGGTAACAGAACCTGGTCAGAGCCCCAAAAGTCCCCCCATCTTGGATTCCCCTAGGTCTCTAGTTTTCAAAAATGCAAAGGTTTGGTAGGTTGCCCTTGGTGCCGGCTGAGCTAGAGGCCAAAATCTACAGGTAGGCACTTTGCAAAAAACACCTCTGTTTTCTTTAAAAAAATGTGATGTGTCCACGTTGTGTTTTTGGGCGTTTCCTGTCGCGGGCCCTAGGCCTACCCACACAAGTGAGGTATCATGTTTATCAGGAGACTTGGGGGACTGCTGGGTGGAAGGAAATTTGTGGCTCCTCTCAGATTCCAGAACTTTCTGTCACCCAAATGTGAGGAAAACGTGTTTTTTTAGCCAAATTTTGAGGTTTGCAAAGGATTCCGGGTAACAGAACCTGGTCAGAGCCCCACAAGTCACCCATCTTGGATTCCCCTAGGTCTCTAGTTTTAAAAAATGCACAGGTTTGGTAGGTTTCCCTAGGTGCCGGCTGAGCTAGAGGCCAAAATCTACAGGTAGGCACTTTGCAAAAAACACCTCTGTTTTCTTTAAAAAAATGTGATGTGTCCACGTTGTGTTTTGGGGCGTTTCCTGTCACGGGCGCTAGGCCTACCCACACAAGTGAGGTATAATTTTTATCGGGAGACTTAGGGGAATGCTGGGTGGAAGGAAATTTGTGGCTCCTCTCAGATTCCAGAACTTTCTGTCACCAAAATGTGAGGAAAAAGTGTTTCTTTAGCCAAATTTTGATGTTTGCAAAGGATTCTGGGTAACAGAACCTGGTCAGAGCCCCACAAGTCACCCCATCTTGGATTCCCCTAGGTCTCTAGTTTTCAAAAATAAACAGGTTTGGTAGGTTGCCCTAGGTGCCGGCTGAGCTAGAGGCCAAAATCTACAGGTAGGCACTTTGCAAAAAACACCTCTGTTTTCATTAAAAAAATGTGATGTGTCCACCTTGTGTTTTGGGGCGTTTCCTGTCGCGGGCCCTAGGCCTACCCACACAAGTGAGGTATCATTTTTATCAGGAGACTTGGGGGACTGCTGGGTGGAAGGAAATTTGTGGCTCCTCTCAGATTCCAGAACTTTCTGTCACCGAAATGTGAGGAAAACGTGTTTTTTTAGCCAAATTTTGAGGTTTGCAAAGGATTCTGGGTAACAGAACCTGGTCAGAGCCCCACAAGTCACCCCATCTTGGATTCCCCTAGGTCTCTAGTTTTCAAAAATGGACAGGTTTGGTGGGTTTCCCTAGGTGCCGGCTGAGCTAGAGGCCAAAATCTACAGGTAGGCGCTTTGCAAAAAACACCTCTGTTTTCTTTCAAAAAATGTGATGTGTCCACGTTGTGTTTTGGGGCGTTTCCTGTCACGGGCGCTAGGCCTACCCACTCAAGTGAGGTATCATTTTTATCGGGAGAGTTGGGGGAACGCTGGGTGGAAGGAAATTTGTGGCTCCTCTGAGATTCCAGAACTTTCTGTCACCGAAATGTAAGGAAAATGTGTTTTTTTAGCCACATTTTGGGGTTTGCAAAGGATCTGGGTAACAGAACCTGGTCAGAGCCCCACAAGTCACCCCATCGTGGATTCCCCTAGGTCTCTAGTTTTCAAAAATGCACAGGTTAGGTAGGTTTCCCTAGGTGCCTGCTGAGCTAGATGCCAAAATCTACAGGTAGGCACTTCGCAAAAAAATACCTCTGTTTTCTTTAAAAAAATGTGAATTGTCCACGTTGTGTTTTGGGGCGTTTCCTGTCACGGGCGCTAGGCCTACCACACAAGTGAGGTATCATTTTTATCGGGAGACTTGGGGGAATGCTGGGTGGAAGGAAATTTGTGGCTGCTCTCAGATTCCAGAACTTTCTGTTACCGAAATGTGAGGAAAACGTGTTTTTTAGCCACATTTTCAGGTTTGCAAAGGATTCTGGGTAACAGAACCTGGTCAGAGCCCCAAAAGTCCCCCCATCTTGGATTCCCCTAGGTCTCTAGTTTTCAAAAATGCAAAGGTTTAGTAGGTTTCCCTAGGTGCTGGCTGAGATAGAGGCCAAAATCTACAGGTAGGCACTTTGCAAAAAACACCTCTGTTTTCTTTAAAAAAATGTGATGTGTCCACGTTGTGTTTTGGGGCGTTTCCTGTCACGGGCGCTAGGCCTACCCACTCAAGTGAGGTATAATTTTTATCGGGAGACTTGGGGCAACGCTGGGTGGAAGGAAATTTGTGCTTCCTCTCAGATTCTAGAACTTTCTGTCACCGAAATGTGAGGAAAACTAGTTTTTTTAGCCAAATTTTGAGGTTTGCAAAGGATTCTGGGTAACAGAACCTGGTCAGAGCCCCACAAGTCACCCCATCTTGGATTCCCCTAGGTCTCTAGTTTTCCGAAATACACAGGTTTGGTAGGTTTCCCTAGGTGCCGGCGGAGCTAGAGGCCAAAATCTACAGGTAGGCACTTTGCAAAAAACACCTCTGTTTTCTTTAAAAAAAAATTGATGTGTCCACGTTGTGTTTTGGGGCGTTTCCTGTCACGGGCGCTAGGCCTACCCACACAAGTGAGGTATCATTTTTATCGGGGGACTTAGGGGAATGCTGGGTGGAAGGGAATTTCTGGCTCCTCTCAGATTCCAGAACTTTCTGTTACCGAAATGTGAGGAAAACGTGTTTTTTTATCCAAATTTTGAGGTTTGCAAAGGATTCTGGGTAACATAACCTGGTCAGAGCCCCACAAGTCACCCCATCTTGGATTCCCCTAGGTCTCTAGTTTTAAAAAATAAACAGGTTTGGTAGGTTGCCCTAGGTGCCGGCTGAGCTAGAGGCCAAAATCTACAGGTAGGCACTTTGCAAAATACACCTCTGTTTTCTTTCCAAAAATGTGATGTGTCCACGTTGTGTTTTGGGGCGTTTCCTGTCGCGGGCCCTAGGCCTACCCACACAAGTGAGGTATCATTTTTATCAGGAGACTTGGGGGAATGCTGGGTGGAAGGAAATTTGTGGCTCCTCTCAGATTCCAGAACTTTCGGTCACCGAAATGTGAGGAAAACGTGTTTTTTAATCCAAATTTTGAGGTTTGCAAAGGATTCTGGGTAACAGAACCTGGTCAGAGCCCCACAAGTCACCCCATCTTGGATTCCCCTCGGTCTCTAGTTTTCAAAAATGCAGAGGTTTGGTAGGTTTCCCTAGGTGCCGTCTGAGCTAGAGGCCAAAATCTACAGGTAGGCACTTTGCAAAAAAACACCTCTGTTTTCTTTAAAAAAATGTGATGTGTCCACGTTGTGTTTTGGGGCGTTTCCTGTCACGGGCGCTAGGCCTACCACACAAGTGAGATATCATTTTTATCGGGAGACTTGGGGGAATGCTGGGTGGAAGGAAATGTGTGGCTCCTCTCAGATTCCAGAACTTTCTGTTACCGAAATGTGAGGAAAACGTGTTTTTTATCCAAATTTTGAGGTTTGCAAAGGATTCTGGGTAACAGAACCTGGTCAGAGCCCCAAAAGTTCCCCCATCTTGGATTCCCCTAGGTCTCTAGTTTTCAAAAATGCAAAGGTTTGGTAGGTTGCCCTTGGTGCCGGCTGAGCTAGAGGCCAAAATCTACAGGTAGGCACTTTGCAAAAAACACCTCTGTTTTCTTTAAAAAAATTTGATGTGTCCACGTTGTGTTTTGGGGCGTTTCCTGTCGTGGGCCCTAGGCCTACCCACACAAGTGAGGTATCATGTTTATCAGGACACTTGGGGGACTGCTGGGTGGAAGGAAATTTGTGGCTCCTCTCAGATTCCAGAACTTTCTGTCACCCAAATGTGAGGAAAACGTGTTTTTTTAGCCAAATTTTGAGGTTTGCAAAGTATTCCGGGTAACAGAACCTGGTCAGAGCCCCACAAGTCACCCATCTTGGATTCCCCTAGGTCTCTAGTTTTAAAAAATGCACAGGTTTGGTAGGTTTCCCTAGGTGCCGGCTGAGCTAGAGGCCAAAATCTACAGGTAGGCACTTTGCAAAAAACACCTCTGTTTTCTTTAAAAAAATGTGATGTGTCCACGTTGTGTTTTGGGGCGTTTCCTGTCACGGGCGCTAGGCCTACCCACACAAGTGAGGTATAATTTTTATCGGGAGACTTAGGGGAATGCTGGGTGGAAGGAAATTTGTGGCTCCTCTCAGATTCCAGAACTTTCTGTCACCAAAATGTGAGGAAAAAGTGTTTCTTTAGCCAAATTTTGATGTTTGCAAAGGATTCTGGGTAACAGAACCTGGTCAGAGCCCCACAAGTCACCCCATCTTGGATTCCCCTAGGTCTCTAGTTTTCAAAAATAAACAGGTTTGGTAGGTTGCCCTAGGTGCCGGCTGAGCTAGAGGCCAAAATCTACAGGTAGGCACTTTGCAAAAAACACCTCTGTTTTCATTAAAAAAATGTGATGTGTCCACCTTGTGTTTTGGGGCGTTTCCTGTCGCGGGCCCTAGGCCTACCCACACAAGTGAGGTATCATTTTTATCAGGAGACTTGGGGGACTGCTGGGTGGAAGGAAATTTGTGGCTCCTCTCAGATTCCAGAACTTTCTGTCACCGAAATGTGAGGAAAATGTGTTTTTTTAGCCACATTTTGGGGTTTGCAAAGGATCTGGGTAACAGAACCTGGTCAGAGCCCCACAAGTCACCCCATCGTGGATTCCCCTAGGTCTCTAGTTTTCAAAAATGCACAGGTTAGGTAGGTTTTCCTAGGTGCCTGCTGAGCTAGATGCCAAAATCTACAGGTAGGCACTTCGCAAAAAAATACCTCTGTTTTCTTTAAAAAAATGTGAATTGTCCACGTTGTGTTTTGGGGCGTTTCCTGTCACGGGCGCTAGGCCTACCACACAAGTGAGGTATCATTTTTATCGGGAGACTTGGGGGAATGCTGGGTGGAAGGAAATTTGTGGCTCCTCTCAGATTCCAGAACTTTCTGTTACCGAAATGTGAGGAAAACGTGTTTTTTAGCCACATTTTCAGGTTTGCAAAGGATTCTGGGTAACAGAACCTGGTCAGAGCCCCAAAAGTCCCCCCATCTTGGATTCCCCTAGGTCTCTAGTTTTCAAAAATGCAAAGGTTTAGTAGGTTTCCCTAGGTGCTGGCTGAGATAGAGGCCAAAATCTACAGGTAGGCACTTTGCAAAAAACACCTCTGTTTTCTTTAAAAAAATGTGATGTGTCCACGTTGTGTTTTGGGGCGTTTCCTGTCACGGGCGCTAGGCCTACCCACTCAAGTGAGGTATAATTTTTATCGGGAGACTTGGGGCAACGCTGGGTGGAAGGAAATTTGTGCTTCCTCTCAGATTCTAGAACTTTCTGTCACCGAAATGTGAGGAAAACTAGTTTTTTTAGCCAAATTTTGAGGTTTGCAAAGGATTCTGGGTAACAGAACCTGGTCAGAGCCCCACAAGTCACCCCATCTTGGATTCCCCTAGGTCTCTAGTTTTCCGAAATACACAGGTTTGGTAGGTTTCCCTAGGTGCCGGCGGAGCTAGAGGCCAAAATCTACAGGTAGGCACTTTGCAAAAAACACCTCTGTTTTCTTTAAAAAAAAATTGATGTGTCCACGTTGTGTTTTGGGGCGTTTCCTGTCACGGGCGCTAGGCCTACCCACACAAGTGAGGTATCATTTTTATCGGGGGACTTAGGGGAATGCTGGGTGGAAGGGAATTTCTGGCTCCTCTCAGATTCCAGAACTTTCTGTTACCGAAATGTGAGGAAAACGTGTTTTTTAATCCAAATTTTGAGGTTTGCAAAGGATTCTGGGTAACAGAACCTGGTCAGAGCCCCACAAGTCACCCCATCTTGGATTCCCCTAGGTCTCTAGTTTTAAAAAATAAACAGGTTTGGTAGGTTGCCCTAGGTGCCGGCTGAGCTAGAGGCCAAAATCTACAGGTAGGCACTTTGCAAAATACACCTCTGTTTTCTTTCCAAAAATGTGATGTGTCCACGTTGTGTTTTGGGGCGTTTCCTGTCGCGGGCCCTAGGCCTACCCACACAAGTGAGGTATCATTTTTATCAGGAGACTTGGGGGAATGCTGGGTGGAAGGAAATTTGTGGCTCCTCTCAGATTCCAGAACTTTCGGTCACCGAAATGTGAGGAAAACGTGTTTTTTAATCCAAATTTTGAGGTTTGCAAAGGATTCTGGGTAACAGAACCTGGTCAGAGCCCCACAAGTCACCCCATCTTGGATTCCCCTCGGTCTCTAGTTTTCAAAAATGCAGAGGTTTGGTAGGTTTCCCTAGGTGCCGTCTGAGCTGCAGGCCAAAATCTACAGGTAGGCACTTTGGAAAAAACACCTCTGTTTTCTTTCAAAAAATGTGATGTGTCCTTGTTGTGTTTTGGGGCGTTTTATGTCAGGGGCGCTAGGCCTACCCACACAAGTGAGGTATCATTTTTATCGGGGGCCTTGGGGGAACTCTGGGTGGAAGGAAATTTGTGGCTCCTCTCAGATTCCAGAACTTTCTGTCACCGAAATGTGAGGAAAACGTGTTTTGTTAGCCAAATTTTGAGGTTTGCAAAGGATTCTGGGTAACAGAACCTGGTCAGAGCCCCACAAGTCACCCCATCTTGTTTTCCCCTAGGTCTCTAGTTTTCATAAATGCACAGGTTTGGTAGGTTTCCCTAGGTGCCGGCTGAGCTATAGGCCAAAATCTACAGGTAGGCACTTTGCAAATAACACCTCTGTTTTCTTTAAAAAAATGTGATGTGTCCACGTTGCGTTTTGGGGCATTTCCTTTTGCGGGCGCTAGGTCTACCCACACAAGTGAGGTATCATTTTTCTCCGGAGACTTGGGGGAACGCTGGGTTGAAATAAATGTGTGGCTCCTCTCAGATTCCAGAACTTTCTGTCACCAAAATATGAGGAAAACTTGTTTTTTTAGCCAAATTTGGAGGTTTGCAAAGTATTCTGGGTAACAGAACCTGGTCAGAGCCCCACAAGTCACCCCATCGTGGATTCCCCTCATTCTCTATTTTTCAAAAATGCACAGGTTAGGTAGGTTTCCCTAGGTGCCTGCTGAGCTAGATGCCAAAATCTACAGGTAGACACTTTGCAAAAAAACACCTCTGTCTTCTTTCAAAAAATGTGATGTGTCCACGTTGTGTTTTGGGGCGTTTCCTGTCACGGGCGCTAGCCCTACCACACAAGTGAGGTATCATTTTTATCGGGAGACTTGGGGGAATGCTGGGTGGAAGGAAACTTGTGGCTCCTCTCAGATTCCAGAACTTTCTGTTACCGAAATGTGAGGAAAACGTGTTTTAAGCCAAATTTTGAGGTTTGCAAAGGATTCTGGGTAACAGAACATGGTCAAAGCCCCACAAGTCACCCCATCTTGGATTCCCCTAGGTCTCTAGTTTTAATAAATGCTGAGGTGTGGTAGGTTTCCCTAGGTGCTGGCTGAGCTAGAGGCCAAAATCTACAGGTAGGCACTTTGGAAAAACACCTCTGTTTTCTTTAAAAAAAATGTGATGTGTCCACGTTGTGTTCTGGGGCATTTCCTGTCACGGGCGCTAGGCCTACCCACACAAGTGAGGTATCATTTTTATCGGGAGACTTAAGGGAACGCTGGGTGGAAGGAAATTTCTTGCTCCTCTCAGCTTCCAGAACTTTCTGACACCGAATGTGAGGAAAACGTGTTTTTTTGGCCAAATTTTGAGGTTTGCAAAGGATTCTGGGTAACAGAACCAGGTCAGAGCCCCACAAGTCACCCCATCTTGGATTGACCTAGGTCTCTAGTTTTCAAAAATGCACAGGTGTGGTAGGTTTCCCTAGGTGCCGGCTGAGCTAGAGGCCAAAATCTACAGGTAGGCACTTTGCAAAAAACACCTCTGTTTTCTTTAAAAAAAATGTGATGTGTCCACGTTGTGTTTTGGGGCGTTTCCTGTCACGGGCGCTAGGCCTACCCACACAAGTGAGGTATAATTTTTATCGGGAGACTTAGGGGAACGCTGGGTGGAAGGAAATTTGTGGCTCCTCTCAGATTCCAGAACTTTCTGTCACCGAAATGTGAGGAAAAGGTGTTTCTTTAGCCAAATTTTCAGGTTTGCCAAGGATTCTGGGTAACAGAACCTGGTCAGAGCCCCACAAGTCACCCCATCTTGGATTCCCCTAGGTTTCTAGCTTTCAAAAATAAACAAGTTTGGTAGGTTGCCCTAGGTGCCGGCTGAGCTAGAGGCCAAAATCTACAGGTAGGCACTTTGCAAAAAACACCTCTGTTTTCTTTCAAAAAATGTGATGTGTCCACGTTGTGTTTTGGGGCGTTTCCTGTCACGGGCGCTAGGCCTACCACACAAGTGAGGTATCATTTTTATCGGGAGACTTGGGGGAATGCTGGGTGGAAGGAAATTTGTGCTTCCTCTCAGATTCCAGAACTTTCTGTTACCGAAATGTGAGGAAAACGTGTTTTTTAGCAAAATTTTGAGGTTTGCAAAGGATTCTGGGTAACAGAACCTGGTCAGAGCCCCAAAAGTCCCCGCATCTTGGATTCCCCTAGGTCTCTAGTTTTCAAAAATGCAAAGGTTTGGTAGGTTTCCCTAGGTGCCGGCTGAGCTAGAGGCCAAAATCTACAGGTAGGCACTTTGCAAAAAACACCTCTGTTTTCTTTAAAAAAATGTGATGTATCCACGTTGCGTTTTGGGGTGTTTCCTGTCACGGGAGCTAGGCCTACCCACACAAGTGAGGTATCATTTTTATCGGGAGACTTGGGGGAATGCTGGGTGGAAGGAAATTTCTGGCTCCTCTCAGATTCCAGAACTTTCTGTCACCGAAATGTGAGGAAAACATGTTTGTTTAGCCAACTTTTGAGGTTTGCAAAGGATTCTGGGTATCAGAACCTGGTCAGAGCCCCACAAGTCACCCATCTTGGATTCCCCTAGGTCTCTAGTTTTCAAAAATGCACAGGTTTGGTAGGTTTCCCTAGGTGCCGGCTGAGCTAGAGGCTAAAATCTACAGGTAGGCACTTTGCAAAAAACACCTCTGTTTTCTTTAAAAAAAATTGATGTGTTCACGTTGTGTTTTGGGGCGTTTCCTGTCACGGGCGCTAGGCCTACCAACTCAAGTGAGGTATCATTTTTATCGGGAGACTTGGGGGAACGCTGGGTGGAAGGAAATTTGTGCTTCCTCTCAGATTCCAGAACTTTCTGTCACCGAAATGTGAGGAAAACTCGTTTTTTAGCCAAATTTTGAGTTTTGCAAAGGATTCTGGGTAACAGAACCTGGTCCGAGCCCCACAAGTCACCCCATCTTGGATTCCCCTAGGTCTCTAGTTTTCAAAAATGCACAGGTGTGGTAGGTTTCCCTAGGTGCCGGCTGAGCTATAGGCCAAAATCTACAGGGAGGCACTTTGCAAAAAACACCTGTTTTCTTTAAAAAAAATGTGATGTGTCCACGTTGTGTTTTGGGGCGTTTCCTGTCATTGGCGCTAGGCCTACCCACACAAGTGAGATATAATTTTTATCGGGAGACTTAGGGGAACGCTGGGTGGAAGGAAATTTGTGGCTCCTCTCAGATTCCAGAACTTTCTGTCACCGAAATGTGAGGAAAAAGTGTTTCTTTAGCCAAATTTTGAGGTTTGCAATGGATTCTGGGTAACAGAACCTGGTCAGAGCCCCACAAGTCACCCTATCTTGGATTCCCCTAGGTCTCTAGTTTTCAAAAAGGCACAGGTTTGGTAGGTTTCCCTAGGTGCCGGCTGAGCTAGAGGCCAAAATCTATAGGTAGGCACTTTGCAAAAAACATCTCTGTTTTCTTTCAAAAAATGTGATGTGTCCACGTTGTGTTTTGGGGCGTTTCCTGTCACGGGCTCTAGGCCTACCCACTCAAGTGAGGTATCATTTTTATCGGGAGACTTGGGGGAACTCTGGGTGGAAGGAAATTTGTGCTTCCTCTCAGATTCTAGAACTTTCTGTCACCGAAATGTGAGGAAAACTAGTTTTCTTAGCCAAATTTTGAGGTTTGCAAAGGATTCTGGGTAACAGAACCTGGTCAGAGCCCCACAAGTCACCCCATCTTGGATTCCCCTAGGTCTCTGGTTTTCAAAAATGCACAGGTTTGGTAGGTTTCCCTAAGAGCCGGCTGAGCTAAAGGCCAAAATCTACAGGTAGGCACTTTGCAAAAAAACACCTCTGTTTTCTTTCAAAAAATGTGATGTGTCCACGTTGTGTTTTGGGGCGTTTCCTGTCACGGGCGCTAGCCCTACCACACAAGTGAGGTATCATTGTTATCGGGAGACTTGGGGGAATGCTGGGTGGAAGGAAACTTGTGGCTCCTCTCAGATTCCAGAACTTTCTGTTACCGAAATGTGAGGAAAACGTGTTTTAAGCCAAATTTTGAGGTTTGCAAAGGATTCTGGGTAACAGAACATGGTCAGAGCCCCACAAGTTACCCCATCTTGGATTCCCCTAGGTCTCTAGTTTTAATAAATGCTCAGGTGTGGTAGGTTTCCCTAGGTGCTGGCTGAGCTAGAGGCCAAAATCTACAGGTAGGCACTTTGGAAAAACACCTCTGTTTTCTTTAAAAAAAATGTGATGTGTCCACGTTGTGTTCTGGGGCATTACCTGTCACGGGCGCTAGGCCTACCCACACAAGTGAGGTATCATTTTTATCGGGAGACTTAAGGGAACGCTGGGTGGAAGGAAATTTCTTGCTCCTCTCAGCTTCCAGAACTTTCTGACACCGAATGTGAGGAAAACGTGTTTTTTTGGCCAAATTTTGAGGTTTGCAAAGGATTCTGGGTAACAGAACCAGGTCAGAGCCCCACAAGTCACCCCATCTTGGATTGCCCTAGGTGTCTAGTTTTCAAAAATGCACAGGTGTGGTAGGTTTCCCTAGGTGCCGGCTGAGCTAGAGGCCAAACTCTACAGGTAGGCACTTTGCAAAAAACACCTCTGTTTTCTTTAAAAAAAATGTGATGTGTCCACGTTGTGTTTTGGGGCATTTCCTGTCACGGGCGCTAGGCCTACCCACACAAGTGAGGTATAATTTTTATCGGGAGACTTAGGGGAACGCTGGGTGGAAGGAAATTTGTGGCTCCTCTCAGATTCCAGAACTTTCTGTCACCGAAATGTGAGGAAAAGGTGTTTCTTTAGCCAAATTTTCAGGTTTGCCAAGGATTCTGGGTAACAGAACCTGGTCAGAGCCCCACAAGTCACCCCATCTTGGATTCCCCTAGGTTTCTAGTTTTCAAAAATAAACAGGTTTGGTAGGTTGCCCTAGGTGCCGGCTGAGCTAGAGGCCAAAATCTACAGGTAGGCACTTTGCAAAAAACACCTCTGTTTTCTTTCAAAAAATGTGATGTGTCCACGTTGTGTTTTGGGGCGTTTTCTGTCACGGGCGCTAGGCCTACCACACAAGTGAGGTATCATTTTTATCGGGAGACTTGGGGGAATGCTGGGTGGAAGGAAATTTTTGCTTCCTCTCAGATTCCAGAACTTTCTGTCACCGAAATGTGAGGAAAACATGTTTGTTTAGCCAACTTTTGAGGTTTGCAAAGGATTCTGGGTATCAGAACCTGGTCAGAGCCCCACAAGTCACCCTATCTTGGATTCCCCTAGGTCTCTAGTTTTCAAAAATGCGCAGGTTTGGTAGGTTTCCCTAGGTGCCGGCTGAGCTAGAGGCCAAAATCTATAGGTAGGCACTTTGCAAAAAACATCTCTGTTTTCTTTAAAAAAATGTGATGTGTCCACGTTGTGTTTTGGGGCGTTTCCTGTCACGGGCGCTAGGCCTACCCACTCAAGTGAGGTATCATTTTTATCGGGAGACTTGGGGGAACTCTGGGTGGAAGGAAATTTGTGCTTCCTCTCAGATTCTAGAACTTTCTGTCACCGAAATGTGAGGAAAACTAGTTTTCTTAGCCAAGTTTTGAGGTTTGCAAAGGATTCTGGGTAACAGAACCTGGTCAGAGCCCCACAAGTCACCCATCTTGGATTCCCCTAGGTCTCTAGTTTTAAAAAATGCACAGGTTTGGTAGGTTTCCCTAGGTGCCGGCTGAGCTAGAGGCCAAAATCTACAGGTATATACTTTGCAAAAAACACCTCTGTTTTCTTTAAAAAAAATGTGATGTGTCCACGTTGTGTTTTGGGGCGTTTCCTGTCACGGGCGCTAGGCCTACCAACACAAGTGAGGTATAATGTTTATCGGGAGACTTAGGGGAACGCTGGATGGAAGAAAATTTGTGGCTCCTCTCAGATTCCAGAACTTTCTGTCACCGAAATGTGAGGAAAAAGTGTTTCTTTAGCCAAATTTTGATGTTTGCAAAGGATTCTGGGTAACAGAACCTGGTCAGAGCCCCACAAGTCACCCATCTTGGATTCCCCTAGGTCTCTAGTTTTAAAAAATGCACAGGTTTGGTAGGTTTCCCTAGGTGCCGGCTGAGCTAGAGGACAAAATCTACAGGTAGGCACTTTGCAAAAAACACCTCTGTTTTCTTCAAAAAAATGTGATGTGTCCACGTTGCGTTTTGGGGCGTTTCCTGTCACGGGAGCTAGGCCTACCCACACAAGTGAGGTATCATGTTTATCAGGAGACTTGGGGGACTGCTGGGTGGAAGTAAATTTGTGGCTCCTCTCAGATTCCAGAACTTTCTGTCACCGAAATGTGAGGAAAACGTGTTTTTTTAGCCAAATTTTGAGGTTTGCAAAGGATTCTGCGTAACAGAACCTGGTCAGAGCCCCACAAGTCACCCCATCTTGGATTCCCCTAGGTCTCTAGTTTTCAAAAATGCACAGGTTTGGTAGGTTTCCCTAGGTGCCGGCTGAGCTAGAGGCCAAAATCTTCAGGTAGGCACTTTGCAAAAAACACCTCTGTTTTCTTTTAAAAAAATTGATGTGTCCACGTTGTGTTTTGGGGCGTTTCCTGTCACGGGCGCTAGGCCTACCCACTCAAGTGAGGTATCATTTTTATCCGAGAGTTGGGGGAACGCCGGGTGGAAGGAAATTTGTGGCTCCTCTCAGATTCCAGATCTTTCTGTCACGGAAATTTGAGGAAATGTGTTTTTTTAGCCAAATTTTGAGGTTTGCAAAGGATTCTGGGTAACATAACCTGGTCAGAGCCCCACAAGTCACCCCATCGTGTGTTCCCCTAGGTCTCTAGTTTTCAAAAATGGACAGGTTAGGTAGGTTTCCCTAGGTGCCTGCTGAGCTAGATGCCAAAATCTACAGGTAGGCACTTTGTAAAAAAACACCTCTGTTTTCTTTAAAAAAATGTAATGTGTCCACGTTGAGTTTTGGGGCGTTTCCTGTCACGGGCGCTAGGCCTACCACACAAGTGAGGTATCATTTTTATCGGGAGACTTGGGGGAACTCTGGGTGGAAGGAAATTTGTGGCTCCTCTCAGATTCCATAACTTTCTGTTACCGAAATGTGAGGAAAATGTGTTTTTTAGCCAAATTTTGAGGTTTGCAAAGGATTCTGGGTAACAGAACCTGGTCAGAGCCCCAAAAGTCCCCCCATCTTGGATTCCCCTAGGTCTCTAGTTTTAAAAAATGCAAAGGTTTGGTAGGTTGCCCTTGGTGCCGGCTGAGCTAGAGGCCAAAATCTACAGGTAGGCACTTTGCAAAAAACACCTCTGTTTTCTTTAAAAAAATGTGATGTGTCCACGTTGTGTTTTGGGGCGTTTCCTGTCGCGGGCCCTAGCCCTACCCACACAAGTGAGGTATCATGTTTATCAGGAGACTTGGGGGACTGCTGGGTGGAAGGAAATTTGTGGCTCCTCTCAGATTCCAGAACTTTCTGTCACCGAAATGTGAGGAAAACAGGTTTTTTTAGCCAAATTTTGAGGTTTGCAAAGGGTTCTGGGTAACAGAACCTGGTCAGAGCCCCACAAGTCACCCATCTTGGATTCCCCTAGGTCTCTAGTTTTAAAAAATGCACAGGTTTGGTAGGTTTCCCTAGGTGCCGGCTGAGCTAGAGGCCAAAATCTCCAGGTAGGCACTTTGCAAAAAACACCTCTGTTTTCTTAAAAAAAATGTGATGTGTCCACGTTGTGTTTTGGGGCGTTTCCTGTCACGGGCGCTAGGCCTACCCACACAAGTGAGGTATCATTTTTATCGGGAGACTTGGGGGAACGCTGGGTGGAAGGACATTTTTGGCTCCTCCCAGATTCCAGAACTTTCTGTCACCGAAATGTGAGGAAAACGTGTTTGTTTGGCCAAGTTTTGAGGTTTGCAAAGGATTCTGGGTAACAGAACCTGGTCAGAGCCCCACAAGTCACCCATCTTGGATTCCCCTAGGTCTCTAGTTTTCAAAAATGCACAGGTTTGGTAGGTTTCCCTAGGTGCTGGCTGAGCTAGAGGCCAAAATCTTCAGGTAGGCACTTTGCAAAAAACACCTCTGTTTTCTTTAAAAAAATGTGATGTGTCCACGTTGTGTTTTGGGGCGTTTCCTGTCACGGGCGCTAGGCCTACCCACTCAAGTGAGGTATCATTTTTATCGGGAGACTTGGGGGAACGCTGGGTGTAAGAAAATTTGTGCTTCCTCTCAGATTCTAGAACTTTCTGTCACCGAAATGTGAGGAAAACTAGTTTTTTTAGCCAAATTTTGAGGTTTGCAAAGGATTCTGGGTAACAGAACCTGGTCAGAGCACCACAAGTCACCCCATCTTGGATTCCCCTAGGTCTCTAGTTTTCAAAAATAAACAGGTTTGGTAGTTTGCCCTAGGTGCCGGCTGAGCTAGAGGCCAAAATCTACAGGTAGGCACTTTGCAAAAAACACCTCTGTTTTCTTTCAAAAAATGTGATGCGTCCACGTTGTGTTTTGGGGCGTTTCCTGTCGCGGGCCCTAGGCCTACCCACACAAGTGAGGTATCATGTTTATCAGGAGACTTGGGGGACTGCTGGGTGGAAGGAAATTTGTGGCTCCTCTCAGATTCCAGAACTTTCTGTCACCGAAATGTGAGGAAAACGTGTTTTTTTAGCCAAATTTTGAGGTTTGAAAAGGATTCTGGGTAACAGAACCTGGTCAGAGCCCCACAAGTCACCCCATCTTGGATTCCCCTAGGTCTCTAGTTTTCAAAAATGCACAGGTTTGGTAGGTTTCCCTAGGTGCCTGCTGAGCTAGATGCCAAAATCTACAGGTAGGCACTTTGCAAAAAAACACCTCTGTTTTCTTTAAAAAAATGTGAATTGTCCACGTTGTGTTTTGGGGCGTTTCCTGTCACAGGCGCTAGGCCTACCACACAAGTGAGGTATCATTTTTATCGGGAGACTTGGGGGAATGCTGGGTGGAAGGAAATTTGTGGCTCCTCTCAGATTCCAGAACTTTCTGTTACCGAAATGTGAGGAAAACGTGTTTTTTAGCCAAATTTTGAGGTTTGCAAAGGATTCTGGGTAACAGAACCTGGTCAGAGCCCCAAAAGTCCCCCCATCTTGGATTCCCCTAGGTCTCTAGTTTTCAAAAATGCAAAGGTTTGTTAGGTTGCCCTTGGTGCCGGCTGAGCTAGAGGCCAAAATCTACAGGTAGGCACTTTGCAAAAAACACCTCTGTTTTCTTTAAAAAAATGTGATGTGTCCACGTTGTGTTTTGGGGCGTTTCCTGTCGCGGGCCCTAGGCCTACCCACACAAGTGAGGTATCATGTTTATCAGGAGACTTGGGGGACTGCTGGGTGGAAGGAAATGTGTGGCTCCTCTCAGATTCCAGAACTTTCTGCCACCGAAATGTGAGGAAAACGTGTTTTTTTAGCCAAATTTTGAGGTTTGCAAAGGATTCTGGGTAACAGAACCTGGTCAGAGCCCCACAAGTCACCCCATCTTGGATTCCCCTAGGTCTCTAGTTTTCAAAAATGCACAGGTTAGGTAGGTTTCCCTAGGTGCCTGCTGAGCTAGATGCCAAAATCTACAGGTAGGCACTTTGCAAAAAAACACCTCTGTTTTCTTTCAAAAAATGTGAATTGTCCACGTTGTGTTTTGGGGTGTTTCCTGTCACGGGCGCTAGGCCTACCACACAAGTGAGGTATCATTTTTATCGGGAGACTTGGGGGAATGCTGGGTGGAAGGAAATTTGTGGCTTCTCTCAGATTCCAGAACTTTCTGTTACCGAAATGTGAGGAAAACGTGTTTTTTAGCCAAATTTTGAGGTTTGCAAAGGATTCTGGGTAACAGAACCTTGTCAGAGACCCAAAAGTCCCCCTATCTTGGATTCCCCTAGGTCTCTAGTTTTCAAAAATGCAAAGGTTTGGTAGGTTTCCCTAGGTGCCGGCTGAGCTAGAGGCCAAAATCTACAGGTAGGCACTTTGCAAAAAACACCTCTGTTTTCTTTAAAAAAATGTGATGTATCCACGTTGCGTTTTGGGGCGTTTCCTGTCACGGGAGCTAGGCCTACCCACACAAGTGAGGTATCATTTTTATCGGGAGACTTGGGGGAACGCTGGGTGGAAGGAAATTTTTGGCTCCTCCCAGATTCCAGAACTTTCTGTCACCGAAATGTGAGGAAAACGTGTTTGTTTAGCCAAGTTTTGAGGTTTGCAAAGGATTCTGGGTAACAGAACCTGGTCAGAGCCCCACAAGTCACCCATCTTGGATTCCCCTAGGTCTCTAGTTTTCAAAAATGCACAGGTTTGGTAGGTTTCCCTAGGTGCCGGCTGAGCTAGAGGCCAAAATCTACAGGTAGGCACTTTGCAAAAAACACCTCTGTTTTCTTTAAAAAAATGTGATGTGTCCACGTTGTGTTTTGGGGCGTTTCCTGTCACGGGCCCTAGGCCTACCCACACAAGTGAGGTATCATGTTTATCAGGAGACTTGGGGGACTGCTGGGTGGAAGGAAATTTGTGGCTCCTCTCAGATTCCAGAACTTTCTGTCACCGAAATGTGAGGAAAACGTGTTTTTTTAGCCAAATTTTGAGGTTTGCAAGGGATTCTGGGTAAAAGAAACTGGTCAGAGCCCCACAAGTCACCCCATCTTGGATTCCCCTAGGTCTCTAGTTTAAAAAAATGCTCAGGTGTGGTAGGTTTCCCTAGGTGGCGGCTGAGCTAGAGGCCAAAATCTACAGGTACGCATTTTGCAAAAAACACCTCTGTTTTCTTTAAAAAAATTGTGATGTGTCCACGTTGTGTTTTGGGGCGTTTCCTGTCACGTGCCCTAGGCCTACCCTCGCAAGTGAGGTATCATTTTTATTGGGAGACTTGGGGGAACGCTGGGTGGAAGGCAATTTGTGCCTCCTCTCAGATTCCAGAACTTTCTGTCACAGAAATGTGAGGAAAACGTGTTTTTTTAGCCAAATTTTAAGGTTTGCAAAGGATTCTGGGTAACAGAACCTGGTCAGAGCCCCACAAGTCACCCCATCTTGGATTCCCCTAGGTCTCTAGTTTTCAAAAATGCACAGGTGTGGTAGGTTTCCCTAGGTGCCGGCTGAAGTAGAGGCCAAAATCTACAGGTAGGCACTTTGCAAAAAACACCTCTGTTTTCTTTAAAAAATTGTGATGTGTCCACGTTGTGTTTTGGGGCGTTTCCTGTCACGGGCGCTAGGCCTACCCACACAAGTGAGGTATCATTTTTATCGGGAGACTTGGGGGAATGCTGGGTGGAAAGAAATTTGTGGCTCCTCTCAGATTCCAGAACTTTCTGTCACCGAAATGTGAGGAAAAAGTGTTTTTTTAGCCAAATTTTGAGGTTTGCAAAGGATTCTGGGTAACAGAACCTGGTCAGAGCCCCACAAGTCACCCCATCTTGGATTCCCCTAGGTCTCTAGTTTTAAAAAATGCACAGGTTTGGTAGGTTTCCCTAGGTGCCGGCTGAGCTAGAGGACAAAATCTACAGGTAGGCAATTTGCAAAAAACACCCCTGTTTTCTTTAAAAAAATGTGATGTGTCCACGTTGTGTTTTGGGGCGTTTCCTGTCACGGGCCCTAGGCCTACCCTCGCAAGTGAGGTATAATTTTTATCGGGAGACTTGGGGGAACGCTGGGTGGAAGGCAATTTGTGCTTCCTCTCAGATTCCAGAACTTTCTGTCACCGAAATATGAGGAAAACTAGTTTTTTTAGCCAAATTTTGAGGTTTGCAAAGGAGTCTGGGTAACAGAACCTGGTCAGAGCCCCACAAGTCACCCCATCTTGGATTCCCCTAGGTCTCTAGTTTAAAAAAGTGCTCAGGTGTGGTAGGTTTCCCTAGGTGGCGGCTGAGCTAGAGGACAAAATCTACAGGTAGGCAATTTGCAAAAAACACCCCTGTTTTCTTTAAAAAAATGTGATGTGTCCACGTTGTGTTTTGGGGCGTTTCCTGTCACGGGCCCTAGGCCTACCCTCGCAAGTGAAGTATCATATTTATCGGGAGACTTGGGGGAACGCTGGGTGGAAGGCAATTTGTGCTTCCTCTCAGATTCCAGAGCTTTCTGTCACCGAAATATGAGGAAAACTAGTTTTTTTAGCCAAATTTTGAGGTTTGCAAAGGAGTCTGGGTAACAGAACCTGGTCAGAGCCCCACAAGTCACCCCATCTTGGATTCCCCTAGGTCTCTAGTTTTAAAAAATGCACAGGTTTGGTAGGTTTCCCTAGGTGCCGGCTGAGCTAGAGGCCAAAATCTACAGGTAGGCACTTTGCAAAAAACACCTCTGTTTTCTTTAAAAAAAATGTGATGTGTCCACGTTGTGTTTTGGGGCGTTTCCTGTCACGGGCGCTAGGCCTACCCACACAAGTGAGGTATCATTTTTATCAGGAGACTTGGGGGAACGCTGGGTGGAAATAAATGTGTGGCTCCTCTCAGATTCCAGAACTTTCTGTCACCAAAATATGAGGAAAACTTGTTTTTTTAGCCACATTTTGAGGTTTGCAAAGGATTCTGGGTAACAGAACCTGGTCAGAGCCCCACAAGTCAACCCATCGTGGATTCCCCTCGTTGTCTAGTTTTCAAAAATGCACAGGTTAGGTAGGTTTCCCTAGGTGCTGGCTGAGCTAGAGGCCAAAATCTACAGGTTGGCACTTTGCAAAAAACACGTCTGTTTTCTTTAAAAAAATGTGATGTGTCCACGTTGTGTTTTGGGGCGTTTCCTGTCACGGGCGCTAGGCCTACCACACAAGTGAGGCATAATTTTTATCGGGAGACTTGGGGGAATGCGGGGTGGAAGGAAATTTGTGGCTCCTCTCAGATTCCAGAACTTTCTGTTACCGAAATGTAAGGAAAACGTGTTTTTTTAAGCCAAATTTTGAGGTTTGCAAAGGATTCTGGGTAACAGAACCTGGTCAGAGCCCCACAAGTCACCCCATCTTGGATTCCCCTAGGTATCTAGTTTTAAAAAATGCTCAGGTGTGGTAGGTTTCCCTAGGTGGCGGCTGAGCTAGAGGCCAAAATCTACAGGTACGCACTTTGCAAAAAACACCTCTGTTTTCTTTAAAAAAAATGTGATGTGTCCACGTTGTGTTTTGGGGCGTTTCCTGTCACGGGCGCTAAGCCTATCCACACAAGTGAGGTATCATTTTTATCAGGAGACTTGGGGGAACGCTATGTGGAAATAAATGTGTGGCTCCTCTCAGATTCCAGAACTTTCTGTCACCGAAATGTGAGGAAAACCTGTTTTTTTAGCCAAATTTTGAGGTTTGCAAAGGATTCTGGGTAACAGAACCTGGTCAGATCCCCACAAGTCACTCCATCTTGGATTCCCCTAGGTCTCTAGTTTTAAAAAATGCACAGGTTTGGTAGGTTTCCCTAGGTGCCGGCTGAGCTAGAGGACAAAATCTACAGGTAGGCACTTTGCAAAAAACACCCCTGTTTTCTTTAAAAAAATGTGATGTGTCCACGTTGTGTTTTGGGGCGTTTCCTGTCACGGGCCCTAGGCCTACCCTCGCAAGTGAGGTATCATTTTTATCGGGTGACTTGGGGGAACGCTGGGTGGAAGGCAATTTGTGCTTCCTCTCAGATTCCAGAACTTTCTGTCACCGAAATATGAGGAAAACTAGTTTTTTTAGCCAAATTTTGAGGTTTGTAAAGGAGTCTGGGTAACAGAACCTGGTCAGAGCCCCACAAGTCACCCCATCTTGGATTCCCCTAGGTCTCTAGTTTTAAAAAATGCTCAGGTGTGGTAGGTTTCCCTAGGTGGCGGCTGAGCTAGAGGCCAAAATCTACAGGTACGCACTTTGCAAAAAACACCTCTGTTTTCTTTAAAAAAAATGTGATGTGTCCACGTTGTGTTTTGGGGCGTTTCCTGTCACGGGCGCTAGGCCTACCCACACAAGTGAGGTATCATTTTTATCAGGAGACTTGGGGGAACGCTGGGTGGAAATAAATGTGTGGCTCCTCTCAGATTCCAGAACTTTCTGTCACCGAAATGTGAGGAAAACGTGTTTTTTTAGCCAAATTTTGAGGTTTGCAAAGGATTCTGGGTAACAGAACCTTGTCAGAGCCCCACAAGTCACCCCATCTTGGATTCCCCTAGGTCTCTAGTTTTAAAAAATGCACAGGTTTGGTAGGTTTCCCTAGGTGCCGGCTGAGCTAGAGGACAAAATCTACAGGTAGGCACTTTGCAAAAAACACCCCTGTTTTCTTTCAAAAAATGTGATGTGTCCACGTTGTGTTTTGGGGCGTTTCCTGTCACGGGCCCTAGGCCTACCCTCAAAAGTGAGGTATCATTTTTATCGGGAGACTTGGGGGAACGCTGGGTGGAAGGCAATTTGTGCTTCCTCTCAGATTCCAGTACTTTCTGTCACCGAAATATGAGGAAAACTAGTTTTTTTAGCCAAATTTTGAGGTTTGCAAAGGAGTCTGGGTAACAGAACCTGGTCAGAGCCCCACAAGTCACCCCATCTTGGATTCCCCTAGGTCTCTAGTCTTCAAAAATGCACAGGTTTGGTAGGTTTCCCTAGGTGCCGTCTGAGCTAGAGGCCAAAATCTACAGGTAGGCACTTTGCAAAAAACACCTCTGTTTTCTTTCAAAAAATGTGATGTGTCCACGTTGTGTTTTGGGGTGTTTCCTGTCAGGGGCGCTAGGCCTACCCACACAAGTGAGGTATCATTTTTATCGGGAGACTTGGGGGAATGCTGGGTGGAAAGAAATTTGTGGCTCCTCTCAAATTCCAGAACTTTCTGTCACCGAAATGTGAGGAAAACATGTTTTTTTAGCCAAATTTTGAGGTTTGCGAAGGATTCTGGGTAACAGAACCTGGTCAGAGCCCCACAAGTCACCCCATCTTGGATTCCCCTAGGTCTCTAGTTTGAAAAATGCACAGGTTTGGTATGTTTCCCTAGGTGCCGGCTGAGCTAGAGGACAAAATCTACAGGTAGGCATTTTGCAAAAAACACCCCTGTTTTCTTTCAAAAAATGTGATGTGTACACGTTGTGTTTTGGGACGTTTCCTGTCACGGGCCCTAGGCCTACCCTCGCAAGTGAGGTATAATTTTTATCGGGAGACTTGGGGGAACGCTGGGTGGAATGCAATTTGTGCTTCCTCTCAGATTCCAGAACTTTATGTCACCGAAATATGAGGAAAACTAGTTTTTTTAGCCAAATTTTGAGGTTTGCAAAGGAGTCTGGGTAACAGAACCTGGTCAGAGCCCCACAACTCACCCCATCTTGGATTCCTCTAGGTCTCTAGTTTTCAAAAATGCACAGGTTTGGTAGGTTTCCCTAGGTGCCGGCTGAGCTAGAGGCCAAAATCTACAGGTAGGCACTTTGCAAAAAACACCTCTGTTTTCTTTAAATAAAATGTGATGTGTCCACGTTGTGTTTTGGGGCGTTTCCTGTCACGGGCGCTAGGCCTACACACACAAGTGAGGTATCATTTTTATCGGGAGACTTAGGGGAACGCTGGGTGGAAGGAAATTTGTGGCTCCTCTCGGATTCCAGAACTTTCTGTCACCGAAATGTGAGGAAAACGTGTTTTTTTAAGCCAAATTTTGAGGTTTGCAAAGGATTCTGGGTAACAGAACCTGGTCAGAGCCCCACAAGTCACCCCATCTTGGATTCCCCTAGGTCTCTAGTTTAAAAAAATGCTCAGGTGTGGTAGGTTTCCCTAGGTGGCGGCTGAGCTAGAGGCCAAAATCTACAGGTACGCACTTTGCAAAAAACACCTCTGTTTTCTTTATAAAAATTGTGATGTGTCCACGTTGTGTTTTGGGGCGTTTCCTGTCACGGGCGCTAGGCCTACCCACACAAGTGAGGTATCATTTTTATCGGGAGACTTAGGGGAACGCTGGGTGGAAGGAAATTTGTGGCTCCTCTCAGATTTCAGAACTTTCTGTCACCGAAATGTGAAAAAATAGTGTTTCTTTAGCCAAATTTTGAGGTTTGCAAAGGATTCTGGGTAACAGAACCTGGTCAGAGCCCCACAAGTCACCCCATCTTGGATTCCCCTAGGTCTCTAGTTTTCAAAAATGCACAAGTGTGGTAGGTTTCCCTAGGTGCCGGCTGAGCTAGAGGCCAAAATCTACAGGTAGGCACTTTGCAAAAAACACCTCTGTTTTCTTTCAAAAAATGTGATGGGTCCACGTTGTGTTTTGGGGTGTTTCCTGTCAGGGGCGCTAGGCCTACCCACACAAGTGAGGTATCATTTTTATCGGGAGACTTGGGGGAATGCTGGGTGGAAGGAAATTTGTGGCTCCTCTCGGATTCCAGAACTTTCTGTCACCGAAATGTGAGGAAAACGTGTTTTTTTAAGCCAAATTTTGAGGTTTGCAAAGGATTCTGGGTAACAGAACCTGGTCAGAGCCCCACAAGTCACCCCATCTTGGATTCCCCTAGGTCTCTAGTTTAAAAAACTGCTCAGGTGTGGTAGGTTTCCCTAGTTGGCGGCTGAGCTAGAGGCCAAAATCTACAGGTACGCATTTTGCAAAAAACACCTCTGTTTTCTTTAAAAAAATTGTGATGTGTCCACGTTGTGTTTTGGGGCGTTTCCTGTCACGGGCGCTAGGCCTACCCACACAAGTGAGGTATCATTTTTATCGGGAGACTTAGGGGAACGCTGGGTGGAAGGAAATTTGTGGCTTCTCTCAGATTCCAGAACTTTCTGTTACCGAAATGTGAGGAAAACGTGTTTTTTAGCCAAATTTTGAGGTTTGCAAAGGATTCTGGGTAACAGAACCTTGTCAGAGACCCAAAAGTCCCCCTATCTTGGATTCCCCTAGGTCTCTAGTTTTCAAAAATGCAAAGGTTTGGTAGGTTTCCCTAGGTGCCGGCTGAGCTAGAGGCCAAAATCTACAGGTAGGCACTTTGCAAAAAACACCTCTGTTTTCTTTAAAAAAATGTGATGTATCCACGTTGCGTTTTGGGGCGTTTCCTGTCACGGGAGCTAGGCCTACCCACACAAGTGAGGTATCATTTTTATCGGGAGACTTGGGGGAACGCTGGGTGGAAGGAAATTTTTGGCTCCTCCCAGATTCCAGAACTTTCTGTCACCGAAATGTGAGGAAAACGTGTTTGTTTAGCCAAGTTTTGAGGTTTGCAAAGGATTCTGGGTAACAGAACCTGGTCAGAGCCCCACAAGTCACCCATCTTGGATTCCCCTAGGTCTCTAGTTTTCAAAAATGCACAGGTTTGGTAGGTTTCCCTAGGTGCCGGCTGAGCTAGAGGCCAAAATCTACAGGTAGGCACTTTGCAAAAAACACCTCTGTTTTCTTTAAAAAAATGTGATGTGTCCACGTTGTGTTTTGGGGCGTTTCCTGTCACGGGCCCTAGGCCTACCCACACAAGTGAGGTATCATGTTTATCAGGAGACTTGGGGGACTGCTGGGTGGAAGGAAATTTGTGGCTCCTCTCAGATTCCAGAACTTTCTGTCACCGAAATGTGAGGAAAACGTGTTTTTTTAGCCAAATTTTGAGGTTTGCAAGGGATTCTGGGTAAAAGAACCTGGTCAGAGCCCCACAAGTCACCCCATCTTGGATTCCCCTAGGTCTCTAGTTTAAAAAAATGCTCAGGTGTGGTAGGTTTCCCTAGGTGGCGGCTGAGCTAGAGGCCAAAATCTACAGGTACGCATTTTGCAAAAAACACCTCTGTTTTCTTTAAAAAAATTGTGATGTGTCCACGTTGTGTTTTGGGGCGTTTCCTGTCACGTGCCCTAGGCCTACCCTCGCAAGTGAGGTATCATTTTTATTGGGAGACTTGGGGGAACGCTGGGTGGAAGGCAATTTGTGCCTCCTCTCAGATTCCAGAACTTTCTGTCACAGAAATGTGAGGAAAACGTGTTTTTTTAGCCAAATTTTAAGGTTTGCAAAGGATTCTGGGTAACAGAACCTGGTCAGAGCCCCACAAGTCACCCCATCTTGGATTCCCCTAGGTCTCTAGTTTTCAAAAATGCACAGGTGTGGTAGGTTTCCCTAGGTGCCGGCTGAAGTAGAGGCCAAAATCTACAGGTAGGCACTTTGCAAAAAACACCTCTGTTTTCTTTAAAAAATTGTGATGTGTCCACGTTGTGTTTTGGGGCGTTTCCTGTCACGGGCGCTAGGCCTACCCACACAAGTGAGGTATCATTTTTATCGGGAGACTTGGGGGAATGCTGGGTGGAAAGAAATTTGTGGCTCCTCTCAGATTCCAGAACTTTCTGTCACCGAAATGTGAGGAAAAAGTGTTTTTTTAGCCAAATTTTGAGGTTTGCAAAGGATTCTGGGTAACAGAACCTGGTCAGAGCCCCACAAGTCACCCCATCTTGGATTCCCCTAGGTCTCTAGTTTTAAAAAATGCACAGGTTTGGTAGGTTTCCCTAGGTGCCGGCTGAGCTAGAGGACAAAATCTACAGGTAGGCAATTTGCAAAAAACACCCCTGTTTTCTTTAAAAAAATGTGATGTGTCCACGTTGTGTTTTGGGGCGTTTCCTGTCACGGGCCCTAGGCCTACCCTCGCAAGTGAGGTATAATTTTTATCGGGAGACTTGGGGGAACGCTGGGTGGAAGGCAATTTGTGCTTCCTCTCAGATTCCAGAACTTTCTGTCACCGAAATATGAGGAAAACTAGTTTTTTTAGCCAAATTTTGAGGTTTGCAAAGGAGTCTGGGTAACAGAACCTGGTCAGAGCCCCACAAGTCACCCCATCTTGGATTCCCCTAGGTCTCTAGTTTAAAAAAGTGCTCAGGTGTGGTAGGTTTCCCTAGGTGGCGGCTGAGCTAGAGGACAAAATCTACAGGTAGGCAATTTGCAAAAAACACCCCTGTTTTCTTTAAAAAAATGTGATGTGTCCACGTTGTGTTTTGGGGCGTTTCCTGTCACGGACCCTAGGCCTACCCTCGCAAGTGAAGTATCATATTTATCGGGAGACTTGGGGGAACGCTGGGTGGAAGGCAATTTGTGCTTCCTCTCAGATTCCAGAGCTTTCTGTCACCGAAATATGAGGAAAACTAGTTTTTTTAGCCAAATTTTGAGGTTTGCAAAGGAGTCTGGGTAACAGAACCTGGTCAGAGCCCCACAAGTCACCCCATCTTGGATTCCCCTAGGTCTCTAGTTTTAAAAAATGCACAGGTTTGGTAGGTTTCCCTAGGTGCCGGCTGAGCTAGAGGCCAAAATCTACAGGTAGGCACTTTGCAAAAAACACCTCTGTTTTCTTTAAAAAAAATGTGATGTGTCCACGTTGTGTTTTGGGGCGTTTCCTGTCACGGGCGCTAGGCCTACCCACACAAGTGAGGTATCATTTTTATCAGGAGACTTGGGGGAACGCTGGGTGGAAATAAATGTGTGGCTCCTCTCAGATTCCAGAACTTTCTGTCACCAAAATATGAGGAAAACTTGTTTTTTTAGCCACATTTTGAGGTTTGCAAAGGATTCTGGGTAACAGAACCTGGTCAGAGCCCCACAAGTCAACCCATCGTGGATTCCCCTCGTTGTCTAGTTTTCAAAAATGCACAGGTTAGGTAGGTTTCCCTAGGTGCTGGCTGAGCTAGAGGCCAAAATCTACAGGTTGGCACTTTGCAAAAAACACGTCTGTTTTCTTTAAAAAAATGTGATGTGTCCACGTTGTGTTTTGGGGCGTTTCCTGTCACGGGCGCTAGGCCTACCACACAAGTGAGGCATAATTTTTATCGGGAGACTTGGGGGAATGCGGGGTGGAAGGAAATTTGTGGCTCCTCTCAGATTCCAGAACTTTCTGTTACCGAAATGTAAGGAAAACGTGTTTTTTTAAGCCAAATTTTGAGGTTTGCAAAGGATTCTGGGTAACAGAACCTGGTCAGAGCCCCACAAGTCACCCCATCTTGGATTCCCCTAGGTATCTAGTTTTAAAAAATGCTCAGGTGTGGTAGGTTTCCCTAGGTGGCGACTGAGCTAGAGGCCAAAATCTACAGGTACGCACTTTGCAAAAAACACCTCTGTTTTCTTTAAAAAAAATGTGATGTGTCCACGTTGTGTTTTGGGGCGTTTCCTGTCACGGGCGCTAAGCCTATCCACACAAGTGAGGTATCATTTTTATCAGGAGACTTGGGGGAACACTATGTGGAAATAAATGTGTGGCTCCTCTCAGATTCCAGAACTTTCTGTCACCGAAATGTGAGGAAAACCTGTTTTTTTAGCCAAATTTTGAGGTTTGCACAGGATTCTGGGTAACAGAACCTGGTCAGATCCCCACAAGTCACTCCATCTTGGATTCCCCTAGGTCTCTAGTTTTAAAAAATGCACAGGTTTGGTAGGTTTCCCTAGGTGCCGGCTGAGCTAGAGGACAAAATCTACAGGTAGGCACTTTGCAAAAAACACCCCTGTTTTCTTTAAAAAAATGTGATGTGTCCACGTTGTGTTTTGGGGCGTTTCCTGTCACGGGCCCTAGGCCTACCCTCGCAAGTGAGGTATCATTTTTATCGGGTGACTTGGGGGAACGCTGGGTGGAAGGCAATTTGTGCTTCCTCTCAGATTCCAGAACTTTCTGTCACCGAAATATGAGGAAAACTAGTTTTTTTAGCCAAATTTTGAGGTTTGTAAAGGAGTCTGGGTAACAGAACCTGGTCAGAGCCCCACAAGTCACCCCATCTTGGATTCCCCTAGGTCTCTAGTTTTAAAAAATGCTCAGGTGTGGTAGGTTTCCCTAGGTGGCGGCTGAGCTAGAGGCCAAAATCTACAGGTACGCACTTTGCAAAAAACACCTCTGTTTTCTTTAAAAAAAATGTGATGTGTCCACGTTGTGTTTTGGGGCGTTTCCTGTCACGGGCGCTAGGCCTACCCACACAAGTGAGGTATCATTTTTATCAGGAGACTTGGGGGAACGCTGGGTGGAAATAAATGTGTGGCTCCTCTCAGATTCCAGAACTTTCTGTCACCGAAATGTGAGGAAAACGTGTTTTTTTAGCCAAATTTTGAGGTTTGCAAAGGATTCTGGGTAACAGAACCTTGTCAGAGCCCCACAAGTCACCCCATCTTGGATTCCCCTAGGTCTCTAGTTTTAAAAAATGCACAGGTTTGGTAGGTTTCCCTAGGTGCCGGCTGAGCTAGAGGACAAAATCTACAGGTAGGCACTTTGCAAAAAACACCCCTGTTTTCTTTCAAAAAATGTGATGTGTCCACGTTGTGTTTTGGGGCGTTTCCTGTCACGGGCCCTAGGCCTACCCTCAAAAGTGAGGTATCATTTTTATCGGGAGACTTGGGGGAACGCTGGGTGGAAGGCAATTTGTGCTTCCTCTCAGATTCCAGTACTTTCTGTCACCGAAATATGAGGAAAACTAGTTTTTTTAGCCAAATTTTGAGGTTTGCAAAGGAGTCTGGGTAACAGAACCTGGTCAGAGCCCCACAAGTCACCCCATCTTGGATTCCCCTAGGTCTCTAGTCTTCAAAAATGCACAGGTTTGGTAGGTTTCCCTAGGTGCCGTCTGAGCTAGAGGCCAAAATCTACAGGTAGGCACTTTGCAAAAAACACCTCTGTTTTCTTTCAAAAAATGTGATGTGTCCACGTTGTGTTTTGGGGTGTTTCCTGTCAGGGGCGCTAGGCCTACCCACACAAGTGAGGTATCATTTTTATCGGGAGACTTGGGGGAATGCTGGGTGGAAAGAAATTTGTGGCTCCTCTCAAATTCCAGAACTTTCTGTCACCGAAATGTGAGGAAAACATGTTTTTTTAGCCAAATTTTGAGGTTTGCGAAGGATTCTGGGTAACAGAACCTGGTCAGAGCCCCACAAGTCACCCCATCTTGGATTCCCCTAGGTCTCTAGTTTGAAAAATGCACAGGTTTGGTATGTTTCCCTAGGTGCCGGCTGAGCTAGAGGACAAAATCTACAGGTAGGCATTTTGCAAAAAACACCCCTGTTTTCTTTCAAAAAATGTGATGTGTACACGTTGTGTTTTGGGACGTTTCCTGTCACGGGCCCTAGGCCTACCCTCGCAAGTGAGGTATAATTTTTATCGGGAGACTTGGGGGAACGCTGGGTGGAATGCAATTTGTGCTTCCTCTCAGATTCCAGAACTTTATGTCACCGAAATATGAGGAAAACTAGTTTTTTTAGCCAAATTTTGAGGTTTGCAAAGGAGTCTGGGTAACAGAACCTGGTCAGAGCCCCACAACTCACCCCATCTTGGATTCCTCTAGGTCTCTAGTTTTCAAAAATGCACAGGTTTGGTAGGTTTCCCTAGGTGCCGGCTGAGCTAGAGGCCAAAATCTACAGGTAGGCACTTTGCAAAAAACACCTCTGTTTTCTTTAAATAAAATGTGATGTGTCCACGTTGTGTTTTGGGGCGTTTCCTGTCACGGGCGCTAGGCCTACACACACAAGTGAGGTATCATTTTTATCGGGAGACTTAGGGGAACGCTGGGTGGAAGGAAATTTGTGGCTCCTCTCGGATTCCAGAACTTTCTGTCACCGAAATGTGAGGAAAACGTGTTTTTTTAAGCCAAATTTTGAGGTTTGCAAAGGATTCTGGGTAACAGAACCTGGTCAGAGCCCCACAAGTCACCCCATCTTGGATTCCCCTAGGTCTCTAGTTTAAAAAAATGCTCAGGTGTGGTAGGTTTCCCTAGGTGGCGGCTGAGCTAGAGGCCAAAATCTACAGGTACGCACTTTGCAAAAAACACCTCTGTTTTCTTTATAAAAATTGTGATGTGTCCACGTTGTGTTTTGGGGCGTTTCCTGTCACGGGCGCTAGGCCTACCCACACAAGTGAGGTATCATTTTTATCGGGAGACTTAGGGGAACGCTGGGTGGAAGGAAATTTGTGGCTCCTCTCAGATTTCAGAACTTTCTGTCACCGAAATGTGAAAAAATTGTGTTTCTTTAGCCAAATTTTGAGGTTTGCAAAGGATTCTGGGTAACAGAACCTGGTCAGAGCCCCACAAGTCACCCCATCTTGGATTCCCCTAGGTCTCTAGTTTTCAAAAATGCACAAGTGTGGTAGGTTTCCCTAGGTGCCGGCTGAGCTAGAGGCCAAAATCTACAGGTAGGCACTTTGCAAAAAACACCTCTGTTTTCTTTCAAAAAATGTGATGGGTCCACGTTGTGTTTTGGGGTGTTTCCTGTCAGGGGCGCTAGGCCTACCCACACAAGTGAGGTATCATTTTTATCGGGAGACTTGGGGGAATGCTGGGTGGAAGGAAATTTGTGGCTCCTCTCGGATTCCAGAACTTTCTGTCACCGAAATGTGAGGAAAACGTGTTTTTTTAAGCCAAATTTTGAGGTTTGCAAAGGATTCTGGGTAACAGAACCTGGTCAGAGCCCCACAAGTCACCCCATCTTGGATTCCCCTAGGTCTCTAGTTTAAAAAACTGCTCAGGTGTGGTAGGTTTCCCTAGTTGGCGGCTGAGCTAGAGGCCAAAATCTACAGGTACGCATTTTGCAAAAAACACCTCTGTTTTCTTTAAAAAAATTGTGATGTGTCCACGTTGTGTTTTGGGGCGTTTCCTGTCACGGGCGCTAGGCCTACCCACACAAGTGAGGTATCATTTTTATCGGGAGACTTAGGGGAACGCTGGGTGGAAGGAAATTTGTGGCTCCTCTCAGATTTCAGAACTTTCTGTCACCGAAATGTGAAAAAATAGTGTTTCTTTAGCCAAATTTTGAGGTTTGCAAAGGATTCTGGGTAACAGAACCTGGTCAGAGCCCCACAAGTCACCCCATCTTGGATTCCCCTCGGTCTCTAGTTTTCAAAAATGCACAGGTGTGGTAGGTTTCCCTAGGTGCCGGCTGAGCTAGAGGCCAAAATCTACAGGTAGGCACTTTGCAAAAAACACCCCTGTTTTCTTTCAAAAAATGTGATGTGTCCACGTTGTGTTTTGGGGCGTTTCCTGTCACGGGCCCTAGGCCTACCCTCGCAAGTGAGGTATCATTTTTATTGGGAGACTTGGGGGAACGCTGGGTGGAAGGCAATTTGTGCCTCCTCTCAGATTCCAGAACTTTCTGTCACCGAAATGTGAGGAAAATGTATTTTTTTAGCCAAATTTTGAGGTTTGCAAAGGATTCTGGGTAACAGAACCTGGTCAGAGCCCCACAAGTCACCCCATCTTGGATTCCCCTAGGTCTCTAGTTTTAAAAAATGCACAGGTGTGGTAGGTTTCCCTAGGTGCCGGCTGAGCTAGAGGCCAAAATCTACAGGTAGGCACTTTGCAAAAAACACCTCTGTTTTCTTTAAAAAATTGTGATGTGTCCACGTTGTGTTTTGGGGCGTTTCCTGTCACGGGCGCTAGGCCTACCCACACAAGTGAGGTATCATTTTTATCGGGAGACTTAGGGGAACGCTGGGTGGAAGGAAATTTGTGGCTCCTCTCAGATTTCAGAACTTTCTGTCACCGAAATGTGAAAAAATAGTGTTTCTTTAGCCAAATTTTGAGGTTTGCAAAGGATTCTGGGTAACAGAACCTGGTCAGAGCCCCACAAGTCACCCCATCTTGGATTCCCCTAGGTCTCTAGTTTTCAAAAATGCACAGGTGTGGTAGGTTTCCCTAGGTGCCGGCTGAGCTAGAGGCCAAAATCTACAGGTAGGCACTTTGCAAAAAACACCTCTGTTTTCTTTCAAAAAATGTGATGTGTCCACGTTGTGTTTTGGGGTGTTTCCTGTCAGGGGCGCTAGGCCTACCCACACAAGTGAGGTATCATTTTTATCGGGAGACTTGGGGGAATGCTGGGTGGAAAGAAATTTGTGGCTCCTCTCAGATTCCAGAACTTTCTGTCACCGAAATGTGAGGAAAAAGTGTTTTTTTCGCCAAATTTTGAGGTTTGCAAAGGATTCTGGGTAACAGAACCTGGTCAGAGCCCCACAAGTCACCCCATCTTGGATTCCCCTAGGTCTCTAGTTTTAAAAAATGCACAGGTTTGGTAGGTTTCCCTAGGTGCCGGCTGAGCTAGAGGACAAAATCTACAGGTAGGCACTTTGCAAAAAACACCCCTGTTTTCTTTCAAAAAATGTGATGTGTCCACGTTGTGTTTTGGGGCGTTTCCTGTCACGGGCCCTAGGCCTACCCTCGCAAGTGAGGTATCATTTTTATCGGGAGACCTGGGGGAACGCTGGGTGGAAGGCAATTTGTGCTTCCTCTCAGATTCCAGAACTTTCTGTCACCGAAATATGAGGAAAACTAGTTTTTTTAGCCAAATTTTGAGGTTTGCAAAGGAGTCTGGGTAACAGAACCTGGTCAGAGCCCCACAAGTCACCCCATCTTGGATTCCCCTAGGTCTATTTTAAAAAAGTGCTCAGGTGTGGTAGGTTTCCCTAGGTGGCGGCTGAGCTAGAGGCCAAAATCTACAGGTAGGCACTTTGCAAAAAACACCCCTGTTTTCTTTAAAAAAATGTGATGTGTCCACGTTGTGTTTTGGGTCGTTTCCTGTCACGGGCCCTAGGCCTACCCTCGCAAATGAGGTATCATATTTATCGGGAGACTTGGGGGAACGCTGGATGGAAGGCAATTTGTGCTTCCTCTCAGATTCCAGAACTTTCTGTTACCGAAATATGAGGAAAACTAGTTTTTTTAGCCAAATTTTGAGGTTTGCAAAGGAGTCTGGGTAACAGAACCTGGTCAGAGCCCCACAAGTCACCCCATCTTGGATTCCCCTAGGTCTCTAGTTTTAAAAAATGCACAGGTTTGGTAGGTTTCCCTAGGTGCCGGCTGAGCTAGAGGCCAAAATCTAAAGGTAGGCACTTTTCAAAAAACACCTCTGTTTTCTTTAAAAAAATGTGATGTGTCCACGTTGTGTTTTGGGGCGTTTCCTGTCACGGGCGCTAGGCCTATCCACACAAGTGAGGTATCATTTTTATCAGGAGACTTGGGGGAACGCTGGGTGGAAATAAATGTGTGGCTCCTCTCAGATTCCAGAACTTTCTGTCACCAAAATATGAGGAAAACGTGTTTTTTTAGCCACATTTTGAGGTTTGCAAAGGATTCTGGGTAACAGAACCTGGTCAGAGCCCCCAAGTCACCCCATCATGGATTCCCCTCGGTCTCTAGTTTTAAAAAATGCACAGGTTTGGTAGGTTTCCCTAGGTGCCGGCTGAGCTAGAGGACAAAATCTACAGGTAGGCACTTTGCAAAAAACACCCCTGTTTTCTTTAAAAAAATGTGATGTGTCCACGTTGTGTTTTGGGGCGTTTCCTGTCACGGGCCCTAGGCCTACCCTCGCAAGTGAGGTATCATTTTTATCGGGTGACTTGGGGGAACGCTGGGTGGAAGGCAATTTGTGCTTCCTCTCAGATTCCAGAACTTTCTGTCACCGAAATATGAGGAAAACTAGTTTTTTTAGCCAAATTTTGAGGTTTGCAAAGGAGTCTGGGTAACAGAACCTGGTCAGAGCCCCACAAGTCACCCCATCTTGGATTCCCCTAGGTCTCTAGTTTTAAAAAATGCACAGGTTTGGTAGGTTTCCCTAGGTGCCGGCTGAGCTAGAGGCCAAAATCTACAGGTATGCACTTTGCAAAAAACACCTCTGTTTTCTTTAAAAAAAATGTGATGTGTCCACGTTGTGTTTTGGGGCATTTCCTGTCACGGGCGCTAGGCCTACCCACACAAGTGAGGTATCATTTTTATCAGGGGACTTGGGGGAACGCTGGGTGGAAATAAATGTGTGGCTCCTCTCAGATTCCAGAACTTTCTGTCACCAAAATATGAGGAAAACTTGTTTTTTTAGCCAAATTTTGAGGTTTGCAAAGGATTCTGGGTAACAGAACCTGGTCAGAGCCCCACAAGTCACCCCATCGTGGATTCCCCTCGGTGTCTAGTTTTCAAAAATGCACAGGTTAGGTAGGTTTCCCTAGGTGCTGGCTGAGCTAGAGGCCAAAATCTACAGGTAGGCACTTTGCAAAAAACACGTCTGTTTTCTTTAAAAAAATGTGATGTGTCCACGTTGTGTTTTGGGGCGTTTCCTGTCACGGGCGCTAGGCCTACCATACAAGTGAGGCACCATTTTTATCGGGAGACTTGGGGGAATGCTGGGTGGAAGGAAATTTGTGGCTCCTCTCAGATTCCAGAACTTTCTGTTACCGAAATGTAAGGAAAACGTGTTTTTTTAAGCCAAATTTTGAGGTTTGCAAAGGATTCTGGGTAACAGAACCTGGTCAGAGCCCCACAAGTCACCCCATCTTGGATTCCCCTAGTTCTCTAGTTCTAAAAAATGCTCAGGTGTGGTAGGTTTCCCTAGGTGGCGGCTGAGCTAGAGGCCAAAATCTACAGGTACGCACTTTGCAAAAAACACCTCTGTTTTCTTTAAAAAAAATGTGATGTGTCCACGTTGTGTTTTGGGGCGTTTCCTGTCACGGGCTCTAGGCCTACCCACACAAGTGAGGTATCATTTTTATCAGGAGACTTGGGGGAACGCTGGGTGGAAATAAAAGTGTGGCTCCTCTCAGATTCCAGAACTTTCTGTCCCCGAAATGTGAGGAAAACGTGTTTTTTTAGCCAAATTTTGAGGTTTGCAAAGGATTCTGGGTAACAGAACCTGGTCAGAGCCCCACAAGTCACCCCATCTTGGATTCCCCTAGGTCTCTAGTTTTAAAAAATGCACAGGTTTGGTAGGTTTCCCTAGGTGCCGGCTGAGCTAGAGGACAAAATCTACAGGTAGACACTTTGCAAAAAACACCCCTGTTTTCTTTAAAAAAATGTGATGTGTCCACGTTGTGTTTTGGGGCGTTTCCTGTCACGGGCCCTAGGCCTACCCTCGCAAGTGAGGTATCATTTTTATCGGGAGACTTGGGGGAACGCTGGGTGGAAGGCAATTTGTGCTTCCTCTCAGATTCCAGAACTTTCTGTCACCGAAATATGAGGAAAACTATTTTTTTTAGCCAAATTTTGAGGTTTGCAAAGGAGTCTGGGTAACAGAACCTGGTCAGAGCCCCACAAGTCACCCCATCTTGGATTCCCCTAGGTCTCTAGTTTAAAAAAATGCTCAGGTGTGGTAGGTTTCCCTAGGTGACGGCTGAGCTAGAGGCCAAAATCTACAGGTAGGCACTTTGCAAAAAAGACCTCTGTTTTCTTTCAAAAAATGTGATGTGTCCACGTTGTGTTTTGGGGCGTTTCCTGTCACGGGCCCTAGGCCTACCCTCGCAAGTGAGGTATCATTTTTATCGGGAGACTTGGGGGAACGCTGGGTGGAAGGCAATTTGTGCTTCCTCTCAGATTCCAGAACTTTCTGTCACCGAAATATGAGGAAAACTAGTTTTTTTAGCCAAATTTTGAGGTTTGCAAAGGAGTCTGGGTAACAGAACCTGGTCAGAGCCCCACAAGTCACCCCATCTTGGATTCCCCTAGGTCTCTAGTTTTAAAAAATACACAGGTTTGGTAGGTTTCCCTAGGTGCCGGCTGAGCTAGAGGCCAAAATCTACTGGTAGGCACTTTGCAAAAAACACCTCTGTTTTCTTTAAAAAAAATGTGATGTGTCCACGTTGTGTTTTGGGGCGTTTCCTGTCACGGGCGCTAGGCCTACCCACACAAGTGAGGTATCATTTTTATCAGGAGACTTGGGGGAACGCTGGGTGGAAATAAATGTGTGGCTCCTCTCAGATTCCAGAACTTTCTGTCACCAAAATATGAGGAAAACTTGTTTTTTTAGCCAAATTTTGAGGTTTGCAAAGGATTCTGGGTAACAGAACCTGGTCAGAGCCCCACAAGTCACCCCATCGTGGATTCCCCTTGGTGTCTAGTTTTCAAAAATGCACAGGTTAGGTAGGTTTCCCTAGGTGCTGGCTGAGCTAGAGGCCCAAATCTACAGGTAGGCACTTTGCAAAAAACACGTCTGTTTTCTTTCAAAAAATGTGATGTGTCCACGTTGTGTTTTGGGGTGTTTCCTGTCAGGGGCGCTAGGCCTACCCACACAAGTGAGGTATCATTTTTATCGGGAGACTTGGGGGAATGCTGGGTGGAAAGAAATTTGTGGCTCGTCTCAGATTCCAGAACTTTCTGTCACCGAAATGTGAGGAAAAAGTGTTTTTTTAGCCAAATTTTGAGGTTTGCAAAGGATTCTGGGTAACAGAACCTGGTCAGAGCCCCACAAGTCACCCCATCTTGGATTCCCCTAGGTCTCTAGTTTTAAAAAATGCACAGGTTTGGTAGGTTTCCCTAGGTGACCCGGCTGAGCTAGAGGACAAAATCTACAGGTAGGCACTTTGCAAAAAACACCCCTGTTTTCTTTAAAAAAATGTGATGTGTCCACGTTGTGTTTTGGGGCGTTTCCTGTCACGGGCCCTAGGCCTACCCTCGCAAGTGAGGTATCATTTTTATTGGGAGACTTGGGGGAACGCTGGGTGGAAGGCAATTTGCGCCTCCTCTCAGATTCCAGAACTTTCTGTCACCGAAATGTGAGGAAAACGTGTTTTTTTAGCCAAATTTTGAGGTTTGCAAAGGATTCTGGGTAACAGAACCTGGTTAGAGCCCCACAAGTCACCCCATCTTGGATTCCCCTAGGTCTCTAGATTTAAAAAATGCACAGGTGTGGTAGGTTTCCCTAGGTGCCGGCTGAGCTAGAGGCCAAAATCTACAGGTAGGCACTTTGCAAAAAACACCTCTGTTTTCTTTCAAAAATTGTGATGTGTCCACGTTGTGTTTTGGGGCGTTTCCTGTCACGGGCGCTAGGCCTACCCACACAAGTGAGGTATCATTTTTATCGGGAGACTTAGGGGAACGCTGGGTGGAAGGAAATTTGTGCTTCCTTTCAGATTCCAGAACTTTCTGTCACCGAAATATGAGGAAAACTAGTTTTTTTAGCCAAATTTTGAGGTTTGCAAAGGAGTCTGGGTAACAGAACCTGGTCAGAGCCCCACAAGTCACCCCATCTTGGATATCCCTAGGTCTCTAGTTTAAAAAAGTGCTCGGGTGGGGTAGGATTCCCTAGGTGGCGGCTGAGCTAGAGGCCAAAATCTACAGGTAGGCACTTTGCAAAAAACACCCCTGTTTTCTTTCAAAAAATGTGATGTGTCCACGTTGTGTTTTGGGGCGTTTCCTGTCACGGGCCCTAGGCCTACCCTCGCAAGTGAGGTATCATATTTATCGGGAGACTTGGGGGAACGCTGGGTGGAAGGCAATTTGTGCTTCCTCTCAGATTCCAGAACTTTCTGTCACCGAAATATGAGGAAAACTAGTTTTTTTAGCCAAATTTTGAGGTTTGCAAAGGAGTCTGGGTAACAGAACCTGGTCAGAGCCCCACAAGTCACCCCTTCTTGGATTCCCCTAGGTCTCTAGTTTTCAAAAATGCACAGGTTTGGTAGGTTTCCCTAGGTGCCGGCTGAGCTAGAGGCCAAAATCTACAGGTAGGCACTTTGCAAAAAACACCTCTGTTTTCTTTAAAAAAAATGTGATGTGTCCACGTTGTGTTTTGGGGCGTTTCCTGTCACGGGCGCTAGGCCTACCCACACAAGTGAGGTATCATTTTTATCAGGAGACTTGGGGGAACGCTGGGTGGAAATAAATGTGTGACTCCTCTCAGATTCCAGAACTTTCTGTCACCAAAATATGAGGAAAACTTGTTTTTTTAGCCACATTTTGAGGTTTGCAAAGGATTCTGGGTAACAGAACCTGGTCAGAGCCCCACAAGTCACCCCATCGTGGATTCCCCTCGGTGTCTAGTTTTCAAAAATGCACAGGTTAGGTAGGTTTCCCTAGGTGCTGGCTGAGCTAGAGGCCAAAATCTACAGGTAGGCACTTTGCAAAAAACACGTCTGTTTTCTTTAAAAAAATGTGATGTGTCCACGTTGTGTTTTGGGGCGTTTCCTGTCACGGGAGCTAGGCCTACCACACAAGTGAGGCATAATTTTTATTGGGAGACTTGGGGGAATGCTGGGTGGAAGGAAATTTGTGGCTCCTCTCAGATTCCAGAACTTTCTGTTACCGAAATGTAAGGAAAACGTGTTTTTTTAAGCCAAATTTTGAGGTTTGCAAAGGATTCTGGGTAACAGAACCTGGTCAGAGCCCCACAAGTCACCCCATCTTGGATTCCCCTAGGTCTCTAGTTTAAAAAAATGCTCAGGTGTGGTAGGTTTCCCTAGGTGACGGCTGAGCTAGAGGCCAAAATCTACAGGTACGCACTTTGCAAAAAACACCTCTGTTTTCTTTAAAAAAAATGTGATGTGTCCACGTTGTGTTTTGGGGCGTTCCCTGTCACGGGCGCTAGGCCTATCCACACAAGTGAGGTATCATTTTTATCAGGAGACTTGGGGGAACGCTGGGTGGAAATAAATGTGTGGCTCCTCTCAGATTCCAGAACTTTCTGTCACCGAAATGTGAGGAAAACGTGTTTTTTTAGCCAAATTTTGAGGTTTGCAATGGATTCTGGGTAACAGAACCTGGTCAGAGCCCCACAAGTCACCCCATCTTGGATTCCCCTAGGTCTCTAGTTTTAAAAAATGCACAGGTTTGGTAGGTTTCCCTAGGTGCCGGCTTAGCTAGAGGACAAAATCTACAGGTAGGCCCTTTGCAAAAAACACCCCTGTTTTCTTTAAAAAAATGTGATGTGTCCACGTTGTGTATTGGGGCGTTTCCTGTCACGGGCCCTAGGCCTACCCTCGCAAGTGAGGTATCATTTTTATCGGGAGACTTGGGGGAACGCTGGGTGGAAGGCAATTTGTGCTTCCTCTCAGATTCCAGAACTTTCTGTCACCGAAATATGAGGAAAACTAGTTTTTTTAGCCAAATTTTGAGGTTTGCAAAGGAGTCTGGGTAACAGAACCTGGTCAGAGCCCCACAAGTCACCCCATCTTGGATTCCCCTAGGTCTCTAGTTTTAAAAAATGCTCAGGTGTGGTAGGTTTCCCTAGGTGACGGCTGAGCTAGAGGCCAAAATCTACAGGTAGGCACTTTGCAAAAAAGACCTCTGTTTTCTTTCAAAAAATGTGATGTGTCCACGTTGTGTTTTGGGGCGTTTCCTGTCACGGGCCCTAGGCCTACCCTCGCAAGTGAGGTATCATTTTTATCGGGAGACTTGGGGGAACGCTGGGTGGAAGGCAATTTGTGCTTCCTCTCAGATTCCAGAACTTTCTTTCACCGAAATATGAGGAAAACTAGTTTTTTTAGCCAAATTTTGAGGTTTGCAAAGGAGTCTGGGTAACAGAACCTGGTCAGAGCCCCACAAGTCACCCCATCTTGGATTCCCCTAGGTCTCTAGTTTTAAAAAATGCACAGGTTTGGTAGGTTTCCCTAGGTGCCGGCTGAGCTAGAGGCCAAAATCTACTGGTAGGCACTTTGCAAAAAACACCTCTGTTTTCTTTAAAAAAAATGTGATGTGTCCACGTTGTGTTTTGGGGCGTTTCCTGTCACGGGCGCTAGGCCTACCCACACAAGTGAGGTATCATTTGTATCAGGAGACTTGGGGGAACGCTGGGTGGAAATAAATGTGTGGCTCCTCTCAGATTCCAGAACTTTCTGTCACCAAAATATGAGGAAAACTTGTTTTTTTAGCCAAATTTTGAGGTTTGCAAAGGATTCTGGGTAACAGAACCTGGTCAGAGCCCCTCAAGTCACCCCATCGTGGATTCCCCTTGGTGTCTAGTTTTCAAAAATGCACAGGTTAGGTAGGTTTCCCTAGGTGCTGGCTGAGCTAGAGGCCAAAATCTACAGGTAGGCACTTTGCAAAAAACACGTCTGTTTTCTTTAAAAAAATGTGATGTGTCCACGTTGTGTTTTGGGGCGTTTCCTGTCACGGGCGCTAGGCCTACCACACAAGTGAGGCATCATTTTTATCGGGAGACTTGGGGGAATGCTGGGTGGAAGGAAATTTGTGGCTCCTCTCAGATTCCAGAACTTTCTGTTACCGAAATGTAAGGAAAACGTGTTTTTTTAAGCCAAATTTTGAGGTTTGCAAAGGATTCTGGGTAACAGAACCTGGTCAGAGCCCCACAAGTCACCCCATCTTGGATTCCCCTAGGTCTCTAGTTTTAAAAAATGCTCAGGTGTGGTAGGTTTCCCTAGGTGGCGGCTGAGCTAGAGGCCAAAATCTACAGGTACACACTTTGCAAAAAACACCTCTGTTTTCTTTAAAAAAAATTTGATGTGTCCACGTTGTGTTTTGGGGCGTTCCTGTCACGGGCGCTAGGCCTACCCACACAAGTGAGGTATCATTTTTATCAGGAGACTTGGGGGAACGCTGGGTGGAAATAAATGTGTGGCTCCTCTCAGATTCCAGAACTTTCTGTCACCGAAATGTGAGGAAAACGTGTTTTTTTAGCCAAATGTTGAGGTTTGCAAAGGATTCTGGGTAACAGAACCTGGTCAGAGCCCCACAAGTCACCCCATCTTGGATTCCCCTAGGTCTCTAGTTTTAAAAAATGCACAGGTTTAGTAGGTTTCCCTAGGTGCCGGCTGAGCTAGAGGGCAAAATCTACAGGTAGGCACTTTGCAAAAAACACCCCTGTTTTCTTTAAAAAAATGTGATGTGTCCACGTTGTGTTTTGGGGCGTTTCCTGTCACGGGCCCTAGGCCTACCCTCGCAAGTGAGGTATCATTTTTATCGGGATACTTGGGGGAACGCTGGGTGGAAGGCAATTTGTGCTTCCTCTCATATTCCAGAACTTTCTGTCACCGAAATATGAGGAAAACTAGTTTTTTTAGCCAAATTTTGAGGTTTGCAAAGGAGTCTGGGTAACAGAACCTGGTCAGAGCCCCACAAGTCACCCCATCTTGGATTCCCCTAGGTCTCTAGTTTAAAAAAGTGCTCAGGTGTGGTAGGATTCCCTAGGTGGCGGCTGAGCTAGAGGCCAAAATCTACAGGTAGGCACTTTGCAAAAAACACCCCTGTTTTCTTTCAAAAAATGTGATGTGTCCACGTTGTGTTTTGGGGCGTTTCCTGTCACAGGCCCTAGGCCTACCCTCGCAAGTGAGGTATCATATTTATCGGGAGACTTGGGGGAACGCTGGGTGGAAGGCAATTTGTGCTTCCTCTCAGATTCCAGAACTTTCTGTCACCGAAATATGAGGAAAACTAGTTTTTTTAGCCAAATTTTGAGGTTTGCAAAGGAGTCTGGGTAACAGAACCTGGTCAGAGCCCCACAAGTCACCCCATCTTGGATTCCCCTAGGTCTCTAGTTTTAAAAAATGCACAGGTTTGGTAGGTTTCCCTAGGTGCCGGCTGAGCTAGAGGCCAAAATCTACAGGTAGGCACTTTGCAAAAAACACCTCTGTTTTCTTTAAAAAAAATGTGATGTGTCCACGTTGTGTTTTGGGGCGTTTCCTGTCACGGGCGCTAGGCCTACCCACACAAGTGAGGTATCATTTTTATCAGGAGACTTGGGGGAACGCTGGGTGGAAATAAATGTGTGGCTCCTCTCAGATTCCAGAACTTTCTGTCACCAAAATATGAGGAAAACTTGTTTTTTTAGCCACATTTTGAGGTTTGCAAAGGATTCTGGGTAACAGAACCTGGTCAGAGCCCCACAAGTCACCCCATCGTGGATTCCCCTCGGTGTCTAGTTTTCAAAAATGCACAGGTTAGGTAGGTTTCCCTAGGTGCTGGCTGAGCTAGAGGCCAAAATCTACAGGTAGGCACTTTGCAAAAAACACGTCTGTTTTCTTTAAAAAAATGTGATGTGTCCACGTTGTGTTTTGGGGCATTTCCTGTCACGGGAGCTAGGCCTACCACACAAGTGAGCCATAATTTTTATCGGGAGACTTGGGGGAATGCTGGGTGGAAGGAAATTTGTGGCTCCTCTCAGATTCCAGAACTTTCTGTTACCGAAATGTAAGGAAAACGTGTTTTTTTAAGCCAAATTTTGAGGTTTGCAAAGGATTCTGGGTAACAGAACCTGGTCAGAGCCCCACAAGTCACCCCATCTTGGATTCCCCTAGGTCTCTAGTTTTAAAAAATGCTCAGGTGTGGTAGGTTTCCCTAGGTGGCGGCTGAGCTAGAGGTCAAAATCTACAGGTACGCACTTTGCAAAAAACACCTCTGTTTTCTTTAAAAAAAATGTGATGTGTCCACGTTGTGTTTTGGGGCGTTTCCTGTCACGGGCGCTAGGCCTATCCACACAAGTGAGGTATCATTTTTATCAGGAGACATGGGGGAACGCTGGGTGGAAATAAATGTGTGGCTCCTCTCAGGTTCCAGAACTTTCTGTCACCGAAATGTGAGGAAAACGTGTTTTTTTAGCCAAATTTTGAGGTTTGCAAAGGATTCTGGGTAACAGAACCTGGTCAGATCCCCACAAGTCACCCCATCTTGGATTCCCCTAGGTCTCTAGTTTTAAAAAATGCACAGGTTTGGTAGGTTTCCCTAGGTGCCGGCTGAGCTAGAGGACAAAATCTACAGGTAGGCACTTTGCAAAAAACACCCCTGTTTTCTTTAAAAAAATGTGATGTGTCCACGTTGTGTTTTGGGGCGTTTCCTGTCACGGGCCCTAGGCCTACCCTCGCGAGTGAGGTATCATTTTTATCGGGTGACTTGGGGGAACGCTGGGTGGAAGGCAATTTGTGCTTCCTCTCAGATTCCAGACTTTTCTGTCACCGAAATATGAGGAAAACTAGTTTTTTTAGCCAAATTTTGAGGTTTGCAAAGGAGTCTGGGTAACAGAACCTGGTCAGAGCCCCACAAGTCACCCCATCTTGGATTCCCCTAGGTCTCTAGTTTTCAAAAATGCACAGGTTTGGTAGGTTTCCCTAGGTGCCGTCTGAGCTAGAGGCCAAAATCTACAGGTATGCACTTTGCAAAAAACACCTCTGTTTTCTTTAAAAAAAATGTGATGTGTCCACGTTGTGTTTTGGGGCGTTACCTGTCACGGGCGCTAGGCCTACCCACACAAGTGAGGTATCATTTTTATCAGGAGACTTGGGGGAACGCTGGGTGGAAATAAATGTGTGGCTCCTCTCAGATTCCAGAACTTTCTGTCACCAAAATATGAGGAAAACTTGTTTTTTTAGCCAAATTTTGAGGTTTGCAAAGGATTCTGGGTAACAGAACCTGGTCAGAGCCCCACAAGTCACCCCATCGTGGATTCCCCTCGGTGTCTAGTTTTCAAAAATGCACAGGTTAGGTAGGTTTCCCTAGGTGCTGGCTGAGCTAGAGGCCAAAATCTGCAGGTAGGCACTTTGCAAAAAACACGTCTGTTTTCTTTAAAAAAATGTGATGTGTCCACGTTGTGTTTTGGGGCGTTTCCTGTCACGGGCGCTAGGCCTACCATACAAGTGAGGCATCATTTTTATCGGGAGACTTGGGGGAATGCTGGGTGGAAGGAAATTTGTGGCTCCTCTCAGATTCCAGAACTTTCTGTTACCGAAATGTAAGGAAAACGTGTTTTTTTAAGCCAAATTTTGAGGTTTGCAAAGGATTCTGGGTAACAGAACCTGGTCAGAGCCCCACAAGTCACCCCATCTTGGATTCCCCTAGGTCTCTAGTTCTAAAAAATGCTCAGGTGTGGTAGGTTTCCCTAGGTGGCGGCTGAGCTAGAGGCCAAAATCTACAGGTACGCACTTTGCAAAAAACACCTCTGTTTTCTTTAAAAAAAATTTGATGTGTCCACGTTGTGTTTTGGGGCGTTTCCTGTCACGGGCGCTAGGCCTACCCACACAAGTGAGGTATCATTTTTATCAGGAGACTTGGGGGAACGCTGGGTGGAAATAAAAGTGTGGCTCCTTTCAGATTCCAGAACTTTCTGTCACCGAAATGTGAGGAAAACGTGTTTTTTTAGCCAAATTTTGAGGTTTGCAAAGGATTCTGGGTAACAGAACCTGGTCAGAGCCCCACAAGTCACCCCATCTTGGATTCTCCTAGGTCTCTAGTTTTAAAAAATGCACAGGTTTGGTAGGTTTCCCTAGGTGCCGGCTGAGCTAGAGGACAAAATCTACAGGTAGGCCCTTTGCAAAAAACACCCCTGTTTTCTTTAAAAAAATGTGATGTGTCCACGTTGTGTATTGGGGCGTTTCCTGTCACGGGCCCTAGGCCTACCCTCGCAAGTGAGGTATCATTTTTATCGGGAGACTTGGGGGAACGCTGGGTGGAAGGCAATTTGTGCTTCCTCTCAGATTCCAGAACTTTCTGTCACCGAAATATGAGGAAAACTAGTTTTTTTAGCCAAATTTTGAGGTTTGCAAAGGAGTCTGGGTAACAGAACCTGGTCAGAGCCCCACAAGTCACCCCATCTTGGATTCCCCTAGGTCTCTAGTTTTAAAAAATGCTCAGGTGTGGTAGGTTTCCCTAGGTGACGGCTGAGCTAGAGGCCAAAATCTACAGGTAGGCACTTTGCAAAAAAGACCTCTGTTTTCTTTCAAAAAATTTGATGTGTCCACGTTGTGTTTTGGGGCGTTTCCTGTCACGGGCCCTAGGCCTACCCTCGCAAGTGAGGTATCATTTTTATCGGGAGACTTGGGGGAACGCTGGGTGGAAGGCAATTTGTGCTTCCTCTCAGATTCCAGAACTTTCTGTCACCGAAATATGAGGAAAACTATTTTTTTTAGCCAAATTTTGAGGTTTGCAAAGGAGTCTGGGTAACAGAACCTGGTCAGAGCCCCACAAGTCACCCCATCTTGGATTCCCCTAGGTCTCTAGTTTTCAAAAATGCACAGGTTTGGTAGGTTTCCCTAGGTGCCGGCTGAGCTAGAGGCCAAAATCTACTGGTAGGCACTTTGCAAAAAACACCTCTGTTTTCTTTAAAAAAAATGTGATGTGTCCACGTTGTGTTTTGGGGCGTTTCCTGTCACGGGCGCTAGGCCTACCCACACAAGTGAGGTATCATTTGTATCAGGAGACTTGGGGGAACGCTGGGTGGAAATAAATGTGTGGCTCCTCTCAGATTCCAGAACTTTCTGTCACCAAAATATGAGGAAAACTTGTTTTTTTAGCCAAATTTTGAGGTTTGCAAAGGATTCTGGGTAACAGAACCTGGTCAGAGCCCCACAAGTCACCCCATCGTGGATTCCCCTTGGTGTCTAGTTTTCAAAAATGCACAGGTTAGGTAGGTTTCCCTAGGTGCTGGCTGAGCTAGAGGCCAAAATCTACAGGTAGGCACTTTGCAAAAAACACGTCTGTTTTCTTTAAAAAAATGTGATGTGTCCACGTTGTGTTTTGGGGCGTTTCCTGTCACGGGCGCTAGGCCTACCACACAAGTGAGGCATCATTTTTATCGGGAGACTTGGGGGAATGCTGGGTGGAAGGAAATTTGTGGCTCCTCTCAGATTCCAGAACTTTCTGTTACCGAAATGTAAGGAAAACGTGTTTTTTTAAGCCAAATTTTGAGGTTTGCAAAGGATTCTGGGTAACAGAACCTAGTCAGAGCCCCACAAGTCACCCCATCTTGGATTCCCCTAGGTCTCTAGTTTTAAAAAATGCTCAGGTGTGGTAGGTTTCCCTAGGTGGCGGCTGAGCTAGAGGCCAAAATCTACAGGTACGCACTTTGCAAAAAACACCTCTGTTTTCTTTAAAAAAAATGTGATGTGTCACGTTGTGTTTTGGGGCGTTTCCTGTCACGGGCGCTAGGCCTACCCACACAAGTGAGGTATCATTTTTATCAGGAGACTTGGGGGAACGCTGGGTGGAAATAAATGTGTGGCTCCTCTCCGATTCCAGAACTTTCTGTCACCGAAATGTGAGGAAAACGTGTTTTTTTAGCCAAATTTTGAGGTTTGCAAAGGATTCTGGGTAACAGAACCTGGTCAGAGCCCCACAAGTCACCCCATCTTGGATTCCCCTAGGTCTCTAGTTTTAAAAAATGCACAGGTTTAGTAGGTTTCCCTAGGTGCCGGCTGAGCTAGAGGACAAAATCTACAGGTAGGCACTTTGCAAAAAACACCCCTGTTTTCTTTCAAAAAATGTGATGTGTCCACGTTGTGTTTTGGGGCGTTTCCTGTCACGGGCCCTAGGCCTACCCTCGCAAGTGAGGTATCATTTTTATCGGGATACTTGGGGGAACGCTGGGTGGAAGGCAATTTGTGCTTCCTCTCAGATTCCAGAACTTTCTGTCACCGAAATATGAGGAAAACTAGTTTTTTTAGCCAAATTTTGAGGTTTGCAAAGGAGTCTGGGTAACAGAACCTGGTCAGAGCCCCACAAGTCACCCCATCTTGGATTCCCCTAGGTCTCTAGTTTTCAAAAATGCACAGGTTTGGTAGGTTTCCCTAGGTGCCGGCTGAGCTAGAGGCCAAAATCTACAGGTATGCACTTTGCAAAAAACACCTCTGTTTTCTTTAAAAAAAATGTGATGTGTCCACGTTGTGTTTTGGGGCGTTTCCTGTCACGGGCGCTATCCCTACCCACACAAGTGAGGTATCATTTTTATCAGGAGACTTGGGGGAACGCTGGGTGGAAATAAATGTGTGGCTCCTCTCAGATTCCAGAACTTTCTGTCACCAAAATATGAGGAAAACTTGTTTTTTTAGCCAAATTTTGAGGTTTGCAAAGGATTCTGGGTAACAGAACCTGGTCAGAGCCCCACAAGTCACCCCATCGTGGATTCCCCTCGGTGTCTAGTTTTCAAAAATGCACAGGTTAGGTAGGTTTCCCTAGGTGCTGGCTGAGCTAGAGGCCAAAATCTACAGGTAGGCACTTTGCAAAAAACACGTCTGTTTTCTTTAAAAAAATTTGATGTGTCCACGTTGTGTTTTGGGGCGTTTCCTGTCACGGGCGCTAGGCCTACCATACAAGTGAGGCATCATTTTTATCGGGAGACTTGGGGGAATGCTGGGTGGAAGGAAATTTGTGGCTCCTCTCAGATTCCAGAACTTTCTGTTACCGAAATGTAAGGAAAACGTGTTTTTTTAGCCAAATTTTGAGGTTTGCAAAGGATTCTGGGTAACAGAACCTGGTCAGTGCCCCACAAGTCACCCCATCTTGGATTCCCCTAGGTCTCTAGTTTTAAAAAATGCTCAGGTGTGGTAGGTTTCCCTAGGTGGCGGCTGAGCTAGAGGCCAAAATCTACAGGTCCGCACTTTGCTAAAAACACCTCTGTTTTCTTTAAAAAAAAATTTATGTGTCCACGTTGTGTTTTGGGGCGTTTCCTGTAACGGGTGCTAGGCCTACCCACACAAGTGAGGTATCATTTTTATCAGGAGACTTGGGGGAACGCTGGGTGGAAATAAATGTGTGGTTCCTCTCAGATTCCAGAACTTTCTGTCACCGAAATGTGAGGAAAACGTGTTTTTTTAGCCAAATTTTGAGGTTTGCAAAGGATTCTGGGTAACAGAACCTGGTCAGAGCCCCACAAGTCACCCCATCTTGGATTCCCCTAGGTCTCTAGTTTAAAAAAATGCTCAGGTGTGGTAGGTTTCCCTAGGTGACGGCTGAGCTAGAGGCCAAAATCTACAGGTAGGCACTTTGCAAAAAAGACCTCTGTTTTCTTTCAAAAAATGTGATGTGTCCACGTTGTGTTTTGGGGCGTTTCCTGTCACGGGCCCTAGGCCTACCCTCGCAAGTGAGGAATCATTTTTATCGGGAGACTTGGGGGAACGCTGGGTGGAAGGCAATTTGTGCTTCCTCTCAGATTCCAGAACTTTCTGTCACCGAAATATGAGGAAAACTACTTTTTTTAGCCAAATTTTGAGGTTTGCAAAGGAGTCTGGGTAACAGAACCTGGTCAGAGCCCCACAAGTCACCCCATCTTGGATTCCCCTAGGTCTCTAGTTTTCAAAAATGCACAGGTTTGGTAGGTTTCCCTAGGTGCCGGCTGAGCTAGAGGCCAAAATCTACTGGTAGGCACTTTGCAAAAAACACCTCTGTTTTCTTTAAAAAAAATGTGATGTGTCCACGTTGTGTTTTGGGGCGTTTCCTGTCACGGGCGCTAGGCCTACCCACACAAGTGAGGTATCATTTGTATCAGGAGACTTGGGGGAACGCTGGGTGGAAATAAATGTGTGGCTCCTCTCAGATTCCAGAACTTTCTGTCACCAAAATATGAGGAAAACTTGTTTTTTTAGCCAAATTTTGAGGTTTGCAAAGGATTCTGGGTAACAGAACCTGGTCAGAGCCCCACAAGTCACCCCATCGTGGATTCTCCTTGGTGTCTAGTTTTCAAAAATGCACAGGTTAGGTAGGTTTCCCTAGGTGCTGGCTGAGCTAGAGGCCAAAATCTACAGGTAGGCACTTTGCAAAAAACACGTCTGTTTTCTTTAAAAAAATGTGATGTGTCCACGTTGTGTTTTGGGGCGTTTCCTGTCACGGGCGCTAGGCCTACCACACAAGTGAGGCATCATTTTTATCGGGAGACTTGGGGGAATGCTGGGTGGAAGGAAATTTGTGGCTCCTCTCAGATTCCAGAACTTTCTGTCACCGAAATGTAAGGAAAACGTGTTTTTTTAAGCCAAATTTTGAGGTTTGCAAAGGATTCTGGGTAACAGAACCTAGTCAGAGCCCCACAAGTCACCCCATCTTGGATTCCCCTAGGTCTCTAGTTTTAAAAAATGCTCAGGTGTGGTAGGTTTCCCTAGGTGGCGGCTGAGCTAGAGGCCAAAATCTACAGGTACGCACTTTGCAAAAAACACCTCTGTTTTCTTTAAAAAAAATGTGATGTGTCCACGTTGTGTTTTGGGGCGTTTCCTGTCACGGGCGCTAGGCCTACCCACACAAGTGAGGTATCATTTTTATCAGGAGACTTGGGGGAACGCTGGGTGGAAATAAATGTGTGGCTCCTCTCCGATTCCAGAACTTTCTGTCACCGAAATGTGAGGAAAACGTGTTTTTTTAGCCAAATTTTGAGGTTTGCAAAGGATTCTGGGTAACAGAACCTGGTCAGAGCCCCACAAGTCACCCCATCTTGGATTCCCCTAGGTCTCTAGTTTTAAAAAATGCACAGGTTTAGTAGGTTTCCCTAGGTGCCGGCTGAGCTAGAGGACAAAATCTACAGGTAGGCACTTTGCAAAAAACACCCCTGTTTTCTTTCAAAAAATGTGATGTGTCCACGTTGTGTTTTGGGGCGTTTCCTGTCACGGGCCCTAGGCCTACTCTCGCAAGTGAGGTATCATTTTTATCGGGATACTTGGGGGAACGCTGGGTGGAAGGCAATTTGTGCTTCCTCTCAGATTCCAGAAGTTTCTGTCACCGAAATATGAGGAAAACTAGTTTTTTTAGCCAAATTTTGAGGTTTGCAAAGGAGTCTGGGTAACAGAACCTGGTCAGAGCCCCACAAGTCACCCCATCTTGGATTCCCCTAGGTCTCTAGTTTTCAAAAATGCACAGGTTTGGTAGGTTTCCCTAGGTGCCGGCTGAGCTAGAGGCCAAAATCTACAGGTATGCACTTTGCAAAAAACACCTCTGTTTTCTTTAAAAAAAATGTGATGTGTCCACGTTGTGTTTTGGGGCGTTTCCTGTCACGGGCGCTATCCCTACCCACACAAGTGAGGTATCATTTTTATCAGGAGACTTGGGGGAACGCTGGGTGGAAATAAATGTGTGGCTCCTCTCAGATTCCAGAACTTTCTGTCACCAAAATATGAGGAAAACTTGTTTTTTTAGCCAAATTTTCAGGTTTGCAAAGGATTCTGGGTAACAGAACCTGGTCAGAGCCCCACAAGTCACCCCATCGTGTATTCCCCTCGGTGTCTAGTTTTCAAAAATGCACAGGTTAGGTAGGTTTCCCTAGGTGCTGGCTGAGCTAGAGGCCAAAATCTACAGGTAGGCACTTTGCAAAAAACACGTCTGTTTTCTTTAAAAAAATTTGATGTGTCCACGTTGTGTTTTGGGGCGTTTCCTGTCACGGGCGCTAGGCCTACCATACAAGTGAGGCATCATTTTTATCGGGAGACTTGGGGGAATGCTGGGTGGAAGGAAATTTGTGGCTCCTCTCAGATTCCAGAACTTTCTGTTACCGAAATGTAAGGAAAACGTGTTTTTTTAGCCAAATTTTGAGGTTTGCAAAGGATTCTGGGTAACAGAACCTGGTCAGTGCCCCACAAGTCACCCCATCTTGGATTCCCCTTGGTCTCTAGTTTTAAAAAATGCTCAGGTGTGGTAGGTTTCCCTAGGTGGCGGCTGAGCTAGAGGCCAAAATCTACAGGTCCGCACTTTGCAAAAAACACCTCTGTTTTCTTTAAAAAAAATTTGATGTGTCCACGTTGTGTTTTGGGGCGTTTCCTGTAACGGGCGCTAGGCCTACCCACACAAGTGAGGTATCATTTTTATCAGGAGACTTGGGGGAACGCTGGGTGGAAATAAATGTGTGGTTCCTCTCAGATTCCAGAACTTTCTGTCACCGAAATGTGAGGAAAACGTGTTTTTTTAGCCAAATTTTGAGGTTTGCAAAGGATTCTGGGTAACAGAACCTGGTCAGAGCCCCACAAGTCACCCCATCTTGGATTCCCCTAGGTCTCTAGTTTTAAAAAATGCACAGGTTTGGTAGGTTTCCCTAGGTGCCGGCTGAGCTAGAGGACAAAATCTACAGGTAGGCACTTTGCAAAAAACACCCCTGTTTTCTTTCAAAAAATGTGATGTGTCCACGTTGTGTTTTGGGGCGTTTCCTGTCACGGGCCCTAGGCCTACCCTCGCAAGTGAGGTATCATTTTTATCGGGAGACTTGGGTGAACGCTGGGTGGAAGGCAATTTGTGCTTCCTCTCAGATTCCAGAACTTTCTGTCACCGAAATATGAGGAAAACTAGTTTTTTTAGCCAAATTTTGAGGTTTGCAAAGGAGTCTGGGTAACAGAACCTGGTCAGAGCCCCACAAGTCACCCCATCTTGGATTCCCCTAGGTCTCTAGTTTAAAAAAATGCTCAGGTGTGGTAGGTTTTCCTAGGTGACGGCTGAGCTAGAGGCCAAAATCTACAGGTAGGCACTTTGCAAAAAAGACCTCTGTTTTCTTTAAAAAAATATGATGTGTCCACGTTGTGTTTTGGGCCGTTTCCTGTCACGGGCCCTAGGCCTACCCTCGCAAGTGAGGTATCATTTTTATCGGGAGACTTGGGGGAACGCTGGGTGGAAGGCAATTTGTGCTTCCTCTCAGATTCCAGAACTTTCTGTCACCGAAATATGAGGAAAACTAGTTTTTTTAGCCAAATTTTGAGGTTTGCAAAGGAGACTGGGTAACAGAACCTGGTCAGAGCCCCACAAGTCACCCCATCTTGGATTCCCCTAGGTCTCTAGTTTTCAAAAATGCACAGGTTTGGTAGGTTTCCCTAGGTGCCGGCTGAGCTAGAGGCCAAAATCTACAGGTAGGCACTTTGCAAGAAACACCTCTGTTTTCTTTAAAAAAAATGTGATGTGTCCACGTTGTGTTTTGGGGCGTTTCCTGTCACGGGCGCTAGGCCTACCCACACAAGTGAGGTATCATTTTTATCAGGAGACTTGGGGGAACGCTGGGTGGAAATAAATGTGTGGCTCCTCTCAGATTCCAGAACTTTCTGTCACCAAAATATGAGGAAAACTTGTTTTTTTAGCCAAATTTTGAGGTTTGCAAAGGATTCTGGGTAACAGAACCTGGTCAGAGCCCCACAAGTCACCCCATCGTGGATTCCCCTCGGTGTCTAGTTTTCAAAAATGCACAGGTTAGGTAGGTTTCCCTAGGTGCTGGCTGAGCTAGAGGCCAAAATCTACAGGTAGGCACTTTGCAAAAAACACGTCTGTTTTCTTTAAAAAAATTTGATGTGTCCACGTTGTGTTTTGGGGCGTTTCCTGTCACGGGCGCTAGGCCTACCATACAAGTGAGGCATCATTTTTATCAGGAGACTTGGGGGAATGCTGGGTGGAAAGAAATTTGTGGCTCCTCTCAGATTCCAGAACTTTCTGTTACCGAAATGTAAGGAAAACGTGTTTTTTTAAGCCAAATTTTGAGGTTTGCAAAGGATTCTGGGTAACAGAACCTGGTCAGTGCCCCACAAGTCACCCCATCTTGGATTCCCCTAGGTCTCTAGTTTTAAAAAATGCTCAGGTGTGGTAGGTTTCCCTAGGTGGCGGCTGAGCTAGAGGCCAAAATCTACAGGTACGCACTTTGCAAAAAACACCTCTGTTTTCTTTAAAAAAAATGTGATGTGTCCACGTTGAGTTTTGGGGCGTTTCCTGTCACGGGCGCTAGGCCTACCCACACAAGTGAGGTATCATTTTTATCAGGAGACTTGGGGGAACGCTGGGTGGAAATAAATGTGTGGTTCCTCTCAGATTCCAGAACTTTCTGTCACCGAAATGTGAGGAAAACGTGTTTTTTTAGCCAAATTTTGAGGTTTGCAAAGGATTCTGGGTAACAGAACCTGGTCAGAGCCCCACAAGTCACCCCATCTTGGATTCCCCTAGGTCTCTAGTTTTAAAAAATGCACAGGTTTGGTAGGTTTCCCTAGGTGCCGGCTGAGCTAGAGGACAAAATCTACAGGTAGGCACTTTGCAAAAAACACCCCTGTTTTCTTTCAAAAAATGTGATGTGTCCACGTTGTGTTTTGGGGCGTTTCCTGTCACGGGCCCTAGGCCTACCCTCGCAAGTGAGGTATCATTTTTATCGGGAGACTTGGGTGAACGCTGGGTGGAAGGCAATTTGTGCTTCCTCTCAGATTCCAGAACTTTCTGTCACCGAAATATGAGGAAAACTAGTTTTTTTAGCCAAATTTTGAGGTTTGCAAAGGAGTCTGGGTAACAGAACCTGGTCAGAGCCCCACAAGTCACCCCATCTTGGATTCCCCTAGGTCTCTAGTTTAAAAAAATGCTCAGGTGTGGTAGGTTTTCCTAGGTGACGGCTGAGCTAGAGGCCAAAATCTACAGGTAGGGACTTTGCAAAAAAGACCTCTGTTTTCTTTAAAAAAATATGATGTGTCCACGTTGTGTTTTGGGCCGTTTCCTGTCACGGGCCCTAGGCCTACCCTCGCAAGTGAGGTATCATTTTTATCGGGAGACTTGGGGGAACGCTGGGTGGAAGGCAATTTGTGCTTCCTCTCAGATTCCAGAACTTTCTGTCACCGAAATATGAGGAAAACTAGTTTTTTTAGCCAAATTTTGAGGTTTGCAAAGGAGACTGGGTAACAGAACCTGGTCAGAGCCCCACAAGTCACCCCATCTTGGATTCCCCTAGGTCTCTAGTTTTCAAAAATGCACAGGTTTGGTAGGTTTCCCTAGGTGCCGGCTGAGCTAGAGGCCAAAATCTACAGGTAGGGACTTTGCAAGAAACACCTCTGTTTTCTTTAAAAAAAATGTGATGTGTCCACGTTGTGTTTTGGGGCGTTTCCTGTCACGGGCGCTAGGCCTACCCACACAAGTGAGGTATCATTTTTATCAGGAGACTTGGGGGAACGCTGGGTGGAAATAAATGTGTGGCTCCTCTCAGATTCCAGAACTTTCTGTCACCAAAATATGAGGAAAACTTGTTTTTTTAGCCAAATTTTGAGGTTTGCAAAGGATTCTGGGTAACAGAACCTGGTCAGAGCCCCACAAGTCACCCCATCGTGGATTCCCCTCGGTGTCTAGTTTTCAAAAATGCACAGGTTAGGTAGGTTTCCCTAGGTGCTGGCTGAGCTAGAGGCCAAAATCTACAGGTAGGCACTTTGCAAAAAACACGTCTGTTTTCTTTAAAAAAATTTGATGTGTCCACGTTGTGTTTTGGGGCGTTTCCTGTCACGGGCGCTAGGCCTACCATACAAGTGAGGCATCATTTTTATCGGGAGACTTGGGGGAATGCTGGGTGGAAGGAAATTTGTGGCTCCTCTCAGATTCCAGAACTTTCTGTTACCGAAATGTAAGGAAAACGTGTTTTTTTAAGCCAAATTTTGAGGTTTGCAAAGGATTCTGGGTAACAGAACCTGGTCAGTGCCCCACAAGTCACCCCATCTTGGATTCCCCTAGGTCTCTAGTTTTAAAAAATGCTCAGGTGTGCTAGGTTTCCCTAGGTGGCGGCTGAGCTAGAGGCCAAAATCTACAGGTACGCACTTTGCAAAAAACACCTCTGTTTTCTTTAAAAAAAATGTGATGTGTCCACGTTGTGTTTTGGGGCGTTTCCTGTCACGGGCGCTAGGCCTACCCACACAAGTGAGGTATCATTTTTATCAGGAGACTTGGGGGGACGCTGGGTGGAAATAAATGTGTGGCTCCTCTCAGATTCCAGAACTTTCTGTCACCGAAATGTGAGGAAAACGTGTTTTTTTAGCCAAATTTTGAGGTTTGCAAAGGATTCTGGGTAACAGAACCTGGTCAGAGCCCCACAAGTCACCCCATCTTGGATTCCCTTAGGTCTCTAGTTTTAAAAAATGCACAGGTTTGGTAGGTTTCCCTAGGTGCCGGCTGAGCTAGAGGACAAAATCTACAGGTAGGCACTTTGCAAAAATCACCCCTGTTTTCTTTCAAAAAATGTGATGTGTCCACGTTGTGTTTTGGGGCGTTTCCTGTCACGGGCCCTAGGCCTACCCTCGCAAGTGAGGTATCATTTTTATCGGGAGATTTGGGTGAACGCTGGGTGGAAGGCAATTTGTGCTTCCTTTCAGATTCCAGAACTTTCTGTCACCGAAATATGAGGAAAACTAGTTTTTTTAGCCAAATTTTTAGGTTTGCAAAGGAGTCTCGGTAACAGAACCTGGTCAGAGCCCCAGAAGTCACCCCATCTTGGATTCCCCTAGGTCTCTAGTTGTAAAAAATGCTCAGGTGTGGTAGGTTTTCCTAGGTGACGGCTGAGCTAGAGGCCAAAATCTACAGGTAGGCACTTTGCAAAAAAGACCTCTGTTTTCTTTAAAAAAATATGATGTGTCCACGTTGTGTTTTGGGCCGTTTCCTGTCACGTGCCCTAGGCCTACCCTCGCAAGTGAGGTATCATTTTTATCGGGAGACTTGGGGGAACGCTGGGTGAAAGGCAATTTGTGCTTCCTCTCAGATTCCAGAACTTTCTGTCACCGAAATATGAGGAAAACTAGTTTTTTTAGCCAAATTTTGAGGTTTGCAAAGGAGTCTGGGTAACAGAACCTGGTCAAAGCCCCACAAGTCACCCCGTCTTGGATTCCCCTAGGTCTCTAGTTTTAAAAAATGCTCAGGTGTGGTAGGTTTCCCTAGGTGGCGGCTGAGCTAGAGGCCAAAATCTACAGGTCCGCACTTTGCAAAAAACACCTCTGTTTTCTTTAAAAAAAAATTGATGTGTCCACGTTGTGTTTTGGGGCGTTTCCTGTAACGGGCGCTAGGCCTACCCACACAAGTGAGGTATCATTTTTATCAGGAGACTTGGGGGAACGCTGGGTGGAAATAAATGTGTGGTTCCTCTCAGATTCCAGAACTTTCTGTCACCGAAATGTGAGGAAAACGTGTTTTTTTAGCCAAATTTTGAGGTTTGCAAAGGATTCTGGGTAACAGAACCTGGTCAGAGCCCCACAAGTCACCCCATCTTGGATTCCCCTAGGTCTCTAGTTTTAAAAAATGCACAGGTTTGGTAGGTTTCCCTAGGTGCCGGCTGAGCTAGAGGACAAAATCTACAGGTAGGCACTTTGCAAAAAACACCCCTGTTTTCTTTAAAAAAATGTGATGTGTCCACGTTGTGTTTTGGGGCGTTTCCTGTCACGGGCCCTAGGCCTACCATCGCAAGTGAGGTATCATTTTTATCGGGAGACTTGGGTGAACGCTGGGTGGAAGGCAATTTGTGCTTCCTCTCAGATTCCAGAACTTTCTGTCACCGAAATATGAGGAAAACTAGTTTTTTTAGCCAAATTTTGAGGTTTGCAAAGGAGTCTGGGTAACAGAACCTGGTCAGAGCCCCACAAGTCACCCCATCTTGGATTCCCCTAGGTCTCTAGTTTAAAAAAATGCTCAGGTGTGGTAGGTTTTCCTAGGTGACGGCTGAGCTAGAGGCCAAAATCTACAGGTAGGCACTTTGCAAAAAAGACCTCTGTTTTCTTTAAAAAAATATGATGTGTCCACGTTGTGTTTTGGGCCGTTTCCTGTCACGGGCCCTAGGCCTACCCTCGCAAGTGAGGTATCATTTTTATCGGGAGACTTGGGGGAACGCTGGGTGGAAGGCAATTTGTGCTTCCTCTCAGATTCCAGAACTTTCTGTCACCGAAATATGAGGAAAACTAGTTTTTTTAGCCAAATTTTGAGGTTTGCAAAGGAGACTGGGTAACAGAACCTGGTCAGAGCCCCACAAGTCACCCCATCTTGGATTCCCCTAGGTCTCTAGTTTTCAAAAATGCACAGGTTTGGTAGGTTTCCCTAGGTGCCGGCTGAGCTAGAGGCCAAAATCTACAGGTAGGCACTTTGCAAGAAACACCTCTGTTTTCTTTAAAAAAAATGTGATGTGTCCACGTTGTGTTTTGGGGCGTTTCCTGTCACGGGCGCTAGGCCTACCCACACAAGTGAGGTATCATTTTTATCAGGAGACTTGGGGGAACGCTGGGTGGAAATAAATGTGTGGCTCCTCTCAGATTCCAGAACTTTCTGTCACCAAAATATGAGGAAAACTTGTTTTTTTAGCCAAATTTTGAGGTTTGCAAAGGATTCTGGGTAACAGAACCTGGTCAGAGCCCCACAAGTCACCCCATCGTGGATTCCCCTCGGTGTCTAGTTTTCAAAAATGCACAGGTTAGGTAGGTTTCCCTAGGTGCTGGCTGAGCTAGAGGCCAAAATCTACAGGTAGGCACTTTGCAAAAAACACGTCTGTTTTCTTTAAAAAAATTTGATGTGTCCACGTTGTGTTTTGGGGCGTTTCCTGTCACGGGCGCTAGGCCTACCATACAAGTGAGGCATCATTTTTATCGGGAGAGTTGGGGGAATGCTGGGTGGAAGGAAATTTGTGGCTCCTCTCAGATTCCAGAACTTTCTGTTACCGAAATGTAAGGAAAACGTGTTTTTTTAAGCCAAATTTTGAGGTTTGCAAAGGATTCTGGGTAACAGAACCTGGTCAGTGCCCCACAAGTCACCCCATCTTGGATTCCCCTAGGTCTCTAGTTTAAAAAAATGCTCAGGTGTGGTAGGTTTCCCTAGGTGGCGGCTGAGCTAGAGGCCAAAATCTACAGGTACGCACTTTGCAAAAAACACCTCTGTTTTCTTTAAAAAAAATGTGATGTGTCCACGTTGTGTTTTGGGGCGTTTCCTGTCACGGGCGCTAGGCCTACCCACACAAGTGAGGTATCATTTTTATCAGGAGACTTGGGGGGACGCTGGGTGGAAATAAATGTGTGGCTCCTCTCAGATTCCAGAACTTTCTGTCACCGAAATGTGAGGAAAACGTGTTTTTTTAGCCAAATTTTGAGGTTTGCAAAGGATTCTGGGTAACAGAACCTGGTCAGAGCCCCACAAGTCACCCCATCGTGGATTCCCCTCGGTGTCTAGTTTTCAAAAATGCACAGGTTAGGTAGGTTTCCCTAGGTGCTGGCTGAGCTAGAGGCCAAAATCTACAGGTAGGCACTTTGCAAAAAACACGTCTGTTTTCTTTAAAAAAATTTGATGTGTCCACGTTGTGTTTTGGGGCGTTTCCTGTCACGGGCGCTAGGCCTACCATACAAGTGAGGCATCATTTTTATCGGGAGAGTTGGGGGAATGCTGGGTGGAAGGAAATTTGTGGCTCCTCTCAGATTCCAGAACTTTCTGTTACCGAAATGTAAGGAAAACGTGTTTTTTTAAGCCAAATTTTGAGGTTTGCAAAGGATTCTGGGTAACAGAACCTGGTCAGTGCCCCACAAGTCACCCCATCTTGGATTCCCCTAGGTCTCTAGTTTTAAAAAATGCTCAGGTGTGGTAGGTTTCCCTAGGTGGCGGCTGAGCTAGAGGCCAAAATCTACATGTACGCACTTTGCAAAAAACACCTCTGTTTTCTTTAAAAAAAATGTGATGTGTCCACGTTGTGTTTTGGGGCGTTTCCTGTCACGGGCGCTAGGCCTACCCACACAAGTGAGGTATCATTTTTATCAGGAGACTTGGGGGGACGCTGGGTGGAAATAAATGTGTGGCTCCTCTCAGATTCCAGAACTTTCTGTCACCGAAATGTGAGGAAAACGTGTTTTTTTAGCCAAATTTTGAGGTTTGCAAAGGATTCTGGGTAACAGAACCTGGTCAGAGCCCCACAAGTCACCCCATCTTGGATTCCCTTAGGTCTCTAGTTTTAAAAAATGCACAGGTTTGGTAGGTTTCCCTAGGTGCCGGCTGAGCTAGAGGACAAAATCTACAGGTAGGCACTTTGCAAAAATCACCCCTGTTTTCTTTAAAAAAATGTGATGTGTCCACGTTGTGTTTTGGGGCGTTTCCTGTCACGGGCCCTAGGCCTACCCTCGCAAGTGAGGTATCATTTTTATCGGGAGACTTGGGTGAACGCTGGGTGGAAGGCAATTTGTGCTTCCTTTCAGATTCCAGAACTTTCTGTCACCGAAATATGAGGAAAACTAGTGTTTTTAGCCAAATTTTTAGGTTTGCAAAGGAGTCTCGGTAACAGAACCTGGTCAGAGCCCCACAAGTCACCCCATCTTGGATTCCCCTAGTTCTCTAGTTTTAAAAAATGCTCAGGTGTGGTAGGTTTTCCTAGGTGACGGCTGAGCTAGAGGCCAAAATCTACAGGTAGGCACTTTGCAAAAAAGACCTCTGTTTTCTTTAAAAAAATATGATGTGTCCACGTTGTGTTTTGGGCCGTTTCCTGTCACGTGCCCTAGGCCTACCCTCGCAAGTGAGGTATCATTTTTATCGGGAGACTTGGGGGAACGCTGGGTGAAAGGCAATTTGTGCTTCCTCTCAGATTCCAGAACTTTCTGTCACCGAAATATGAGGAAAACTAGTTTTTTTAGCCAAATTTTGAGGTTTGCAAAGGAGTCTGGGTAACAGAACCTGGTCAAAGCCCCACAAGTCACCCCATCTTGGATTCCCCTAGGTCTCTAGTTTTCAAAAATGCACAGGTTTGGTAGGTTTCCGTAGGTGCCGGCTGAGCTAGAGGCCAAAATCAACAGGTAAGCACTTTGCAAAAAACACCTCTGTTTTCTTTAAAAAAAATGTGATGTGTCCACGTTGTGTTTTGGGGCGTTTCCTGTCACGGGCGCTAGGCCTACCCACACAAGTGAGGTATCATTTTTATCAGGAGACTTGGGGGAACGCTGGGTGGAAATAAATGTGTGGCTCTTCTCAGATTCCAGAACTTTCTGTCACCAAAATATGAGGAAAACTTGTTTTTTTAGCCAAATTTTGAGGTTTGCAAAGGATTCTGGGTAACAGAACCTGGTCAGAGCCCCACAAGTCACCCCGTCGTGGATTCCCCTAGGTGTCTAGTTTTCAACAATGCACAGGTTAGGTAGGTTTCCCTAGGTGCTGGCTGAGCTAGAGGCCAAAATCTACAGGTAGGCACTTTGCAAAAAACACGTCTGTTTTCTTTAAAAAAATGTGATGTGTCGACGTTGTGTTTTGGGGCGTTTCCTGTCACGGGCGCTAGGCCTACCACACAAGTGAGGCATCATTTTTATCGGGAGACTTGGGGGAATGCTGGGTGGAAGGAAATTTGTGGCTCCTCTCAGATTCCAGAACTTTCTGTTACCGAAATGTAAGGAAAACGTGTTTTTTTAAGCCAAATTTTGAGGTTTGCAAAGGATTCTGGGTAACAGAACCTGGTCAGAGCCCCACAAGTCACCCCATCTTGGATTCCCCTAGGTCTCTAGTTTTAAAAAATGCTCAGGTGTGGTAGGTTTCCCTAGGTGGCGGCTGAGCTAGAGGCCAAAATCTACAGGTACGCACTTTGCAAAAAACACCTCTGTTTTCTTTAAAAAAATTGTGATGTGTCCACGTTATGTTTTGGGGTGTTTCCTGTCAGGGGCGCTAGGCCTACCCACACAAGTGAGGTATCATTTTTATCGGGAGACTTGGGGGAATGCTGGGTGGAAAGAAATTCGTGGCTCCTCTCAGATTCCAGAACTTTCTGTCACCGAAATGTGAGGAAAAAGTGTTTTTTTAGCCAAATTTTGAGGTTTGCAAAGGATTCTGGGTAACAGAACCTGGTCAGAGCCCCACAAGTCACCCCATCTTGGATTCCCCTAGGTCCCTAGTTTTAAAAAATGCACAGGTTTGGTAGGTTTCCCTAGGTGCCGGCTGAGCTAGAGGACAAAATCTACAGGTAGGCACTTTGCAAAAAACACCCCTGTTTTCTTTCAAAAAATGTGATGTGTCCATGTTGTGTTTTGGGGCGTTTCCTGTCACGGGCCCTAGGCCTACCCTCGCAAGTGAGGTATCATTTTTATCGGGAGACTTGGGGGAACACTGGGTGGAAGGCAATTTGTGCTTCCTCTCAGATTCCAGAAGTTTCTGTCACCGAAATATGAGGAAAACTAGTTTTTTTAGCCAAATTTTGAGGTTTGCAAAGGAGTCTGGGTAACAGAACCTGGTCAGAGCCCCACAAGTCACCCCATCTTGGATTCCCCTAGGTCTCTAGTTTTAAAAAATGCACAGGTTTGGTAGGTTTCCCTAGGTGCCGGCTGAGCTAGAGGCCAAAATCTACAGGTAGGCACTAAGCAAAAAACACCTCTGTTTTCTTTAAAAAAAATGTGATGTGTCCACGTTGTGTTTTGGGGCGTTTCCTGTCACGGGCGCTAGGCCTACCCACACAAGTGAGGTATCATTTTTATCAGGAGCCTTGGGGGAACGCTGGGTGGAAATAAATGTGTGGCTCCTCTCAGATTCCAGAACTTTCTGTCACCAAAAAATGAGGAAAACTTGTTTTTTTAGCCAAATTTTGAGGTTTGCAAAGGATTCTGGGTAACAGAACCTGGTCAGAGCCCCACAAGTCATCCCATCGTGGATTCCCCTCGGTGTCTAGTTTTCAGAAATGCACAGGTTAGGTAGGTTTCCCTAGGTGCTGGCTGAGCTAGAGGCCAAAATCTACAGGTAGGCACTTTGCAAAAAACACGTCTGTTTTCTTTAAAAAAAAATTGATGTGTCGACGTTGTGTTTTGGGGCGTTTCCTGTCACGGGCGCTAGGCCTACCATACAATGAGGCATCATTTTTATCGGGAGACTTGGGGGAATGCTGGGTGGAAGGAAATTTGTGGCTCCTCTCAGATTCCAGAACTTTCTGTTACCGAAATGTAAGGAAAACGTGTTTTTTTAAGCCAAATTTTGAGGTTTGCAAAGGATTCTGGGTAACAGAACCTGGTCAGTGCCCCACAAGTCACCCCATCTTGGATTCCCCTAGGTCTCTAGTTTAAAAAAATGCTCAGGTGTGGTAGGTTTCCCTAGGTGGCGGCTGAGCTAGAGGCCAAAATCTACAGGTACGCACTTTGCAAAAAACACCTCTGTTTTCTTTAAAATAAATGTGATGTGTCCACGTTGTGTTTTGGGGCGTTTCCTGTCACGGGCGCTAGGCCTACCCACACAAGTGAGGTATCATTTTTTTCAGGAGACTTGGGGGAACGCTGGGTGGAAATAAATGTGTGGCTCCTCTCAGATTCCAGATCTTTCTGTCACCGAAAAGTGAGGAAAACGTGTTTTTTTAGCCAAATTTTGAGGTTTGCAAAGGATTCTGGGAACCAGAACCTGGTCAGAGCCCCACAAGTCACCCCATCTTGGATTCCCCTAGGTCTCTAGTTTTAAAAAATTCACAGGTTTGGTAGGTTTCCATAGGTGCCGGCTGAGCTAGAGGACAAAATCTACAGGTAGGCACTTTGCAAAAAACACCCCTGTTTTCTTTAAAAAAATGTGATGTGTCCACGTTGTGTTTTGGGGCGTTTCCTGTCACGGGCCCTAGGCCTACCCTCGCAAGTGAGGTATCATTTTTATCGGGAGACTTGGGTGAACGCTGGGTGGAAGGCAATTTGTGCTTCCTCTCAGATTCCAGAACTTTCTGTCACCGAAATATGAGGAAAACTAGTTTTTTTAGCCAAATTTTGAGGTTTGTAAAGGAGTCTCGGTAACAGAACCTGGTCAGAGCCCCACAAGTCACCCCATCTTGGATTCCCCTAGGTATCTAGTTTAAAAAAATGCTCAGGTGTGGTAGGTTTTCCTAGGTGACGGCTGAGCTAGAGGCCAAAATCTACAGGTAGGCACTTTGCAAAAAAGACCTCTGTTTTCTTTAAAAAAATATGATGTGTCCACGTTGTGTTTTGGGCCGTTTCCTGTCACGTGCCCTAGGCCTACCCTCGCAAGTGAGGTATCATTTTTATCGGGAGACTTGGGGGAACGCTGGGTGGAAGGCAATTTGTGCTTCCTCTCAGATTCCAGAACTTTCTGTCACCAAAATATGAGGAAAACTAGTTTTTTTAGCCAAATTTTGAGGTTTGCAAAGGAGTCAGGGTAACAGAACCTGGTCAGAGCCCCACAAGTCACCCCATCTTGGATTCCCCTAGGTCTCTAGTTTTCAAAAATGCACAGGTTTGGTAGGTTTCCCTAGGTGCCGGCTGAGCTAGAGGCCAAAATCTACAGGTAGGCACTTTGCAAAAAACACCTCTGTTTTCTTTTAAAAAAATGTGATGTGTCCACGTTGTGTTTTGGGGCGTTTCCTGTCACGGGCGCTAGGCCTACCCACACAAGTGAGGTATCATTTTTATCAGGAGACTTGGGGGAACGCTGGGTGGAAATAAATGTGTGGCTCCTCTCAGATTCCAGAACTTTCTGTCACCAAAATTATGAGGAAAACTTGTTTTTTTATCCAAATTTTGAGGTTTGCAAAGGATTCTGGGTAACAGAACCTGGTCAGAGCCCCACAAGTCACCCCATCGTGGATTCCCCTCGGTGTCTAGTTTTCAAAAATGCACAGGTTAGGTAGGTTTCCCTAGGTGCTGGCTGAGCTAGAGGCCAAAATCTACAGGTAGGCACTTTGCAAAAAACACGTCTGTTTTCTTTAAAAAAATGTGATGTGTCCACGTTGTGTTTTGGGGCGTTTCCTGTCACGGGCGCTAGGCCTACCACACAAGTGAGGCATCATTTTTATCGGGAGACTTGGGGGAATGCTGGGTGGAAGGAAATTTGTGGCTCCTCTCAGATTCCAGAACTTTCTGTTACCGAAATGTAAGGAAAACGTGTTTTTTGCCAAATTTTGAGGTTAGCAAAGGATTCTGGGTAACAGAACCTGGTCAGAGCCCCAAAAGTTCCCCCATCTTGGATTCCCCTAGGTCTCTAGTTTTAAAAAATGCTCAGGTTTGGTAGGTTTCCCCAGGGGCCGGCTGAGCTAGAGGCCAAAATCGACAGGTAGGCACTTTGCAAAAAACACCTCTGTTTTCTTTAAAAAAAATGTGATGTATCCACGTTGCGTTTTGGGGCTTTTCCTGTCACGGGAGCTAGGCCTACCCACACAAGTGAGGTATCATTTTTATCGGGAGACTTGGGGGAATGCTGGGTGGAAGGAAATTTGTGGCTACTCTCAGATTCCAGAACTTTCTGTCACCGAAATGTGAGGAAAACGTGTTTTTTTAGCCAAATTTTGAGGTTTGCAAAGGATTCTGGGTAGCAGAACCTGGTCAGAGCCCCACAAGTCACCCCATCTTGGATTCCCCTAGGTCTCTAGTTTTCAAAAATAAACAGGTTTGGTAGGTTGCCCTAGGTGCCGGCTGAGCTAGAGGCCAAAATCTACAGGTAGGCACTTTGCAAAAAACACCTCTGTTTTCTTTAAAAAAATGTGATGTGTCAACGTTGTGTTTTGGGGCGTTTCCTGTCACGGGCGCTAGGCCTACCCACGCAAGTGAGGTATCATTTTTATCGGGAGACTTGGGGGAACGCTGGGTGGAAGGAAATTTGTGCTTCCTCTCAGATTCCAGAACTTTCTGTCACTGAAATGTGAGGAAAACTAGTTTTTTTAGCCAAATTTTGAGGTTTGCAAAGGATTCTGGGTAACAGAACCTGGTCAGAGCCCCACAAGTCACCCCATCTTGGATTCTCCTAGGTCTCTAGTTTTCAAAAATGCAAAGGTTTGGTAGGTTTCCCTAGGTGCCGGCTGAGCTAGAGGACAAAATCTACAGGTAGGCACTTTGCAAAAAACACCTCTGTTTTCTTTAAAAAAATGTGATGTGTCCACGTTGTGTTTTGGGGCGTTTCCTGTCACAAGCGCTAGGCCTACCCACTCAAGTGAGGTATCATTTCTATCGGGAGACTTGGGGGAACGCTGGGTGGAAGGAAATTTGTGCTTCCTCTCAGATTCCAGAACTTTCTGTCACCGAAATGTGAGGAAAACTAGTTTTTTTAGCCAAATTTTGAGGTTTGCAAAGGATTCTGGGTAACAGAACCTGGTCAGAGCCCCACAAGTCACCCCATCTTGGATTCCCCTAGGTCTCTAGTTTTCAAAAAATGCACAGGTTTGGTAGGTTTCCCTAGGTGCCGGCTGAGCTATAGGCCGAAATCTACAGGTAGGCACTTTGCAAATAACACCTTTGTTTTCTTTAAAAAAAAATTGATGTGTCCACGTTGTGTTTTGGGGCGTTTCCTGTAACGGGCGCTAGGCCTACCCACACAAGTGAGGTATCATTTTTATCAGGAGACTTGGGGGAACGCTGGGTGGAAATAAATGTGTGGTTCCTCTCAGATTCCAGAACTTTCTGTCACCGAAATGTGAGGAAAACGTGTTTTTTTAGCCAAATTTTGAGGTTTGCAAAGGATTCTGGGTAACAGAACCTGGTCAGAGCCCCACAAGTCACCCCATCTTGGATTCCCCTAGGTCTCTAGTTTTAAAAAATGCACAGGTTTGGTAGGTTTCCCTAGGTGCCGGCTGAGCTAGAGGACAAAATCTACAGGTAGGCACTTTGCAAAAAACACCCCTGTTTTCTTTAAAAAAATGTGATGTGTCCACGTTGTGTTTTGGGGCGTTTCCTGTCACGGGCCCTAGGCCTACCCTCGCAAGTGAGGTATCATTTTTATCGGGAGACTTGGGTGAACGCTGGGTGGAAGGCAATTTGTGCTTCCTCTCAGATTCCAGAACTTTCTGTCACCGAAATATGAGGAAAACTAGTTTTTTTAGCCAAATTTTGAGGTTTGCAAAGGAGTCTGGGTAACAGAACCTGGTCAGAGCCCCACAAGTCACCCCATCTTGGATTCCCCTAGGTCTCTAGTTTAAAAAAATGCTCAGGTGTGGTAGGTTTTCCTAGGTGACGGCTGAGCTAGAGGCCAAAATCTACAGGTAGGCACTTTGCAAAAAAGACCTCTGTTTTCTTTAAAAAAATATGATGTGTCCACGTTGTGTTTTGGGCCGTTTCCTGTCACGGGCCCTAGGCCTACCCTCGCAAGTGAGGTATCATTTTTATCGGGAGACTTGGGGGAACGCTGGGTGGAAGGCAATTTGTGCTTCCTCTCAGATTCCAGAACTTTCTGTCACCGAAATATGAGGAAAACTAGTTTTTTTAGCCAAATTTTGAGGTTTGCAAAGGAGACTGGGTAACAGAACCTGGTCAGAGCCCCACAAGTCACCCCATCTTGGATTCCCCTAGGTCTCTAGTTTTCAAAAATGCACAGGTTTGGTAGGTTTCCCTAGGTGCCGGCTGAGCTAGAGGCCAAAATCTACAGGTAGGCACTTTGCAAGAAACACCTCTGTTTTCTTTAAAAAAAATGTGATGTGTCCACGTTGTGTTTTGGGGCGTTTCCTGTCACGGGCGCTAGGCCTACCCACACAAGTGAGGTATCATTTTTATCAGGAGACTTGGGGGAACGCTGGGTGGAAATAAATGTGTGGCTCCTCTCAGATTCCAGAACTTTCTGTCACCAAAATATGAGGAAAACTTGTTTTTTTAGCCAAATTTTGAGGTTTGCAAAGGATTCTGGGTAACAGAACCTGGTCAGAGCCCCACAAGTCACCCCATCATGGATTCCCCTCGGTGTCTAGTTTTCAAAAATGCACAGGTTAGGTAGGTTTCCCTAGGTGCTGGCTGAGCTAGAGGCCAAAATCTACAGGTAGGCACTTTGCAAAAAACACGTCTGTTTTCTTTAAAAAAATTTGATGTGTCCACGTTGTGTTTTGGGGCGTTTCCTGTCACGGGCGCTAGGCCTACCATACAAGTGAGGCATCATTTTTATCGGGAGACTTGGGGGAATGCTGGGTGGAAGGAAATTTGTGGCTCCTCTCAGATTCCAGAACTTTCTGTTACCGAAATGTAAGGAAAACGTGTTTTTTTAAGCCAAATTTTGAGGTTTGCAAAGGATTCTGGGTAACAGAACCTGGTCAGTGCCCCACAAGTCACCCCATCTTGGATTCCCCTAGGTCTCTAGTTTAAAAAAATGCTCAGGTGTGGTAGGTTTCCCTAGGTGGCGGCTGAGCTAGAGGCCAAAATCTACAGGTACGCACTTTGCAAAAAACACCTCTGTTTTCTTTAAAAAAAATGTGATGTGTCCACGTTGTGTTTTGGGGCGTTTCCTGTCACGGGCGCTAGGCCTACCCACACAAGTGAGGTATCATTTTTATCAGGAGACTTGGGGGGACGCTGGGTGGAAATAAATGTGTGGCTCCTCTCAGATTCCAGAACTTTCTGTCACCGAAATGTGAGGAAAACGTGTTTTTTTAGCCAAATTTTGAGGTTTGCAAAGGATTCTGGGTAACAGAACCTGGTCAGAGCCCCACAAGTCACCCCATCTTGGATTCCCTTAGGTCTCTAGTTTTAAAAAATGCACAGGTTTGGTAGGTTTCCCTAGGTGCCGGCTGAGCTAGAGGACAAAATCTACAGGTAGGCACTTTGCAAAAATCACCCCTGTTTTCTTTCAAAAAATGTGATGTGTCCACGTTGTGTTTTGGGGCGTTTCCTGTCACGGGCCCTAGGCCTACCCTCGCAAGTGAGGTATTATTTTTATCGGGAGACTTGGGTGAACGCTGGGTGGAAGGCAATTTGTGCTTCCTTTCAGATTCCAGAAATTTCTGTCACCGAAATATGAGGAAAACTAGTTTTTTTAGCCAAATTTTTAGGTTTGCAAAGGAGTCTCGGTAACAGAACCTGGTCAGAGCCCCACAAGTCACCCCATCTTGGATTCCCCTAGGTCTCTAATTTAAAAAAATGCTCAGGTGTGGTAGGTTTTCCTAGGTGACGGCTGAGCTAGAGGCCAAAATCTACAGGTAGGCACTTTGCAAAAAAGACCTCTGTTTTCTTTAAAAAAATATGATGTGTCCACGTTGTGTTTTGGGCCGTTTCCTGTCACGTGCCCTAGGCCTACCCTCGCAAGTGAGGTATCATTTTTATCGGGAGACTTGGGGGAACGCTGGGTGAAAGGCAATTTGTGCTTCCTCTCAGATTCCAGAACTTTCTGTCACCGAAATATGAGGAAAACTAGTTTTTTTAGCCAAATTTTGAGGTTTGCAAAGGAGTCTGGGTAACAGAACCTGGTCAAAGCCCCACAAGTCACCCCATCTTGGATTCCCCTAGGTCTCTAGTTTTCAAAAATGCACAGGTTTGGTAGGTTTCCGTAGGTGCCGGCTGAGCTAGAGGCCAAAATCTACAGGTAAGCACTTTGCAAAAAACACCTCTGTTTTCTTTAAAAAAAATGTGATGTGTCCACGTTGTGTTTTGGGGCGTTTCCTGTCACGGGCGCTAGGCCTACCCACACAAGTGAGGTATCATTTTTATCAGGAGACTTGGGGGAACGCTGGGTGGAAATAAATGTGTGGCTCCTCTCAGATTCCAGAACTTTCTGTCACCAAAATATGAGGAAAACTTGTTTTTTTAGCCAAATTTTGAGGTTTGCAAAGGATTCTGGGTAACAGAACCTGGTCAGAGCCCCACAAGTCACCCCGTCGTGGATTCCCCTAGGTGTCTAGTTTTCAACAATGCACAGGTTAGGTAGGTTTCCCTAGGTGCTGGCTGAGCTAGAGGCCAAAATCTACAGGTAGGCACTTTGCAAAAAACACGTCTGTTTTCTTTAAAAAAATGTGATGTGTCGACGTTGTGTTTTGGGGCGTTTCCTGTCACGGGCGCTAGGCCTACCACACAAGTGAGGCATCATTTTTATCGGGAGACTTGGGGGAATGCTGGGTGGAAGGAAATTTGTGGCTCCTCTCAGATTCCAGAACTTTCTGTTACCGAAATGTAAGGAAAACGTGTTTTTTTAAGCCAAATTTTGAGGTTTGCAAAGGATTCTGGGTAACAGAACCTGGTCAGAGCCCCACAAGTCACCCCATCTTGGATTCCCCTAGGTCTCTAGTTTTAAAAAATGCTCAGGTGTGGTAGGTTTCCCTAGGTGGCGGCTGAGCTAGAGGCCAAAATCTACAGGTACGCACTTTGCAAAAAACACCTCTGTTTTCTTTAAAAAAATTGTGATGTGTCCACGTTGTGTTTTGGGGCGTTTCCTGTCACGGGCGCTAGGCCTACCCACACAAGTGAGGTATCATTTTTATCGGGAGACTTAGGGGAACGCTGGGTGGAAGGAAATTTGTGGCTCCTCTCAGATTTCAGAACTTTCTGTCACCGAAATGTGAAAAAATAGTGTTTCTTTAGCCAAATTTTGAGGTTTGCAAAGGATTCTGGGTAACAGAACCTGGTCAGAGCCCCACAAGTCACCCCATCTTGGATTCCCCTAGGTCTCTAGTTTTTAAAAATGCACAGGTGTGGTAGGTTTCCATAGGTGCCGGCTGAGCTAGAGGCCAAAATCTACAGGTAGGCACTTTGCAAAAAACACCTCTGTTTTCTTTAAAAAAATGTGATGTGTCCACGTTATGTTTTGGGGTGTTTCCTGTCAGGGGCGCTAGGCCTACCCACACAAGTGAGGTATCATTTTTATCGGGAGACTTGGGGGAATGCTGGGTGGAAAGAAATTCGTGGCTCCTCTCAGATTCCAGAACTTTCTGTCACCGAAATGTGAGGAAAAAGTGTTTTTTTAGCCAAATTTTGAGGTTTGCAAAGGATTCTGGGTAACAGAACCTGGTCAGAGCCCCACAAGTCACCCCATCTTGGATTCCCCTAGGTCCCTAGTTTTAAAAAATGCACAGGTTTGGTAGGTTTCCCTAGGTGCCGGCTGAGCTAGAGGACAACATCTACAGGTAGGCACTTTGCAAAAAACACCCCTGTTTTCTTTCAAAAAATGTGATGTGTCCACGTTGTGTTTTGGGGCGTTTCCTGTCACGGGCCCTAGGCCTACCCTCGCAAGTGAGGTATCATTTTTATCGGGAGACTTAGGGGAACACTGGGTGGAAGGCAATTTGTGCTTCCTCTCAGATTCCAGAAGTTTCTGTCACCGAAATATGAGGAAAACTAGTTTTTTTAGCCAAATTTTGAGGTTTGCAAAGGAGTCTGGGTAACAGAACCTGGTCAGAGCCCCACAAGTCACCCCATCTTGGATTCCCCTAGGTCTCTAGTTTTAAAAAATGCACAGGTTTGGTAGGTTTCCCTAGGTGCCGGCTGAGCTAGAGGCCAAAATCTACAGGTAGGCACTTAGCAAAAAACACCTCTGTTTTCTTTAAAAAAAATGTGATGTGTCCACGTTGTGTTTTGGGGCGTTTCCTGTCACGGGCGCTAGGCCTACCCACACAAGTGAGGTATCATTTTTATCAGGAGCCTTGGGGGAACGCTGGGTGGAAATAAATGTGTGGCTCCTCTCAGATTCCAGAACTTCCTGTCACCAAAAAATGAGGAAAACTTGTTTTTTTAGCCAAATTTTGAGGTTTGCAAAGGATTCTGGGTAACAGAACCTGGTCAGAGCCCCACAAGTCATCCCATCGTGGATTCCCCTCGGTGTCTAGTTTTCAGAAATGCACAGGTTAGGTAGGTTTCCCTAGGTGCTGGCTGAGCTAGAGGCCAAAATCTACAGGTAGGCACTTTGCAAAAAACACGTCTGTTTTCTTTAAAAAAAATTTGATGTGTCGACGTTGTGTTTTGGGGCGTTTCCTGTCACGGGCGCTAGGCCTACCATACAATGAGGCATCATTTTTATCGGGAGACTTGGGGGAATGCTGGGTGGAAGGAAATTTGTGGCTCCTCTCAGATTCCAGAACTTTCTGTTACCGAAATGTAAGGAAAACGTGTTTTTTTAAGCCAAATTTTGAGGTTTGCAAAGGATTCTGGGTAACAGAACCTGGTCAGTGCCCCACAAGTCACCCCATCTTGGATTCCCCTAGGTCTCTAGTTTAAAAAAATGCTCAGGTGTGGTAGGTTTCCCTAGGTGGCGGCTGAGCTAGAGGCCAAAATCTACAGGTACGCACTTTGCAAAAAACACCTCTGTTTTCTTTAAAATAAATGTGATGTGTCCACGTTGTGTTTTGGGGCGTTTCCTGTCACGGGCGCTAGGCCTACCCACACAAGTGAGGTATCATTTTTTTCAGGAGACTTGGGGGAACGCTGGGTGGAAATAAATGTGTGGCTCCTCTCAGATTCCAGAACTTTCTGTCACCGAAATGTGAGGAAAACGTGTTTTTTTAGCCAAATTTTGAGGTTTGCAAAGGATTCTGGGTAACAGAACCTGGTCAGAGCCCCACAAGTCACCCCATCTTGGATTCCCCTAGGTCTCTAGTTTTAAAAAATGCACAGGTTTGGTAGGTTTCCCTAGGTGCCGGCTGAGCTAGAGGCCAAAATCTACAGGTAGGCACTTAGCAAAAAACACCTCTGTTTTCTTTAAAAAAAATGTGATGTGTCCACGTTGTGTTTTGGGGCGTTTCCTGTCACGGGCGCTAGGCCTACCCACACAAGTGAGGTATCATTTTTATCAGGAGCCTTGGGGGAACGCTGGGTGGAAATAAATGTGTGGCTCCTCTCAGATTCCAGAACTTCCTGTCACCAAAAAATGAGGAAAACTTGTTTTTTTAGCCAAATTTTGAGGTTTGCAAAGGATTCTGGGTAACAGAACCTGGTCAGAGCCCCACAAGTCATCCCATCGTGGATTCCCCTCGGTGTCTAGTTTTCAGAAATGCACAGGTTAGGTAGGTTTCCCTAGGTGCTGGCTGAGCTAGAGGCCAAAATCTACAGGTAGGCACTTTGCAAAAAACACGTCTGTTTTCTTTAAAAAAAATTTGATGTGTCGACGTTGTGTTTTGGGGCGTTTCCTGTCACGGGCGCTAGGCCTACCATACAATGAGGCATCATTTTTATCGGGAGACTTGGGGGAATGCTGGGTGGAAGGAAATTTGTGGCTCCTCTCAGATTCCAGAACTTTCTGTTACCGAAATGTAAGGAAAACGTGTTTTTTTAAGCCAAATTTTGAGGTTTGCAAAGGATTCTGGGTAACAGAACCTGGTCAGTGCCCCACAAGTCACCCCATCTTGGATTCCCCTAGGTCTCTAGTTTAAAAAAATGCTCAGGTGTGGTAGGTTTCCCTAGGTGGCGGCTGAGCTAGAGGCCAAAATCTACAGGTACGCACTTTGCAAAAAACACCTCTGTTTTCTTTAAAATAAATGTGATGTGTCCACGTTGTGTTTTGGGGCGTTTCCTGTCACGGGCGCTAGGCCTACCCACACAAGTGAGGTATCATTTTTTTCAGGAGACTTGGGGGAACGCTGGGTGGAAATAAATGTGTGGCTCCTCTCAGATTCCAGAACTTTCTGTCACCGAAATGTGAGGAAAACGTGTTTTTTTAGCCAAATTTTGAGGTTTGCAAAGGATTCTGGGTAACAGAACCTGGTCAGAGCCCCACAAGTCACCCCATCTTGGATTCCCCTAGGTCTCTAGTTTTAAAAAATGCACAGGTTTGGTAGGTTTCCCTAGGTGCCGGCTGAGCTAGAGGACAAAATCTACAGGTAGGCACTTTGCAAAAAACACCCCTGTTTTCTTTAAAAAAATGTGATGTGTCCACGTTGTGTTTTGGGGCGTTTCCTGTCACGGGCCCTAGGCCTACCCTCGCAAGTGAGGTATCATTTTTATCGGGAGACTTGGGTGAACGCTGGGTGGAAGGCAATTTGTGCTTCCTCTCAGATTCCAGAACTTTCTGTCACCAAAATATGAGGAAAACTAGTTTTTTTAGCCAAATTTTGAGGTTTGTAAAGGAGTCTCGGTAACAGAACCTGGTCAGAGCCCCACAAGTCACCCCATCTTGGATTCCCCTAGGTATCTAGTTTAAAAAAATGCTCAGGTGTGGTAGGTTTTCCTAGGTGACGGCTGAGCTAGAGGCCAAAATCTACAGGTAGGCACTTTGCAAAAAAGACCTCTGTTTTCTTTAAAAAAATATGATGTGTCCACGTTGTGTTTTGGGCCGTTTCCTGTCACGGGCGCTAGGCCTACCACACAAGTGAGGCATCATTTTTATCGGGAGACTTGGGGGAATGCTGGGTGGAAGGAAATTTGTGGCTCCTCTCAGATTCCAGAACTTTCTGTTACCGAAATGTAAGGAAAACGTGTTTTTTGCCAAATTTCGAGGTTAGCAAAGGATTCTGGGTAACAGAACCTGGTCAGAGCCCCAAAAGTTCCCCCATCTTGGATTCCCCTAGGTCTCTAGTTTTAAAAAATGCTCAGGTTTGGTAGGTTTCCCCAGGGGCCGGCTGAGCTAGAGGCCAAAATCGACAGGTAGGCACTTTGCAAAAAACACCTCTGTTTTCTTTAAAAAAAATGTGATGTATCCACGTTGCGTTTTGGGGCTTTTCCTGTCACGGGAGCTAGGCCTACCCACACAAGTGAGGTATCATTTTTATCGGGAGACTTGGGGGAATGCTGGGTGGAAGGAAATTTGTGGCTACTCTCAGATTCCAGAACTTTCTGTCACCGAAATGTGAGGAAAACGTGTTTTTTTAGCCAAATTTTGAGGTTTGCAAAGGATTCTGGGTAACAGAACCTGGTCAGAGCCCCACAAGTCACCCCATCTTGGATTCCCCTAGGTCTCTAGTTTTCAAAAATAAACAGGTTTGGTAGGTTGCCCTAGGTGCCGGCTGAGCTAGAGGCCAAAATCTACAGGTAGGCACTTTGCAAAAAACACCTCTGTTTTCTTTAAAAAAATGTGATGTGTCAACGTTGTGTTTTGGGGCGTTTCCTGTCACGGGCGCTAGGCCTACCCACGCAAGTGAGGTATCATTTTTATCGGGAGACTTGGGGGAACGCTGGGTGGAAGGAAATTTGTGCTTCCTCTCAGATTCCAGAACTTTCTGTCACTGAAATGTGAGGAAAACTAGTTTTTTTAGCCAAATTTTGAGGTTTGCAAAGGATTCTGGGTAACAGAACCTGGTCAGAGCCCCACAAGTCACCCCATCTTGGATTCTCCTAGGTCTCTAGTTTTCAAAAATGCAAAGGTTTGGTAGGTTTCCCTAGGTGCCGGCTGAGCTAGAGGACAAAATCTACAGGTAGGCACTTTGCAAAAAACACCTCTGTTTTCTTTAAAAAAATGTGATGTGTCCACGTTGTGTTTTGGGGCGTTTCCTGTCACAAGCGCTAGGCCTACCCACTCAAGTGAGGTATCATTTCTATCGGGAGACTTGGGGGAACGCTGGGTGGAAGGAAATTTGTGCTTCCTCTCAGATTCCAGAACTTTCTGTCACCGAAATGTGAGGAAAACTAGTTTTTTTAGCCAAATTTTGAGGTTTGCAAAGGATTCTGGGTAACAGAACCTGGTCAGAGCCCCACAAGTCACCCCATCTTGGATTCCCCTAGGTCTCTAGTTTTCAAAAAATGCACAGGTTTGGTAGGTTTCCCTAGGTGCCGGCTGAGCTATAGGCCGAAATCTACAGGTAGGCACTTTGCAAATAACACCTTTGTTTTCTTTTAAAAAATGTGATGTGTCCACGTTGCGTTTTGGGGCATTTCCTGTTGCGGGCGCTAGGTCTACCCACAGAAGTGAGGTATCATTTTTATCAGGAGACTTGGGGGAACGCTGGGTGGAAATAAATGTGTGGCTCCTCTCAAATTCCAGAACTTTCTGTCACCAAAATATGAGGAAAACTTGTTTTTTTAGCCAAATTTTGAGGTTTGCAAAGGATTCTGGGTAACAGAACCTGGTCAGAGCCCCACAAGTCACCCCATCGTGGATTCCCCTCGGTGTCTAGTTTTCAAAAATGCACAGGTTAGGTAGGTTTCCCTAGGTGCTGGCTGAGCTAGAGGCCAAAATCTACAGGTAGGCACTTTGCAAAAAACACGTCTGTTTTCTTTAAAAAAATGTGATGTGTCCACGTTGTGTTTTGGGGCGTTTCCTGTCACGGGCGCTAGGCCTACCACACAAGTGAGGCATCATTTTTATCGGGAGACTTGGGGGAATGCTGGGTGGAAGGAAATTTGTGGCTCCTCTCAGATTCCAGAACTTTCTATTACCGAAATGTAAGGAAAACTAGTTTTTTGCCAAATTTTGAGGTTTGCAAAGGATTCTGGGTAACAGAACCTGGTCAGAGCCCCACAAGTCACCCATCTTGGATTCCCCTAGGTCTCTAGTTTTCAAAAATGCACAGGTTTGGTAGGTTGGACTAGGTGCCGGCTGAGCTAGAGGCCAAAATCTACAGGTAGGCACTTTGCAAAAAACACCTCTGTTTTCTTTAAAAAAATGTGATGTGTCAACGTTGTGTTTTGGGGCGTTTCCTGTCACGGGCGCTAGGCCTACCCACGCAAGTGAGGTATCATTTTTATCGGGAGACTTGGGGGAACGCTGGGTGGAAGGAAATTTGTGCTTCCTCTTAGATTCCAGAACTTTCTGTCACTGAAATGTGAGGAAAACTAGTTTTTTTAGCCAAATGTTGAGGTTTGCAAAGGATTCTGGGTAACAGAACCTGGTCAGAGCCCCACAAGTCACCCCATCTTGGATTCCCCTAGGTCTCTAGTTTTCAAAAATGCACAGGTTTGATAGGTTTCCCTAGGTGCCGGCTGAGCTAGAGGACAAAATCTACAGGTAGGCACTTTGCAAAAAACACCTCTGTTTTCTTTAAAAAAATGTGATGTGTCCACGTTGTGTTTTGGGGCGTTTCCTTTCATGGGCGCTAGGCCTACCCACTCAAGTGAGGTATCATTTATATCGGGAGACTTGGGGGAACGCTGGGTGGAAGGAAATTTGTGCTTCCTCTCAGATTCCAGAACTTTCTGTCACCGAAATGTGAGGAAAACTAGTTTTTTTAGCCAAATGTTGAGGTTTGCAAAGGATTCTGGGTAACAGAACCTGGTCAGAGCCCCACAAGTCACCCCATCTTGGATTCCCCTAGGTCTCTAGTTTTCAAAAATGCACAGGTTTGGTAGGTTTCCCTAGGTGCCGGCTGAGCTATAGGCCGAAATCTACAGGTAGGCACTTTGCAAATAACACCTTTGTTTTCTTTTAAAAAATGTGATGTATCCACGTTGCGTTTTGGGGCATTTCCTGTTGCGGGCGCTAGGTCTACCCACAGAAGGGAGGTATCATTTTTATCAGGAGACTTGGGGGAACGCTGGGTGGAAATAAATGTGTGGCTCCTCTCAGATTCCAGAACTTTCTGTCACCAAAATATGAGGAAAACTTGTTTTTTTAGCCACATTTTGAGGTTTGCAAAGGATTCTGGGTAACAGAACCTGGTCAGAGCCCCACAAGTCACCCCATCGTGGATTCCCCTCGGTGTCTAGTTTTCAAAAATGCACAGGTTAGGTAGGTTTCCCTAGGTGCTGGCTGAGCTAGAGGCCAAAATCTACAGGTAGGCACTTTGCAAAAAACACGTCTGTTTTCTTTAAAAAAATGTGATGTGTCCAAGTTGTGTTTTGGGGCGTTTCCTGTCACGGGCGCTAGGCCTACCACACAAGTGAGGCATCATTTTTATCGGGAGACTTGGGGGAATGCTGGGTGGAAGGAAATTAGTGGCTCCTCTCAGATTCCAGAACTTTCTGTTACCGAAATGTAAGGAAAACTAGTTTTTTGCCAAATTTTGAGGTTTGCAAAGGATTCTGGGTAACAGAACCTGGTCAGAGCCCCGCAAGTCACCCATCTTGGATTCCCCTAGGTCTCTAGTTTTCAAAAATGCACAGGTTTGGTAGGTTGGCCTAGGTGCCGGCTGAGCTAGAGGCCAAAATCTACAGGTAGGCACTTTGCAAAAAACACCTCTGTTTTCTTTAAAAAAATGTGATGTGTCCACGTTGTCTTTTGGGGCGTTTCCTGTCACGGGCGCTAGGCCTACTGATGAAGCAGAAAATGAAGGTTTTGATCTATTAACGCATAAACGTAGTGTGAAATAATCATGTGTGACATTAACCGAACTAATAAAGATTGTACGGGGACAAAATGTGCCCTTAGAGTAGTTTGCCAACATTTATAAGCGTGCTTTATATAACGTGGTGTATTAGAATTGCACTAATCCGACATAATCATAAACGTGTGCTACGATTTGCTTGTTTGAAATGCTTTAGCTTAGCATTACTTTAGCGGAGGCTTCGGCCTAGTGGCCTGGTCTCACGGTTTAGATGCTCGTATTTTTTCAATGTGCTATTAAACGTGTATTTCTGCTTGAAGCTGTACTTTTCCACAGAAACTGTTCACATGCTTATCTTAAAGTTTCGTGCCAGCATGGCATATTTTCTCTTTACTTCAAGGTCGACTTGCAGGTGCGGACAATGGAGGCTCTGAAAGTGAGCTAATTGGTAGACAATGTTGCAACTTGCGTACCCATCTCCAAGGATAATGTATGCTTAAGTAAAAGCTTGAGAACTGTCGTTTTTGATTGGACAATTTGAAGCTAACCTATGAACCCTCCAATGGAGACCCTACTGGATTCGAACTGTTGTCTATAAAAACCAGGTGCACGAGAAGAAATTAAGCCATTACCAGCTATTGCCCGACATTGCGTCATTTCGTAGCTATTATGGCCCACTTTGCTGCGACGCCATTTTGAAAGAGACTTTGATGCTTTCTCTAATCGAGAGAAAGAGACTTTAAATGATTCTTGCCCTAGAGACTTTAACTTTGATCCCCTTGCATGAAGTAGTAGTTTTACCTTGCCGCCGTGAGGCAATTGCCCGTCCACCCCTGCCCCTTTGCCCCGTCCCATGCTGATCGAGAAACGGTACCTGTGAGACGAAGACTTCCTTGTACGCTGATCGTAATTGGTAAATATGAGAGGAAATTGTAAAATTGCATTGTGTTTCTTTTAGGTAACCAACTGCTGATTTTGATAAGATCCCTAGCTAGGAGTTTTCTAAATTTATGTTGCTAAATTGTTTTTGCATGAAGTCCCACATGCCGATGCTAATTTGAGGTTAGATGAGGATTCCATATGTCGCACGATGCAATTTGAGTTCTTGTTATGATGACTAAATGTATGCAATTAGCTCATTACAGATTATCGTATTAGTGCTTTGCATTGCCATTATCGAATGCCTCGTGATTCAAATGCTACATAGATTACACTTGTTTCGACGTTATGGACAGCTATTAATGTTCATTTATGTTTATCATTTGGTGTTGAGACACATATATATTGTGCTAGCTTTGTTAATATAGGGAAATAAATTCACTAACTTTGCAATAAACTGGTGTGGTTATTCCTGACTGAAAGGTCAGGGTTCGCCGAAATGTATTCTGGATTAATTGTTAAGTGTTATGTTGATCAAGGTATTGCTTATGTTCGTTATTGATTATTGATTTCAGGAAATTGATCGATTAAGAGTACAGAGAGTTCCCACTTAGTCAAAAGATTCATCGGCCTAAAGAGCGTCCGAACACAGGTAAATTATTACTACGGACCGCTCTATCAGTAGATGGTAGCAGAGGATGGTTTCGTCTTTTGGGACCCTGTACTCTTAAAGTACATGGTGTTGGATTAACGGTTACGCATTTTGAGACCCCACTCGAGAAGTAGAATTAGATTTTTCTTGGATAAAATAGATTGACAGAATGATGATGGGCTAGGTCCACCGCGACTTCCCCGGGATCTCGGAGCTTGCGAATGGAGAGAACGGAGGTGTGGAAACAGCGTTGGCGGTACTAGTGATGGTATGAGTGAAGTTAGGGTTTTGCGCTTGCACAGCTTATTGCCGCAGGGTGTGTGAAAAGGTTGAGAGGATTTTTTTTCTTTTAAAGGATAGCGGAGGTGCGACTCCGAGTGTAGAAGTAGAGAAGTCGTCGAACTTCATAGAGATAGCAGAGGTGCGGCTCCGAGTGTGAGAGTAGGGAAGTCGTCGAACTTCATGTGCGTGTGGCGCTTTGTGCATAAAAAGGTCCATGTGGTTGTTGTTGTTGAGACGGGCCCTGCGAGGTCAAGAGACTCCGGAGTATGTTGATCCATGTTGTGGTCTGGGCGGTTTAGTAGGTTGATCGGGCGTGGTCAACGAGTCGGTACGTGTGTTAGGGAGTGAAAGAAACTTCGACTTCGGGCTTTGACAAGATTCTAAGTGCACTAGAACAGATCATTGTCAAGTTGAGAGTAGGTCTGCGGGTCAGATTTGCTTGCGAACGTGGGGACCGAGAAAGACGGAATAGCGGCCGAGGCTAGTGAAAGGTCCCTAAGGTCCTGAAGCGATTGTGTTACCCTTCCTGTAGTAAACCGACAGATCTGTTTTAGTTTTTGGTAGCTCGCGATACATGCAAGAAGTTGTTACGGGAGGAGCTGAGTGAAGGAAGACTAGCCGCGAGGCTTTGTCAGCCGCAGTGTGTGTGTGTGACCTCACTAGGAGCCGCGCTGGGATAGGTTGGTTGGAGAGAAGGGTCGCGCACGGATTGGACGCAGTCCGTGGGGCTCGATTGGAAGGGGAAAGGCAAGCGAAGAGTATTCCGGGAATTAAAGTCACCTATTGATTACAAATTTTGTGGAATAAAAGTGACCTATTGATCATAAACTTTGTGAAATAAAAGACGAGAAAATGAAATTCCTTAAAGCATTTAGGAGTGCGATGAAAGGGGAGTCTTACATCAAAGCGAGCGGAGGAGAGGAGACGCCGCCCGAGGGCACACCAGCTTACATTGTAATGGAGGAAAAAGGGGTAGCTCCGTGTCTTTGGCTAATGCAATGGCACAAACTGACAGAGAAACATGGGAGCGTAGCGTTCCCGATACATGGGACATTCAATATAAGGATCCTAGAGAATTTGAGATTCACGATGTACGACATGAAGGTGCCTCCAAGGCCAGCCCAGTTTGAGGCTCTAGCGATTTGGGAACTAATGGCCAGACAGCAACAGCAGAAGAAGTTTGAGACCAGGATGAGAAAGGTAGAAAAGACACTAGCGGATGCTAGGTGGGATAATGCACAGAAGGTGTGGAGGTCAGATGTATTGCAGGGGATAAAATTGTTTCCCGCAATTACTAAAGAAGAAGAGGAGACAGGTAAGAAAGCTACCTGTAAGACAGACAGGAAGTGTTCCAAGGATAGAGAGGACGAGGAAAAGTTGAGAAGAGAAGAGGAGTTAGAGGATGAGGAGTTAATAATGCAATTGCTGAACGACCGTCCACCACCTTATGCGGAGAATGGACAAGGTCCAAGTACCAGTTCTGCCCCTCCGGCACCGGTACAGAACAGTGAAACCCAGAGTTCAGGAGCGTCATCGGGGTCTAAGGACCCGAGTTTACTGTTTACCCCGCAGATACCGCAGGTTAGGAGAATATATCCAGATGTGCCCATGTTGAAACCAGCAGAAAATTATCAGCCGCAGATGCCAGGGTACTACAGCAGTGACAACGGTGCAGGAATGATTCTAGATCCAACCGCAAGGGGAGTACAGAATGGTCACAATCAGACATTGGCACAAGCTGAATCAACTCAGTTTAGGATGCCTCAGAAGCAGATGCAGGGGGGAAACGCATATGATCAGATGACAGGGAGTCAGATGGGCATGCCGGCAATGATGACCCATAGTATGGGAATGAACATGCCTCAGAACATGGGAAATGGACAGAACCCAGACGCGATATCACTACCCATTACTGTAGGTCCACCGGTACCTCTGTACAGTCAGCCTACCTTAGGTATGAGTGGTCAGGGATCAATGCTGCAGAATGGGACAGAAAGGAGGTGCATAGAGAACACTCCAGGGATAACTCCTATAGCGGCTCAGCCAAATGGATCTGGATCCTTGATGGAGTTTAGTCCCATATGTGCTCAGTCTACACTGGTGAGGTCGAGTCCCCCACTGATAATACCTTTAACATCGAATACTGAAAAGTTGCCGCAACCATCAATGGCAGTCGATGTGAATGCTACACTGATGGGGGTAAATGCGCAACAGCTGACACAGTGGTTCAACAGTTTGAATTCCACACAAAGTTCAGACAGTGGGAAAGGAGAAGATTACCTGAATAGGATGAGGCTGAACATGGAAGCACAAGAATTGGTGGAAGGGACTATGGGTGTGAATAGGTTAGAATCCTACACGGAAGAAGAGCTGAGATACCTATGTCCAAAGATTACGAAAGAAGTGAACAAGGTACATAAAAGTTTGCAGGAAGTAGCGGACAGAAACGGGATTGACAGGCAAGATGAAACACTTGAGCAGAAGCTATAGGTTGGATTTTGGGACCACAGATTTTGAACACATGAGGTCAGCAGGCATGAAGACACACCTTAGAGAATTGCTACAGAGTGCCCAAGTGTGGAGGTGCTTAGACAAGTGGGAAAGCAGGTGGGTAAAGAGGAAGGAAAAGAGGAGGGACAGTGCTACAGAGCATAATGAGAAAAGACCACAAAGCAGCGAGACAGTAACCATGTTACCAATGAGGGAGACAGCAGGGGGAAAATTAATACATGTACCATGGCACAGAAGCGATATTCAGTCATTTACGGATGATTTTCCCAAACTGAGAGAGAAGCCGATTGAATGGTATCAACAGACTGATAGGTTTGTGAAGCTTGCAAAATGTCTCTGGGAAGACCTGAACACTCTCTTTGAGATCGTAGTTCCAGCAGATTTGTGGGAGGATTGCAAAAGAGCTGTAGGTTGGCCGACAAGTGAACCAGAGAGAGACAGGGAGACGGGTGCACCATCACCTATGGTGATGAGCTTGTACTATAAGGTGATTGAGCATTTGAAGACGAAGGTTGCCGCGAAGAATGTGGATTGGCAGAAGATTGATCGAACGGCCCAAGAGGCTAAAGAGTCGATTCATAGTTACTATGAGAGGTTGTTGAAGGCGTTCAAGAATTACAGTGGCACGGAAACAATCGAGGCGAAGGATATGCTTCATTTTGTGTTTAGATTTGTGGAAGGGTTGAGACCAGAGATAAGTCAGATGATAAAGTCGCATTTGATTTGCTGGCAGTCGAAACCGATTGATGAAGTCTTGAATTATGCGAAATATTGTAGCGACGAGATTGAGGTGAAACAGAAAAAGCTGAAAGAGAAGGTGATGATGATGCAACTTAAAGCAGCTCAGACAGGTCTGCAAGGGATGCAAGGGTTCCAACAGCAGGTACCGCAACCGCAGCCGCAGTTGCAGGGAAACATGGCGTTTCAGCCACAGGCGAGAGGCAGAGGCAGAGGAGGTTTTGTGAATAATGGTCCGGATTTAAACACTGTTGTGACGGGTGTGCAGGCAATGAAGAAGGTGATGCCGTGTCACGTGTGCGGAATTGTCGGTCATTGGAAACGCGAGTGCCCGATGGTGGTGCAGGAAGGTGCAGGTGCAGGTGTAGGTGTTGGTCAGCAAAACAATGATGTCAATGCCTTTCAGACAATGAGGGGACCGAAAATGAGAGGTCCAAACCAAAATTTTCAGACCATAAATCAATTGCAGGGATTACAACCTATGCAGCCGCAGCAGATGCAGATGCCCCGTATGCAGATGACGCAAATGCAGCCGATGCAACAGCAGTTACCCATGGTACCTAATCAGCAAATGCAAATACCTTTGGCACCAATGAGTCAGCAGCAAGTGATGGTTCCTCCACAGGTCTCGGGTCAGGTAATGAGTACAAATGGCACCGTACAACAGTTCCCATTACACAGTGAAAGTGGAATAAACAATGTATGGGAGAGTGAGAGCTCAGAAGAAGAAGGAGATTGTGTGCTTGCAGCATCCTTGGAAGTTGATCAAAAGGGTCCGTACGTAGAGGGAAGAGTAATGGGTCATCGTGTTTCATTCTTGGTGGACACGGGAGCCACACGTTCAACTGTTAAGAGCAGTGAAGTACCAAATTTGCCACTCTCAGGGAGGACAGTTCAAGTGGTGGGAGTAGCAAACAGGCACCTGACGAACCCAATAACAGATCCGGTACCAGTCAGCATCGGTAACTATCAAGGGGTGCATCAGTTTGTGATATGTGACTCAAGCCCAATAGCACTGTTAGGGAGAGACCAATTGTGCAAATTGGGATGTTCGATCATGTGTTCGAACGAAGGAATAACGATACAGACGAGCAGTGATGGGGAAGAAGAGGACAGTGTAGAGGGGGATGAAATGGAAACGGTAGATGAAGAGTATCCTCTGATTTGTCTTTTCCCGATGATAACTGAAGAAGATATTCCAGCCGAATTACGAGAAACAGTCGGAAAGGAAGTGTGGGACATGACAGGGAAAGAGGTGGGATTGATGAAAGGAGTGGAACCAGTGAAAGTGACTGTAAAGCCCAATGCAATCTTTCCCCAGACCCCACAATACCACATGGCACAAGACACCCTCATGAAAGTTGCTCAACTTATTGACAAATTTGTAAAACAAGGAGTACTGAAAGAAGTGTTAAGTAGTCCATGTAATTCACCAATAATGGGACTAATAAAGCCGAGTGGAAAGGTCCGACTTGTGCAAGACTTGAGGAAAATAAATGACATCATAGTCAAATGCTGCCCAGTAGTACCGAATCCAGCTGTGATAATGTTTCAAATTCCTTGCGATGCCGAATGGTTCTCAGTCATCGATTTGTCACAGGCATTCTTTTCTGTGCCTCTTCATGAGGACAGCCAATTTCTCTTTTGTTTCAAATTCCTAGACAGAGTGTACAGTTGGTGCCGAATTCCTCAAGGGTTTTCTGAGTCACCGTCGATATTCAATCAGATTCTAAAGAAAGACTTGGAAGAGTTAGAATTGCCATTCAAGTCAACCCTAGTACAATACATTGACGACTTACTGGTTGCATCAAAGACAGAAAGTGGCTGCACAGCCGATACCATTGCTCTGTTGAACCATTTGGGAAGGAATGGACACAAGGTGTCTCCTTCCAAATTGCAGTTCTGTCAGGAGAAAGTGAAATACTTGGGTCACCAGATAGAGAAGGGGTCACGGAGAATAATGAAGGAAAGAATAACAAGTGTACTTCAAATGAGTCCGCCCAAGACGAGAAAGGAGGTGAGGAAGTTTTTGGGAATGGTGGGCTACTGTCGCCAGTGGATTCCCAACTTCTCCACTCTAGCGAAGCCTTTACTGAAACTGACCCAGAAGGATGCTTTGGATCAAATTGAACTGAAAGGAGATGAGATGGATGCTTTTGTCGAATTGAAAGAGTGCATGTGCAGGGCTCCAGCTTTAGGTATGCCTGATTACACAAAGCCTTTCACATTGTTTTGCCATGAACGTGATGCATGTTCTTTGTCTGTCTTGACTCAAGCCCATGGTGGCGTAAACAGACCAGTAGCGTATTTTTCAGCTACTTTGGATCCGGTCGCAGCAGCACTCCCAGGGTGTTTGCGCGCCGTAGCAGCAGTTGGTATCAGCCTCACTCAGAGTGAAGGAATAGTGATGTGACACCCAGTAACAGTCATGGTCCCTCACTCAGTTGAGATACTTTTGACCCGCTCCCGAACGCAACACATGACTGGAGCAAGACTCACAAGGTATGAAACGATTATTCTGGGCTCACCGAATGTGCAGCTGAAAAGGTGCACTACGTTGAATCCAGCAACCTTGCTTCCTGGAGAAAATTTAGAAATTGAGAACGCTGAAGACGTCGAGCATGACTGCCTTCAGGTGACTGAATTTTGCACAAAACCTCGACCGGACATTAAAGATACTAAACTTGATGAAAATGACCAAATTCTTTTTGTTGATGGTTCATGTCTAAGAGACGGGATGGGGATTTTGAAAGCAGGATATGCTGTATGTACTGTAACAGGGGTCTTGGAAGCGGGATGGCTTCAAGGAGTCTATTCTGCACAAGTAGCAGAACTTGTAGCCCTTACCAGAGCATGTCAACTGTCTGCATTGATGAAAGTCACCATTTACACTGATAGCCAATATGGGTTTGGGATTGTGCATGACTTTGGACAACTATGGTCACAGAGAGGTTTCCTGACTTCTTCAGGATCCCCAGTGAAAAACGGGGAAAGAATAAGGGAATTGTTACATGCCATTCAAGTGCCAGCTGAAGTTGCAGTGGTAAAGTGCAGTGCTCACACGAAAGGACAGGACTATGTTTCTCTGGGAAATGCATATGCGGATCAAGTCGCAAGATTTTGTGCCCTGAACTGTCTATTACTCAGAGATGAATGGAATTCAATAAGTGAGCCAGAACTCGAACCAGCTGAAGCATTTGCCTTGAAGGTCGTAGATACAATAGATGAATTAAAAGCATTACAAAATAATGTCAGGGAGGATGAAAGAGATTCCTGGATTAAATCACAATGTATAAAGAGACAAGACGAGTTATGGGTTTCACATGAGGGAAAATTTGTTTTGCCAAATAGTCTCTTATCACAGCTTGCGCGGTTCTATCATGGGCAAGCTCACCTAGGGAGAGATGCCATGATAAGATTGTTCAAAACTGATTGGTTTAACCCCAGATTTCGTCAAGCTGCAGAAGCAGTTTGCCATCGATGTGTCACTTGCCAGCAGATGAACCCAGGAAAGGGAACGGTTGTGAACGCGAGCCACATTGGTAGGGCAAGCGGGCCTTTTAGTCGTATGCAGATGGACTTCATTGAGATGCCCGTGCATGGAGGTCTAAAGTATGTGTTGGTGATTGTGTGCATTTTTAGTCACTGGATTGAGGCATACCCCACACGTAGAAATGACAGCCTTACAGTTGCAAAGTTATTATTGAGAGAGTTAATACCACGTTTCGGATTCCCGATCTCTTTAGAATCAGATAGGGGAAGTCACTTCAATAACGAGGTGATAAAGTTACTTTGCGAAGCGCTGAACATTGAGCAAAAACTGCATTGTAGCTATCGCCCTGAAGCATCAGGATTGGTGGAGCAGATGAATGGTACACTGAAATCAAGAATGGCGAAAATATGTGCATCGACAAATTTGAAATGGCCTGACGCATTACCCTTAGTGCTAATGTCAATGAGAAACATCCCTGATAGAAAAACTGGATTGTCTCCGCACGAAATTCTCATGGGCAGGGCTATGAGACTTCCTGCAGTTCCCGCAAACGCGCTTTTGAATATTACAGATGATATGGTGTTAGACTACTGCAAAGGTCTGGCTGACGTGGTTCGCTCTTTCTCTCACCAGGTGGAAGCAACCACCTTGCCACCGATCCAAGGTCCAGGACACGCACTGAAAGCAGGTGACTGGGTCGTGGTAAAGAAGCACGTGAGAAAGTCGTGTCTGGAACCCCGTTGGAAAGGCCCTTTCCAAGTGATCCTGACGACAACTACCGCTGTGAAGTGTGCGGGGGTTCCCAACTGGATTCACGCCAGTCACACAAAGAAGGTGTTGTGTCCCACAGATGAGGAAGTTGAAGCGCTGAAATTACCAGTGCCTGATAAAACAGTGCCGAGTGCTGAGACAGAACAAAACCGAACTGAAAACGGACAGGCAGAAGCAGGAGAGAGAGAGATATTATTGGAGAACGAAGAGTCCGACTCACTTGGGGAAGACCAAGGAGAAAGTTCAGACAGCGACGAGGAAGCTGAAGGTTACAAAGAGCCTGAAGCAGCTGAGGGTAGCAAAAAGCCTGAAGCAGCTGAAGGTGACAAAGAGCCTGAAGCAGCTGAGGGTAGCAAAAAGCCTGAAGCAGCTGAAGGTGACAAAGAACCTGAAGCAGCTGAAAGTGATACAGAGCCTGACGAAAGTAACGGTGACGAAGGGCTCGAAAAAGGTGAAAAAGCAGGAGAGCCTGATCAGAGGAGGGCTTTCCCAGAAACAGACGATACAGAAAAAGAAAAAGAGAACGTGATCGATTCCCCTGAAGGAGGGGACAAGGCAGAGCAGAACGAAAAAGCTCAAACCTCTACAGAAAAGGTCGCAGGTCCATCAAATGGACATGGTGCAAAGAGGAGACTAAGTATATCACCAGTAAAACAAAGGTCCGGAGAAGGTTTGAACGACGGAGAAAGGCCAAAAGTAAAAGAGAAAAGAAAAGAAGTGTCTGTCGTGGTACCAACCTCGAGTGAAGAAAAAGACTTGACAAAAGAGGAAAGTACCAGCGAGGCAGAATCGAAAAGAGAAGCAAAATTGAAAAGGAAAAGGATACCGAACAGAAGGTATTCCGGTCCAGAATGGGCATATGCAGTCAATGACGATTGGACTGACGAGTTTGTATCTCTAAGCATCGAGAACAAAGAAGAGGAAGAGATACCAATAGAAAAGAAAAGTTTTATGGACAGTGTTGATTGAAGGGGTGATAAATGATATTGCTTGCTACAATCTAACGTGAAATAGACAACCAGCTGAGACATTGCTAAACCGGATGAGACATTTGCTTAACAGATAAAGACTGAGTTATTGCCGAATTGAGACAAATGCTGCTAACCGATAAGTGACTTGGCCTTTGGAGAAGACGGTGTGAACATTGCGCTCGCTCAGCTTTGTAACTGAAATTGCTAAATAAGTTTCATTTATAAGTGCTTCTAGCTCTCTGATTCTATACAGATCATGACGCAAAACAATAGAAAGAAATATTGTAAATATGTGTGTATAGGCTTGGTAATTACATGTGTACTAATAGTAATGGCGATTATGCTTGGAATACGTGGTAAAACTGAGAATGAGAGAATTGAGGCTTCTACTTTTGCTCCTGTTACTGTCACTGAACTAACCGCATTGAAAAGGCTAGCACTGGATGAGAGACTCTTGCATGATAGGAAAGAGCTTTCGTATAATGTTTTCTATCGCTTACTAACAGAATATGTTGAGACAATGGATGCGAAAGATTGTTATGTGTGTACCCAGATAGCAACATCAGTGAAGGAAGGGGTGACATATCACCACATGCCTCTTACATACGGGATTACATGTAGTATAGTAATGTCTAGATTTTATGGTCAAACTAACATACAGTATTTTTACTCAAATTATGATGTTACCTTTGCTTATGTTCCTATAATAGCGCAGCTAAGCCAGACTGCAAAAGATTGGGATGCAAAAATTATGAGGGAATTTTTCGAGCCAATGCAACCTTTTGAAACGGCTCACGCTCATAGGGAAAATCTTACCTGCTCGCTCTCTGCAGTAGAAATAAGCTTTTTAGATCGCACAAATGATAGAAGGGCTCAAATGAAGGCGAAATTAGAAAAGGAGTTACATAAGAGGACTTCAGTAGATAATTATGATTTTGCTGCAATAAAGACACAAGGGAAAATTGCTTTAGATGCTTGGCATGTAGGGAAGTTTTGTATATATCGAGGTGAATCTTATTATGACAACATTTTTGTAGGGGCGAGTGAGTGTAAACACACGTTTATCTTTAAGGCCAAATGGACATTCATGATGGACGGACTTGACCCTGTCATTCCAGGTGTATATTACATTTGTGGGTATAATGCCTATTATCGTCTTCCAAAGGGATGGTGGGGAAGATGTTATTTGGGTATAGTGTTCCCAAAGGTTTATCAACTGGATGACCTATCGATGATTCAAAAGACATCTGGATCCCATCGTATCCAGAAAAGAGAGACCGCAGCTGCTGTGGTAGGTGATATATTTGGAGCCATGATTCCTTCATTGGGAGTTGTGCTGAATTCCATCAAAATAAGAAAGTTGTCTACTATAGTGGATAACATGTTGACAAAGTTTTCAGGTGCTATAATCCTGTTAGATGCTGAACTTGCAGCGGAAAGAGCTATGACTCTTCAAAATAGGCTTGCTTTAGACATTCTTTTAGCAAAGGATGGTGGTGTTTGCAAAATGCTTGGTGCACGACACTGTTGTACCTATATACCTGACAATAGTGTGAAAATTAAAACTATGCTTGCTAATCTAACAAAAGAAAGTGCAGATTTGAAGGAACTGAAAGAACCAGGAGTGTGGGAGAAGGTTGGAAAAGGACTTGCTTCAGTGGGACATTGGATTGGGGGAATTTGGAATGGAATATTGTTAAAAATAATAGAGGGAATTTTAATAGTGATAATTTGTGTATTTGGAATTTGGGGAATAAAAAGGGGAATAATAATGATTATGGAAAGAATTAAAAGAAGAAAGGAGGAGAAAATTATGAAAAGAATGGCAGAAGAATACAAAGCGCAAACTAGGGGAACTAAACGGAAAAGAGAACTGACAGAATTTTAATGGAATAAAATTTGTGGGCTTAATTTGTGTGATGACAAGTAGTTATCAGAGGAGGGATTGATGAAGCAGAAAATGAAGGTTTTGATCTATTAACGCATAAACGTAGTGTGAAATAATCATGTGTGACATTAACCGAACTAATAAAGATTGTACGGGGACAAAATGTGCCCTTAGAGTAGTTTGCCAACATTTATAAGCGTGCTTTATATATCGTGGTGTATTAGAATTGCACTAATCCGACATAATCATAAACGTGTGCTACGATTTGCTTGTTTGAAATGCTTTAGCTTAGCATTACTTTAGCGGAGGCTTCGGCCTAGTGGCCTGGTCTCACGGTTTAGATGCTCGTATTTTTTCAATGTGCTATTAAACGTGTATTTCTGCTTGAAGCTGTACTTTTCCACAGAAACTGTTCACATGCTTATCTTAAAGTTTCGTGCCAGCATGGCATATTTTCTCTTTACTTCAAGGTCGACTTGCAGGTGCGGACAATGGAGGCTCTGAAAGTGAGCTAATTGGTAGACAATGTTGCAACTTGCGTACCCATCTCCAAGGATAATGTATGCTTAAGTAAAAGCTTGAGAACTGTCGTTTTTGATTGGACAATTTGAAGCTAACCTATGAACCCTCCAATGGAGACCCTACTGGATTCGAACTGTTGTCTATAAAAACCAGGTGCACGAGAAGAAATTAAGCCATTACCAGCTATTGCCCGACATTGCGTCATTTCGTAGCTATTATGGCCCACTTTGCTGCGACGCCATTTTGAAAGAGACTTTGATGCTTTCTCTAATCGAGAGAAAGAGACTTTAAATGATTCTTGCCCTAGAGACTTTAACTTTGATCCCCTTGCATGAAGTAGTAGTTTTACCTTGCCGCCGTGAGGCAATTGCCCGTCCACCCCTGCCCCTTTGCCCCGTCCCATGCTGATCGAGAAACGGTACCTGTGAGACGAAGACTTCCTTGTATGCTGATCGTAATTGGTAAATATGAGAGGAAATTGTAAAATTGCATTGTGTTTCTTTTAGGTAACCAACTGCTGATTTTGATAAGATCCCTAGCTAGGAGTTTTCTAAATTTATGTTGCTAAATTGTTTTTGCATGAAGTCCCACATGCCGATGCTAATTTGAGGTTAGATGAGGATTCCATATGTCGCACGATGCAATTTGAGATCTTGTTATGCTGACTAAATGTATGCAATTAGCTCATTACAGATTATCGTATTAGTGCTTTGCATTGCCATTATCGAATGCCTCGTGATTCAAATGCTACATAGATTACACTTGTTTCGACGTTATGGACAGCTATTAATGTTCATTTATGTTTATCATTTGGTGTTGAGACACATATATATTGTGCTAGCTTTGTTAATATAGGGAAATAAATTCACTAACTTTGCAATAAACTGGTGTGGTTATTCCTGACTGAAAGGTCAGGGTTCGCCGAAATGTATTCTGGATTAATTGTTAAGTGTTATGTTGATCAAGGTATTGCTTATGTTCGTTATTGATTATTGATTTCAGGAAATTGATCGATTAAGAGTACAGAGAGTTCCCACTTAGTCAAAAGATTCATCGGCCTAAAGAGCGTCCGAACACAGGTAAATTATTACTACAGACCGCTCTATCACTACCCACACAAGTGAGGTATCATTTTTATCGGGAGACTTGGGGGAATGCTGGGTGGAAGGAAATTTGTGGCTCCTCTCAGATTCCAGAACTTTCTGTCACCGAAATGTGAGGAAAACGTGTTTTTTTAGCCAAATTTTGAGGTTTGCAAAGGATTCTGGGTAACAGAACCTGGTCAAAGCCCCACAAGTCACCCCATCTTGGATTCCCCTAGGTCTCTAGTTTTCAAAAATGCACAGGTCTGGTAGGTTTCCCTAGGTGCCGGCTGAGCTATAGGCCAAAATCTACAGGTAGGCACTTTGCAAATAACACCTCTGTTTTCTTTAAAAAAATGTGATGTGTCGACGTTGTGTTTTGGGGCATTTCCTGTTGCGGGCGCTAGGTCTACCCACACAAGCGAGGTATCATTTTTATCAGGAGATTTGGGGGAACGCTGGGTGGAAGAAAATGTGTGGCTCCTCTCTGATTCCAGAACTTTCTGTCACCAAAATATGAGGAAAACTTGTTTTTTTAGCCAAATTTTATGGTTTGCCAAGGATTCTGGGTAACAGAACTTGGTCAGAGCCCCACAAGTCACCCCATTTTGGATTCCTCTAGGTCTCTAGTTTTCAAAAATGCACAGGTTTGGTAAGTTTCCCTAGGTGCCGGCTGAGCTAGAGGCCAAAATCTACAGGCAGACACTTTGCAAAAAACACCTCTGTTTTCTTTAAAAAAATGTGATGTGTCAACGTTGTGTTTTGGGGCGTTTCCTGTCACGGGCGCTAGGCCTACCCACGCAAGTGAGGTATCATTTTTATCGGGAGACTTGGGGGAACGCTGGGTGGAAGGAAAGTTGTGCTTCCTCTCAGATTCCAGAACTTTCTGTCACTGAAATGTGAGGAAAACTAGTTTTTTTAGCCAAATTTTGAGGTTTGTAAAGGATTCTGGGTAACAGAACCTGGTCAGAGCCCCACAAGTCACCCCATCTTGGTTTCCCCTAGGTCTCTAGTTTTCAAAAATGCACAGGTATGGTAGGTTTCCCTAGGTGCCGGCTGACCTAGAGGCCAAAATCTTCAGATAGGCACTTTACAAAAAACACCTCTGTTTTCTTTCAAAAAATGTGATGTGTCCATGTTGTGTTTTGGGGCGTTTCCTGTCACGGGCGCTAGGCCAACCCACACAAGTGAGGTATCATTTTTATCTGGAGACTTGGGGGAATGCTGGGTGGAAGGAAATTTGTGGCTCCTCTCAGACCCAGAACTTTCTGTTACCGAAATGTGAGGAAATAGTGTTTCTTTAGCCGAATGTTGAGGTTTGCAAAGGATTCTGGGTAACAGAACCTGGTCAGAGCCCCACAAGTCACCCCATCTTGGATTCCCCTAGGTCTCTAGTTTTCAAAAATACACAGGTTTGGTAGGTTTCCCTAGGTGCCGGCTGAGCTATAGGCCGAAATCTACAGGTAGGCACTTTGCAAATAACACCTTTGTTTTCTTTTAAAAAATGTGATGTGTCCACGTTGCGTTTTGGGGCATTTCCTGTTGCGGGCGCTAGGTCTACCCACAGAAGTGAGGTATCATTTTTATCAGGAGACTTGGGGGAACGCTGGGTGGAAATAAATGTGTGGCTCCTCTCAGATTCCAGAACTTTCTGTCACCAAAATATGAGGAAAACTTGTTTTTTTAGCCAAATTTTGAGGTTTGCAAAGGATTCTGGGTAACAGAACCTGGTCAGAGCCCCACAAGTCACCCCATCGTGGATTCCCCTCGGTGTCTAGTTTTCAAAAATGCACAGGTTAGGTAGGTTTCCCTAGGTGCTGGCTGAGCTAGAGGCCAAAATCTACAGGTAGGCACTTTGCAAAAAACCCGTCTGTTTTCTTTAAAAAAATGTGATGTGTCCACGTTGTGTTTTGGGGCGTTTCCTGTCACGAGCGCTAGGCCTACCACACAAGTGAGGCATCATTTTTATCGGGAGACTTGGGGGAATGCTGGGTGGAAGGAAATTTGTGGCTCCTCTCAGATTCCAGAACTTTCTGTTACAGAAATGTAAGGAAAACGTGTTTTTTGCCAAATTTTGAGGTTTGCAAAGGATTCTGGGTAACAGAACCTGGTCAGAGCCCCAAAAGTTCCCCCATCTTGGATTCCCCTAGGTCTCTAGTTTTAAAAAATGCAAAGGTTTGATAGGTTTCCCCAGGTGCCGGCTGAGCTAGAGGCCAAAATCGACAGGTAGGCACTTTGCAAAAAACACCTCTGTTATCTTTAAAAAAAATGTGATGTATCCACGTTGCGTTTTGGGGCTTTTCCTGTCACGGGAGCTAGGCCTACCCACACAAGTGAGGTATCATTTTTATCGGGAGACTTGGGGGAACGCTGTGTGGAAATAAATTTGTGGCTCCTCTCAGATTCCAGAACTTTCTGTCACCGAAATGTGAGGAAAACATGTTTGTTTAGACAAGTTTTGAGGTTTGCAAAGGATTCTGGTTAACAGAACCTGGCCGGAGCCCCACAAGTCACCCATCTTGGATTCCCCTAGGTCTCTAGTTTTCAAAAATGCACAGGTTTGGTAGGTTGGCCTAGGTGCCGGCTGAGCTAGAGGCCAAAATCTACAGGTAGGCACTTTGCAAAAAACACCTCTGTTTTCTTTAAAAAAATGTGATGTGTCCACGTTGTGTTTTGGGGCGTTTCCTGTCACGGGCGCTAGACCTACCCACTCAAGTGAGGTATCATTTTTATCGGGAGACTTGGGGGAACGCTGGGTGGAAGGAAATTTGTGCTTCCTCTCAGATTCCAGAACTTTCTGTCACCGAAATGTGAGGAAAACTAGTTTTTTTAGCCAAATATTGAGGTTTGCAAAGGATTCTGGGTAACAGAACCTGGTCAGAGCCCCACAAGCCACCCCATCTTGGATTCCCCTAGGTCTCTAGTTTTAAAAAATGCACAGGTTTGGTAGGTTTCCCTACCTGCCGGCTGAGCTAGAGGGCAAAATCTACAGGTAGGCACTTTGCAAAAAACACCTCTGTTTTCTTTAAACAAAATGTGATGTGTCCACGTTGTGTTTTGGGGCGTTTCCTGTCACGGGCGCTAGGCCTACCCACACAAGTGAGGTATCATTTTTATCGGGAGACTTAGGGGAACGCTGGGTGGAAGGAAATTTGTGGCTCCTCTCAGATTCCAGAACTTTCTGTCACCGAAATGTGAGGAAAAAGTTTTTCTTTAGCCAAATTTTGATGTTTGCAAAGGATTCTGGGTAACAGAACCTGGTCAGAGCCCCACAAGTCACCCCATCTTGGATTCCCCTAGGTCTCTAGTTTTCAAAAATAAACAGGTTTGGTAAGTTGCCCTAGGTGCCGGCTGAGCTATAGGCCAAAATCTACAGGTAGGCACTTTGCAAATAACACCTCTGTTTTCTTTAAAAAAATGTGATGTGTCCACGTTGCGTTTTGGGGCTTTTCCTGTTGCGGGGGCTAGGTCTACCCACACAAGTGATGTATCATTTTTATCAGGAGACTTGGGTGAACGCTGGGTGGAAACAAATGTGTGGCTCCTCTCAGATTCCAGAACATTCTGTCACCAAAATATGAGGAAAACTTGTTTTTTTAGCCACATTTTGAGGTTTGCCCAGGATTCTGGGTAACAGAACCTGGTCAGAGCCCCACAAGTCACCCCATCTTGGATTCCCCTAGGTCTCTAGTTTTCAAAAATGCACAGGTTTGGTAGGTTTCCCTAGGTGCCGTCTGAGCTAGAGGCCAAAATCTACAGGTAGGCACTTTGCAAAAAACACCTCTGTTTTCTTTCAAAAAATGTGATGTGTCCACGTTGTGTTTTGGGGGGGTTCCTGTCAGGGGCGCTAGGCCTACCCACACAAATGAGGTATCATTTTTATCGGGAGACTTGGGGGAATGCTGGGTGGAAAGAAATTTGTGGCTCCTCTTAGATTCCAGAACTTTCTGTCACCGAAATTGAGGAAAACGTGTTTTTTAGCCAAATTTTGAGGTTTGCAAAGGATTCTGGGTAACAGAACCTGGTCAGAGCCCCACAAGTCACCCCATCTTGGATTCCCCTAGGTCTCTAGTTTGAAAAAATGCACAGGTTTGGTAGGTTTCCCTAGGTGCCGGCTGAGCTAGAGGACAAAATCTACAGGTAGGCACTTTGCAAAAAACACCCCTGTTTTCTTTAAAAAAATGTGATGTGTCCACGTTGTGTTTTGGGGCGTTTCCTGTCACGGGCCCTAGGCCTACCCTCGCAAGTGAGGTATCATTTTTATCGGGAGACTTGGGGGAACGCTGGGTGGAAGGCAATTTGTGCTTCCTCTCAGATTCCAGAACTTTCTGTCACTGAAATATGAGGAAAACTAGTTTTTTTAGCCAAATTTTGAGGTTTGCAAAGGAGTCTGGGTAACAGAACCTGGTCAGAGCCCCACAAGTCACCCATCTTGGATTCCCCTAGGTCTCTAGTTTTAAAAAATGCACAGGTTTGGAAGGTTTCCCTAGGTGCCGGCTGAGCTAGAGGCCAAAATCTCCAGGTAGGCACTTTGCAAAAAACACATCTGTTTTCTTTAAAAAAATTTGATGTGTCCACATTGTGTTTTGGGGCGTTTCCTGTCACGGGCGCTAGGCCTACCCACACAAGTGAGGTATAATTTTTATCGGGAGACTTAGGGGAACGCTGGGTGGAAGGAAATTTGTGGCTCCTCTCAGATTCCAGAACTTTCTGTCACCGAAATGTGAGGAAAACTAGTTTTTTTAGCCAAATATTGAGGTTTGCAAAGAATTCTGGGTAACAGAACCTGGTCAGAGCCCCACAAGCCACCCCATCTTGGATTCCCCTAGGTCTCTAGTTTTCAAAAATGCACAGGTTTGGTAGGTTTCCCTAGCTGCCGGCTGAGCTAGAGGGCAAAATCTACAGGTAGGCACTTTGCAAAAAACACCTCTGTTTTCTTTAAACAAAATGTGATGTGTCCACGTTGTGTTTTGGGGCGTTTCCTGTCACGGGCGCTAGGCCTACCCACACAAGTGAGGTATCATTTTTATCGGGAGACTTAGGGGAACGCTGGGTGGAAGGAAATTTGTGGCTCCTCTCAGATTCCAGAAGTTTCTGTCACCGAAATGTGAGGAAAAAGTTTTTCTTTAGCCAAATTTTGATGTTTGCAAAGGATTCTGGGTAACAGAACCTGGTCAGAGCCCCACAAGTCACCCCATCTTGGATTCCCCTAGGTCTCTAGTTTTCAAAAATAAACAGGTTTGGTAGGTTGACCTAGGTGCCGGCTGAGCTATAGGCCAAAATCTACAGGTAGGCACTTTGCAAATAACACCTCTGTTTTCTTTAAAAAAATGTGATGTTTCCACGTTGCGTTTTGGGGCATTTCCTGTTGCGGGGGCTAGGTCTACCCACTCAAGTGAGGTATCATTTTTATCAGGAGACTTGGGGGAACGCTGTGTGGAAAGAAATTTGTGGCTCCTCTCAGATTCCAGAACTTTCTGTCACCGAAATGTGAGGAAAACATGTTTGTTTAGACAAGTTTTGAGGTTTGCAAAGGATTCTGGTTAACAGAACCTGGCCGGAGCCCCACAAGTCACCCATCTTGGATTCCCCTAGGTCTCTAGTTTTCAAAAATGCACAGGTTTGGTAGGTTGGCCTAGGTGCCGGCTGAGCTAGAGGCCAAAATCTACAGGTAGGCACTTTGCAAAAAACACCTCTGTTTTCTTTAAAAAAATGTGATGTGTCCACGTTGTGTTTTGGGGCGTTTCCTGTCACGGGCGCTAGGCCTACCCACTCAAGTGAGGTATCATTTTTATCGGGAGACTTAGGGGAACGCTGGGTGGAAGGAAATTTGTGCTTCCTCTCAGATTCCAGAACTTTCTGTCACCGAAATGTGAGGAAAACTAGTTTTTTTAGCCAAATATTGAGGTTTGCAAAGGATTCTGGGTAACAGAACCTGGTCAGAGCCCCACAAGCCAACCCATCTTGGATTCCCCTAGGTCTCTAGTTTTCAAAAATGCACAGGTTTGGTAGGTTTCCCTAGCTGCCGGCTGAGCTAGAGGCCAAAATCTACAGGTAGGCACTTTGCAAAAAACACCTCTGTTTTCTTTAAACAAAATGTGATGTGTCCACGTTGTGTTTTGGGGCGTTTCCTGTCACGGGCGCTAGGCCTACCCACTCAAGTGAGGTATCATTTTTATCGGGAGACTTAGGGGAACGCTGGGTGGAAGGAAATTTGTGGCTCCTCTCAGATTCCAGAAGTTTCTGTCACCGAAATGTGAGGAAAAAGTTTTTCTTTAGCCAAATTTTGATGTTTGCAAAGGATTCTGGGTAACAGAACCTGGTCAGAGCCCCACAAGTCACCCCATCTTGGATTCCCCTAGGTCTCTAGTTTTCAAAAATAAACAGGTTTGGTAGGTTGCCCTAGGTGCCGGCTGATCTATAGGCCAAAATCTACAGGTAGGCACTTTGCAAATAACACCTCTGTTTTCTTTAAAAAAATGTGATGTGTCCATGTTGCGTTTTGGGGCATTTCCTGTTGCGGGGGCTAGGTCTACCCACACAAGTGATGTATCATTTTTATCAGGAGACTTGGGTGAACGCTGGGTGGAAACAAATGTGTGGCTCCTCTCAGATTCCAGAACATTCTGTCACCAAAATATGAGGAAAACTTGTTTTTTTAGCCACATTTTGAGGTTTGCCCAGGATTCTGGGTAACAGAACCTGGTCAGAGCCCCACAAGTCACCCCATCTTGGATTCCCCTAGGTCTCTAGTTTTCAAAAATGCACAGGTTTGGTAGGTTTCCCTAGGTGCCGTCTGAGCTAGAGGCCAAAATCTACAGGTAGGCACTTTGCAAAAAACACCTCTGTTTTCTTTCAAAAAATGTGATGTGTCCACGTTGTGTTTTGGGGGGGTTCCTGTCAGGGGCGCTAGGCCTACCCACACAAATGAGGTATCATTTTTATCGGGAGACTTGGGGGAATGCTGGGTGGAAAGAAATTTGTGGCTCCTCTTAGATTCCAGAACTTTCTGTCACCGAAATGTGAGGAAAACGTGTTTTTTTAGCCAAATTTTGAGGTTTGCAAAGGATTCTGGGTAACAGAACCTGGTCAGAGCCCCACAAGTCACCCCATCTTGGATTCCCCTAGGTCTCTAGTTTGAAAAAATGCACAGGTTTGGTAGGTTTCCCTAGGTGCCGGCTGAGCTAGAGGACAAAATCTACAGGTAGGCACTTTGCAAAAAACACCCCTGTTTTCTTTAAAAAAATGTGATGTGTCCACGTTGTGTTTTGGGGCGTTTCCTGTCACGGGCCCTAGGCCTACCCTCGCAAGTGAGGTATCATTTTTATCGGGAGACTTGGGGGAACGCTGGGTGGAAGGCAATTTGTGCTTCCTCTCAGATTCCAGAACTTTCTGTCACTGAAATATGAGGAAAACTAGTTTTTTTAGCCAAATTTTGAGGTTTGCAAAGGAGTCTGGGTAACAGAACCTGGTCAGAGCCCCACAAGTCACCCATCTTGGATTCCCCTAGGTCTCTAGTTTTAAAAAATGCACAGGTTTGGAAGGTTTCCCTAGGTGCCGGCTGAGCTAGAGGCCAAAATCTCCAGGTAGGCACTTTGCAAAAAACACATCTGTTTTCTTTAAAAAAATTTGATGTGTCCACATTGTGTTTTGGGGCGTTTCCTGTCACGGGCGCTAGGCCTACCCACACAAGTGAGGTATAATTTTTATCGGGAGACTTAGGGGAACGCTGGGTGGAAGGAAATTTGTGGCTCCTCTCAGATTCCAGAACTTTCTGTCACCGAAATGTGAGGAAAACTAGTTTTTTTAGCCAAATATTGAGGTTTGCAAAGAATTCTGGGTAACAGAACCTGGTCAGAGCCCCACAAGCCACCCCATCTTGGATTCCCCTAGGTCTCTAGTTTTCAAAAATGCACAGGTTTGGTAGGTTTCCCTAGCTGCCGGCTGAGCTAGAGGGCAAAATCTACAGGTAGGCACTTTGCAAAAAACACCTCTGTTTTCTTTAAACAAAATGTGATGTGTCCACGTTGTGTTTTGGGGCGTTTCCTGTCACGGGCGCTAGGCCTACCCACACAAGTGAGGTATCATTTTTATCGGGAGACTTAGGGGAACGCTGGGTGGAAGGAAATTTGTGGCTCCTCTCAGATTCCAGAAGTTTCTGTCACCGAAATGTGAGGAAAAAGTTTTTCTTTAGCCAAATTTTGATGTTTGCAAAGGATTCTGGGTAACAGAACCTGGTCAGAGCCCCACAAGTCACCCCATCTTGGATTCCCCTAGGTCTCTAGTTTTCAAAAATAAACAGGTTTGGTAGGTTGACCTAGGTGCCGGCTGAGCTATAGGCCAAAATCTACAGGTAGGCACTTTGCAAATAACACCTCTGTTTTCTTTAAAAAAATGTGATGTTTCCACGTTGCGTTTTGGGGCATTTCCTGTTGCGGGGGCTAGGTCTACCCACTCAAGTGAGGTATCATTTTTATCAGGAGACTTGGGGGAACGCTGTGTGGAAAGAAATTTGTGGCTCCTCTCAGATTCCAGAACTTTCTGTCACCGAAATGTGAGGAAAACATGTTTGTTTAGACAAGTTTTGAGGTTTGCAAAGGATTCTGGTTAACAGAACCTGGCCGGAGCCCCACAAGTCACCCATCTTGGATTCCCCTAGGTCTCTAGTTTTCAAAAATGCACAGGTTTGGTAGGTTGGCCTAGGTGCCGGCTGAGCTAGAGGCCAAAATCTACAGGTAGGCACTTTGCAAAAAACACCTCTGTTTTCTTTAAAAAAATGTGATGTGTCCACGTTGTGTTTTGGGGCGTTTCCTGTCACGGGCGCTAGGCCTACCCACTCAAGTGAGGTATCATTTTTATCGGGAGACTTAGGGGAACGCTGGGTGGAAGGAAATTTGTGCTTCCTCTCAGATTCCAGAACTTTCTGTCACCGAAATGTGAGGAAAACTAGTTTTTTTAGCCAAATATTGAGGTTTGCAAAGGATTCTGGGTAACAGAACCTGGTCAGAGCCCCACAAGCCACCCCATCTTGGATTCCCCTAGGTCTCTAGTTTTCAAAAATGCACAGGTTTGGTAGGTTTCCCTAGCTGCCGGCTGAGCTAGAGGCCAAAATCTACAGGTAGGCACTTTGCAAAAAACACCTCTGTTTTCTTTAAACAAAATGTGATGTGTCCACGTTGTGTTTTGGGGCGTTTCCTGTCACGGGCGCTAGGCCTACCCACTCAAGTGAGGTATCATTTTTATCGGGAGACTTAGGGGAACGCTGGGTGGAAGGAAATTTGAGGCTCCTCTCAGATTCCAGAAGTTTCTGTCACCGAAATGTGAGGAAAAAGTTTTTCTTTAGCCAAATTTTGATGTTTGCAAAGGATTCTGGGTAACAGAACCTGGTCAGAGCCCCACAAGTCACCCCATCTTGGATTCCCCTAGGTCTCTAGTTTTCAAAAATAAACAGGTTTGGTAGGTTGCCCTAGGTGCCGGCTGATCTATAGGCCAAAATCTACAGGTAGGCACTTTGCAAATAACACCTCTGTTTTCTTTAAAAAAATGTGATGTGTCCATGTTGCGTTTTGGGGCATTTCCTGTTGCGGGGGCTAGGTCTACCCACACAAGTGATGTATCATTTTTATCAGGAGACTTGGGTGAACGCTGGGTGGAAACAAATGTGTGGCTCCTCTCAGATTCCAGAACATTCTGTCACCAAAATATGAGGAAAACTTGTTTTTTTAGCCACATTTTGAGGTTTGCCCAGGATTCTGGGTAACAGAACCTGGTCAGAGCCCCACAAGTCACCCCATCTTGGATTCCCCTAGGTCTCTAGTTTTCAAAAATGCACAGGTTTGGTAGGTTTCCCTAGGTGCCGTCTGAGCTAGAGGCCAAAATCTACAGGTAGGCACTTTGCAAAAAACACCTCTGTTTTCTTTCAAAAAATGTGATGTGTCCACGTTGTGTTTTGGGGGGGTTCCTGTCAGGGGCGCTAGGCCTACCCACACAAATGAGGTATCATTTTTATCGGGAGACTTGGGGGAATGCTGGGTGGAAAGAAATTTGTGGCTCCTCTTAGATTCCAGAACTTTCTGTCACCGAAATGTGAGGAAAACGTGTTTTTTTAGCCAAATTTTGAGGTTTGCAAAGGATTCTGGGTAACAGAACCTGGTCAGAGCCCCACAAGTCACCCCATCTTGGATTCCCCTAGGTCTCTAGTTTGAAAAAATGCACAGGTTTGGTAGGTTTCCCTAGGTGCCGGCTGAGCTAGAGGACAAAATCTACAGGTAGGCACTTTGCAAAAAACACACCTGTTTTCTTTCAAAAAATGTGATGTGTCCACGTTGTGTTTTGGGGCGTTTCCTGTCACGGGCCCTAGGCCTACCCTCGCAAGTGAGGTATCATTTTTATCGGGAGACTTGGGGGAACGCTGGGTGGAAGGCAATTTGTGCTTCCTCTCAGATTCCAGAACTTTCTGTCACCGAAATATGAGGAAAACTAGTTTTTTTAGCCAAATTTTGAGGTTTGAAAAGGAGTCTGGGTAACAGAACCTGGTCAGAGCCCCACAAGTCACCCATCTTGGATTCCCCTAGGTCTCTAGTTTTAAAAAATGCACAGGTTTGGTAGGTTTCCCTAGGTGCCGGCTGAGCTAGAGGCCAAAATCTCCAGGTAGGCACTTTGCAAAAAACACCTCTGTTTTCTTTAAAAAAATGTGATGTGTCCACATTGTGTTTTGGGGCGTTTCCTGTCACGGGCGCTAGGCCTACCCACACAAGTGAGGTATAATTTTTATCGGGAGACTTAGGGGAACGCTGGGTGGAAGGAAATTTGTGGCTCCTCTCAGATTCCAGAAGTTTCTGTCACCGAAATGTGAGGAAAAAGTTTTTCTTTAGACAAATTTTGATGTTTGCAAAGGATTCTGGGTAACAGAACCTGCTCAGAGCCCCACAAGTCACCCCATCTTGGATTCCCCTAGGTCTCTAGTTTTCAAAAATAAACAGGTTTGGTAGGTTGCCCTAGGTGCCGGCTGAGCTATAGGCCAAAATCTACAGGTAGGCACTTTGCAAATAACACCTCTGTTTTCTTAAAAAAAATGTGATGTGTCCACGTTGCGTTTTGGGGCATTTCCTGTTGCAGGGGCTAGGTCTACCCACACAAGTGATGTATCATTTTTATCAGGAGACTTGGGTGAACGCTGGGTGGAAACAAATGTGTGGCTCCTCTCAGATTCCAGAACATTCTGTCACCAAAATATGAGGAAAACTTGTTTTTTTAGCCACATTTTGAGGTTTGCCCAGGATTCTGGGTAACAGAACCTGGTCAGAGCCCCACAAGTCACCCCATCTTGGATTCCCCTAGGTCTCTAGTTTTCAAAAATGCACAGGTTTGGTAGGTTTCCCTAGGTGCCGTCTGAGCTAGAGGCCAAAATCTACAGGTAGGCACTTTGCAAAAAACACCTCTGTTTTCTTTCAAAAAATGTGATGTGTCCACGTTGTGTTTTGGGGGGGTTCCTGTCAGGGGCGCTAGGCCTACCCACACAAATGAGGTATCATTTTTATCGGGAGACTTGGGGGAATGCTGGGTGGAAAGAAATTTGTGGCTCTTCTTAGATTCCAGAACTTTCTGTCACCGAAATGTGAGGAAAACGTGTTTTTTTAGCCAAATTTTGAGGTTTGCAAAGGGTTCTGGGTAACAGAACCTGGTCAGAGCCCCACAAGTCACCCCATCTTGGATTCCCCTAGGTCTCTAGTTTGAAAAAATGCACAGGTTTGGTAGGTTTCCCTAGGTGCCGGCTGAGCTAGAGGACAAAATCTACAGGTAGGCACTTTGCAAAAAACACCCCTGTTTTCTTTAAAAAAATGTGATGTGTCCACGTTGTGTTTTGGGGCGTTTCCTGTCACGGGCCCTAGGCCTACCCTCGCAAGTGAGGTATCATTTTTATCGGGAGACTTGGGGGAACGCTGGGTGGAAGGCAATTTGTGCTTCCTCTCAGATTCCAGAACTTTCTGTCACCGAAATATGAGGAAAACTAGTTTTTTTAGCCAAATTTTGAGGTTTGCAAAGGAGTCTGGGTAACAGAACCTGGTCAGAGCCCCACAAGTCACCCCATCTTGGATTCCCCTAGGTCTCTAGTTTTCAAAAATGCACAGGTTTGGTAGGTTTCCCTAGGTGCCGGCTGAGCTAGAGGCCAAAATCTACAGGTAGGCACTTTGCAAAAAACACCTCTGTTTTCTTTAAAAAAAATGTGATGTGTCCACGTTGTGTTTTGGGGCGTTTCCTGTCACGGGCGCTAGGCCTACACACACAAGTGAGGTATCATTTTTATCGGGAGACTTAGGGGAACGCTGGGTGGAAGGAAATTTGTGGCTCCTCTCGGATTCCAGAACTTTCTGTCACCGAAATGTGAGGAAAACGTGTTGTTTTAAGCCAAATTTTGAGGTTTGCAAAGGATTCTGGGTAACAGAACCTGGTCAGAGCCCCACAAGTCACCCCATCTTGGATTCCCCTAGGTCTCTAGTTTTAAAAAATGCACAGGTTTGGTAGGTTTCCCTAGGTGCCGGCTGAGCTAGAGGACAAAATCTACAGGTAGGCACTTTGCAAAAAACACCCCTGTTTTCTTTCAAAAAATGTGATGTGTCCACGTTGTGTTTCGGGGCGTTTCCTGTCACGGGCCCTAGGCCTACCCTCGCAAGTGAGGTATCATTTTTATCGGGAGACTTGGGGGAACGCTGGGTGGAAGGCAATTTGTGCTTCCTCTCAGATTCCAGAACTTTCTGTCACCGAAATATGAGGAAAACTAGTTTTTTTAGCCAAATTTTGTGGTTTGCAAAGGATTCTGGGTAACAGAACCTGGTCAGAGCCCCACAAGTCACCCCATCTTGGATTCCCCTAGGTCTCTAGTTTTAAAAAAATGCACAGGTTTGGTAGGTTTCCCTAGGTGCCGGCTGAGCTAGAGGCCAAAATCTACGGGTAGGCACTTTGCAAAAAACACCTCTGTTTTCTTTAAAAAAAATGTGATGTGTCCACGTTGTGTTTTGGGGCGTTTCCTGTCACGGGCGCTAGGCCTACACACACAAGTGAGGTATCATTTTTATCGGGAGACTTAGGGGAACGCTGGGTGGAAGGAAATTTGTGGCTCCTCTCGGATTCCAGAACTTTCTGTCACCGAAATGTGAGGAAAACGTGTTGTTTTAAGCCAAATTTTGAGGTTTGCAAAGGATTCTGGGTAACAGAACCTGGTCAGAGCCCCACAAGTCACCCCATCTTGGATTCCCCTAGGTCTCTAGTTTTAAAAAATGCACAGGTTTGGTAGGTTTCCCTAGGTGCCGGCTGAGCTAGAGGACAAAATCTACAGGTAGGCACTTTGCAAAAAACACCCCTGTTTTCTTTCAAAAAATGTGATGTGTCCACGTTGTGTTTCGGGGCGTTTCCTGTCACGGGCCCTAGGCCTACCCTCGCAAGTGAGGTATCATTTTTATTGGGAGACTTGGGGGAACGCTGGGTGGAAGGCAATTTGTGCTTCCTCTCAGATTCCAGAACTTTCTGTCACCGAAATATGAGGAAAACTAGTTTTTTTAGCCAAATTTTGTGGTTTGCAAAGGATTCTGGGTAACAGAACCTGGTCAGAGCCCCACAAGTCACCCCATCTTGGATTCCCCTAGGTCTCTAGTTTTAAAAAAATGCACAGGTTTGGTAGGTTTCCCTAGGTGACGGCTGAGCTAGAGGCCAAAATCTACGGGTAGGCACTTTGCAAAAAACACCTCTGTTTTCTTTAAAAAAAATGTGATGTGTCCACGTTGTGTTTTTGGGCGTTTCCTGTCACGGGCGCTAGGCCTACCCACACAAGTGAGGTATCATTTTTATCAGGAGACTTGGGGGAACGCTGGGTGGAAATAAATGTGTGGCTCCTCTCAGATTCCAGAACTTTCTGTCACCAAAATATGAGGAAAACTTGTTTTTTTAGCCAAATTTTGAGGTTTTCAAAGGATTCTGGGTAAACAGAACCTGGTCAGAGCCCCACAAGTCACCCCATCGTGGATTCCCCTCGATGTCTAGTTTTCAAAAATGCACAGGTTAGGTAGGTTTCCCTAGGTGCTGGCTGAGCTAGAGGCCAAAATCTACAGGTAGGCACTTTGCAAAAAACACGTCTGTTTTCTTTAAAAAAATATGATGTGTCCACGTTGTGTTTTGGGGCGTTTCCTGTCACGGGCGCTAGGCCTACCACACAAGTGAGGCATCATTTTTATCGGGAGACTTGGGGGAATGCTGGGTGGAAGGAAATTTGTGGCTCCTCTCAGATTCCAGAACTTTCTGTTACCGAAATGTAAGGAAAACGTGTTTTTTGCCAAATTTTGAGGTTTGCAAAGGATTCTGGGTAACAGAACCTGGTCAGAGCCCCAAAAGTTCCCCCATCTTGGATTCCCCTAGGTCTCTAGTTTTCAAAAATGCAAAGGTTTGGTAGGTTTCCCCAGGTGCCGGCTGAGCTAGGGGCCAAAATCGACAGGTAGGCACTTTGCAAAAAACACCTCTGTTTTCTTTAAAAAAAAATGTGATGTATCCACGTTGCGTATTGGGGCTTTTCCTGTCACGGGAGCTAGGCCTACCCACACAAGTGAGGTATCATTTTTATCGGGAGACTTGGGGGAACGCTGTGTGGAAAGAAATTTGTGGCTCCTCTCAGATTCCAGAACTTTCTGTCACCGAAATGTGAGGAAAACATGTTTGTTTAGACAAGTTTTGAGGTTTGCAAAGGATTCTGGTTAACAGAACCTGGCCGGAGCCCCACAAGTCACCCATCTTGGATTCCCCTAGGTCTCTAGTTTTAAAAAATGCACAGGTTTGGTAGGTTGGCCTAGGTGCCGGCTGAGCTAGAGGCCAAAATCTACAGGTAGGCACTTTGCAAAAAACACCTCTGTTTTCTTTTAAAAAATGTGATGTGTCCACGTTGTGTTTTGGGGCGTTTCCTGTCACGGGCGCTAGGCCTACCCACTCAAGTGAGGTATCATTTTTATCGGGAGACTTGGGGGAACGCTGGGTGGAAGGAAATTTGTGGCTCCTCTTAGATTCCAGAACTTTCTGTCACCGAAATGTGAGGAAAACGTGTTTTTTTAGCGAAATTTTGAGGTTTGCAAAGGATTCTGGGTAACAGAACCTGGTCAGAGCCCCACAAGTCACCCCATCTTGGATTCCCCTAGGTCTCTAGTTTGAAAAAATGCACAGGTTTGGTAGGTTTCCCTAGGTGCCGGCTGAGCTAGAGGACAAAATCTACAGGTAGGCACTTTGCAAAAAACACCCCTGTTTTCTTTAAAAAAATGTGATGTGTCCACGTTGTGTTTTGGGGCGTTTCCTGTCACGGGCCCTAGGCCTACCCTCGCAAGTGAGGTATCATTTTTATCGGGAGACTTGGGGGAACGCTGGGTGGAAGGCAATTTGTGCTTCCTCTCAGATTCCAGAACTTTCTGTCACCGAAATGTGAGGAAAACATGTTTGTTTAGACAAGTTTTGAAGTTTGCAAAGGATTCTGGTTAACAGAACCTGGCCGGAGCCCCACAAGTCACCCATCTTGGATTCCCCTAGGTCTCTAGTTTTAAAAAATGCACAGGTTTGGTAGGTTGGCCTAGGTGCCGGCTGAGCTAGAGGCCAAAATCTACAGGTAGGCACTTTGCAAAAAACACCTCTGTTTTCTTTAAAAAAAATGTGATGTGTCCACGTTGTGTTTTGGGGGGGTTCCTGTCAGGGGCGCTAGGCCTACCCACACAAATGAGGTATCATTTTTATCGGGAGACTTGGGGGAATGCTGGGTGGAAAGAAATTTGAGGCTCCTCTAAGATTCCAGAACTTTCTGTCACCGAAATGTGAGGAAAACGTGTTTTTTTAGCCAAATTTTGAGGTTTGCAAAGGATTCTGGGTAACAGAACCTGGTCAGAGCCCCACAAGTCACCCCATCTTGGATTCCCCTAGGTCTCTAGTTTGAAAAAATGCACAGGTTTGGTAGGTTTCCCTAGGTGCCGGCTGAGCTAGAGGACAAAATCTACAGGTAGGCACTTTGCAAAAAACACCCCTGTTTTCTTTAAAAAAATGTGATGTGTCCACGTTGTGTTTTGGGGCGTTTCCTGTCACGGGCCCTAGGCCTACCCCTGCAAGTGAGGTATCATTTTTATCGGGAGACTTGGGGGAACGCTGGGTGGAAGGCAATTTGTGCTTCCTCTCAGATTCCAGAACTTTCTGTCACCGAAATATGAGGAAAACTAGTTTTTTTAGCCAAATTTTGAGGTTTGCAAAGGAGTCTGGGTAACAGAACCTGGTCAGAGCCCCACAAGTCACCCCATCTTGGATTCCCCTAGGTCTCTAGTTTTCAAAAATGCACAGGTTTGGTAGGTTTCCCTAGGTGCCGGCTGAGCTAGAGGCCAAAATCTACAGGTAGGCACTTTGCAAAAAACACCTCTGTTTTCTTTAAAAAAAATGTGATGTGTCCACGTTGTGTTTTGGGGCGTTTCCTGTCACGGGCGCTAGGCCTACACACACAAGTGAGGTATCATTTTTATCGGGAGACTTAGGGGAACGCTGGGTGGTAGGAAATTTGTGGCTCCTCTCGGATTCCAGAACTTTCTGTCACCGAAATGTGAGGAAAACGTGTTGTTTTAAGCCAAATTTTGAGGTTTGCAAAGGATTCTGGGTAACAGAACCTGGTCAGAGCCCCACAAGTCACCCCATCTTGGATTCCCCTAGGTCTCTAGTTTTAAAAAATGCACAGGTTTGGTAGGTTTCCCTAGGTGCCGGCTGAGCTAGAGGACAAAATCTACAGGTAGGCACTTTGCAAAAAACACCCCTGTTTTCTTTCAAAAAATGTGATGTGTCCACGTTGTGTTTCGGGGCGTTTCCTGTCACGGGCCCTAGGCCTACCCTCGCAAGTGAGGTATCATTTTTATCGGGAGACTTGGGGGACGCTGGGTGGAAGGCAATTTGTGCTTCCTCTCAGATTCCAGAACTTTCTGTCACCGAAATATGAGGAAAACTAGTTTTTTTAGCCAAATTCTGAGGTTTGCAAAGGATTCTGGGTAACAGAACCTGGTCAGAGCCCCACAAGTCACCCCATCTTGGATTCCCCTAGGTCTCTAGTTTTAAAAAATGCACAGGTTTGGTAGGTTTCCCTAGGTGCCGGCTGAGCTAGAGGCCAAAATCTACGGGTAGGCACTTTGCAAAAAACACCTCTGTTTTCTTTAACAAAAATGTGATGTGTCCACGTTGTGTTTTGGGGCGTTTCCTGTCACGGGCTCTAGGCCTACCCACACAAGTGAGGTATCATTTTTATCAGGAGACTTGGGGGAACGCTGGGTGGAAATAAATGTGTGGCTCCTCTCAGATTCCAGAACTTTCTGTCACCAAAATATGAGGAAAACTTGTTTTTTTAGCCAAATTTTTAGGTTTTCAAAGGATTCTGGGTAAACAGAACCTGGTCAGAGCCCCACAAGTCACCCCATCGTGGATTCCCCTCGATGTCTAGTTTTCAAAAATGCACAGGTTAGGTAGGTTTCCCTAGGTGCTGGCTGAGCTAGAGGCCAAAATCTACAGGTAGGCACTTTGCAAAAAACACGTCTGTTTTCTTTAAAAAAATGTGATGTGTCCACGTTGTGTTTTGGGGCGTTTCCTGTCACGGGCGCTAGGCCTACCACACAAGTGAGGCATCATTTTTATCGGGAGACTTGAGGGAATGCTGGGTGGAAGGAAATTTGTGGCTCCTCTCAGATTCCAGAACTTTCTGTCACCGAAATGTGAGGAAAACATGTTTGTTTAGACAAGTTTTGAGGTTTGCAAAGGATTCTGGTTAACAGAACCTGGCCGGAGCCCCACAAGTCACCCATCTTGGATTCCCCTAGGTCTCTAGTTTTAAAAAATGCACAGGTTTGGCAGGTTGGCCTAGGTGCCGGCTGAGCTAGAGGCCAAAATCTACAGGTAGGCACTTTGCAAAAAACACCTCTGTTTTCTTTAAAAAAATGTGATGTGTCCACGTTGTGTTTTGGGGCGTTTCCTGTCATGGGCGCTAGGCCTACCCACTCAAGTGAGGTATCATTTTTATCGGGAGACTTGGGGGAACGCTGGGTGGAAGGAAATTTGTGCTTCCTCTCAGATTCCAGAACTTTCTGTCACCGAAATGTGAGGAAAACTAGTTTTTTTAGCCAAATTTTGAGGTTTGCAAAGGATTCTGGGTAACAGAACCTGGTCAGAGCCCCACAAGCCACCCCATCTTGGATTCCCCTAGGTCTCTAGTTTTCAAAAATGCACAGGTTTGGTAGGTTTCCCTAGCTGCCGGCTGAGCTAGAGGCCAAAATCTACATGTAGGCACTTTGCAAAAAACACCTCTGTTTTCTTTAAAAAAACATTTGATGTGTCCACGTTGTGTTTTGGATCGTTTCCTGTCACGGGCGCTAGGCCTACCCACACAAGTGAGGTATCATTTTTATCGGGAGACTTAGGGGAACGCTGGGTGGAAGGAAATTTGTGGCTCCTCTCAGATTCCAGAACTTTCTGTCACCGAAATGTGAGGAAAAAGTTTTTCTTTAGCCAAATTTTCAGGTTTGCAAAGGATTCTGGGTAACAGAACCTGGTCAGAGCCCCACAAGTCACCCCATCTTGGATTCCCCTAGGTCTCTACTTTTCAAAAATAAACAGGTTTGGTAGGCTGCCCTAGGTGCCGGCTGAGCTATAGGCCAAAATCTACAGGTAGGCACTTTGCAAATAACACCTCTGTTTTCTTTAAAAAATGTGATGTGTCCACGTTGTGTTTTGGGGCATTTCCTGTTGCGGGGGCTAGGTCTACCCACACAAGTGATGTATCATTTTTATCAGGAGACTTGGGGGAACGCTGGGTGGAAACAAATGTGTGGCCCCTCTCAGATTCCAGAACATTCTGTCACCAAAATATGAGGAAAACTTGTTTTTTTAGCCACATTTTGAGGTTTGCCCAGGATTCTGGGTAACAGAACCTGGTCAGAGCCCCACAAGTCACCCCATCTTGGATTCCCCTAGGTCTCTATTTTTCAAAAATGCACAGGTTTGGTAGGTTTCCCTAGGTGCCGTCTGAGCTAGAGGCCAAAATCTACAGGTAGGCACTTTGCAAAAAACACCTCTGTTTTCTTTCAAAAAATGTGATGTGTCCACGTTGTGTTTTGGGGGGGTTCCTGTCAGGGGCGCTAGGCCTACCCACACAAATGAGGTATCATTTTTATCGGGAGACTTGGGGGAATGCTGGGTGGAAAGAAATTTGTGGCTCCTCTTAGATTCCAGAACTTTCTGTCACCGAAATGTGAGGAAAACGTGTTTTTTTAGCCAAATTTTGAGGTTTGCAAAGGATTCTGGGTAACAGAACCTGGTCAGAGCCCCACAAGTCACCCCATCTTGGATTCCCCTAGGTCTCTAGTTTGAAAAAATGCACAGGTTTGGTAGGTTTCCCTAGGTGCCGGCTGAGCTAGAGGACAAAATCTACAGGTAGGCACTTTGCAAAAAACACACCTGTTTTCTTTAAAAAAATGTGATGTGTCCACGTTGTGTTTTGGGGCGTTTCCTGTCACGGGCCCTAGGCCTACCCTCGCAAGTGAGGTATCATTTTTATCGGGAGACTTGGGGGAACGCTGGGTGGAAGGCAATTTGTGCTTCCTCTCAGATTCCAGAACTTTCTGTCACCGAAATATGAGGAAAACTAGTTTTTTTAGCCAAATTTTGAGGTTTGCAAAGGAGTCTGGGTAACAGAACCTGGTCAGAGCCCCACAAGTCACCCATCTTGGATTCCCCTAGGTCTCTAGTTTTAAAAAATGCACAGGTTTGGTAGGTTTCCCTAGGTGCCGGCTGAGCTAGAGGCCAAAATCTCCAGGTAGGCACTTTGCAAAAAACACCTCTGTTTTCTTTAAAAAAATGTGATGTGTCCACATTGTGTTTTGGGGCGTTTCCTGTCACGGGCGCTAGGCCTACCCACACAAGTGAGGTATAATTTTTATCGGGAGACTTAGGGGAACGCTGGGTGGAAGGAAATTTGTGGCTCCTCTCAGATTCCAGAACTTTCTGTCACCGAAATGTGAGGAAAACTAGTTTTTTTAGCCAAATATTGAGGTTTGCAAAGGATTCTGGGTAACAGAACCTGGTCAGAGCCCCACAAGCCACCCCATCTTGGATTCCCCTAGGTCTCTAGTTTTCAAAAATGCACAGGTTTGGTAGGTTTCCCTAGCTGCCGGCTGAGCTAGAGGGCAAAATCTACAGGTAGGCACTTTGCAAAAAACACCTCTGTTTTCTTTAAACAAAATGTGATGTGTCCACGTTGTGTTTTGGGGCGTTTCCTGTCACGGGCGCTAGGCCTACCCACACAAGTGAGGTATCATTTTTATCGGGAGACTTAGGGGAACGCTGGGTGGAAGGAAATTTGTGGCTCCTCTCAGATTCCAGAAGTTTCTGTCACCGAAATGTGAGGAAAAAGTTTTTCTTTAGACAAATTTTGATGTTTGCAAAGGATTCTGGGTAACAGAACCTGCTCAGAGCCCCACAAGTCACCCCATCTTGGATTCCCCTAGGTCTCTAGTTTTCAAAAATAAACAGGTTTGGTAGGTTGCCCTAGGTGCCGGCTGAGCTATAGGCCAAAATCTACAGGTAGGCACTTTGCAAATAACACCTCTGTTTTCTTAAAAAAAATGTGATGTGTCCACGTTGCGTTTTGGGGCATTTCCTGTTGCAGGGGCTAGGTCTACCCACACAAGTGATGTATCATTTTTATCAGGAGACTTGGGTGAACGCTGGGTGGAAACAAATGTGTGGCTCCTCTCAGATTCCAGAACATTCTGTCACCAAAATATGAGGAAAACTTGTTTTTTTTAGCCACATTTTGAGGTTTGCCCAGGATTCTAGGTAACAGAACCTGGTCAGAGCCCCACAAGTCACCCCATCTTGGATTCCCCTAGGTCTCTAGTTTTCAAAAATGCACAGGTTTGGTAGGTTTCCCTAGGTGCCGTCTGAGCTAGAGGCCAAAATCTACAGGTAGGCACTTTGCAAAAAACACCTCTGTTTTCTTTCAAAAAATGTGATGTGTCCACGTTGTGTTTTGGGGGGGTTCCTGTCAGGGGCGCTAGGCCTACCCACACAAATGAGGTATCATTTTTATCGGGAGACTTGGGGGAATGCTGGGTGGAAAGAAATTTGTGGCTCTTCTTAGATTCCAGAACTTTCTGTCACCGAAATGTGAGGAAAACGTGTTTTTTTTAGCCAAATTTTGAGGTTTGCAAAGGGTTCTGGGTAACAGAACCTGGTCAGAGCCCCACAAGTCACCCCATCTTGGATTCCCCTAGGTCTCTAGTTTGAAAAAATGCACAGGTTTGGTAGGTTTCCCTAGGTGCCGGCTGAGCTAGAGGACAAAATCTACAGGTAGGCACTTTGCAAAAAACACCCCTGTTTTCTTTAAAAAAATGTGATGTGTCCACGTTGTGTTTTGGGGCGTTTCCTGTCACGGGCCCTAGGCCTACCCTCGCAAGTGAGGTATCATTTTTATCGGGAGACTTGGGGGAACGCTGGGTGGAAGGCAATTTGTGCTTCCTCTCAGATTCCAGAACTTTCTGTCACCGAAATATGAGGAAAACTAGTTTTTTTAGCCAAATTTTGAGGTTTGCAAAGGAGTCTGGGTAACAGAACCTGGTCAGAGCCCCACAAGTCACCCCATCTTGGATTCCCCTAGGTCTCTAGTTTTCAAAAATGCACAGGTTTGGTAGGTTTCCCTAGGTGCCGGCTGAGCTAGAGGCCAAAATCTACAGGTAGGCACTTTGCAAAAAACACCTCTGTTTTCTTTAAAAAAAATGTGATGTGTCCACGTTGTGTTTTGGGGCGTTTCCTGTCACGGGCGCTAGGCCTACACACACAAGTGAGGTATCATTTTTATCGGGAGACTTAGGGGAACGCTGGGTGGAAGGAAATTTGTGGCTCCTCTCGGATTCCAGAACTTTCTGTCACCGAAATGTGAGGAAAACGTGTTGTTTTAAGCCAAATTTTGAGGTTTGCAAAGGATTCTGGGTAACAGAACCTGGTCAGAGCCCCACAAGTCACCCCATCTTGGATTCCCCTAGGTCTCTAGTTTTAAAAAATGCACAGGTTTGGTAGGTTTCCCTAGGTGCCGGCTGAGCTAGAGGACAAAATCTACAGGTAGGCACTTTGCAAAAAACACCCCTGTTTTCTTTCAAAAAATGTGATGTGTCCACGTTGTGTTTCGGGGCGTTTCCTGTCACGGGCCCTAGGCCTACCCTCGCAAGTGAGGTATCATTTTTATCGGGAGACTTGGGGGAACGCTGGGTGGAAGGCAATTTGTGCTTCCTCTCAGATTCCAGAACTTTCTGTCACCGAAATATGAGGAAAACTAGTTTTTTTAGCCAAATTTTGTGGTTTGCAAAGGATTCTGGGTAACAGAACCTGGTCAGAGCCCCACAAGTCACCCCATCTTGGATTCCCCTAGGTCTCTAGTTTTAAAAAAATGCACAGGTTTGGTAGGTTTCCCTAGGTGCCGGCTGAGCTAGAGGCCAAAATCTACGGGTAGGCACTTTGCAAAAAACACCTCTGTTTTCTTTAAAAAAAATGTGATGTGTCCACGTTGTGTTTTGGGGCGTTTCCTGTCACGGGCGCTAGGCCTACACACACAAGTGAGGTATCATTTTTATCGGGAGACTTAGGGGAACGCTGGGTGGAAGGAAATTTGTGGCTCCTCTCGGATTCCAGAACTTTCTGTCACCGAAATGTGAGGAAAACGTGTTGTTTTAAGCCAAATTTTGAGGTTTGCAAAGGATTCTGGGTAACAGAACCTGGTCAGAGCCCCACAAGTCACCCCATCTTGGATTCCCCTAGGTCTCTAGTTTTAAAAAATGCACAGGTTTGGTAGGTTTCCCTAGGTGCCGGCTGAGCTAGAGGACAAAATCTACAGGTAGGCACTTTGCAAAAAACACCCCTGTTTTCTTTCAAAAAATGTGATGTGTCCACGTTGTGTTTCGGGGCGTTTCCTGTCACGGGCCCTAGGCCTACCCTCGCAAGTGAGGTATCATTTTTATCGGGAGACTTGGGGGAACGCTGGGTGGAAGGCAATTTGTGCTTCCTCTCAGATTCCTGAACTTTCTGTCACCGAAATATGAGGAAAACTAGTTTTTTTAGCCAAATTTTGTGGTTTGCAAAGGATTCTGGGTAACAGAACCTGGTCAGAGCCCCACAAGTCACCCCATCTTGGATTCCCCTAGGTCTCTAGTTTTAAAAAAATGCACAGGTTTGGTAGGTTTCCCTAGGTGCCGGCTGAGCTAGAGGCCAAAATCTACGGGTAGGCACTTTGCAAAAAACACCTCTGTTTTCTTTAAAAAAAATGTGATGTGTCCACGTTGTGTTTTTGGGGCGTTTCCTGTCACGGGCGCTAGGCCTACCCACACAAGTGAGGTATCATTTTTATCAGGAGACTTGGGGGAACGCTGGGTGGAAATAAATGTGTGGCTCCTCTCAGATTCCAGAACTTTCTGTCACCAAAATATGAGGAAAACTTGTTTTTTTAGCCAAATTTTGAGGTTTTCAAAGGATTCTGGGTAAACAGAACCTGGTCAGAGCCCCACAAGTCACCCCATCGTGGATTCCCCTCGATGTCTAGTTTTCAAAAATGCACAGGTTAGGTAGGTTTCCCTAGGTGCTGGCTGAGCTAGAGGCCAAAATCTACAGGTAGGCACTTTGCAAAAAACACGTCTGTTTTCTTTAAAAAAATATGATGTGTCCACGTTGTGTTTTGGGGCGTTTCCTGTCACGGGCGCTAGGCCTACCACACAAGTGAGGCATCATTTTTATCGGGAGACTTGGGGGAATGCTGGGTGGAAGGAAATTTGTGGCTCCTCTCAGATTCCAGAACTTTCTGTTACCGAAATGTAAGGAAAACGTGTTTTTTGCCAAATTTTGAGGTTTGCAAAGGATTCTGGGTAACAGAACCTGGTCAGAGCCCCAAAAGTTCCCCCATCTTGGATTCCCCTAGGTCTCTAGTTTTCAAAAATGCAAAGGTTTGGTAGGTTTCCCCAGGTGCCGGCTGAGCTAGGGGCCAAAATCGACAGGTAGGCACTTTGCAAAAAACACCTCTGTTTTCTTTAAAAAAAAATGTGATGTATCCACGTTGCGTATTGGGGCTTTTCCTGTCACGGGAGCTAGGCCTACCCACACAAGTGAGGTATCATTTTTATCGGGAGACTTGGGGGAACGCTGTGTGGAAAGAAATTTGTGGCTCCTCTCAGATTCCAGAACTTTCTGTCACCGAAATGTGAGGAAAACATGTTTGTTTAGACAAGTTTTGAGGTTTGCAAAGGATTCTGGTTAACAGAACCTGGCCGGAGCCCCACAAGTCACCCATCTTGGATTCCCCTAGGTCTCTAGTTTTAAAAAATGCACAGGTTTGGTAGGTTGGCCTAGGTGCCGGCTGAGCTAGAGGACAAAATCTACAGGTAGGCACTTTGCAAAAAACACCTCTGTTTTCTTTTAAAAAATGTGATGTGTCCACGTTGTGTTTTGGGGCGTTTCCTGTCACGGGCGCTAGGCCTACCCACTCAAGTGAGGTATCATTTTTATCGGGAGACTTGGGGGAACGCTGGGTGGAAGGAAATTTGTGGCTCCTCTTAGATTCCAGAACTTTCTGTCACCGAAATGTGAGGAAAACGTGTTTTTTTAGCCAAATTTTGAGGTTTGCAAAGGATTCTGGGTAACAGAACCTGGTCAGAGCCCCACAAGTCACCCCATCTTGGATTCCCCTAGGTCTCTAGTTTGAAAAAATGCACAGGTTTGGTAGGTTTCCCTAGGTGCCGGCTGAGCTAGAGGACAAAATCTACAGGTAGGCACTTTGCAAAAAACACCCCTGTTTTCTTTAAAAAAATGTGATGTGTCCACGTTGTGTTTTGGGGCGTTTCCTGTCACGGGCCCTAGGCCTACCCTCGCAAGTGAGGTATCATTTTTATCGGGAGACTTGGGGGAACGCTGGGTGGAAGGCAATTTGTGCTTCCTCTCAGATTCCAGAACTTTCTGTCACCGAAATGTGAGGAAAACATGTTTGTTTAGACAAGTTTTGAAGTTTGCAAAGGATTCTGGTTAACAGAACCTGGCCGGAGCCCCACAAGTCACCCATCTTGGATTCCCCTAGGTCTCTAGTTTTAAAAAATGCACAGGTTTGGTAGGTTGGCCTAGGTGCCGGCTGAGCTAGAGGCCAAAATCTACAGGTAGGCACTTTGCAAAAAACACCTCTGTTTTCTTTAAAAAAAATGTGATGTGTCCACGTTGTGTTTTGGGGGGGTTCCTGTCAGGGGCGCTAGGCCTACCCACACAAATGAGGTATCATTTTTATCGGGAGACTTGGGGGAATGCTGGGTGGAAAGAAATTTGAGGCTCCTCTAAGATTCCAGAACTTTCTGTCACCGAAATGTGAGGAAAACGTGTTTTTTTAGCCAAATTTTGAGGTTTGCAAAGGATTCTGGGTAACAGAACCTGGTCAGAGCCCCACAAGTCACCCCATCTTGGATTCCCCTAGGTCTCTAGTTTGAAAAAATGCACAGGTTTGGTAGGTTTCCCTAGGTGCCGGCTGAGCTAGAGGACAAAATCTACAGGTAGGCACTTTGCAAAAAACACCCCTGTTTTCTTTCAAAAAATGTGATGTGTCCACGTTGTGTTTTGGGGCGTTTCCTGTCACGGGCCCTAGGCCTACCCCTGCAAGTGAGGTATCATTTTTATCGGGAGACTTGGGGGAACGCTGGGTGGAAGGCAATTTGTGCTTCCTCTCAGATTCCAGAACTTTCTGTCACCGAAATATGAGGAAAACTAGTTTTTTTAGCCAAATTTTGAGGTTTGCAAAGGAGTCTGGGTAACAGAACCTGGTCAGAGCCCCACAAGTCACCCCATCTTGGATTCCCCTAGGTCTCTAGTTTTCAAAAATGCACAGGTTTGGTAGGTTTCCCTAGGTGCCGGCTGAGCTAGAGGCCAAAATCTACAGGTAGGCACTTTGCAAAAAACACCTCTGTTTTCTTTAAAAAAAATGTGATGTGTCCACGTTGTGTTTTGGGGCGTTTCCTGTCACGGGCGCTAGGCCTACACACACAAGTGAGGTATCATTTTTATCGGGAGACTTAGGGGAACGCTGGGTGGTAGGAAATTTGTGGCTCCTCTCGGATTCCAGAACTTTCTGTCACCGAAATGTGAGGAAAACGTGTTGTTTTAAGCCAAATTTTGAGGTTTGCAAAGGATTCTGGGTAACAGAACCTGGTCAGAGCCCCACAAGTCACCCCATCTTGGATTCCCCTAGGTCTCTAGTTTTAAAAAATGCACAGGTTTGGTAGGTTTCCCTAGGTGCCGGCTGAGCTAGAGGACAAAATCTACAGGTAGGCACTTTGCAAAAAACACCCCTGTTTTCTTTCAAAAAATGTGATGTGTCCACGTTGTGTTTCGGGGCGTTTCCTGTCACGGGCCCTAGGCCTACCCTCGCAAGTGAGGTATCATTTTTATCGGGAGACTTGGGGGACGCTGGGTGGAAGGCAATTTGTGCTTCCTCTCAGATTCCAGAACTTTCTGTCACCGAAATATGAGGAAAACTAGTTTTTTTAGCCAAATTCTGAGGTTTGCAAAGGATTCTGGGTAACAGAACCTGGTCAGAGCCCCACAAGTCACCCCATCTTGGATTCCCCTAGGTCTCTAGTTTTAAAAAATGCACAGGTTTGGTAGGTTTCCCTAGGTGCCGGCTGAGCTAGAGGCCAAAATCTACGGGTAGGCACTTTGCAAAAAACACCTCTGTTTTCTTTAACAAAAATGTGATGTGTCCACGTTGTGTTTTGGGGCGTTTCCTGTCACGGGTTCTAGGCCTACCCACACAAGTGAGGTATCATTTTTATCAGGAGACTTGGGGGAACGCTGGGTGGAAATAAATGTGTGGCTCCTCTCAGATTCCAGAACTTTCTGTCACCAAAATATGAGGAAAACTTGTTTTTTTAGCCAAATTTTTAGGTTTTCAAAGGATTCTGGGTAAACAGAACCTGGTCAGAGCCCCACAAGTCACCCCATCGTGGATTCCCCTCGATGTCTAGTTTTCAAAAATGCACAGGTTAGGTAGGTTTCCCTAGGTGCTGGCTGAGCTAGAGGCCAAAATCTACAGGTAGGCACTTTGCAAAAAACACGTCTGTTTTCTTTAAAAAAATGTGATGTGTCCACGTTGTGTTTTGGGGCGTTTCCTGTCACGGGCGCTAGGCCTACCACACAAGTGAGGCATCATTTTTATCGGGAGACTTGGGGGAATGCTGGGTGGAAGGAAATTTGTGGCTCCTCTCAGATTCCAGAACTTTCTGTCACCGAAATGTGAGGAAAACATGTTTGTTTAGACAAGTTTTGAGGTTTGCAAAGGATTCTGGTTAACAGAACCTGGCCGGAGCCCCACAAGTCACCCATCTTGGATTCCCCTAGGTCTCTAGTTTTAAAAAATGCACAGGTTTGGCAGGTTGGCCTAGGTGCCGGCTGAGCTAGAGGCCAAAATCTACAGGTAGGCACTTTGCAAAAAACACCTCTGTTTTCTTTAAAAAAATGTGATGTGTCCACGTTGTGTTTTGGGGCGTTTCCTGTCATGGGCGCTAGGCCTACCCACTCAAGTGAGGTATCATTTTTATCGGGAGACTTGGGGGAACGCTGGGTGGAAGGAAATTTGTGCTTCCTCTCAGATTCCAGAACTTTCTGTCACCGAAATGTGAGGAAAACTAGTTTTTTTAGCCAAATTTTGAGGTTTGCAAAGGATTCTGGGTAACAGAACCTGGTCAGAGCCCCACAAGCCACCCCATCTTGGATTCCCCTAGGTCTCTAGTTTTCAAAAATGCACAGGTTTGGTAGGTTTCCCTAGCTGCCGGCTGAGCTAGAGGCCAAAATCTACA